>NC_134842.1:101309712-101949154 GCF_965363235.1 Mytilus galloprovincialis
CGTTTTCAACATTCGATTTTCAACTTTCAACATTCGTTTTCAACATTCAACATTCGTTTTGAACATTCGATTTTCAACATTCAACATTCGTTTTCAATATTCAACATTCGTTTTCAGCATTCGATTTTCAACTTTCAACATTCGATTTCAACATTCAACATTCGTTTTCAACATTCAACATTCGTTTTCAGCATTCGATTTTCATCTTTCAACATTCGATTTTAACATTCAACATTCGTTTTCAACATTCAACATTCGTTTTCAACATTCGATTTTCAACTTTCAACATTCGTTTTCAACATTCGATTTTCAACATTCAACATTCGTTTTCAATATTCAACATTCGTTTTCAGCATTCGATTTTCAACTTTCAACATTCGATTTCAACATTCAACATTCGTTTTCAACATTCAACATTCGTTTTCAGCATTCGATTTTCATCTTTCAACATTCGATTTTAACATTCAACATTCGTTTTCAACATTCAACATTCGTTTTCAACATTCAACATTCGTTTTCAACATTCGATTTTCAACTTTCAACATTCGATTTTAACATTCAACATTCGTTTTCAACATTCAACATTCGTTTTCAACATTCAACATTCGTTTTCAATATTCAACATTCGTTTTCAGCATTCGATTTTCAACTTTCAACATTCGATTTCAACATTCAACATTCGTTTTCAACATTCAACATTCGTTTTCAGCATTCGATTTTCATCTTTCAACATTCGATTTTAACATTCAACATTCGTTTTCAACATTCAACATTCGTTTTCAACATTCGATTTTCAACTTTCAACATTCGTTTTCAACATTCGATTTTCAACTTTCAACATTCGTTTTCAACATTCAACATTCGTTTTGAACATTCGATTTTCAACTTTCAACATTCGTTTTCAACATTCAACATTCGTTTTCAACATTCAACATTCGTTTTCAACATTCGATTTTCAACTTTCAACATTCGATTTTAACATTCAACACGATTTCAACATTCAACATTCGTTTTCAACATTCAACCTTCGTTTTCAACATTCGATTTTCAACTTTCAACATTCAATTTTCAACATTCAACATTCGTTTTCAACATTCAACATTCGTTTTCAACATTCAACATTCGTTTTCAACATTCGATTTTCAACTTTCAACATTGATGAATAAAACAGAATAGCAAATAACGAAAAAAAAGAGAAAGTATGACAAAATCTTATTTTATAAATCGTTTGGTGCTTAAATATAAAGAAAAGAAAGAAATTTGTGTTAAATTAAAAACAACGACAACGATAAAGACTCCTACTCTTAAGAGTTGAGTCACCATCTAATGGGATATAAGTTAGCAGTAAAATAACAAAAATAACAAACTCCAAGGAAAATTCAAAACTGAAAGTCCGTATTAAAATTCCCAAATCAAGACTCAAACACATCAAACGAAAGGATAACAACCCTTATATCCCTGACTTGGTACAGACTTTTTCGTATGTAAAAACAGTGTTAAAAATAGGTTGTGGGATATAAGGGATTAAAGATTTATGTCTGGGATAAAAAAAAAAAAAAAAAAAAAAAAAGGTGGAACGTGTGATTTTTTTTAACCAAAAAATATAATTTTTGAAATGATCACCCCTTGTAAACACGACTGATTTATCAATTAACATTTCCTTTATTGCGGACACATGCAGTGATGATGTGCTCCTTCTGGTTCACAAATACAGTTTGCAGGACAAGCAACCGTAGCATTACTTGGATGACATTCAATTGGAATTTCACAGAAACAGCAATTAGCGGTACTATTATGATAATGACAATGGGGAGCTCCTCCACTTTTACAATGTGAGGAACAGTCATCACTGTGTAAATTACATGTTGTACAACTCAGTACAACGCCTGAAAAATCATGTGTACATATATATAGGAAGATGTTGTATGAGTGCCAATGAAACAACTCTCCATCCAAGTCACACATTATATAAGTAAACCATTATAGGTCAAGGTACGACCTTCAACACTGAACTTTGGCTCACTACGAACATCAAGCTATAAAGGACCCCCAAAAATTACTAGTGTAAAACCATTCAAACGGAAAAACCAACGATCTAATCTATATAAAAACGAAAAACACATAGGAACCACACAAACAGACAACACCCACTGACCACCAGATTCCTGATATGTATATTAATGGCTGCACTGCTTTCAACGAATTAAATATTGATACCTCTATTGTTGTTCGCTTAATTTTATTTCGAGAAGTCAAAAGCTCTTAATTTATTTCGAGAAGTTAAGAGCTCTTAATTTTATGCAGTCTAAATTGTATACAAACAACACAACAATTATTTAAATCATCATTGTTACATACCTTTTTGATTGGTAATTGATAGAGTTGATACACCCTTTTGAAAATTTGTCAAATAACAACAACAAAAACACCAAAAAACAAAACACCAAACATGACACTTAAGTGCTACAAATTAGTCATAGTTATATTCTGAACAGCCCAAGAGCTTTGTATATTGTTTTTGTCAACGTTAAAGTTGTGTATGCTGGGAATTATTATTCTGCTATTATTTCCGTTAAGTTCATTCCACTTTTTTGGCTAAACATATCTACTAAAATTTCATAAGGTAATTCACAATTTAAATGAAATCAGAATGAATCAACACATTGATTGTGCACTAAATTCATGAATCGTTTTAGTATTTAAAATCATCATCACCTTTCATGGAAACTTTCTACTTAAAATATAAATACTGATGAACAAAAACCAAAGTTTTAGTGGCCCTTTTTAATTTTCAAACAGAAATATGCATAATTTCCTGACTTGTATGTATATGCGATTGACAAGTTTTGTTTCTATTGATTAAGATATCAATAAAAAGAGGACATTATGTGATATATTCAACGTAGAAAAATATTTATCAGATAAACCTGCGAACACAGTTCGGTCAGTTGAAGACGTACCAACCGTATCATATACGTTGACGTATACGCATCTGCAGATAATAAACAGATCCCGTTTAAGATCCCTAGCTTTAATTTCATGTACTTTCAATCTGCAGATGGGCAACTGATTTATAATATAGACGACAAAAAATAGCAAATTGAAACATAATCGATATAGCTAAAAACAATAATAAATCTATACTTTTGATTTTTTTTAAATTTAAATACGTTATTTTGGTATTAAGAAATAACTGTTAAAAGTATTATTCTAAGTTTGAATCCTCATTTGTTCTATCGGTACTCATAATTAATTGATACTTTATTCAACATGTTGAAATGAGACGGATTTCCAGACAATCGAAATAATTTTTCCGTTGTGTCTATAAGTAATTGTAATCCATTTTGTCTTTTTACTCGTTTACCGAGGTTTAAACACTAGTAAACTACTATCACCTTATTCTGGTCAATACATCTTGTGTATGGACATTGAAAAAAACAACTTTTTTCATAATAGAATGAGAGAAAACTTACCATAAAGACAAACGCATACAATCCCAACAAGCAAGAGTCTTATGTTCAATGTCAATGTGATGATATTATTATTTTGACCGCTTGCATGTTCTTTTTATACCAGTGAGTAATTTTCTGTCTCAAACTTATCTCAAACTTGTCTCACACCACATCTTCCTATATCTATTATTTAAAAACAATGTTTACTAGATTGCTAAACATCGTGTGTAATTCAATTTTTAAAATAAATGCAATAAATTAACAAACATACTTGGTTCAACCATTATGAACAGGATAGTAAAAACTATTCAGCCGCAACACATTAATATCATTTGTTATTACATGAAAATAACATCAAATTATTTGCACCTATTACTTTCGCAGCCAAAATAAACATCCGTTTACTATGAAAACTAAATTGAACATTCCCTAAATTTGGATGTGGTTCAATTGAAATGTCCGTCACTTAATATACCGCTAATTTATTAACATAAAAACCTGAGTCTTAGTAAATGCAAATGGAATTGTAATTAACCTTAAAAAAATCTATATAAATAACTGAAATGTATAAAAACTACCAAAAATATTTTTTATATTTCTTTAAGGATTATTACAGTTTTGAATTTCCCTTGGAGTTCTGTATTTTTGTTATTTTAATGGTTTACTTATATCCCAATAGATGGTGATTCCACTCTTAAGAAAAGGATTCTTCTTCTTTGTCGTTGTTTTTGTTTTAACGCAAATGTATCCTTATTTTAGTTTGCAAATTTATTTCTTTTCATTATATTTAAGCACCAAATAAAGGCACCAGTAGTATAGCGCTATTCATTACTCATACATCCATGAACAAAAAACAAAATCGGGGTAGCAAACTAGAATGTAAATATATATGTTCAAACTCTTTTAGGTCATTTTTCAGAAGCAGTAAACAAAAAAACTACTGTAAACCAACTAATTTTCGCGAGCGATTTATTTTCGCGACTTTCGCGATTAGAAAAATAACGCGAATATAAATCGTCGCGAATATGTCAAAATTAGATTTTTCCTAATGTATATTCATCAAGAAAATTTGAAAATCGCGAAATTAAATCGCCGCGAAATGGGTTAGAAAGGGCTAAACGCGAAATAAAGTATCCGCGAAAATAAGTTGGTTTACAGTATGTTAATTGGACATGCTTTGATATTATATATGCCCTTGAATTTTTACTAGATAAGATTTTTGTTCGCTTTGGGGAATCTGTTTATCGTCAGATTATCGGAATTCCAATGGGGACTAACTGTGCACCACTTATTTGGACCTGTTTTTGTTTTGGTTATGAGTTACAATATATGACAAAAATAAGCAAAGACCCATCGAAACAACATCTGTTAAACAAATGTAATAATACTTTTAGATATTTTGATGATATTTTGGCTCTCAATAATGACGACTTCAGTATGTATATTAATGAAATTTATCCTGTTGAACTTATTTTAAATAAAGCTAATACTAACAATGACCACTGCGCTTTCCTCAATCTTGATATCTGTATCACTAACGGAAAGCTGAATACTAAAATGTATGATAATAGGGGTGATTTTTCATTTCCTATCGTTAATTATCCGTTTTTATATGGTGACGTTCCCTTGTCACCATCTTACGGTGTTTCTTTATCCCAACTTGTACGATTCGCTCGTGTATGTACCAATGTTTTAGATTTTAACGAGAGAAATTTGTGTATTACTGAAAAACTATTACACCAGGGTTTTCGATATCACAAACTAGTCAAAACATTTACTAAATTTTATCATCGGTATAAATACATCATTCGTAGATATAGCTCAGCATGCAGACTTCTTATACGTTCGTGTATTTCACATAAAAATTTTTATGGAAATATACTTTATAAACCACAAAGGTGTCAGTATTCACCTCAGAAACTTACAAAACCTTTGAATAGACTTATTAAAAAGGGATATAATTACGATACTGTTGTCAAGTCATTAAAGATTGCATATTTTGGCGTTAATATTGAGTCACTGATAAGGTCTTTGCATCGGAACTAAACACATTTATTCTAAAAACAGTTGTTGGCATGACCCGGGTTATGTTCTTCTCATATATGTTATGATGGTATGATATTAAATCCCTAATGGGAAGGATTGTCCCTGATGTTCATATGATGAAATCATAATGTTTCAGTCAGTTTAATTGAAGTCTGGAGCTGGCATGTCAGTTAACTGCTAGTAGTCTGTTGTTATTTATGTATTATTGTCGTTTTGTTTATTTTCTTTGGTTACATCTTCTGACATCTCTTGAACTGAATTTTAATGTACGTATTGTTATGCGTTTACTTTTCTACATTGGTTAGAGGTATAGGGAGAGGGTTGAGATCTCACAAACATGTTTAACCCCGCCGCATGTTTGCGCCTGTTCCAAGTCAGGAGCCTCTGGCCTTTGTTAGTCTTGTATTCTTTTAAATAAGTTTCTTGTGTACAATTTGGAAATTAGTATGGCGTTCATTATCACTGAACTAGTATATATTTGTTTAGGGGCCAGCTGAAGGACGCCTCCGGGTGCGGGAATTTCTCGCTACATTGAAGACATGTTGGTGACCTTCTGTTGTTTTTGTTGTTTTTTTTTGGTCGGGTTGTTGTCTCTTTGACACATTCCTAATTTCCATTCTCAATGTTATCTCATATCTCAAATTCTCAATTAAACTTACTACATCATAGATTTAATTTTCGTTTCCAAACATTGAATTTGCGACGATAATCACCAAGTTTGAGTTGGAAGGGGTATAAACAAAAGTAGTATACCGATGTTCAAAAGTCGTAAATTGGTTGAGAGAAAACAAATGAGAGTTACAAACCAATTGTGGTGGTAAGTGGACCACGAATTTAAATGTTCAACGAATAACATATTTCCAATAGGTTTTCCATACAATTATTGGCAAAACCACGACATTACATATGCACGAATACGCAAGTTTTCATCAATCCACGAAAATGTATACCCACGAAAATAAATTAATCCACAGTATTGAAAATCAAACTGATATAGTATCTCTTGATCCCTAATTGTCAGTAATAAATGTGAACATTTGTGCTTATCAATTTTGACAATGGTTAGTCTTTTTTGAGAAACAGACGTTCTAAATTATTTTTTAAAGAAATTTTGCTAACATTAAAGACCTTTGTTTCTTTAAACAACTGCTCTTCTTTGTAAAAAGAATAACTAGATGCAATAAAACATATACTATCGAAATTTTAATTGTTATTCAGAACGATGTCAAACATTTGTATATATATTATTTTTAGATTTTTTTGTACATGTACATGATAGATAATAATCACTGTTATTGAAAATGAAGATAACATTTGTATTCAGATTGTTGTGTACATGTATATGATAGATAATAACCGTTGTTGAAAACGAAGTTGACATTTGTATATTTACAATGTTAATTCTTGCGTTTATATCAGTTTGTCATATTTCGGAATAGTTTTGATTGAATAATATTTTTTCTATCTGAATAACTTCAACAAAACTTTGAAATTGTAAATGTTTTTTTTTAATGCTTTATAAAATGATAATCATATTTTTAACATTTTATTTAGATTCAGTACTTAAAATATTATTTGTTGCTATCATTTGGTTTCGACTTTTCATTTTATTAATACTATCTTGATATGTAGAAACAAATTGCTTTACTGAATTTCAGTCTGTAATAATTGATGAAAGTATCTGTCCCATTATGGGATAATGTTCTCGAATGCAGGCGGACCGTGAAGCCTTTCTATAACGCGTCATCTTAGCTTTAAAAAATCATATACTATATACATATGTTATGATCTGAGATGTTCGTCTGTAATATTTTTTTTGAATGACCTCTTAACAAGTCTGCAGTGTACTTTACTTCTTTGTCTTTGGTGGTAACAGTTTTGTTTCGATATAGGTATGTCATTACTGGTGTACATTTTCCCATTTACAGATTTGTTTGACCTTTATCTCATTTCTACATGGCGTTGGTCAATTTTAAGTTTTCCAGATTACGCCCGCTTCTCAGATACTTAAATCAAAACTGAGAATGGAAACGGGAAATGCGTCAAAGATACCACAAACCCGACCCGAGCAAAAAACACCCAATGGCCACTGAAGGGTTTTCAACACAGCAAAAACACACAATGGCCACTAAAGGGTTTTCAACACAGCAAACCAAACAACACCCAGTCGCAGGCTTCCATTGGCTCCCACACAATAATGTAAACTGCAAATCAGAAGGTATTGCGGTGTTTTCATTATTGCAAAAAATTAGAAAGGGTTTTAATCGCAATATCTGAATTATGAATTATGACATTTCCTATATGAATGAAACATAATTGTTCTCAATATCCCAAAAATAAAAATCGCATTTTAGTCAATCATGACAAAATTGCAATAATAAGTATGCATGCTTTTGACATCGGACTCGAACTTCTCTTGAACTGAATTTTAAGGTGCGTATTGTTATTCTTTTACTTTTCTACATTGGCTAGAGGTATAGGGGGAGGGTTGAGATCTCATAAACATGTTTAACACCGCCGCATTTTTGCGCCTGTCCCAAGTCAGGAGCCTCTGGCTTTTGTTAGTCTTGTATGATTTTAAATTTTAGTTTCTTGTGTATAATTCGGAATTTAGTATGACGTCCATCATCACTGTACTATTATGCATATTTTAGGGGCCAGCTGAAGGACACCTACGGGTGCGGGAATTCTCGCTACATTGAAGACCTGTTGGTGACCTTCTACTGTTGGTCGTGTGGTTGTTGCTTTGACATATTCACCATTTGCTTTCTCAATTTTATATGCTATCATTTCTGAATGTACATTATTGGTTCAGCAATAATGGACGTCAAATATAACTGCTAAACATATAAATGAACCTTAATTCATTTAGAAAATCACTTACAAGACTAACAAAGGCCAGAGATTTCTGATTTCCGAAAGACGTAAAATTTGTTGCTGTTTTTAACATGTTTCGAGATGTTTCAATCCATTTCTATATTCCGTTTGCTAATGTGGAATAAAATATAACATGTACAAGGCCAACTTAATGAAAAATTTTGTATGTGTATATATATATATCCGTTTTCTGAAACTATTTTGTCCCCACGAACAGCTCTGATGACCTCTAGTTTGTAAGAAAATGGACTGATGTTATTTATTTATTCGTGTTATAAACATCTGCTATTTGCAATCTGTATTATCACATTTAACTTATTGATAACATGCGAGAATAGAGTTGAAAAAGTGACAAGCTATTTTAGGATGGCAAACACGTATCAACACATTTAAAAATTCCTCACCAATTCCAGAAAAAAATACGTTTTCCGTTAAGCATAAAGTTACAAATGCGACCAACGAAGGTTGTGATATTCAAGTTTTACACTTTTTGAACTTGTCGTTTTTACTTTGTTTTTTTTTTCATTCTCAATTTTTATAATTAATACAAGAACGAAATGAAAATCAAAGAAAAACACTATTTCTTAAAAATGTTTTGCTAATATAAAAATTGACCTCTTTGAATTATAAAATGTAATAAAATCTGAATGAGATCTTTGGAGATCAACTTGATAGATAGTTAGATGGCGACAAGACTAAAATACATATGAAACGAAGCTACATACTATCGAGCCCATGCCCTGTAAATGGTTTATTTTAGACTTTATAATTTAAATACAGGTTTTACATTATTATAAATCAAATATAACTATTTGCGTAAAATCGATGAACATGAACATGACAGCTATTGTCCCTTTAACCAATCATACTCCTAAAAGTGTATCGGAGGTAAAATAAATATGCATATTTCGACATATTTTTAAACAAAACATTTCTTGAACATGTCCAAATAAATCATTGATGAATAAATCATTCAAGAACTGTATCGTATTACAGTTTTAATCTCGACAAAATCTCCACATAATAGTGAGGTTAACATTTATTTATTATTGGTTTGTTAATGCATATATCTATATACAAAATGTTTTTCAATTGTACCTTTCACCTTGCGTGTTTTTCTAAATATTCCTTTTTACTAAAGAAATAAAAGTGAAAAATGTTCTAAAGTGCGCAGCTACATTAAAGACGCAATTTTGTAAATTTGACGAAAAAAGGTGGGTGGAAACGGAATTGTCTGAATCGGCTTAAAGTCATTAAAGTCAAATATTTCATAGTCGTACATGGACAATAACGAAAGGCCGTCTGATTTTCATCACTGAACATAAAAATATGACCCCGTGACCCTAACACTGTCACGTGACATGCCATTTTCATATGTTTAAACTGTCGTCTGTATTTGGCTCGAGCACAACCTTTTACCCTTCACCATCTCATCCAAATTTTAACGATAGGTTAAGCAACAACCAGTGTCACTTAAACATGCTGGGGGTTAGATCAGTTTGTTCAAAATGTTTATTTTGAATGATTTTACGTCTTTGAAGGTCAAATTCCGTAATTTTGTCAACTTTGCTTACCTCGTATGAATCTCCGAAATAAAATTGGAGAAACCCCCAGCAAGATTAATGATAGTATCTAAATTCTTAAAATAATTTTCTTCAGTTGGTGGCATTTGTTTGAGATTAAAATATTGTGCTAGGCCAAAATATTGAAAATTAAACGAAAATTCTATTGTCGGCAGTATTTTAAAGCGCAACAAAGATAGCGATTTTGAATCGGTACCGGGGAAAGAGAGGGTTGTTTCCGCGCTTAATGAGAGATGATATAATACGTTTTTTTAAGTATAAAAGCCGGTGTTTTTAACATTTATAACAATATTTACACTTTGTGTGAGTGAATAAAAGTACTCAAGATATATACGATGTGTCCGATTTTAGTACTGGGACCTTATATTGATTTACTTAAAACGGCAAAGCTTTTAATCTACATGTATCTGCAATGATGTTAAATACAATTTTGTCAACATGTGACTTTTCATTTTAAAAGAATCTATAATCTTTAAACTTAACAAGATACATTTAAGTGTATACCATGTATACTCTGATATATCTGAAAAAAAATTGCAAGCATAATATTCCAACAGAAATTAAGGAAGAAAAATTACTCTACATTTTGTAATGAACTTAGACAAAGAATAGATTTTACTTTTACAAACTTATGAGTTTTCAGTCTGTGATCTAACAAATCTAGCAATGCAATAACAAAATCTCCAAATTTTAGTAGTAATATAACACTTTTTTCAACCCCATTTATACCAGTAATCAGTGTCAGATATGCAAGAATAAATTTACAGAAATTATATTTGTTAAATTGTGACCGCAAATCAAACATTGACATATTTGCAACATAAAAATACGAAACAAAATATAGAAATAAATACATCTTTAACATCTCTTTAATGTTATAGAATGAATTTTGCACCCATTAATTGTATATTTTATTATTTTAAAATCTCATGGTAAGATTGTATTCCAAGAATTTAAACAATTAATTTATGAAATAATATTGTTACAAATTTATGCTATAAGCACGAATTTAACCATCTTTTAAATCAGAATATATCTTTGATATATTGGTAAAGGGAATCAAAGCAATATGTTTTATAAGTTTGGATATAAAAAAACTATCATGGTCCTATAATTTGGTTTAAATTAAAACGATATGAACTTACAAGTATCTCAATTGTAATAGTTACATACAAAAAATTAATGTACAAATATATTAAATTTTACATCTGTTACCCTTACTTTTAAAATGCAAAAAGCGTGAGTAACCTAGGGATTATTTTGTTTTGTCATATTAAATAACGGTCCATAATTTTTTATTGTCAGCAATAAGAACAAATATTTTTCATTACTCACACATATCTTCTTCAGTTTAATTTTAATTTTGAATGTTATTGGTCTGTAGTACAATGTATGATGCTTTCTACGATTGAATACATTTATTACAGTGCTTACAATGAATTACCGTGGTTTCCAAGTGATATAAAATTAATGCGTTGTTCGGTCATTTGTTGACAATTTTTCTCTATTTAAATTCCTCCAAAAGTTGTTTTTAGCGATGCTTGGTCCGTTTCTGTGTGTGTTGAGTTTCGGTGTTGAGTCGTTGTTCTCCTCTTATATTTAATGCGTTTCCCTCGGTTTTAGTTTGTTACCCCGATTTTGTTTTTTGTCCATGGATTTATGAGTTTTGAACAGTGGTATACTACTCTTGCTTTTATTGATCATGAACAACCTTCTGTCCAAGTTTCGTACAAATCCAGGATAGTTTAAGAAAGTTATTAAAATTTTAAACTTTAACCACAGAGTAAATGTAATGTTTACTAGAATAAAAACTCCATTTATAAGTAAAATAGGGATAAAACTTTACCCGCTGAGTGAATATTTGTGGAAGCCGCTGCCAATGCAATGTAGAATCGTGATGTCTCCCTTCTATGACAAAAGTCAAAGACTCAATAAAAATGAGAAGTGGTATGATTGCCACACATGATCAGACACAAAATGAAGTGGCGATAAGCAATTATATGACTTCATACAGTCTTAAATAAGTTAGTTCCGATAATATAAGTAAAAGAGCATATTCCAGATAGTAAAAAGTAAAGTACATGGTCAGTGTGGACTTCTTTTACATCAACAATTGAAATAGGCAATGACCCAAGGAACTCATCATTTCCATTTCATTTTTTCATGCCTCATCTTCTTTATTGCTGCCATGTTCTTATGATGAGCTATTTTAACCTACCCAGCAACTGTAAAGTGCTACAATTTTGATGTAAATAGCACATAAACAGTTACCAGCCAGGTAATATGGCATAATGCCAAGAGTTACCTTGTCTGATCTTCTAGGAAGCTATATATAAAGTAAAAATAGCATGCGCATGTTGAATATTAAAAGTTTACATCAGCAAATGCCATTAAATTACAAAACTAAATAACATAATGAATATAAACCAAAGTGGAAAACTATATAAAGCCTATGTACCAGACCGAATGAGTAATTGGACTGTACGCGTACGGACTGGACTGTATGCGTACTTTTTTTAAATACTCATATGGTCGACCGTACGATAACTGTCTGACTAGTATTAAGAAGTTAGTCAAGTTTATTGGATACACATTCATATAACAGATCAATATAACTTTACTCTCAAATTAATATTAAAGTTCAATTGTAATTGAAATAAGAAGTTTATATTTAAACTATTTAAAAAACGTCACGCTTATTAAATCTGTTAATCTTTTATATTTATATTAGCATGTCGATCAGTAATTCATTACTTGAATTATAAACACTGAAATTAATTAAGTTAATGGAAGTAAATATAATGTGGGAAGGCAATTGTTTTATAATATTTAGCAACTTTACAAAAAGTGCAAATGCTTAGGATCATAGATATAGGAAGATGTGGTGTGAGTGTCAATGAGACAACTCTCAATCCAAATAACAATTTAAAAAGTAAACCATTATAGGTTAAAGTACGGCCTTCAACACGGAGCCTTGGCTCAGACCGTAACATGTTCATATAAAAAAATATTACGTTACTTGTGGTAGCAAGTGTCATCTTGGGCGAGAAAACAAAAATAGCATTCAGATTAACAATTAATCAAATATCTAATTTCAAGTGTTCGCTTGTTCACTTTATCCATTTAATGGTAATAATTTTAAATTCTAAAACTAAAAATAAAGATTTTGATAACTTTATTTCAATTTAACCCAAATGCGGCGTACAGCAAAAAACAATCAATCAATCAATGATTCAAATACATGTATGGTCAGGTCCAAATACTCATGTGGTCTGGAACACCTATATGGTTTTATAGCTGACTATGAGCTATAGGCTTTGTTCATTGTTGAAGGCAGTAAAGTTACCTATAGCTGTTAATTTCTGTTACATTTGGTCTCTTGTGGAGTGTTGTCTCAACGACAATCATATCACATTTTCTTTTTTGTATATAATATCTTGCTTAAATAACTATATAATTTTAGTAAGTTTGTAGTCATCCAGAACCGGCTTCAAATATATTATATTCAAGATGTACATGTACAAATGTATATGCAGGTTTCATATTGGTACAAATGTACGTACATGTACAATAATGTATTTAATTCAAAGCTGACATGTCAACATAGCTGGCTAACGTAGCATACATTTGAATTTTAATATTTATTTCTCACTTGCCTTCCTTTCTGGCATGCAATTTCTGGATATAGTAAAATTGTACCCAGTTTTAGTGAAAGGACTGAAGCTCTCATGGAGTCATTCTAATAGTGACATCATGACATGACAATCAGAGATATCTCCATATTAAAAGTTATTTTAACATAGATGACGGGAAATGTTAATTAATGTTTATGTATATACAGTGTAGCTGGCACATGACTTCTTTTCTGGCATATATGTGCCTATGTACAGTATATTGAATTTTTGTGTCCAGTATGAAATGAAACGCATTAAAAAATGATGATATGAAAAGCAATATAGGGTATTATGTGATAATTATTACTCAAACTGACTATATATATATATATATATATATATATATATATGTTACGGACCATATGAGTATTTGGACCATACGAGTATGGTCATGACTATATGGGTATTATAAGTTACATAGTGTGCTAGTGAGCTTATACGGAATATATGGGGTCAGTCAATTCCATATGGGAAGAGAGCGAGGCTCGACTCCACATATTGAATTCACTGACCCCAATATACTAGAAGTGTTCTGCAGTCAAGTTACGATATTGAAGATCTAGAGCCTCTTAAAGACATTGCAGACACATCGGTATGGCCCGAGACCTTGATATCACTGCACGCAGCGGCAAAGAATGCTAGTTTAGTTGTCACTTACAAGCAAAACATGCAACAGATGTTAATGAAAAGATTTGTGCACAACCAAGACGTGCAAATGCAAAAAAGCTAAGATATATACGTGTGGAAGTAAATGCCATCCTAAACATACAAGCAAAAATACAGTTAGAGATGAAAACTTAGATCAGCTGACTGTGGTATCTATATTTAATGTATATGTATAGCCTTTGATTTATAAAAATAATACATTTATAATGTAACAAAGTTTATTGTATTATTGAAATGTTTCTAATGCATATTTGCAAAAATACTGTACTAAATGGTCCAAATACTCATATGGTCCGGCCCGTTCATAACCAAACGAGTATATACTCATACAATGTATGGTCCGACCATATTAGTTATATAAGCACGTATGGTCCAAATACTCATATGGCCCAGAACATATATAATATATATAGAGTGTGTTTAAGAATCTGTCTAGTATCAATATTTGAACCATGGTAACAGTGTTACATGTCAATAAGGCTGGGCACAAGCACAGTGTATTCACAAATCAGTGATAAGAAAGTGTCACATAATTACATGTATGTAAAAATAACATCTTTCATGTATCTCAAATATCAGTATTATTATTATTTTGAGTACTGTACAGCTTAACTAACCTGACAAGGTAATGTTTACAATTAGTTGAAAATAAAGTCCATGTAAAATATTACACATAACTACGGTACATATGTGTAACATGTTAACAACGCTGATCAACAAGTGTTTACAAATCAGTTGAAGAAAAGTATCAAACAGACAAAAGTGAAAATAACATGTACATGTACAATGTATCTCAAATATCATTATCGTTAGAAACTACTGGCTCAATACTGTACAGCTTTTAAATATATGCTAACTATTCATTAAGTCTATTCCAATCGGTCATAGGAAAGTGCCAAAGTAAAAATAACAAGTATTGAAAGCGTGACATCACAATTCTTTATAGCAAGAACAACCAAGAGACGAGGATAATATTGAGCTACGCCTATTAAACGATAACTTTTAGAATTTTGAGAGAAGCTTTAAGTTAATTGCTGCATATAGCTATCACAAAATGAATGACTGGACGGGCTTGACCACACATTCAGCAAGATGGTCTGCATAACTGCACCAATTCTGGTATAAATATATCACTTTCCTGGCTTGAAGACTATATGAACATGATAAAGGGGTATAATTTCACCATCTTGTAACAAATGTGCCACCCCCCCCCCCCCCCCGTTTTTTTGTATGTCTTCATTTGTAAAGGAAATGAATCAAACATTCATTAAAATCAACAAAAATGTGAAAACAATAGAATGGATCAGTGCAAATAACTTCTTTTAACCGAGAGAATGCATAAATTAGGCTAGTTATACCCCAGACACTGTCCGAGGCACAACATCACAAATCGGAGGCCTGAGATTTGCAGACTACTCCGTTTAAACGTACCGTTTCCATTTTTTGTGATGTTGTTGGGATAATTCTTACTAAATATCTATCTAGATTAACACAAATTCCACATTTCTGTCCATATTTCCTCTTTTTCGTCACATTACAGGTGCTCGAGAAAAATGTTGATGCAAGCTTCTAAATGAAGCAGGTATTTTTTGATTGGCTAAATATTCGTAGAAGGCGGGGCTTAATACTCGAAAGAAAATCGCCTAAATCATATAATTTATCCAATTTTTCTATAATTACCCTGACTTGGACCATTCCGCATCCTAAGGCAACGATTGCTGCAACGCTGCTTCATCAAAAGATGGTGAACTGGACATTTTTTCTTCTCCATCATGGCGGCGTGTACAACGACGCATGGATATTTAATGAGATTGAACGGAGTTATCTGCCCTTGTCGAAGGTAGTATAAAAACGGCCTTAATGTAGCTGCGTAATACAAACTAGACAATGTTTGTTTATTTTACAGTGCAGAATACCATACTGTTAACTGTGTTTTCTTGATGTATTTATCTATTCCCTATTGTGTGGTTTGATACACTAATAATTATCATCTTAATCAATTTATTAAATTTTAGTACCGAGGATCTTTGATTGTAAAACAAAATTATCAACATAGACGTTCTCTATATATGCAACCAACGTGCATTTCTATTTCACTCCATCCTATATTGTACTTCCCTTTTCCAAAAGTCTGAAATTTAATGTCCCTCGGTATCTTCCGCTCCTATTTTAAATATCTTGTTTGAATGCATGATATGTACATGCAAGTTTGTTTTTTAAATGAATCAACATTGTAAGGACACAAAATTAAAACAATCATGACCCAATGAAACGTGACATTGCAACTGTATTTTTAACAATAAAACTTAATCCAGAAACAGCTATTAATCCGCAAAATACTATTCATCAGTGAGACCTGTAACATGAGACAACCATCATACAAAGTTTTAAACAAAGAAAACGTGATGTCTATTCAAACGATATGTTTCAAGCGTAACAGAGCGATAATTTTACGAATAGTATCGAGCCAATGTGATGTAAAGGTTCATATCAATTGTGCACGTTGAGGACACACTTTGATATTACGTGTGTTATGCAAACTTTATAAAGTTTGTCGACACACTCAATCTGCATATTCTTTTTCAGATGAGGTGAGTTAAAACAATTATTATCTATTCTTTGAACACGGATAAGTGATTAATATCGGGTGTTTTGGTTTTTTTTAATTCAGCTTTTATAGAATAAAAAAAAACAGTTTGAAACAATGTTGACTATAATTTGAAATAGTAATGTTTTTTTCAAATATTTTTCTGTTCGTTGTTTATCTGGAAATGCTGAAATCAAACGACTACAGTTTCGTTCAGTTGTAACCGCTCTTAGTATATGAAAATATTAAAAGATCTGACACATTCCAACAATTTCCAGACAAATCTTTTCTACACTATAACAATATTAAATTTTAGGTTGTAGGCTAGCACAATTCCAGACTGCTTGGATAATTATTAGAACGTTCTAATGACGAAATATTCTAAAATGTTTGCGGAGACAAACGCAATGTCAATATGTTCAACAAAATAACTTTCTATTTAACAAAAACTTATTTTAATTGAGAGATTCAGTTATCAATTAAACAGAATTGTCAATTTGAAATAAGTAATGATTATAAAACGGCTATCAACTCTTAATTGTTCAAATTAGGAACATAACTATAACGATTTGATGTAATTATAGACAATATTAGTCAATACTTCAGCGAATTTCTTCATCATACAAAAAATACCGGTATTTATTTTCAACTTTTTTTAAGACTGTTCAGATTATCTTACCCTTTTATTGTCAGATGAAGAGAGTCTATTCGAAGACGTTTGTGATAAGAAGATTGCAGTGTTAATCATTTTTGCCGATTTCTAAACCATTGTAAACCTTGAACAGTTGATTCCTGCATTAACGAAAAAGAACCGAGTGCATATAGGAGACGAAGAAAATGATTTAAATGTATAAGCATTTATGTACTAGTAATGCAGTGAACTGAACATATATATTAGACCAATCAATGACAGATGTACGTTATGTTTGCAAATCACTCATCAGCGACGCTCGAATAAAACAAGTCGAAAAGTTGAAATGCAGTTTGAAGTTGAAGAGTATTGAAGTCCTCGAAATTCAAAACACGATAATAGCTTCAGCGTTTTAAAGTATCAAATTTGGCTCTTACTGGTTACAAATTGAATTCGACTCGGTTATTACATGTGATTAATAAGATTACATGAATTATCATTGATATGGTCATCATTATAAATTAAAATTAAGCTTTTCTATATTATGAATAGATTTCCTTACGTTGTGGCAATAATCTTTGTAGGAATATTTGATCCTCAATGTTCTTCAACTTTGTACTGTTTTTGCTTTTTACTTTTCGAGCGTCACAAGAGAGTCTTTAAAATACGGAATGCACGACTGGTGCTTGTATAAAATTCCATTTTGGTATCGATGATGAGTTTAGATACATCTCCCTTATATAACAAAAAACGAAATTTAGGGATAAAAACGACTATCCATTACGGTGTGGGAAATAACGATAGCAGTTCGATAAGAGTCTTTTGTCATTTATTTGTTTTGCATATTATACCGACACCTGTACAATATCTTTACATTTAATATGCACTCGGGCGATGACTTCTTGAGAATGTGGATTTTTGTTTTTGTTAAATTTTCGTACGAATGCTTCTTTTCATTTCTTGAAAAGTTAGTTTGACTTCAGCATTTGTGTTTCAGAACATTGATTTTCATTATGTCTTTTGCAACTTTATCTATTTGCAGTCCTTACTAGTCAATGTCATTCATTTTAAAATCATCTACCCCTTCTAGATATTGAAAATGTCCTGTTCTTGTAGCAAATTATAATCTATCATGAAAATGGTATTCCTTGCGCTGTTATAAAAGGAAATGTTTATGATCGAAGTACCATTTCAAGATTGTGTCACGTTCTGACACCCTGTTTTGCACAACAATCACAATGTTTAAGTTCCTAATACTTTTTAATTAATTTCACATAGTCTAAAATTATAACCGGACACTTCTTGCTTTTATTGTGATTTACTTATTGAATAAGCCCCTCCTAGTTATTTTACATAAATCCAATAGTATCAGCATACAATTTTAGAATACCGAAGAATTCAAATCTTTTAGAATACTTGACATGCTAGAGGAGAGGGAAATTATTCTTACAAATTGAGAAAAAAAAACGCATTGCTGTTAAACACGGACACATTTTAATTTAATCTTTTTTAACAATTGTTTAACATGTTCTAATGACGTTTAATGTTTCATGATTGATGCCTCTTTTATTATTCGTTCTCCGTACATCTTTAGTATAGATAACAATAACTCAAACTATCTTGTATCTCCTTAAATCATTGCTTCAAAGGTTTGTTGTTATGTTTAGAAGATTGTTTACAAAGATAATACTATTATCTTTTTTGTCAAAAATGAATATAATGATGAATCGAAGGCACGGCAAACACTTATTTGTTAGTTCACGAACGATAAAACAAACTTTATTGTGTTGTATTTATCGGTGGACATAGTTAAAGATATGCATGAAATACTTGTAATATTCCCACAAAATTCTTTACAAAAGAAAATATTTCAGAGATTTCAGATTAAATAATCTATTGAAATTCTTGTTTTAGTCAATAAATTTATCATGTCTGAAATATAATTTAACATATGGTTTGTTTTGTACATCGGTCAGATTCTGTTGATTTTCATTCGTACTCAAAACCACATTGTTGAATGTGGTTTAAGAAAACATTTCGTAAATGATTGCCATCATACCTGAAACATCAATTTATTTGCATGAGCTATATATCCTTTAAACGTATTATTTCAGAAAATTATTGATTCAATGACATTATCCTTTTATAAATTTAGTTTTAATGGAGGATGTTGACACAACGACAATTGTTTTATAAACAGTATTATCAGTCTAAAAGAAAGTGAACATCATTGAAATAGATGTCAGAAAAAAAATAATGCACAGAACATACGTGACCTAAACGCAACAAAATTTAAAAGGTTACGTTAAATTCTTAATCATTTGGTGCGGTTATTTTTTGTTTTTTTCGTGCCACCTTTATGCATATTGGAACTGATACACATTAAGGTTCAGCATGTGTTCATCATACTACAGGAAGTAAACCGATTATAACAGTCCAAGAGGGTTAACAGGTTAAGTTTATTTGGTTAAGATCGGAAAGAGGATTATTGTACTGGACTTGCGAATATGTCAAAAGTACATTTCACACTTCGTTTCCATGAAATAAAAATGCATATCAAATGATATTTCAAATCAAAATATCATCTTTCCAATTTCGTTATAATTTGGTGCGGTTATTCTTCTTTTTACGTGTCAACCTTATGCATATTGTAACTGATATACATTAAATTTCACCATGTGTTCATACTACCAATGACTATTCAACTAACTTAATGTAGAGAGCTAGAAGAAGACATCAGTACAATACAAAACACCTATCAATATAACTTTTTCTCAAAATTTTCCTACTTCATTGTTTTAACTGCAGATGCTACTCTTCAAGCATATATCTTCTATATAGTATTTATTGCTAGGGCCTTTTAAAAAAAGTTGATGAGTTAAGGATTTATTTTTATTTTTTTTTTTTTTGGGGGGGGGGGGGGGGGGGGAGTAGGTATACTTCTCTCTTAAGATGAATCTGCAAATACAGAAATATCATACTTGTAAGAATATCGTTTTGATCAACACGGGCACATTTCCAAGGACATTCTTTCAAACAATGTTCAGATATGTTCAAAAGAAATTTTACGTTTCATGCAGGAATGTTCTTTTTGTATTGCTTTCGTCATACGTCTATAAGATAAAAATATTGTAAACTATCTGTAATCTTCTTTTAAGTTGTCACGTTTAGAATATTGTTAACAAATGATAATTATACTATTATCTGTTTTGTGAAAAATAAATATAATGATGAATAGAAGATGCGGCTAATACTTATTTACGCACGATAAAACAAACTTCAATGTGATTTGATAATCGGTGGACGTCACAGTTATAGATATTTAAATTTGACGAAAATAAGGAAAAAATAAACCTTTAAGCATGCCAAAAGAGGCGGAAATATTCTTTAAATATGACGAAAAACGAACAATGCATTGTTTTTCCAACTCGGACACATTTCCAACAAAAATGTTTTAAACAATGTTCAAAGGAAGTGTTACGTTTCATGAAGGAATGTCTCTTTTGTATTCTTTCTTCATAATTTTATAAGGTAACATTACCGCAAACTATATTTTATCTACTTAAATCATCGCTTCAAGGGTATGTTAAGATCCTTTCACTGATTTGGCTATACTTTTTGGACCTTTTCGATTATAGCTCTTCATCTTTTATATAAGCTTTGAATTTCAAATAGTTTGGCCACGAGCATCACTGAAGAGACATGTATTGTCGAAATGCGCATCTGGTGCAAGAAATTGGTACCGTTTATTTTATTACTACCACTGGGTCTATGCCTCTGCTGGTGGACATTAGTCCCCGAGGGTATCACCAGCCCAGGAGCCAGTACTTCGGTACTGGCATGAACATATGGATTTTTTTCTGTTATTAAAATTTGCTGTTACAAAATGATAGAAATTATTATAAATTAAGAAAAGTATCTCCCTCATGCAAAGCTCTGATTCCTTTCACGGATTTGGCTATAATTCTTGGACCTTTTGGATTATAGCTCTTCATCTTTTATATAAGCTTTGGATTTCAAATATTTTGGCCACGAGCATCACTGAAGAGACATATATTGTCGAAATGAGCATCTGGTGCAAGAAAATTGGTACCGTTAATTTTATTAAGAAGAATGTTTCCGATGATAATACTAGTATCTGTTTTGTCAAAAAATAACATAATGATGAGTCGAAGATTGTGCTTATACTTATTTGTTATTTGTAAGCACAATAAAACCTCAATGTGTTTTAAAGTAGAAATTATCCATGGCAGCCGTAGATTCGTTTTCATTTAACCATGGGTTGGGCATTTATATTCGATTTTTCCTGTACCAAGTCAGGAAGATGGCCATTGTTATATTATTGTTCGTTTCTGCGTGTGTTGCATTTTAATGTTGTGTCGTTTGTTTTCTCTTATTTTTGAGATATTAAGATAAGACGTGGCACGGTACTTGTTTATCCCAAATTCATGTATTTGGTTTAGATGTTATATATGTTATTCTCGTTGGATTTTGTCTGATGCTTGGTCCGTTTCTGTGTGTGTTACGTTTCGGTGTTGTGTCGTTGTTCTATTATATTTAATGCGTTTCCCTCGGTTTTAGTTTGGTACCCTGATTTTGTTTTTTTTTTTGTCCATGGATTTATGGGTTTTGAACAGCGGTATACTACTGTTGCCTTTATTTACTCTGGTTCAATGCAAATTTACGGCTGCCATGAATTATTTCGATTCCAATAGAACGAATTTGTTATAAAAAAAAAATAACCGTGAAAGCCCTAATTATACTATACTGTTTTTGCTGCTCCGTTGTACCCAATTTTGATACTATAAGTAATACTTACAATTCAATGACTATTTATTTAATCGTATTTTTCACTCATATATTTTTTTTAAATGTTTTATTTTTCATTCTGATGCGTATTAGAAGTTTTAAAACGTCCGGTATTTACATTTTATTTTTTGCGTACGGAAACATACTTGTGACGTCAGCTTGTTTGGTACCATGCCAAGACAATAACATCATTTCGCGGAATTTTCAGTTGATGACATTTACTATGAAAACAAATCTGAAATGTACTGTTTTGTGTATTTAGCTGTAGAATAGAGATAAATATATTGTATCTTAATATTTGCCTACGTAACTGGGGGTTTTAATGTGGAAAATTCAGAATATCTGGTAGTAGAAATAAGTTGGTCGTAACGAAGAACAGCCGTTAATGTGTACTACTGCGTCTGCGCTAAAGGTAGATATAATACGATTATAATGGTTGACAATTATAGGTCGTCATATAAGAATTATCGGCGAACGTCACAATTATAGATATACATGATATACTTGTATTGTGAAAACAAATTGATTTAAGATTGAAAAATTTATACGAATTCATGTCTTGGTAATGATATAAATGTGACCATGTCTACGATATAATCTAATATATGTTTTTTTAATGTTTTGTTGTCAAATTCGTTTGATTTTCATTCGTACTAGAAAGCCTAATGTTGAATGTGGTTTGAGAAAACATTTCGTACTTTTTAAACATATAATTTCTTATATCGTTATTATTGCTTAACAAAATGTTGTTGGTTTTTGTTTATTTTTTCGTTTTTTGATGGTTTTTCTGAAGGGGGTCCTTTCGATAGTTAAATCTTCTTATATGGAAAAAAAATCTTTAGGAATACCATACACGTCAGAATTTCAGAAGAAATGCTTTCAAGTTGAAAGGACAATACATTGTTTGTCCAACACGGACACATTTCCAACGGCACTTGTTCAAACATTGTTCAGTTGAATACAAAGGAAGATTTACGTTTAATGAAGGAATGTCTCTTTTGTACATTTTTATGTTTCTAACACCTGTAAGGTAACAAAACAAAAACTATCTTTTATCTACTTAAATCCTCTTAGGTACAATGTACGGTGTCATTTTTAGAAGATCGTTTCCGATGATAAAAATATTATCTGTTTTGTCAAAAATTAAAGTAATGATGAATCGATGGTGCGACTAGTACGTATTTGTTTTTGCTTACGCACGATAAAACAACTGCAATGTGTTTTAGTTATCGTGGGACGTCACAGTTATAGATAGATATACATGATATACCTATAATGTATTCCCAAGATTCCTTACAAAAGAAACAATTGCGATGATGTAAGATTGATTAATTATTGGCATTCATGTCTTGGTCATGATATAAATCTGTCAACAATTCACATGATGAATCGAAGGTATTTGTTAGTTTCACACGATAAAATAACTGCAATGTGTTTTAGTTATCCGTATCCAGAAATCAACGCCACTTTGCTTATTTGAGTATTATACTAAAGAAATCGGATCTGGGTCACAGATACTATATCAACATGATAGGGAATTTTGAAAAAATGTCAGTTTTAATTTTAATTTAAGTGATAGACAGGTTGCCGGGACAGAAAATAAATAAACACAAAAATACACACCATTTAAACGAAACATAATTTCTGTTGTTGAAAAAATCTAGGTTCCTGGGCTATTTTAAAAATCGAAGCGAGAGGCTTTTAACATTGCAGTGTAAAATACAGGCTAAAATGGCTAAAACGTCATATTTGCAAACTTCGTGCTCACATTTGGCTTACAATGTCATTAGAAAAACAGTTTGCCGGGAAGAAATTTGAAACTTGAATGGCCAAAGAATAAGTAAGTTCAAACCTTGCATTTGTAGTCGGTGAACTCTAGGTTCCCATTTAAAGTTAAAATGCCCCTGTTTCAAGAAGAATAAACTCACAAAACATGAAAAATTCACCAAATTCGCGTTCAATGTTTTGATTTTGACCGCCTGACAACTTTACGGATATATCAGAGTGATTGTAAATAAGGACTTTGTGACGAACAACTTATATTATCCGTGTTTTAAAGATTTTAGTGTTATCAAGCAATGTCAGTTCAAACTATTATCACGTGGTACAATTCTCATTTACATATTATGAATATTGATTAGCAAAAGCAGTACTAATTTCTGGCTATACGGTGAACGCCACAGGTATAGATATATATGATATACTTGTAATGTAAACAAAAAATTCTTTACAAAAGAAACAATTTCAGAGATGTAAGAGTTGTTAATTTATTGTGAAATATAATCAAACCTATGTTATGTTGTCAAATTCTTTTGATTTTCATTCGTAATAGAAAGCATAATGCTGAATGAGGTTTGAGAAAACATTTCGTGAATAACTGCAATCATACCTGAATAATAATTCATTTGCATTGTGCCTTATTCTTTTTTAGAATATTGTTTCTTATCAATGTGATTCTGGACGTTATTGTGTATTTTTTAATTCAATTAAATTATCTTTTGATGAATTTTGTTTCATATACGATAATGATATAACTACACTCGTTTTATAAAAATGACTAGCAGTGTAAGAGAGAGTTTACATCATTGAAATAGCTGTCAGAAAAAATAGAATAACAATACCATTGTTCGTAACGATGTCGTCTTGAATTTAATGTCGACACTTGTCGTTTTAAAAATACAGACCATACGTGACCTAAAGCGACAAAATGTAAAAGGCGGGATTTAATTCTTAATTAAGCTATTATTTGGTGCGGTTATTTTTGTTTTTTTAGTGTCAACATTGTGGATAGTGTGACTGGTATACCTTAAAGTTCACCATGTGTTCATAATTCCAATGTCTGTTCACTTCACAAGTGGTAAACATATTATAAAATTCCAAGGAGGTTTAGAGGTTGGGGTTTGGATTGGGGTATGACTATTGTAGTGGATTTACGAATATGTCAAAATTACATTTTACACTTTGTTTCCATAAAATACAGATGCTTATTGAATATAATTTCTAATAAAAAAAACATCTTTCCAATTTCGTTACCATTTGGTGCAGTATTTTTTGTTTCTTTTCGTGTCAACCTGATACATGTTTTGTTTCGGATTTATTTTATTTTTTTGGGGGGGGGGAGGAATTCTTCTTGTTTAGTTAAATCTGCAAATACGGAAGAATTAAAACCTTTAAGTGTACCAAACATGCCAGAGGAGCGGGACATATTCTTGTAATTTGACGAAAAAACAATGCATTGTTTGTCCAACGAGGACACATTTCCAAAGACAATTTTTTCAAACAATGTTCACATATGTTCAAAGGAAGTCTTATGTTTCATGAATGAATGTCTCTGTTGTAAATTCTGTATTTATACATCCATAAGGTAACAATACCGAAAACTATCTTGTATCTACTCAAATCATCGCTTCAAGAGTATGTTGTCATGTTTAGAAGATTGTTTCCAATGTTAATACTGTTATCTGTTTTGTCAAAAAATGAACAAATTGAAGATGCGGCTAATACTTTTTGTTAGTTTACGCACGATACACTGGTTTTTGAGTACAGGTACACGTCACAGTTTTAGATATACATGATTCCCTTGTAATGTCAAAAACAAGGTTATTCCTAAAAGAAACAATTACAGAGATTTAAGATCAATACGTTAATTGAAATTCATGTCTTGTGTATAATATATAAATTTGGCCATGTCTGAAATATCATTTAACTTTTGTTTTGTTTTGTTTTGTTGTCAAATTCCTAATTTTTTAATTGTACTAGAAAGCATAATGTTGAATGTGATTTGAGAAAATATTTCATAAATGATTGCCATCATACCTAAGAATTACATTTTTTGCATACTTTTTCCGTTTCTTATCAATCTGGTTATACACATGATAAACGTTATTGAGTATATTTTAATTCAACAAACTTGTCCTTTTATAAATAATGTGTTCATAAACGATATGGATACACCTACAATCGTTTTATAAACATGATAAGCATCCCGGGTGCGGGAATTTCTCGCTAAATTGAAGACCTGTTGGTGACCTTCTGCTGTTTTGTTTTTTATTTGGTCGGGTTGTTGTCTCTTTGACACATTCCCCTTTTCCATTCTCAATTTTATAATTTATGATTAACAGTCTAAAAAAAAGTTCGCATCATTAAAATAGTTCTTTTTTATTTAAAAAATCAACAAAATTTAAAGGATGAAACTACGAGTAATATTATAAATTAAGCAATAATCTAAAGCGATTATTTTTAGTTTTTGAATGTTAACCTGCATATTGTTACTAATATACAATAAAATTCACAATGTGTTTATACAACCAATGCTAAAAATAATTGTTCAACTTACCAAATCCGATAGTGAGAAGAAGACAGCAAAACAAATGTTGTCCTTTATTTTTCAACTGCAGAAGACACTATTTAAGTATACATCTTGATATATAGTAATCATAGCTAAAACTTTTTTCAAGAAGTTTGTTTTGTTTCGGTTTTGTTTATGGGGAATTTTCGTTTTTAAACAAGAATAATTCTGAAATATGTGGTGTTTTTTCAATGACTCCATCTCGGATATACAATAAATATGTATATATATATATATATAAAAATATGTGATTTGCTTCAACTATCGGATTTCTTTATGTCAGTTTTTTTTCCTAGTCCGTGTGGGCTTTCGAGGGGCGGTTTATACGCCATACATATACGTTAGAGGTTACTGTATTGCATACATTTTAACAGATTTGCATTTTCATGATAGTGTTTTTATTATAATTCTTTTCTTTTGGTTATCTACTATAACTATTACTCTACTGATTCTACTGATGACAAGATTTATTTTGAAAATATCGATAATCGGCTTAGATTTGTAGTTGCGTTTTAAAGTTTCCAAAAACGAATATATGACAAAAAAACATGGTTTAATAATTGTTATCAAACTCATCTGACATTTATATGTCATTAGTCTATTGTAAAAATTACAAAAATAACAAACTCCGGGAAGATATTAAAACCAAACATCCAGAATAAAATAATAGAAATCAAACACAGCAAACGAATGGATCACAACTGTTATATTCTTGACTTGGTACAGGTAATAAAATGTTACATATGATTTGTTTTTTAGGTAATTCTATGATTAGAATGACAACAAATCAACCACAGAATGTGTCCGAATGGCAGCTGCATTGTGTTTTAAAGAGGGCAAGTCTGATTCAATATTATGACAGCTTTATCAAAAATGGTAAAGTATATTATATATAGAATATTAGATAAATTGATTAGGGTTGTTGGCGATAACTGAAGATAATAGTTACAATGAATACTTTATAAAGTGACTTAATTGTGCTCTGCTCGAATACACATATCCATGACGACACTTAAGGCATAGAGTATTTAAGGTACTATACATGATACGTATTGTATGTTTTTTTCTCTTGTATTTTTTTTTTTTTTTTTTTTGCATACTGCTCAAAGATTAAATTTTATGTTATACCTTTCATTTCTTAACTTTAAACAAAGCTGTAAAAATTGATTTTCGATCTTGGCATTTTAATGTTAAAGTGTGTGCACAACTACAGAATTGAGTTTCAAAAAAGTTATTGACGTTCGATACAAGAGTAGATTATACAATTGCATACGGTGTTATAACTTTTTTCTGCTTACTGTTCTTTCATAGCTAATGTTGATTTGTTAATTTGTCTACAGTTGCTTTGCCTTTTACCGACAACAATATCTATGTTATGTATGTAGTCCGTTATATCTCAATGTGATATGTCCATTCCCTGATTTTATAATGATATTTTAGAGTAAATATTTCAAAAAAGACAAACAATAGAACATGTTTCATGTTTGATATATGCATGGTTTGCTGGTCTTTGAATACTAATTAAGTACAGCTATTTGTAAGATCCAGGCAGGGGGTGATTCATCATATGTCTCAGAACTGCTTTATTCTTTTATATAATAGGCAGTTAAGATTGAAATAAAGTTTGCAAGTTTTTTTTTTTTAATTTTCTTGAACGGTTGCTATGGAAACATGCAGCCATTTTTTTTTAGGAATTTATGATGAAATCAGGCATGAAAATTGGAAAATGTCTACTTTTTGGTTGCAGCAACTTCATGATAATGACAATTTCAAGAAAAGAAATAATTTCAACATATAATTAGGCATTATATGAAGTTTATATTTTGATGTTGAGTTTGTGAAATGTTTTTTTGATATTCGGCTAAAATGGTATTTAAAAAGGTGCAAAAATCTGTATTTTGACATTTTCTGAAAATAGCTTAAATATCATACTTTAAATGAAGAAAACTTAACATTGAGCAGACAAGGTCATTATAAACTATGGTTGCATCTTAAAGTTTGTACATTGAATTATTAAAAACAGGAAAAAAACATCTGGGTTTTTTTGAAATTTTTTGTTACCATGGCAACAAAAATTGGTAAAATTCAGAAAAATGACAAAACATAATACTTGTTCATTATCAAACTTTTTGCTATTTTGTTTGTATTAATGTTATTTAACAGACAATAAAACTTATGATTTGTTTGAAAATGATAAAAAAAAATATATAAGCTTTAATATAAGAGGCTGAAAGACCATAGCAACCAAAAGAAAGCCCTAGCAACCGACCTGAAATTGCTAAATTATTTCAGAATCAGCATCAAATACATGGTTTTCTAGGTATTGGATACATATAAATAATGGAGTTTGAATAATATACTCAACAGTTAGATAGTTAATTTACACTTGATCTGCTTTTGGTTATCATGGGAACAAAAAAGTTCAGATTTGATACAAACCATTATGTACCTTATAATATCTGTTTTGCAGCCCTGTAATCGGACTTCTTTCAACCATAATCAACAAAAATCATATTTCTCTATATTTACAACTCATATCTCTTGATTTCATGAAAGGGGTCATTTGTTTATTGTAATAAGAAAGTACGGCATAGAAATTTTAGATGGAGAGACAGAGTTAATAATATAGGACTGCTGAATTTGGTACATGGTTTCCTCAAAAAATTGTATTCCTGGATTTTTCTCAATATCTCCAAATTCAAATTTTATTTTGGTCTAGAATTGTTAAAGTTAACGGTACGTCTAAACACTGCTAAGGACTCCTTTGTGCACTAAAGACCTACACAATGCCACTTAGGACTAGAAGGAGTGCTGTTATGTATATTATTTTTACATATTATGGCAGAGATAGATATTTAATGCAAAAAATTCAAATTTTATAGAAAAATAATCTTAAATAAATAGATATTCATATTTTCTTTGGTTACATCTTCTGACATCAGACTCGGACTTCTCTTGAATTGAATTTTAATTTGCGTATTGTTATGCGTTTACTTTTCTACATTGGTTAGAGGTATAGGGGAGGGTTGAGATCTCACAAACATGTTTAACCCCGCCGCATATAGCGCCTGTCCCAAGTCAGGAGCCTCTGGCCTTTGTTAGTCTTGTATTATTTTAATTTTAGTTTCTTGTGTACAATTTGGAAATTAGTATGGCGTTCATTATCACTGAACTAGTATATATTTGTTTAGGGGCCAGCTGAAGGACGCCTCCGGGTGCGGGAATTTCTCGCTGCATTGAAGACCTGTTGGTGACCTTCTGCTGTTGTGTTTTTTTATTTGGTCGGGTTGTTGTCTCTTTGACACATTCCCCATTTCCATTCTCAATTTTGTTCAAAATTGTTTAAACGGTTTGTTCTTCCTATTCCCACTTTTTTTATAAATCTGGTAAGAAAAGTGAAAAATTCATGTGGGAATAGGAGGAAAACTTATCTAAACAAAGGATTATACTTAATCAACTTTTAATTGGCCAATGTTTTTTGGGATAGGAAATAGGTTATTTTTCTATATGTCTGAATTTTTTGTTTTTAATTCAAATAAAAATGAAAGAAATAGAATGAAATTGAGAATGGAAATTCTGAATAAGTGAAAGAGACAAAAACATGATCATATAGCATTAAACAATCGAAATAAAGAAATAAAGCAAATTATCTAATATTTCTTTTATAACACAAATTCAAAAGTAAAGTCACGCAAGCATTATAATATGAAACACACAATACAAGAAACAGCCCTTCTATACAGCAAATCACACATTGTAGCACACACACAGAAATCCACAGTATATTAGCCTATTAAAGTTTATTTATCTATTCAACGTGAATAAGGTGGGTCGCTGCATCGCCAAACTGTACTGTTGTTACTTCTTGGTGAGGCATTAATGCTGCATAGTGAATCATGGTTGAGGCCTAGATTCCTCATGTTTCAGTAGTTTTATTTGTTTAAATGTTTGGTCTCAAGTGCTGGAATGTTTCGTTGACTTGCTTTGCCATTCCTTTAGATGATGTGTAGTCTCAGCCCCAGTATTGTGAAATGATCCCATCAGTATTTTGTTTCATAGTCAGTTAAGAGCATGCAGTCTAATTAGTTGTGTAATTTTTTTATCTGTTGTTTTGGCTTTAAATTAGCTTTCAGTAACTGAAGTACTCCAGATATGTTCTTAGTGTCTTTTTGTTGTTGGTATATACAGGTAGCAGGCCATTTCCACTTTGTGTTTATGTTTTACAGGGAGGATTGGAATCCCACTTACATGTTTCACCTTGCCACATTCCATATGTGTGTACATTTCCTAAGTCAGGAGCCTGAAATACAGTGGTTGTCATTTGTTGTTGTGTTACATCAAAACAATATATTTGTCACATTGATTTGTTTGTTCATTTGTGATTTCGGGGCCCTTTGTAGCTGACTATGCAGTACGTAATTTGCTCATTGTTGAAGGCAGTACAGTGACATATACCAGAACCCAAATTCCTGTTCCTTGTGCCTTTCTCCAGATACTTTGTGTGTATTGGAAACAACAGTGGTTTGTGTTGATAAAATATCATATATGCTGCATTTCTAATTTTAGATTAACAAATTCAATGATTTTTTAATCATATATTACGTATACCTCTGTCTATCTGACTTATTCTTTATTTTAAGGTACGCTTTATAGAGAAAAAAACCAGTTTGCAAATAAACAGTGTATCAATTTTTTTTATTAAAATAATACACTAAAACAGCAGTGGCTGTTCCAGTCATCTTAAAAAGGGGGCCCAATCCAGAGTAAAATGGGGGGAGGGGGTCCAACTATATGCTCTCATTCAAATGCGTTGATCGTCAAAAAAAAGGGGGTTTCCAACCTCCGGAGCTCCAACTCCCCACCCCCAACCAACACCAACCCTTTTCTTTCTGGATCCGCCACTGAACAGTGTATCAACTATATTACCTTTTAAAAAATACAGGTAAATCTCAGGTGAATTTTTAATTAACCTTGATTGTTATAAAACCAATTTATAATTAATAAAACCTATTGAAGGAATAGTAAATAACATAACAGTTACTGATTAAACAATCATGATCTTTTTATTTTAAGTATTTTTTCCAACTAGTTTGATATCTGTTTACAAAGCATATGGTACTATGTGGTATGTGCTTTACTTATTGTTGAAGGCCGTAGAGTGACTTATGTTTATTTATTTCTGTTTCAATTCGTTTCTTGTGAAGATTTGTCTCATATCATGAGTTTCAACCATGTCCGTCAGTAATTTAGTCGTCACGAAGTTGGTTTCCATTTTCTTATTTTAGTTTGCCTCAACCAAATGTAATGAAACATATACATCATTTTGTACATAATGCTTATTACTATAAAACAGAGATCAATTTGAATTTAGTTGCCGTCACTTTAACTGTTCCCGAGTAGTGCCCGTTTTGCATTACTTTTCTTTGTTTGAAACTTTAGTACTTTAGTCGTCACGAAGTTGGTTTCCATTTTCTAATTTTAGTTTGCCTCAACCAAATGTTATGAAACATATACATCGTTTTGTACAAAATGCTTATTACTATAAAACAGAGATCAATTTGAATTTAGTTGCCGTCACTTTAACTGTTCCCGAGTAGTGCCCGTTTTGCATTACTTTTCTTTGTTTGAAACTTTAGTACTTTAGTCGTCACGAAGTTGGTTTCCATTTTCTAATTTTAGTTTGCCTCAACCAAATGTTATGAAACATATACATCGTTTTGTACAAAATGCTTATTACTATAAAACAGAGATCAATTTGAATTTAGTTGCCGTCACTTTAACTGTTCCCGAGTAGTGCCCGTTTTGCATTACTTTTCTTTGTTTGATACTTTAGTACTTTAGTCGTCACGAAGTTGGTTTCCATCTTCTAATTTTAGTTTGCCTCAACCAAATGCTATGAAACATATACAAAATACTTATTACCACAAAACAGAGATCAAGTTTGAATTTACTTAGCTGGCGTCACTTTAACTGTTCCCGAGTCATGCCTGTTTCACGTTACTTTTCTTTGTTTGATACTTTAAAAATTGTTAAAACTGAGAACCAGATCAGTTTCATAGGCGGATCCTGGGTGGACATCCCCCCCCCTTTTCGTGGGAAAAATTTGGTTGATCATAAAGGTAATCACTGAAGTGTAACTGGATCAACCCTCCCTTTTTACACAAAGTTCAGGATCTTCCACTGAGTTTAAAACGGTATAGTTTACCTTAAATGACCTGGTTAAGTGAAGAAATATCTATGTGACCATTTGATAGTTAAGAAAACCTTTCTGAACCCTTTTTTCTGTCATACATACCATATAATATTTTTTCGACTTTCATGTATTTATTTTTTTATTATTTCAGTTGAAATAAAAAAAAAAGATGTGGTATAATTGCTAAATTGAAACAAATCTTCACAAGAGACCAAAATGACACAGAAATTAACAACTATAGGTTATCATACGGCCTTCAACATTGGGCAAAGCCCATGCCGCATAGTCAGCTATGAAAGGTCCCGAAATGACAATGTAAATCAATTCAAACAAGAAAACCTATTTATTAACAAATAAGGAACGAAAAACAAATATGTAACACATAAACCAACAAAATCCACTGAATTACAGGCTCCTGACTTGGGACAGGCACATACAAAGAGAAGTTGGCAGGGTTAAATATGTTAGCAGGATCCCAACTATATATAAATTAATCCCCAAGAAAATCTTTATATAGATAAATCAGTAATAATTAAGAATTTGACATAATGTTTAGACACCTATAACTACTAGTATTGTTGAAATCTTTATGTTGCCTGCTAAATTTCATTAGTTTGGGTTTTTTTTTTCGTTTGATTGCTGTGTAATTGACGTACAACCTTCATCTCCTACAGTTTTAGTTCCATTTTGGTGTACTTACAAAAAGGTGTATGCAAAATCATAACCAAATATAGATGTATTGCTTTTCGTCCCTTAGGTTATATGCTTAGAGAAAGATGAACCAATGAGAAATGTACCTCAATTTAGAAGGTTGAATAAACTGGAAAAAAAAATTCACTTTGCAATCTTAAACTCTCCCCATTTTTTTCCATTTTTCGTTCAATAAATTGTTTATATTTATTAACGGGAGTTCACTTTTAATTTGTATACGTTTTGGGTCACGGATAAATGTTATTTTAATCATAAACAGGGGGAATATGCCAGTTTTCAGACAATGCTTTGAGTAGTTATGAAACTTTGGTGACGCCAGGTTTATATCTATCAACATAACCTCCCATTAGTTTTTCATGAATTTGTGATATGACATTGAGAAAATATTATTTTTTAATATTTTTTTAAAAAGCGACGGGCGTATCATGTGCTCATGTCGCAGCTGTTTATTTTTATTTTATGGAATTATACCCTTTCAAAGTCTAGGATCGGTTAAGAGCACATTTGAACTTTGCAGTATATCTGAGGTAGTTAATGCACACCTTAGCTGTGCATGATGCTGATTTATGAAAGATTCAAACAAAAAATACCCAACCTCCACTCCTCCCCCAAAATGCAACAGTGTATATATTAAAATTTGTTAAGTCTTTTCAATGAGCAAAGACAGTCATGACAGTACTGAGAGTGAAACAAAGCAAAGCATGCAGTTATATTCCCATTAGAAAAAATGAAAATTACTAACATAATTATATGTAATTTTTTACATAAACTATATTATACAAAAAAACTATACCTCCTGCTTTTAATTTAATCCTTTAAAAGTTACAACATTGTATAGTAATGCAAGAATATAAGGATGTAGGAGTGTACCATCTTTCAATGTATTTTGTCCTTCTGTATATACTACGTAACAGTAAAGGATTTTTTTTTTTATCGTAGGCGAATATTATTCTCTCAAAATGTATGCCCTTAAAATATTTATTGTTCAGTAGCTGTCAAAATTCTTATTCTATTTTGATGATCACATTTTGGTATTGTATTTTTTCGTTATAACTACTTTTTGTCCGAAATATAAGTGAAATACTTGCCACTGTACGTTAAGAAAACGTAACAAAATAAGCTAAAAATCAATTCACAAAGCTATCATACATTATAAAATAAAAAGAATATTATGCTAATTTGTTGCTATTATAAGTATTTTTTCGAAGTTATATGTTTTAATATCAATTTTGAATAAGTACTTGTGTGTCGTAAGTATAACGGTGCCATTCAATTTTTATTCAGTAGGGGTTACGGGGTTAGGACCAACTTTTTTTTTACGATCAATGCATTGAATGTGGTAATATGATTGGAACTTCAATTTATCCTGAGTTGGAACCCACTTTTAAAAAAAATGCTGGATCCGCCCATGAATATTTCCTAATTTCATCATAGATACTTGTATTTAATAAGACTATCCGTGAATTATCCTGGATTTCCAACATAACATGACGTAAAATTGAGAATGCAAATGAGGAATGTATCAAAGAGACAACCACCCGACTAAAGAGTCGAAAACAGCCGAAAGCCACCAATGGGTCTTCAACACATGGAGAAAATCCCTCACCCGGAGACGTGCTTGAGTTTGCCTCTAAACAAAAATATGTACTAGTTCAGTGACCTTGGACATCAAGCTTAATCCGAAAATTATAAATAAACATATTAAAATTTAGGCAATTAATAAGTTTGCTATACTGACAATTTTGCCAACGATTAAATCCATCTGAAACAAGTGTACAACAATTAGCAATTTTCTGATTTATTACTAAACTAAATCGTAAATCATAATGATGATAAATGTGATTAAACTGTTACATTATCACGATTTTGTTTTGACTGTTCAAACAACAGAAAAGTTCCCAATTGTGAAATAGATAACGACTTCTTATTTTTCAACCCAGATGTGAAACTACAAAGAGTGAAGGTGTGATAGACGGATGCTAAAAATCAACATGTAAATTATATGGACGAGTAATAAAAAGGTGTTACATGTATGAAGTTATTCTGGAAACTGTTATCAATTAGCGAGATTCTGATCAAAGCTTTGTATTTGAAATCTTCGAAGAACGCAAAAAAAAAGGCAAAAATAAAGAGTGATATTATAAATGTAAAAGTTCAAAAAGTTTATTTTAACATATTTCTATTTCCAAGCCAATGGTCACTTAACTCAAATTTTACATAAAAACAAATATGTTTTAAATATTTCTTAAGAATATATTGTTTTTAATATTTGGTCTTTATTCTACTTTTCAAGACATTTCCAATATTTGCATATATAATTACATATATTTGTTTTAGATATTCAAGGCAGTTTTATTTCTTTTTCAATAACTTTTACAATGATTCCCTTCTCTTATTTCTGGTTAATTTTCTGTATTTTATAAACGTCTTTTTTATGTGCGTTAGATATATTTTCTGATTAAATCAATCGTTTAATTGTGTTGAGTCATTTAGATAAACAGAAAACACAATATAATAAATGATTATTTTTTTCACTTAATATTCTTGCTACATTATGTAAGTATATTTGTGAGCGTAATTCGTCCTGAACATTCATGATATATGTGCCACTGGACTTCAAGAAACGAACAACCAATCATTACTAGCTAGTGTTTGCACTTGAATAAAAAATAAAAACAAATACACTGTACATGCATATTATAGCGGACTATGCGTGCACTTACAGATAAGATTGACTTTGTAAGTACTAGGTTATTTTGAAAAAGGTTAAATATACGGATCATACGCTAATGTAAAAGACGGGAAATGATTACACTAAAGTCATCGAAAAAAATGTTTTCCCTCCGTGAAACGAAATAAGAATATTTTTTATCTATTTTTTGGAAAAACTTAATGGGCGTTAGTTTTAAAATAATTTACAAACACGAATAGGGTCATTCATTTCTTTAATAAAGAAAACTATGCAAATCGTTTGACGTGGATAACGAAAAAGATTGACACACACACACACATGTTTTGAAAGCATAATATAATATATTCTATTTATTTTAACCAGGGATAGCGACTGCCACTAAATTATGTTTCTGAGATACTCCTTAAATTTTTCACGTCTTTTACGATGTACATCTCACTAACTTATATGAAAATAAGTAGAAACAAATGACAACTTTAATAATAAATATGAATAATAAAATAAAGAATGTTTCCATCCTATTTTTTTAAGAAGAGAAGGTATTTTGATATTTAAATTGATCTTGTTTGCCTTTCATAATTTATTTTTTTATTTTTTTATTTTACTATTCATCTATTCATTTCAGAGCTATCATTTTTATTTTAAATGCAATATCGAAGTAATGTAATGAATTCTATTCATAAATAAACAATGAGTAGTACAATATACCGATTAACTTTTGTATATTTATTCGTTTCCTTTGGAAATTTGAAAACTAGCATAATCGCCAAACAACCAATCAGGTGAAATAGTATCGTTTCTGAACGAAACAATGTTTGTTTACACGGAATATAGTTATCGTTTCGTTCGTTTCGTTCACACACGACTTTGAGCGGAAAAAGACGAGTTGACTTTAATAAACGAAATGAGTGGAGATACACGATTCTGACTGATTTAACTCGTTCGTTCTCATTTCATTCCATTCGCGTGTTCGTTCCGTGTTCGTTCCGTGTAAGAGGGAACGTTGAGTGGTTTAGTAGCTGTAATTCAGCAAAAGCTGTTCTAGCCTTTTGATTTCTTAAATCTGTGTTTGAGTACATCATGTATATGTCTGCATTTTTTTCAAAGTATGGGAGTTTTGTAGAATGTATATATTTAGCGTGAATAGTAGCTTGATACAACAAGCGTAAACAAAGCATGAAACGTTTTGCAAAAGTTTGAGTGTACCGAATGATAGATAGCCAATTTCTTTATTATCAAAACGATGTTAAAAATGTGTATACACATTTTTGTGTACATGTGTAATATTGATAATCAATGTAGTTGTGCTTCTTTGTTACATTTCTTTGTTTTTGTAGTGATAAAGATGATAACACAATGTTGACTGCTGTACCCCTATTTTTGACATTTGTACCTGTTGATTCTGCTTGATTTGTTCACGCATCGTTGTCAATACAATTGAACTCGATGTGACTGTCATACAAGTAAGAAGTTCAGCTAGCTATCAATCCAGGTTCAGTCAACCATTTTCTACATAGCGAAATATCTGTACCAAGTAAGGACAGTTTGTATCGTTCCCTTTGACATGTTTGAAATTTGTGTTTTGCCATATAATACGGGACTTTCCTTAATGAAATTTCCTCCCAGTTCAGTATGTTTGTGATTTACTTTTTTCTGATAAGACACACACTTAATTATCCATTTTGTTTTAGCAAGAATATGATTATGCATACGACAGAGATATCACACACTCTTGACAAACCTGTATATTTATAATGTAGTGACCTTATGTGATCTATATGAATGATTCAATACACATCATTTTTATTACACTTAAATGTGGACACTAGCTACACTTATTTTAATTATCTTATTTTTTATATTGTAATATATTTTTAGCTCATTATTGCCACAGATCCCCTGTAAGGTATTGCCATCCCACTTATTTCGTCATCCTTTGTTATAACTATTTTCAAAAATATCTCTCTTTTAAAGTATCCGCACTAACCATTAAAATTAATAAAAGAAAGAAAGAACATTTGACAGAGTTAAAAATGATCAGAATATAAAAAACCCATTTGACCTTAAATTGTTATCAACTTAAAATCACGAGTTTTACCCTATTAGTTCTTCTGCATATTGTCATACAAACTCCTTACAGAAGTTGAGGTTTTTAGACACTCTTTTAATCCATTTTCTTAAGGATTAGGTCCAGTAAGGGCCAATTTTGGCCCCAGATTTCAGGTTAATCTGACGAAAGATTTTGGACACTTTTTAAACCCCTTTTCAATTAGTTTATTGTGTAAGATTTTAACTGATTTAGTCATAAATATGTAAAAACCTATGAAATATGCCATAAAATGTCATTTTTTGGATTGTTTTTGTCAAAAATGGAAGTGGCCACATCCGTGTTCATCCTCAACCATTATATATGTTATGTATCATTATTAAATATAACTTGTATGTCAATATTTAGAATGAACACAAATGCGGCCACTTTCATTTAAGACGGAAACTGTAAAAAATTTAACTAAAATGCTAAAATTGTGAAGAATTCAGTAATTCAGCATGACATAGTGATGCTATTACACCATAAATGTGCATAGCATTGTCAAAACCAGCCAATATGTATGTTGCAGAAGCATTCTTCTTTTCAATAAAAAACTAAAAGTTTACATTTTAACAATTTTGTAAAACTGTTATATTTTGGCGCTGAAAAGTGGTCTTACTGGACCTACTCCTTTATCGTGCATTGTATCAGTTTTATTCAAAACAGTTAAAGGTGAGCAATCTAGACTCCTTGGATCTTCTTTTTAATTGTGATCAACTGAATATCAGATCATAATATTTTATTAAGTTTTAATTTCAATTAATTTGTTTTTGATTTAGAAAATTGCCTTAAAAATAACTGAATGAAACAAAATAAGTCATTTACAATCCACATTATATATAGGTTATCAAGGTGATTATGCAATTTAAAAATATCGATGTTTTAATTTACCAGTAAGTCATTTTTCAGAATCATTTTGATTGGATAATACATGTATCCAATGATTAATACATATATCTAAACATTTTAAATGTTGTTTCTGATCACAATTATAATCATATTGAGGACTTTTTTTATTTAGATTCAGAACTAAAAGTGTTATTAGTTGTTATCATTTGATGTCGACTTTTTTAGTATAGTTATACTTACCTATTTTTTTAAAACTAAATTACTATACTGAGTTTTCGTTTGAATGATTTCTGGTTATTGTCTGTCTCGTCTAAGTTGAATGACCTAGAAATGCCGGTGGAGTGATAACAATTTGTAAAACGCTTCATAGTAGCTGAATTAATCATATACTGTTTACATATTTTATGGTCTAAAAATTCCTTTTGTCCATAACATGTTGTTATTTACATCTTTTTTATTCGTTATTTATCGCTTCTTTAAAAGTCCGAGGTGTTCCCTTGGTCCCAAACTCATTTTCATTGTTTGGTGATAACCGTTTCGTTTAATAGTAAAAACGGTTTCCAATATATTTGTCGTCATTTGGTGTATGTACCAGTACAATTTAGACTCGGATTTCATCGGACCTATGCTATATTGGTCATTATAAAAAAAGATGTGGTAGGATTGCCAATGAGACAACTCTCCACAAGAGACCAAAATGACACATAAATAAACAACTATGTTAGCTTTTTAGTATTCTTTGGTTCGGTGGTAATTAACTTTTTCGTAATTAGTAAAATTGAGAAAGGAAATGGTGAATATGTCAAAGCGACAACCACCCGACCATAGAGCAAACCACAGTCGAAGGCAACCAATGGGTCTTCAATGTAGCGAAAATTCCCGCACCCGTAGGTGTCCTTCAGCTGGCCCCTAAAATATGCATAATAGTACAGTGATAATGGACGTCATACTAAACTCCGAATTATACACAAGAAACTAAAATTTAAAATCATACAAGACTAACAAAGGCCAGAGGCTCCTGACTTGGGACAGGCGCAAAATTGCGGCGGGGTTAAACATGTTTATGAGATCTCAACCCTCCCCCTATACCTCTAGCCAATGTAGAAAAGTAAAAGAATAACAATACGCACATTAAAATTCAGTTCAAGAGAAGTCCGAGTCTGATGTCAAAAGATGTAACAAAAGAAAATAAATAAAATGACAATAATACATAAATAACAACAGACTACTAGCAGTTAACTGACATGCCAGCTCCAGACCTCAATAGATCTTTTTACAGATACTATAGCATATATAGGTTTGTCGATTTTCATATAGGTTCATTTCTATAACTATACAATTCCCAAATTAAGTACATGTCAATCTTCGATACATTCGTACCGATATAGTTTATGCGGAAAAGATAAAATTTGGATTTGGTCACTCTTTTATTAATAATGTTACCTTAAAGTTTGACCCAATGACATACATTTTGTTCTGTTTAAAAGGCATCGCATATCAAGTTCGGTGAAGGTTAAACATCTTAAAATTGAATCAGGTATTTTTTTCCAAACTTTGTTGCTGCGAACTTGAACTTTTATAAAGCGACTTAGAAATTAAAATTAGTTGTATATTCAGTTTGTCGTGAATTTATGACAACGCAATCATATTCTAAACTCGTTCCATTCAAATACACTTATTTAGTATTTCAACATGCATCACTTTATCAAACTCGCGCCACTCAAAAAAAGAAGAAATATAACAAACTTGAAGAAATGTGTTTAATATTCGATTGTATTTTCCTTCTCTTAGTAAATTCCTCCTTTCTCGGAGCATCCGTGTCACACAGAGACATAACTCGCACCAATCGAAACAAAATATACTACAATCTAGCACCACTGCAGAATTAATCTTAATCATCAGAGAGTTTTAAATTGTCTTAATTTAGTTTTTTCTTCCGTTCTTGGAGCACCCGTACCACACAGAGACTTGATTCGCACCTTTGAAACAAAAGAAAATACTACAAAATAGCACCACTGAGAATTGTTTTAATCATAAGTATGTTGGGTTGTGTTCACCTTCTCAGGCTTATTTTCTACATTCTAGAAACACATGTGTAACACAAAGACAGAAGCTACTAAGCATTCAAACTTCTATGTAACTTATCAAAACTATAAATATACTGCATAAGTGCAGAGAAACAGATTGAGAAACCCGAATCCAAGCTGAGTATCATGATTAACATTTCGAGGATACAATGTGTATAAAGATGTTAACAAAAGATCACTTTGTCAGAATCCCAAGAACTCCAAATTACTTGGATAACAGCACAATTAAACAGAGTATTTTAAGTTTTGGGATTCTGACGAATTGATCTTTTGTTAATGTGGTTTCATAAATATTCGTTGACTACAAATTTTCGTGGAAAACGTGGATAGAGGGCAACCACAAATGTATATGATCAGCGAATAACGAAAGGAATGTATGCAGACTATCACAAAACCACGAAATAAAATATCCACAAATATGGAAGGTTTCCTCAATCCACCAAAATTGGTACCCACGACAATTAATGCATCCACAGAATCCGAAGTAGCCATTGATTTATAGCCTTTCAAATCTTATACATATATTTGTTAAATGCCTCTACATGTACCTACAAATAAAAGTAAACTTAAAATGATCTATAACAATATACAAAGGTATATATTAAAAAATTGGCAAACGTTTTTTTTTTTTAATCAGATCTAAAGATTTAAAGAAAAATGTTCATACATGTACATCATAATATTACATAGAGCCAAGAATCTTTTTTTCGAAACAATTATGTCAGATGATGCGAGAAGTATGCCAGAATTACTTGTAAACTCAGACAAATAAGTACCTTAATACCAATAAGGCATTAAGGAAATAAGGGTAAATACAAAAAAAAACGGATAAACACACATCCATTTAAAAACCGAGTGCACTTGGCACCTACAGTATCAGTATCAAATAAAACATAAAACATTATTTGTTTGGTCTTCGTACAAAGCTGAATAATTGTGTATCCGCATCTAGCAATGTAAATTTGATGGCATTACAAAGCAACAAAAGTAGCACTCGACAGGGAATATCTCGGAGTTTTGTTACTTAAATCAAATGACCAAGAGTGGCTAAACCGGTAAGCATTATCATATGATGTTGTGGCGTTAGTTGATAATCAGACCCAACGTACATAATGAGCTACTGTTGTAACAACGTCTTCACCAAATTCAGTGTTATAAGACGGTCTTTATCTAAAATGTCTTTCAACCTTGTCTGATTGTTAGGTCATGATAAAAAAAAATATACAAATATCATACAATACAATATAGTAGTTCAACAATTTAACAGGCTTGCTTGCTTTGTTTGTAAACATGGGTGCTCAAGTAATTTTATATAGTCCCACTGCAGTAAATCAAAATGAACTGTTGAACTAAAAAATTACGTCACAGGTAAATTAAAAAAAAAATATATAGAAATGAGATTAAGTTTGTAATTTTCTTTTTTCTAACCACTAACAGAATACTGCTATTGAATCCGAACTAAAAATGGTGTTATTATTCATAATTTCTAACCATATCGGTGGTTCTTTCTAAATCAAAATTGATTAAAAACAACTAAATCATGTACATATTAAAAACAACTAAATCATGTAGATATGGTTGATTTATAATAAACATTATAATGTTATGAAGCAACTGATTATAACCTTAACTTATACATGCATATAGAAAAAAAAATCGAATCACAAATGGTAAAAAAAACACAATATCGAATCTGACTTACAAAAGACATATCATAACATGAATAATGGATGTCAGAAAATTCAAAACTGAAAGTCCTTTTTCATTCGATCTCTTTTAATGTTAATTTTTATCTATCATTACACTTTAACTGACTTAAAAACCGTCAAAAAAAATATTTAAAACAATATGTGCAGAAGCCCTATTCCCCTGAATTGGGCAAGTCTTAACATATTCGACTTAAATAATAGTTTAAAACATAACGTAAACAAAAATATATAAATAAATGTTACCTAATAGTAGTGTTTCGAGTCATGTTCAAACGGAAGTTTTTCGAATATTATCGTACTTTTAGTCACGTGACACCTGACTTTTTTTCCACATGCTTACTTCCGGTTATTTCGCGCTTCCTTGACAATGAATAAACAACAACAGAAAAAAGTTACAAAATGGTGTCATTGTGCCGCAGAAGGTTGTACATCTGATGACAGGAAAAGAGCAAAGTATCCTTACATGCAAAATGTTCGTTTTCATTCGTTTCCGACTGAGAAGAAGAATCCCAAAATGCGGGAAAAGGTGCTGAAGTTGCTGAGACGAGATGATGCTTATTTTGTTCCAACTTTTAAGCAAAGAGTGTGTTCCCTTCATTTCGTGGACGGTGAGCCTACAAGTGAACATCAGTATCCAGAACTATTTTCATACAATAACTTCAAGAATATGACAACTCCATATGATACCAGCATTCCTGCATCAGATACTGTGAAAAAACTTTCTAGTGCCAGATCTAGAAGTTCAGCAACATCAATGCCTACTGAAGATGTGTGTGTGCATGTTACAGATGAAAATGTGAACCTATCTTCAACTATAATATATTTAGGTTTGTTTATGAAACAGTTATCTGTTATGATTTTCTGATATTAAAAACATTCATAATTCATTCACAAGGGCAGATTTAAAGGGTTTTTAGCCCCAATTGTTTGTGGTAAGATTTTTTTTTAAATATATTCATAAGAAAATGTCTGATACATGTACCTATTTGAATATTGTGCATTTGTACTTGATGATATTGAAGATAGCTTCTTTGGAGATTCTACATGTATTATATTGTATTATTGTATGTGTGTAAAGTGTAAGGTAACCCAGGTTTCTTCATATTCCACAATATCAAAACACATAGATGAGCGATTACTTTACTCAGGGACGTATATAAGTCCTTGCTTTACTTGACCAAGTTTTTTTAACAAGAGATTTTAAATGGAAAAATTGTGATGTCAATGACAAATCGCACCGACTAAAAACCCCTTGATTATATACACTATGCATGTGCAAATTGCAATTGTATCATATATAAAATTGTATTTACTTGAAGTCAAAATCAGGCGCATGTATGAAATTTATGTATAAAGTTAGAAATTATAGAATTTCATTGATGAAATTAAACACATTACATTATAGACAATATTAATATTATATAAACATTGAATGATTTATGATTTTTTTTTCAGATCCTACATGTATTGTGAGGAATACACCATCTGCAATTAAAGACGTTACAGTTCAGACAGCTCATGAAAAGACCAGGCAGTGCTTACTTTCTGAAGGTAACATACATACGGCAGTAATAAATGAAATTATATGTGTGTACATGTACCATAGTGACGTGTACTCATGTATTTTACAGCAAGATAAAAAAAACTAGATAACTTATTGTTTATATTGCATAGATCTCTATTTATGATACTACTTCTGTACATTTATTTGTGTATTTGTGGTTGAGGTACAAAAATGTACCAAATTTTATCTAAGCACTACCTACATTGTATTAACTGTAATGTTGAATTGCGATAGTGAAAACACCCTTAGTTGTGGGCCCAAAGGTGAGTGAAACTCAATACATATGTACAAAAAAAATCAATCTAATTTGCTTTTGACACAAACATGATAAAGGAACATGTTGACGAGACAACTATCAAAATTAAAAACTTATTCTGATGACTGAAACAAAATAGCATTAACATTAGACATTATTTTTATTAAAAACACATGCATATACAAATAAATAAGGCCATAAGTTTTCTCATTTGAATTGTTTTACATTGCCATTTCGGGACCTTCTATAGCTGACTACATGTATGCAGTATGGGCTTTGCTCATTGTTGAAGGCTGTACAGTGACCTATATGGAATGTTTTTTTATATATAAATTGTCATATTTTTCAGTTATTTTACCAACCCCTACCATTGACCATGCATCTTGCTTAAACAGGATTTCTGATTCATATGAGTCCAAAGACCAGGCGTGTCAAACAATACTGACTGGTGATGACATTGACAGATTGATCAGTTTGGAAAAAAACAGAGATGTTCTTTTGAGGGAGGCAGTGGTAGACATTGTGACAAAAAATGATGAAAGTGTAAAGAAGTATACTGGAGTGCCATGTAAATCTCAACTAATTGGAATATTTGGTAAGTGTTGTTCATGTACATGTGAATTGAGACGTTTGTAACAAAACCACCAACTTCATAATGATCATCTGGAAAACAACATGACCAAAGCTCTTGAATTGAAAGATTAAAATTTCAAAAGGTGAAAGACATGGAAGCTTCAAACAATATACTTTGTATATAGATGTCTTATGTTTTGAGTTAAACTTGTTATCTCTCATACATGTATGAACCTAGACCGCAACCTCATATTTATGGTGCAGTTGTCCAAGTTTTAATTCATATATTTTATAATAAATATATTTCTTAGATACTTTAAGTGTTCAGTAAATTAAAAATGTATAACTGGTGACAGTGTATATACATTTTTTAAGGAATTCCTGAATTTCCTGTCTGACACCAATACATTGTTTGACTTTAATGACCAAAATTTCGTGGTTCATTAGTTGTTGGTTCATGTATTTAAAAAAAATCAAAATAATTGTAAGGCCAAATAAGTCAATAGAAAGATGAAGAGCATAAATTTAGGTTCAATTTGAATTGTTTTCAGTGGCAGATCCAGAATTTTTCATAAGTGGGGGCCCACTGACTTACCTAAGAGGGGGTCTGCTCCAGTCACGCTTCAGTGATTAGATATAGGAAGATGTGGTATGAGTGCAATTCGCCATCCAAATAACAATTTAAAAAAAAAGTAAACCATTATAGGTCAATGTAAAGCCTTCAACACGGAGCCTTGGCTCACAACGAACAACAAGCTATAAACGGCCCCAAAATAACTAGTATAAAACCACCCAAACAGGAAAACCAACGGTCTCATCTATATTGGAAAAAAACAGAAACACATATAATTACAAAAACAAACGACAACTTCTGTACATCGGATTCATGACTGAGGACAGGTGCAAACATTTGCAGCGGGATTAAACGTTTTAACCATTTCCTATATACATGTAAGAAACCAAATATTTTTTCCCAAAAAAGGAAAGGGGCCTGGGTCCCCCTAAATACGCCTCGTCATTTTGGGCCCTTTTATAGCTAAATATACAGTATGGAATTTGCTCATTGTTGAAGGCTGTAAGGCTAGGGTATGTAGTTGTTTATTTCTGTGTCATCTTGTTTCTTGTGGAGAGTTGTATCCTTGGCAATCATACCACATCTTCTTTTTTATACTTAAAGATGTATGTACTAAAAGAAATAATCAAATCAGTGTCAGATTTTAATAAAGCTAAAATTTATGACTACATGTATGTATATTTATTTTGTAGAAGTATTAGATGAAGCTGAACCAAAAGTGAAGTATTGGTCAGGTAAACAGTCTACTGAGGATGTCAACTACCAGAGTGTAGACAGATGCAAGAGTGGACCACCGAGAAAACTTTACAAATTCCATGAATATATTCTGACACTGATGAACTACGTCTTGCAATATTATCATTTGTTTTGGGTGATTTGTTTGGTGTATCGGAATCAAGAGTATCTCAGATATTTACCACATGGATAAATTTAATGCATATGGTTTTGACACCTTGCATTAAGTGGCCATCTAGACGTAACATTAAGAAGTATATGCCCAGATTATTTCAGACCAGTTTTCCCAAAACTACTGTATAATTGACTGTACAGAAATGTTTATTCAGAAACCAAAATCACCTACTGCTCAAAGAAGAACGTACATGTCGTACAAATCGCATAACACTTTCAAATGTCTTGTTGTATAACTCCATCAGGAGCATTTTCATTTATCTCTGATTTGTGGGGTGGTAACACTTCAGACAGATACATCACAGAGCACAGTGGCTTTCTTGACTCGATTAAACCTGGTGACGAAATAATGGCTGACAGAGGATTCACTATTCGTGATCTATTGACTGATCGAAGGGCAACATAAGTAATTCCTCCATTTACAAAGAAATGTAAATGGGGAAAGGGGAAACGACTCACTGCAGCAGATGTTGTTAAGACTAAATATATTGCCAAACACAGAATCCATGTGGAACGATCAATTCGAAGGCTTAAACTGTTTCGTATGTTGTCTCAGGTGATGGACATTAAATTTAAACCATTGGCCAATCAAATGGTCAAAGTCAGTGGGTTCATTTGTAACTTAGATAAGCCACTAGTAACAAAATAAAATGCAAATTGAAAGATTTTTTTTCTTGTTTACTCTGAAAAAAAGAACTAACTCGTTTGAATTGTTTTACATTGTCTTATTGGGGCCTTTTGTGACTGACTCTGCAGTATGGGTTTTGCTCATTATTGAAGGTCAAACAGTGACCTATAGTTGTTAATGTCTGTGTCATTTTGGTCTTTTGTAGATAGTTGTCTCATTGGCAATCATACCACCCACATCTTTTTTATATAAGTACATGACCATGACAAAATTTAAATTCAGTTTTGTTCTTTTATTTATTGCATAGTATGTTATCAATATATTTGTGGAAAAAACTGTCACATTTGTCAACAATTGAAGCATAAAAATCCTCATCAAAGTAAATTCTTTCACAAATAAAAGATTTGTTAGTGTAAAAAATAAAGTCACACCATTTTGTATTGCAAACTCCCATTTGTCCCTGAATCTGTGTGTACCATGGCGAACTTTGTTTGAGGCATACATTTTGATTTTCATCGAAACATAGGTGATATTTTTTGTCAGTATGTCTGCATATTTCTTGTGGAGTTGAATCTTTAAAAGAAAAGCCACATTTGATTTCAATCAAACCTTTTCCACAACATTAACAATTAATAATTCCATCAGGTGATGCTCCTAAAAATGGATGAGCTTTAGATACATGAAGACCACATAAAGATATTTTAGCACATTTATGTTTTTTTTTATAATTCTGAAAGTATAAATGTCTAGCAATTGGTTCATTGATTATTCCATATTTCATTGCAGGTGTGTTAATTTTGTTGTTTTGCTGTAAAATATTTCTTAAAATGTAATTATCTTTCTCATCTCCAAATTTAAAATGTAAAACAGAATGAAATAAAGATGCTGTAATTCTTCCAACTCTGTAAAAAAAACATTCTGGATTTTCAGCTTGCCCACTTGTTCTTGCTTGAATTTGGTGTATTATGTCATCATCATGATACAATTTAATAAAGTCTAAAAACTTACTACCATTGTCTTTGCTTTTATCAGCTAATTGTTTCATGGACATAGGGATTTCTACTTCACCGTCACTTTCGTCACTGGAATTTTCTAATATATGTGAAAAAACAGATTTATTTATTTTACACAAATTAAAAACACGCTTTTCGATCTCGTGTTCTGAAAGTTTTAATCCTTTTGAAGGTGTATAATGCGAAGAATACGGTTCTACTGGCAGGAGATGAAGGGTTATTTCTAATATCGATGTTATTAATTGTCAGTGGTTCTGATAATTTTCTTGCTCCCAAGTACACGGCACATCAGTACCAACTTCTGTATTTCTGTCTCTGTGTCTACTTGAAAAGTTTTCTAATGAGAACATGAGGGCTGTAATATGCTTGCAGGTACCATTATCAGCGAAAAAAATACACTACATGTACATTTACAATATATTACATGTAGGATTATAACAACTGTAAATTCATAAATTATTGGGTGCATTTATTATTGCCATTGTGTAATTGAAGACTGAAATTGGATGCAAAAGTTTTGCCATATAGAGAAAAACCCTGTTAAATTCATATAACAAAAATACAAGTAAAAATTATTGCAATTATATGTCATGCTGTATTTTTGCAATAGAACAACACAATACATGTGGGAACTAAATTTATAGTATTCTATATTTCAAACAAAGCTGCAAATCTTTTCATTCAACATATATGATATAAGTAATGGTTAGTGTTTGGAAATATTTTGATAAATTCTGTGTTAATTATTACCCTAACCCAGATACAAATTAAATACTTGTTTTCATACTAAACAATACATTGTATATTTATTAAGTCAGATTTATAGTATCAAAATTTCTATTCAATCAACATCTTTATAAGACATAAATAAAGGCAACAGTAGTATACCGCTGTTCAAAACTCATAAATCCATGGACAAAAAACAAAATCGGGGTAACAAACCAAAACCGAGCGAAACGCATTAAATATAAGAGGAGAACAACGACACAACACCGAAACGCAACACACACAGAAACGGACCAAGCATCAGACAAAACACCACGAGAATAACAAATATAACATGAAAACCAAATACATGAATTTGGGATAGACAAGTACCGTGCCACGTCTTATCTCAATATCTCAAAAAATAAGAGAAAACACAAACGACTCAACGTTAAAATGCAACACACAAAGAAACAAACAATAACATAACAATGACCATCTTCCTGACTTGGTACAGGACACTTTTAAAGGGGAATAAAAGTGGTGGGTTGAACCTGGTTTTATGGCATGCCAAACCTCGCACTTTAATGGCAAAGTTAAATATAACATTGAAATGACAACATAATATTACAGGACTACAATACAAATAAATAGGAGAACATATTAGACAAAGAAAAACATGATTAATAGATAACAAAAAGCATCAGGTTTAAAATTCAATACGCCAAAAACGCGCCTTGTCCACACAAGACTCACCAGTGACGCCCAGATATAAAAGATCGAAAGTGAAAAAAGTACAAAGTTGTAGAGCACTGAAGATCAAAAGTTGAAAAGGTTTCGCCAAATACGGCATTGTTTTTATGCCCGGGATAAGCACATTCTTATTATATAGAACAATTCATGCTATTGCTAAACTGAAGTATTAACTAATTACAGAAAACGAAACATGAATACATAACGCCTAGATATAAAAGATCGAAAGTGAAAAAAGTACAAAGTTGTACAGCACTGAAGATCAAAAGTTGAAAAGGTTTTGACAAATACGGCATTGTTTTTATGCACGGGATAAGAACATCCTTATTATATATAGAACACTTAATGCTATTGCAAACAGTAAATTTCAACAAATGAATATGAAAGAGATATACATAATGAAACTGAAGTATTAACTAATTACAGAAAACTAAACCCGAGTTTATCACAAAATAGACACACATCCGAATCAGTCCAGGCGTCAACGTAATTAAAAAAATGTGACGTCACATACGATGGCGAAAAGGCAGAAACGTGATGCCACATTAGAATTTATGAAATTTAGAAACAGCATGACGTCACATATGAAAAACTATCATTCAAAAATGAGATAGAATTAGGATTGATTTGGAACTAAATACTGATAATTCATTTAAACAAAATGCATATTGCAATACTTATTAACAGCAATTAACTGTAATATACATATGTCCAGTTTGTTATGAATCCAACTTCAAACGTAAATAATCGTACAAAATTTAATATAATTAATAAAGAGGAGGTGATTAATTTTTCTATCCGTCACACCTAAATATATAATAAGAAGACGTCAACACATTTGACAAAATCTGATGAGAATTACAAATATAACATTAAACATGTTAACTAAATACATGAATTTGGGATAAACAAGTACAGAAACACGTCTTATACATAAGATTTGGAATAAGTGCATCTGCCAATGAGACAACTCTAAATATAAATCACAATTTAAATAAAGGTCAAAGGACAGCCTTCAACACTGAACCTACATGTAGCATGAATATGGCTTTTAAATAAGCATGTGATGTTCAATTTACAGAGGTATATGTATTTTGTATTGATAAGAAGAAATGAAATTAAAGCTGCACATGGTTTTGTTATATAAAGTTTGTTATAATTTTATAGAGGTAATTAAAAAAAAATATTTGTAAGTTTGAATGCTGTGCTTGATATATATTATACCAGCTTTTTAAGGTAAGACTAATCAACTTGCACAACACAAGTGCATCCACCACTTCTGAAATGGCCCTCTGTTCCAACAATAACCCAGGGGTTATAAGGGTTTTCTGACTGCCTTGTCTCGGGAACACATGCAGCTCTCACATAGAAATATTCAGTGTTTATGAGGCCGTGTTCACATTGACCTAAATTCGGTGTTGTGTTAGTGTAACTCACACGTAAACTAAACACAATTGCGTTCCCATTGATAAAACTCAATGTTTACATGTAGTTTAAATCATGTTTTATCTACACACAGTCGATAGTCAATGTAGGCCTTGTGTAGGTTAAGTGTACACAAAACTAGGCATTTAGGACATTAGTTTTATCGTGTATATATTGAAGGAGGAAACTATTTTTGAGTAAAATTGATATTTTTGATAATTATTAGTATCGTTTTTTTACAGAAATTGTTGTCTAAATTTTACAGAATTTTTTTTTGTAAAAATTAAACGTAATTTATTAACCCCTGATGCAGACTCAAATCAGCATCATTGCCGAACCATAAGGCAGCAACCAATTGATTTTCGGGGGTGGGGGTGGGGGCTATTATAGTTAAGTATAAAACATAAAGGCAAGGGGATGAGGTTGGTGATCTAATGATTTTGTTTTTGAAACAAAAAATGTTTCCAGTATTGGCCCTGAAAAAAAAATTGTTTGCTTCACCCTCAGCTGCTACTATATATATGCTAAAATTGATTTCGACTTGTCACAAAATTTGTCCTAAAAAAAAATCAATAGTCCACGCCCCATACCCCCCCCCCCCCCCCCTAACCCCTTTCCCCAAAAAATGAAGTAAATAGTTGCTGCCTAATTCATTTGAAAAGGTCTTCCCGAATCGACTTGACGTACACAGAAATATTCGCCACTGGTCTTTACACAAACAACGATTCACGCATAAATGCATGACTAAAAAATGTGTAAGGTAAATGATACGTTTGTCTAGTATCTCAGATCCGTTAATTAACACTTAAAATAAATAAAAGAAACGTTACCCTATTCCTTTACCAAATACTCCTTGGAGAAGAAATACCATTTGAAACAAACAGAAAAGATAAAAAATATAGTGATCCCTAATATCTCAATCCTTTTTTTCGGCTGTAAGCACGCTGCTGCAGCTAACGTTTTCTAATGCGTAATCGAGACATCTCTAGTATATTCAAACTACTGCAAATTATAAAAATGGCTTTCATAAAGTAGCAACCACTTAACTTAAAAAAGGGGAAGGGTTATTTTTTTATCTGAGTCAGATTTGTTTTCGCGCGTACGTTTTTATTCCTTTTTTTTCGATGCTGGTAATCAAATACTTTTTTTCAATATTTTACACTATACTGTACAAATGTATTGGGAAACTCTTGATTCAGAATATTTTTTTATCATCTGTATGACCATTTATTTTTTTTATTATCAAATTGGGGATCGGAATATTTCCATTCCCACCCCCGCCCCCCTTTTGAAGTCAAATGGTTGTTCCCTTACCGCTAGACAAATTGTCTAACAATTTTGAATTCAGTTCTACGTAATGAACATTTAAATGACATATAGTTTACAAATGGGAACAAATCTTATGTACAGGTAGCTAAACAAGGTGTATAGATGTGAACAAATGTAATGTGAAACCAGTGTACACAACACTAAGCTAATTGTAAACATGTTTACTATACACGGCGTTCGGTGTGAACGCGGCCTGAGTCTGTGCAATTTAACATCATGAATGTGATTTGATGTATATAAATAAAATCAATTATCTCTCCTGTAATTTTATAAACGTGACTCATTCCATTGACCAACTTTCATCAGATATATCAAAATGTCGTATGATTCTATCAAAGGCAAATCCCGCAAATCAGATTTCCAGTTCAACACCGTTGTAATTTATGGTAAAACATATTTAGCCCCATTCACTTCAACTGTTCTACGAAACGAGTCCATATCTTTGTAGTCGTCTTGTGTTTGCGTAACTTCCAACTGCAATTCTACAGCAATACACCTTATCGCTAATCCCGGCTGACCCTGCCGCTTGAACTTTTGATGTCAACAACAATCACTTTTCAATTGTGGCGTCAGATATTTTGTTTTATGACGTCAACATTTTACGGGAACCTGTGTGAAATCCAGCAATGGCGGATAAATAGCGATAAGGTGTATTTCACATAGCCTAACCAGCTGCTGCTTCCGATAAAGACTACATGTTATTCCTCGTTTTGTAAGGAATGTCTTGAGATCCGGTACATGCATTCTTTCGAACTGGGAAACGTTATTATCCATTGCAGCCGACATTATTGACATTGACAACGAAAAACCGGAAGTAACGCTGTGGAATTTTTCTACGTCAGCTATACTTATCACACCTCCACATACGAGAGGTCGACGAACCCGAAACACTACTATTGGATTAGAAACGAACCAGTTAAATGGCAGTACATCATGTAACTATTAATTTGTTGTACTTTTATGCATTAAAATAACACCATAGGATAGTTTTATAATAATATAGGTACATTTTTTTTAATTCCAACTCTTGAATATAAACTTTTTTTGATTTTTTTAATGACAAAATCCAAACGTTATACAGCAGCTTGACCAATCAATGTCGAACAGATGAATGATGCATAAGGTTATTCACAATGTTCAGGTAAATGTTGATTTTGATATCAATTCTGTAATTATTCTGCCGTACTCTGCATGCAAACACATACATCATGATTAGTTAAAACTTGTATTGTTTGTGTTTTTCAAATATTAAAAAAATATTCCTGAAAACTTCAATGAATAAAATCGTATAAAACAGCCTAAAAAACATCTGTAGCATGCAGTTGTTTATGTTAATTTTTGAGTTACAAGTTGGTCTCGCGGCAGTGTAATTGCATACTTCATTTAACCGTCACTGCCCATTTGTTTCTACAGGTTTATACAACAACCTCATAAATTTTGTATTCAATCAAAAATTTGATATCTCTGGACTTCTCCCGTCCGACAGTATTATTGTTAGGGTGTTCGTCCGTTTTGCTGTTCTGATGTTTTAAAACGCAGCTTCGTCTGGTTGAAAAAAGACATGTAGTTTATCCGATGTCTAGTATAGTGATAGGCTTACGCTATCTGTACATTAAAAAATCAGTAAGTTTCTCAGATGCTAAAATAAAATGATCTAATATGATGTTTCTAATGAATGACAGGTGAACATGTCTGAATAATAGGTGTTCTTTTACCCTTGCTCCAATTTCGTGGTTCTGTGGTCATCTTTAAATTTCGGAGCTAGGTCCTCTTCGAAGAAAGTATAGGTAAATATTTCAACATTGTGGATGAATATAACTATTGTAAGATTGCACTTCATTAGTCTTACATTAGCCTAATTTTAATTGATCGTTGGCCAATATTGATGTTCCAGACAACGCCTGCTTGATGGCGACTATAAGTAAAAGATAAACTTTATGGGATATATAACTGATGTGTATATATCTAAAAAAGGAGATGTTGTATAATTAGAATGAGACAACTCTCCACACAATATCAAATGATAAAAAAATTAACAACTATAGGACATCGTACGGCCTTCATTAATCAATAAAACCAATACCGCTAAAAAAGCTTCCAAATGACAACACTTTAAATTAGAAAACTAAAAGTCTGATTTGTGTCACAAACGACTACCACTGAATTACAGGCTCCATGCTTTGAACAGGCACATACGAAATATTTGTTTGACAGGTTTTATATTACCTTGACCTCATTGTCATGGATTATCGATTATGTAAAATCTATATAAACTGATCGTAAGTTCCAATAGAGTTACAAAATGAAATTTAACAAATACATCATATAATTGAATCAGAAATAGTTTGAGGAAATCTTGGCTTTCATTGTTTACATGCGCTTAAAACTACTTAAATATCATGAAATAGTAATGTTATGTAAGTTAATAAATATTGACATTCTACAATATTTGTTCATGTTCAATAGCAAAAATCATATACTTATTAAGGCGAACATATGTTGCAAATAATTAAAATGAACACTGCGTCAAAGAATACCTCTGTAAGCAGGATTTATAACAAGCATGTTCACAAGGAAAATTTTGCAGATTATCTTAGAGCACAAAGGGTCAAAAACAAGTGCATCATATTGAGAAATAGTTCTTCGTAATACAATATAAATACACACACAAATCGTGCAATCAGCATGTAAGTAACGCAAACGGATGATATAATATGATACTTGCTATAGGTAAACAGAAAGAGAGAGAAGAAAGAAAAGATTCAAAAGTAATATGATTATGTGATGATGACGTCAATCATGTCAGTATCAGTACCTTTTCATGAATGTAGGATCTCTTGAAAACTCAGATTAACAACATTTACAAAAATGATCCATCTATAATGTTACCCCGAAAAAATCAAAACACAAGAATGAAGCAGAAAATTATTAGGTAGTATGGGGAAAAATCTACAAGATGGAACAATAATATCATGCCATTTCGCAAAGGATAGTTGTTGCACTTTTGATAAGATTTCATAAGAATTCTGATTCCTAGGATTTGTTCTTATTCCGTGTTCAATTATTTCTCTACATAGAAAATGCCTGTACCAAGTCAGGAATATGACATGTGTTATCCATTCGTTTGATGTGTATGAGCTTTTGATTTTGTCATTTGTTAAGGGACTTTTCAGTTTTGGTTTTACTCCGAGATCAGTAGTTTTGTTATTTTACATTTTTACTATTACGTGACGTGCGCTTACTTGATATTTAAAACATTTTGTTTCAAGTTATCTTTACCATTGCATGTATTTGGTGCGAGAGCTTTGAGATTCAATTTTGTAATCTGTTTATGTTTTTTTGGTCATTTTCTTAGTTGTTTGTTATGGTACAGTGAATTAAAATCTGATGAGTCAAGCTATTGAAACTTATTTTTACATTTTTGTTTCAATGACGAGCTTTTGCAACACTATCATGAGTTTGAGTAATGTCACAAGTGTATAAACACGTCTAATCATATTTAAAAATGTATTATAGCTTCGTAATAGTTTAAGTTTACAGCAATTATTTATAAACTAAAAGATAAGACAAAATTATAATTTCTGATTAAATTTTGCCAAATTTCAATGCAACATAAGCAATAAAAGACTGAAAGGAGTATGATCACGATAAACACATGATGAACTATAGTAGATATTTACCTTACTGGTATTCGTACTGACCACATTATATCTGTGTACAGGCGGCACTTGGCCTATGGTAGGTAGTTTTTGCATTGACATTCTTACTGGCTTTTTTACCGTAATTTACAATGGTCGTCGTTTTGTATCTGTTGAATAGTAATTGCATTGATCATTTAGCATTCATACCACATATCTGCCATATACCTGACTGGGAAAATACATGTTCATAAGTGAATGGTAGATCAAACTTTAACGTTTAAACACATAAATACTCAACATTACTGCCTATTAGATTCATTTAACATGGCAGAACTGAAAATCCAGGTCATTGAGTATATTAAATCAGTATACGACCAAGGCATAATCGAAAAAATATCATTTAAATTTTTAACAAATGGTCAAAAATTAAGAGATGCACGATTAGGGAGAATTTGTACTCTCTTAAAAATTCACCGTCTTGAAATGAAACAGTTAAAGTAACTTTCAATGGTATTACTGCCTTATTGACAAAATTGTATACATAACCTACACAGACATTAAAGGTACTTGTGCATGGCAATACATTTGATTCAGAAGCCACATCTGTGTTAACATATATCACAAATAGATATTCGCTATCACAAACTAGTCAAAACATTTACTAAATTTTATCATCGGTATAAGGACATCATTCGGAAATATAGCTCAACATGCAGACTTCTTATACGTTCAGGTATTTCACATACAATTTTTTTATGGAAATATACTTTATAAAGCACAAAGGTGTCAGTATTCACCTCAAAAACGAACAATACCTTTGAATAGACTTATTAAGAAGGGATATAGTTACGATACTGTTGTCAGGTCATTAAAGATTGCATATTTTGGCGTTAATATTGATTCACTTATAGGGTCTTTGCATCGGAACTAAACACATTTATTAAAAAACAGTTGTTGGTATGACACGGGTTATGTTCTTCTCATATATGTTATGATGGTATGATACTAAACCCCTAATGGGAAGGATTGTGCCTGATGTTCATATGATCATAATCTTTCAGTCACTTTAATTGAAGTTTGGAGCTGGCATGTCAGTTAACTGCTAGTAGTCTGTTGTTATGGATGTATTATTGTCATTTTGTTCATTTTCTTTGGTTACATCTTCTGACATCAGACTCGGACTTCTCTTGAACTGAATTTTAATGTGCGTATTGTTATGCGTTTACTTTTCTACATTGGATAGAGGTGTAGGGGAGGGTTGAGATCTCACAAACATGTTTAACCCCGCCGCATGTTTGCGCCTGTCCCAAGTCAGGAGCCTCTGGCCTTTGTTAGTCTTAATTATTTTAATTTTAGTTTCTTGTGTACAATTCGGAAATTAGTATGGCGTTCATTATCACTGAACTAGTATATATTTGTTTAGGGGCCAGCTGAAGGACACCTCCGGATGCGGGAATTTCTCGCTACATTGAAGACATGTTGGTGACCTTCTGCTGTGCTTTTTTTTCTATGGTCGGGTTGTTGTCTCTTTGGCACATTCCCCATTTCCATTCTCAATTTTATACAACAAAACTGACTACAAAATTCAAACAAATATATAAATTAATCTAAAAAAGACGCCACCGAAAAATTAAGTTTAAGGTATTCTGATAATGACTTCAACAACAAATATGTTATCGTCGATGGAACAAACAGTATTTTTATATATTTTCTTTTTTATATGAAGAAAACACTAAGTTAAACATAATAGCAAAAAATCTATAAAATCCTTTTGTCATTGAATCATGATTCGGCGTCTTGGAATGCCAAGAGAAAAACTCAAATGGCGGGATTCATAAATATTAGTCACGTCATACGTCATACGAACACAATAAAATCCCACAGTAGCCAGAAGACAAATGACGGATATTATAAAGTTAAAGAAATAGATACACATCTTCAGCACTAAAGTTATATCCAAAGACAATCTTGCATTTTTTCTATAAGTAAAGTAGACACTAAATATTGAGGTGAGAGTAGAAATATATATAGATTTGTTTTGTTTAAGGTAACAAACTGGAAGTAAGTCACAGTTTAGCGTGTAAAGCTTATCATCGATTACAACAAAAGATAAAAGACCTACTAGTGTTTATCCATCAGCTTGTAGTGCCAAAGGTTCCTATACATCACACAATTTTACGGCTCTTCAAGGCAGGAAACAAAAGATAATTGTGTGTCTCAACGTGTTTGTTTTTACCTTTATATGCATATATTTCTTGATACAGGTATACAAGTACACTTTAATTAGTTTTAAACCATTGTGGTGACGTCAGTCTATTCATTAACTGTGGATTCTTTTTCTAGAATCAACGCTTCCTAAATCCGTCGCTGAAATGGACTCACCAGATTATATTATATTGTTTCCTTTGTATGTCTAATTTCATTAAGGTTGGATTGACTAATTTACTGATTTCTGTTCACTAATGGAATTATTTTAAAAACTTACCTTTAATTTTTGTAATTTCTATATGCCTTCAATGGGAATCGAACTCGTCCATGAATTCTGTTAAATGTTACTGACTTCAACATATCGATTTTTTTTTATCATTATTTCAACATATCGATGAAACCTCTGGGCTACCAATTGGTTACGATTTATATGTTTATTTTATATATATATAAATGAATATATGATATAAATCGGTTCAACATACACACAGGGCTTGTACCTTGATATATTAATAATAGGCAAACGTACAATATGAGTTGGTAGCCACGAGGTTTCATGGTTAAGATTAATGAGTTAAAATTTAGGTCTTGTCTGTTTAGGTTCGAATCCCTGAATTCTTTTTGTTCTCCATAATCTCTGGTTTTCCAGTTTTTGTTTTGAATGTTATTGTGGATATTTTGTGTAATAAAAGCGAGTTTGGTCGTTTATAATCGGATTAATGTTTGCTATTCCACGTCCACTTGTATTTCTGTCCACCTGATGAGTTAAGCCTTTTTCAACTGATTTTTATAGTTCATTCGTATGTTGTACTGTTATACCACTGTCCCAGGTTAGGGGAGGGGGGGGGGGGGTCCAGTTAACATTTTTAACCCCGCCACATTCTGTATGTATGTGCCTGTCCCAAGTCAGGAGCCTAGCTGTAAATCAGTGGGGTTTTTTGTTCAATTTTTACATAAATAAGCCGTTAGTTTTCTCGTTTGAATTGTTTTACATTGTCATTTCGGGGCCTTTTATAACTGACTATGCGGTATGGGCTTTGCTCATTGTTAAAGGCCATACGGTGACCTATAGTTGTTAATTTCTGTGTTATTTTGGTCTCATGTGAAGAGTTGTCTCATTGAAAATCATACCACATCTTCTTTTTTTATATTCCACATGTTTGAAATAAAAATGATTACATTTTTTTTGTCCATTATTGTTTTATAAATAATATAATATGATTTCATCTGTTTTACTACATAATTTTACAAATGTTAATTTGCAAATTCCTATGCTAGAAAATCGTTATGTGCCTAGAATTAGGCTTCGTGTTGAAAATTTCGAAATTACACACCTATTATATGCACTATATGTATCTTCTTTGTCGGGTTATTTTCCATTTGACACATTCTCTATTTCCATTTTCAATTTTAATAGAAATGAGTCCGAATAGAATTTATTTTGTGTAAACAGATAATATTCAGATACCTGATAATATGAAGATCTTAAAGGGCAGACGTGTTGTGTAATAATGTATTTGTATTTTCAAACATTTATTTTTGATATTTAATTTATTGTAATGGATCGTTTGACACGTTAACATGGTTATTGAAACTCACTTACAATACCTTCTAATTAATTACATCCCAGCTCCTTTGTTCTAACAGGGGTGATCTGAGCCGGATCACCCCAGTTTAAGTTTCTTTGTTATGCATGCTTTCCTTTGTTCTGTAACATTTTGGCGGGAATGTCAAATCCAGTATAAAACTTATAATTAATTATACCAGAGACATATAATATAATATTATATGTCTCTGATTATACGGAGAAGACTATCTATCAAAATTCACGTAGAAAAATCCAGTGTATATGCTGGGATTCGAACTCAAGACCTTTAGCATATCAAGCCACGACACATACCACTTCACCAGGACGACTGGATACGAACTATCAGAAATTTAACATACTTAAAGGAAGCAAGATATTTTTATAACTGGGGCGAATTGGCAGACCTTTACTCAGTGGGGTTTAAACCCTTTTCGTTAAATAAATGAGTTGTCAGACTGATTCTTCAATTTGATTTTACACTTTTTAAAAGTTCGGCGAGTCGGTTACAAGAGTGGGGCGATTTTTTCATAAAGTGGCGATATAGTGTGGACCGATTGGCCAGTGGGACGAGTTGACATTGTTTGATATCTACTCATCGTGTTAGGGGGTCATAAAGGGTATACATCATATAGTAATAAATAAAGTATATAATAATGGTTGTGTGGCGTTCTAAACTAGATTTTATGATTTGTAAATGGTTTTTCGTCTAATCTAAAACAGCTGGGATGTAAAATAGTTATCCCATTCGGACTTGGTGTGTCAGTGTAAGATCACCCTCTGGCCTCCGGCCATCGGGATGATCTTACACTGACACACCGCGTCCTCATGGGATAACTATTAAGAATAGGCGTTAATTTTGACAAGACATTAACACAATAGTTTAAGTTATAGATATAATGGATAAGCGTTGTATTTAAACCATTGTGGTGACGTCAGCCTATTCATTTGCCGTGGATTCTTTTTCTAGAATCAACACTTCCTAAATCAGTCGCTGAAATGAGCTTACCACGTTATATACTTTGTTTCCTTTGTGTGCCTAATTTTATTAAGTTCGAATTGACTATTTACTGATTTCTGCTCACTAATGGAATTGTTTTAAAAACTTACCTTTTATTGAAATTTCTATATGCCTTCACCGGGAATCGAACCCGTCCATGAATTATGTTACGTGTTACTGACATCAACATATCGTCGAAACCTCTAAGCTACCAATCGGTTACGATTTAAATGTCTATTATATATATATATATAAATGAATATATGACATACATCGGTACAACAGATACACAGGGCTTGTACCTTTACTTATCCTGCAATTGGGTGTTCTACCATATCCAACTAAGTCGGACATCACGTGACTTTTGTGACGTATACTAACCGCCATTTTGTATTATATTGCCCCATATAAAATGCATAGGTTCTTCAATAAAGTTTAATTTTCTCATTAACCTGACGCATTTTCTAACTTTTGCAAATCAATCCTTGATATTCAAACATATTTCTATCAAACATTGTTGGTCCTAACAGTTTAATTTTTGATTAAATTCGGTCAAATGAGAATCGTAAAAACATTACTTTTTCTCGTCATTTCTCCGTTGACTCAATGCTAAATTACCGATACCCATGTCTACTTGTACAACAAATAAAGAAATTCCGTTAATAAAAATAAAACTTTGCAAATCTTTTAAGTATATTCAAACATATTTCTGGCAAAAAATACTATTTGAAACAGTTTAATTTCTGGGCAATTTCGGTCAAAAATTGATTTAAAAACTGAATATTTCGGGATTTTTCAAAATGGCGGATGATGTATATGGAAATGTTGCATCAAATCAATATTTGTATAATACGACCTTCCTTGATTAATTTTTTTTATATGTAGAATCTCTAATGTTTCTGTTATTTTCTTTGGTGATATTTCGATATGATTGATTTCAAAATTTCTTGATAAAAAAATATTATTTTAAGAGTGACACGGGAACATTTTTCTTGACCGCCTGATATCCAAGATATATACTGTTACCAGAAAATAGTAAACAATAAAATTTTCTCTGCTTTTTTAAAAGGCGTTTTTCCTGTTTTCTGTATAATTCATCTTTTTTTAGAAATATACTTATACTTTCCTTTTAGAACCAAAAAATATTTACGTCCCGAGACAGAAAAAAATCCAAACAATTATAATAGATAAATATTCTATACCTTAAAAATCCCATCACTTGACGACCAGGTGAACTCTGACTTGGGTTGTAATGTTACATAACAATATATTGTCAGGTAGACGTGCAAACCAAAAGCAACCAGGTGACATTAAACATCCTCTGTATACATGCATGTATTACCATAGTTTTAATTTTGTGATATACAAAAGTCTTCATACAAATATATCTTCTCTTCCCCGTGTCATATAAGAAGAAGAATGTATCATAATAAATTTTAAGAAAATATGAACAATATAAAACAATTTCTTTAAAAAAAAGAATTTGCTTTAAAAGATAATCAAATTAATATTTATGTTTCTATAATTATATATTTAAAAGAAATATTTTGATTCAAATTCTAATTTAAATGGATTTGTTTTATTTCGTAGAAAATTAAACAAGATTTCTTTGAATATGATTTTATTAATTTTTTTATTAATCTAATATTTTAAGGAAAATCCAGGCATTCAATAAATTGATATAAAGTTAAACTTGTGTAAACAAAATAATGTTATTGTATACATTTCAACATAGACATATACTAGTGTACAATTGCCTCTGATTTCAACGACATTGTATACACGACAATATTTATCGACAGAGTTATCGGTCCTGAATAGGACTGATATAGTTGGGTATGTATACAGATACAGCCCTACAGATATCGCTATGCTGTATCTGTATAGTATACAGATATCGCTTTAAAGCTCCGCCCACTGCCGGACTGAGCATTGAATGAACCTGCGTGACATCAGAATGTGCATCGCAATGACGTTTTAATTGCGAATTTACGATTGCTTGTATACACCACACCAATTTTCTGATAACAGACAAACATGAACAGCAGTCTTTTCTACGATGACAACTATCGATTTCAATTATTGTGTAACAAAAACAACCATGTCAATTTCAGCATGCATGTTTAGTGAATGTCGAGTCTGAAGCGTAGAACAACTCGTATACTCATGGTCTCATGTTTTAAATTTGGCAATGTTTTGTTATTTGTTTTTACTGTTGAAATTATTTGGTATGTTAAAATAGATAATTATTCACATTGAGCGATGTATTATTGTTGACCATTCAAAATTCTTTTTTTGCGAACCCGTCTTCAGCTGAATGTGTGATTATTGTTTCGTATTACTAAACGGGCCTCAAGGGATTTCAAATCGAAAATAAATGCAAAACATGTGTTTTTGTGTCTTTCAAAACACAAATAATATACAGAATTAGTTGCCGGATAAAGACAATAACTGTTTAGTGTCTTTAAATATCAGCTGTATTTGTACTCGGCTCGAAACAGGTGTAGTAGCTCGCTGATATTAAAAGACACTAAACAGTTATTGTATATATATACATAATAGGCAATCGTATAGTATGAATTGGTAGCCACGAGGTTTCATGGTAAAGATAAATGAGTTTAAAGTAAGGACTTGTCTGTTTAGGTTCAGATCCCTGAATTATCTTTGTTTTCCCTATTCTCCAGATTCAGTTTTTGTTCTTGTTTTATTTTTTTTATTTTTTTTATAACATTGTGTCTTAATCATATTGAATCACTTGTAATCATTTGTATGTAATTAATGTTGATTGTTATGCTCCTTGTGGGCACTTTGATTAGCAATAAAATATATATATTTGTATGTTATTGTGGATATTTTGTGTAATAAAAGCGAGTTTGGTCGTTTATTATTGGATTATGGTTGGCTATTCCACATGTTTGAAACAAAAATGATTACATTCTATTTGTCCATTTTTGTTTTATAAATTAATATAATATGATTTCATCTGTTTTACTACATTATTTTACAACTGTTAATTCGCAAATTCTTATGCTAGAAATAGTAATGTGACTAGAATTAAGCTTTTGTTAGAAATTTCGGAAACATACTTATTGTATGCACTATATATATATATAGATAATTTAGCTGATCTGTAACAATAACATCTTCATGCCTTATATATCATGTACTGTAGTACGCCGTTAGATTAAAACTGACGTGGAAAGGTAACACATGCCCACCGAAAGCTCTTTTTTTGAGAGCCCAGGTGGTCGTGTGGTCTAGCGGGACGGCTGCAGTGCAGGCGATTTGGTGTCACGATATCACAGTAGCATGGGTTCGAATCCCGGCGAGGGAAGAACCAAAAATTTGCGAAAGCAAATTTACAGATCTAACATTGTTGGGTTGATGTTTAGACGAGTTGTATATACATTATGTACACAGCCATGTATCACCATCATTGATGGCGATCCGATGGATACATCTGTTGTATGGTTGTCACTGACTCAGACGTACTTATATATATATATATATATATATATATATATATATATGTTCTTCGTCGGGTTGCTTTCCCTTTGACACATTCTCCATCTCCATTTTCAATTTTAATAGAAATAAATCGAATATTTCTTATCTTGTAAAACAGACAATATTCAGATGCCTGATAGTATGAAGAAGGGCAGACATGTTGTGTATAATATATTTGTATTTTTTAACCATTTAATTTATTGTAATGGATTGTTTGACACGATTACATGGTTATTTAAACTCACTTACAATACTTTCTAATTATGAATATGAGTTAATTTAAAAAAAGCATTAACACAATAGTTTAAGTTATAGATACAATGGAAAAGCGTTGATACATGAAAAACAAACCATTCGCCCTTCGGGCTCATGGTTTCTTTTTCAACAATCAACGCTTATCCATTGTATCTATATCACATATATCACAGAAATTACCTTTAAAGATTAAAATTAATTTACAACTGTTCAATATAATGTGAAAATCCAATTGTTCATATTGCTTATTATCATAATCTAAATTTGTATAAATGGGGTACCTTTATATATTAATAATAGGCAAACGTACAATATGAGTTGGTAGCCACGAGGTTTCATGGTTAAGATTAATGAGTTAAAGTTTAGGTCTTGTCTGTTTAGGTTCGAATTCCTGAATTCTCTTTGTTCTCCATAATCTCTGGTTTTCCAGGTTTTGTTTTGAATGTTATTGTGGATATTTTGTGTAATAAAAGCGAGTTTGGTCGTTTATAATTGGATTAATGTTGGCTATTCCACGTCCACTTGTATTTCTGTCCACCTGATGAGTTAAGCCTTTTTCAACTGATTTTTATAGTTCGTTCGTATGTTTTACTGTTATACCACTGTCCCAGGTTAAGGGGGGGGGGGGGGGGGGGGGGTCCAGCTAACATTTTTAACCCCGCCACATTCTGTATGTATGTGCCTGTCCCAAGTCAGGAGCCTAGCTGTAAATCAGTGGGGTTTTTTGTTCAATTTTTACATAAATAAGCCGTTAGTTTTCTCGTTTAAATTGTTTTACATTGTCATTTCGGGGCCTTTTATAGCTGACCATGCGGTATGGGCTTTGCTCATTGTTAAAGGCCATACGGTGACATATAGTTGTTAATTTCTGTGTTATTTTTGTCTCATGTGAAGAGTTATCTCATTGAAAATCATACCACATCTTCTTTTTTTATATTCCACATGTTTGAAATAAAAATGATTACATTCTTTTTGTCCATTATTGTTTTATAAATGATATAATATGATTTCATCTGTTTTACTACATAATTTTACAAATGGTAATTCGCAAATTCCTATGCTAGAAAATCGTTATGTGCCTAGAATTAGGCTTCGTGTTTAAAATTTCGAAATTACACACTTATTATATGCACTATATGTATCTTCTTTGTCGGGTTGTTATCCATTTGACACATTCTCTATTTCCATTTTCAATTTTAATAGAAATGAGTCCGAATAGAACTTATTTTGTATAAACAGATAATATGAAGATCTTAAAGGGCAGACGTGTTGTGTAATAATGTATTTGTATTTTTAAACATTTATTTTTGATATTTAATTTATTGTAATGGATCGTTTGACACGTTAACATGGTTATTTAAACTCACTTACAATACCTTCTAATTAAGAATAGGCGTTTATTTTGACAAGACATTACCACCTCCGGGCTCATGGTTTCTTTTTCAAGAATCAACGCTTATCCATTGTATCTATATCACTTAACCCATTTTTCTGACGTCAGTCTATTGTTCTAACAGTGGATTATTTTTTTAGAATCCACTGACCACCCACAATGTTAACTTAAGATAACTTATATCATAACTTTCAACTTAAACTTACGATATGTTATCCTCTCAAAAACGAGTGATTTATGAAACAATTCAAAACAATTTCACTAAACAATTCAAAATTTGGTGACTACGTGGAACGCATCTATCCAATCGAACTAGAGATAAAGGATACTACAGATACAATTAAGTCGGCTTCATATCTTGACTTACATCTAGAAATTGACAATGAGGGTCGGTTGAAAACAAAACTTTACGACAAAAGAGATGATTTCAGCTTTCCAATTGTGAACTTTCCATTTCTAAGTAGCAACATTCCAGCAGCACCTGCATACGGGGTATATATCTCCCAATTGATACGATATTCCCGTGCTTGCATTTCCTATCATGATTTTCTTGATAGAGGTTTGCTGCTCACAAGGAAGCTATTAAACCAAGAGTTCCAAATAGTGAAGTTGAAATCATCCCTTCGTAAATTTTACGGACGCCATCACGAGTTGGTTGACCGTTATGGAATAACCGTTTCACAAATGATATCGGATATGTTCCTTACGTCGTAACTACAATCCCCTTCCCTTTCATGAATATGACCTACCGAATTAGACTATTTACCGGATTTGTAATCACATAAGCAACACGACGGGTGCCACATGTGGAGCAGGATCTGCTTACCCTTCCGGAGCACCTGAGATCACCCCTAGTTTTTGGTGGGGTTCGTGTTGTTTATTCTTTAGTTTTCTATGTTGTGTCGTGTGTACTATTGTTTTTCTGTTTGTCTTTTTCATTTTTAGCCATGGAGTTGTTAGTTTGTTTTAGATTTATGAGTTTGACTGTCCCTTTGGTATCTTTCGTCCCTCTTTTATGAAAGGTTCGAACTCGCGCGTATTTTCAACAGTAAAGTATGAAGCCTATGTATGATACCACTAGACCACGAGTTCTGATATAATTCATTATTTAAATATCACTCTTATAGCGTATATCTGTCAATGCATATCAATAAACTGTATTTCTGTCTTTTTGTTATCGAATAAAATATATAAACACTATAAATTCAAAGATTGTAAATAATACTTATAAGTACAATTCCTTGATAAAAAAAAACATCCATGTACACATTACACTTATCACTTTTAACGTACAAGGCCTTCCCTTTTAATTATAGCAAATGCTTACTTTTGGATTCAGGATTATAATGATGTCATACTATGATCACTTAGTTTTTCTTTGTTTGATTATAAATGGTACAAATAGACATCAACATGATAAGCTACATGTACGACTGTAAAACTATTTCTTTGACGGTGAAACCAGAAACAAAATCGTTAACTTTATAGTGAAAATGAAATATAGATACCCCCAAGATTAAAAACAATATTATATACAAAAATTAGTCCTGGTATCTATGATGAGTTAATTGGTAGAGAAAAACATTACAAAAAAAATCATTCCGGGTACTAGGCTTGAACTTGGCACTGTTAATATCACAGTTATTTCTTTCGGTACCTACGACTAGACGATCACGGCTATGAACAGCTTACATGAAACATTGCAAAACTGACATAATTAAAAACCAATTGTTCAGAGAACAATTGAAGGTCTTTCCACCAAAAATAATGTATTTTAATATGAAAGTAGTAAAATGAAGTTTAAAATCTCATTCCAATCGTCCAAAGATAGCTCATTGTACCTTGATTTAAAAAATATTTGGTTTCTATACAACTTTTTTAAATAAGGGAGATAATTCGTTTTTTCCGGTTTGAAAAATGTTACTTCCGATAATATTTGAATATATACTTGACACTGATTCCAAAAATATTTGGTTCTATATACTTTTATATTAATAAAGTGTAAAAAATAGCTACTTCCGGTTTACACAAGGTCACTTCCGGTTGTTTTTTTCCAAGGTTAAATGGTTTGATACCTATTGACAAAAGTCTCATGGCTTCATCATGTATACATATGAGATAAAAGCAAAGGTTAAAATCTAGAACGTCAAATTAACTATGACCTTGAGATCAATTTCAGGGTCATAAACCAAGGACCTCAAATCAAAAGACCATATGTCTTAATTATATTTGTTAATCAGTTATATCACCATACGCGTATTTTTAAATACAAGCTTAAGAGGGGTAAAAACTCACATTTACCTTCAACGTACCCTTGCAATCAAAATTTATGTGTTACGACATGTCGCAACTAACAATTTAGAAAAAATAATTTGTCGATATCTTATACGGTTTCTGGAAATGAGTGAAAATAAGCCAAATTAAAAAAATTAGAATATGACCTTGACCTTTGACCTTGACCTAATTTTCATTCTTTTTTGGACCAAGGACCTCAAATCAAAGATCCTAGGTCTCTATCACTTATGGTTTACAAGATAGATATCACTTATATCAAATGCATGTGGGGAAATAACTCTCATATGGAGCGTTCATATCGCTTCGGTCAAAATAGGACACATCATGCGAAGGATATAATGAGCAATTTTGTAAAATAAATTTGTCGTAATCTTTAACGGTTGCGAAGGAGTAGTGGACACAAGGAAACAGTGTTTTGGGAGATAACTCCTACAAAGAAAACTATTCGGTTACGCATGGTAAATTTCAAAAGCGCATACACTGTTCGATATCATATACCAAATATCTAAGCGACATATTGCGAAACAAATATTTATCGCAAGAAAATTAGGCGGAAGAAAAAAAATAATCAGAAGAAAAACAATTGGTCTTTCCACAGAAAAGTGGAAAGACCTACTTATATATTGTACATTTGTAGCAAACGCAATTGTGCTTGGGTTTCAGAATGCGTCCCACAAATAATACTAGTTCATACGATGGATGCCAAATGTAATAACGTTAAAATAATCAAAACAAAATAAAGGGAACCAGTTTACACAAAATGTATATATATTTTTTCAATTAAAACCAATAATTGTATCTATTTTATCATCAACTGGTGTCTAGTGAAGTGGTGTTATTGTGGAATTTACAATTCATTTAGTTTTAAAATATTTTTAGTCATTTTGAATGTGTAACTTTAATCAAATGGGAGATACAAACAGCATTGACTTGCCCAATAGGTTGCTAAATACTATATATGTAAATATTAAAGGTTTGTAAATGTTGGTAATTATAAAAAAATTTAACTTTCCAAAAAAGATTAAAAAAATTCCATATATTAATTATATGTCTCTTTGAATCAATTATCTATACTATTAAACGAGAAGACCTCATTTTGTGTGTTGCTTCTCTTCTTTCCACAATAAATTAATCAACACGCATATGTGTCCTATGGGACACATATTGAAATTTCCTTTTATCGGTAGATGTATAACTATTGACAATAGATTATACAATCATAGATTTATCAATTCATATCATTTTTCAAAAGTCATCACTATTAGTCTAAATCAGTATATATAATGTATGGTAAGCCGTCCAGCTGACCGACAATTTGGAAGCGTAGAAATACAAATACAGATAGACAGGTAAGTCTTTAAATATTAAGTTGTAACATTATTACATGATTGTTGGTCTTACACGGTCATTTCGATCTGAAGAGATCTCAAAACAGCACCTCAAAATCTAAAGCTTAAATCGTTACTTCTTGTTTAAATTGTTTTGTTATATTTTCGTAACGTTTTTGTTAGTAGTTCAGTTCTGATTATATTCTGTTAACTAACTTTTTTTTCGGATACTTTTCTTTGTGTTTTACCCTTTTAGTCCACTTCTTGGCTATTTAATTTCGCGGTTTTCTTATTTATTTCATGTACTTTAAAAAGGAATGACCCAAGTTTACATATTCTCGAAGATTATTACACGCGTTATTTTTCGCGAAAATAAGTTGGTTTTCAGTATTTGGTTAAAAGTTAATTCAGTTCTAGTAAGCAGCTTTTCAGACAGTTCAGTATGTTTTAAAATTGATCAGGTAAGTAACACATATCTGTATGATATAACTATACTAACTGAGACCGATTTGTCCAATTTTTTTTTATTTCGCATTGGATTGTTCTGACAATTGCGTAAAAGGCTAAACATTACTTTTATCATTATGACCATTTTAGATGAACTTGAATTACTAGTACTACTTCATATGGCAGTTCAAATAGTCAATCATATGATTTAATAACGATAGAAGGCAGTAGAAGGACTGTGTGATTTACCGATTCATCAAGTAAACACTGCAATATTATGTGCAAGAACAACAGGATTCTAATATGACTTTGAAAAACGAATTCAATAGTATAATTGCTTTATCGCTTTTTTTGGCAAAATGTAGAGTAAGCAGACATTAAGGCGATGATAACACAGCGACATCCCTTTTAGTGAATGTTAGTATCTGATTAACTTGTTTTTGGACGATGGAAAGGTTTATTGTTACAACTTTTACCGAAGGAGTATATAGGTTTGAAAATAGACCATTCTTTGATCGACATAATTAAAATGCATTTCAACTAATTCGTCTGATGATTAAACAAATTAAATTGTACTCATACGATATATTCTAGTCGACTATTTATTATTTCTCTCCTTCTCTAAATTAAGTACACATTGCCTAATCACTTTGGGTACACGTTTCACAAATTTAGGCACCATTATTAAATACATAACATAATGTTCTTACAGTTTTTCCCCTCAACACGTGTACATCAATTAAGCATTGGGTAAAACATACGGATTACTAGTTATTAACTTTGGCATTGATATTGTTTTCAAAAAGTCTTATAATAATTGAATATGAACAAGAGTATCTCTATGGCTAAGGCTACTTTGCACACAGAGAATTAGTACTTTCGTATTACAATATTGAAGAGAATTGACAAAGACGAAGGTCATATATTTTTATCTTATATCAGAATCATTACACAGGTCGTTATACTTTGTATGTTTATATTTAGATATAATGAGATAAATATCAGATACATTGTACAGACTATGTATTACTACGTTATTATGACTATCTTCAAATAAGATATAAAACTGAAATAATTATAGGATACCAATAGTTGTTATATGGTCATTATTTACTAATTTGTTTGTCAAATATTTATGACAAATTATGTTGCCTCCACAACACAAAGTGTGCAAAACTTTTATTAAAATGTGGGAAAAAAATCAAGAGTATTTTTAACACCTGAAGTAGTTCGTCGCCTTACTACAGAAGAAAAAATATTATCAAGACCACTAAATCTATCCAACAAAATTTTACTTGAATTAAATAACCACTTATATTTTCTTCAGAATCCGTGTACATTGATTGTGAAGGCTCTTTTTCTACAGAAAAAAATATTTATAGGAACAAACATATCGTTTTTAAATAAGAAGATATACCTCACTCTTAATTCAAAGAGTTACACGTGCTAAAACATGAAAGAGTTACACGTGCTAAAACATAAAAGAGTTGCACGTGTTAAAACATGAAAGAGTTACACGTGCTAAAACATGAAAGAGTTACACGGACTAAAACATAAAAGAGTTACACGTGCTAAAACATAAAAGAGTTACACGTGCTAAAACATAAAAGAGTTACACGTGCAAAAACATAATTGAAAATTATTGAAATCATGACAAACATTATCTTGAAGTCATGTGTAATGACATTAATCGTAATCGTTTACAAAGATAACATTTTAACTGATAACAGTTCCGACTGTTATATGCCAGTTCAATAACTAAACACAAATTAATGATATAATGGGGTCATGATCATTGATAAATATCCCTGTCCTTATATTAGAGCAACGTATTCATTACCGAATAATACCAATCCTTATGACCAGGGTTTCCCCTGGGTTTTTTTTTCGCCACCTCATTCGTCAAAACAATATATTTTTCGCCCCATTATTTTTTCGCCAAGTAACGCAAGTATATCTTTCTTTTAAAATTTTCCCTTTTTTCCGGTCCCCTCCTAAATAAGATGAGTTTACCCCATTTCTGTCTATGATTATTCTATCAAACTTGTCTTAGAGTCTACTTTGCAATGAATAAATACTAACCATTAACCTTTTAAAAAAAAGAACTTTATAGGGAAAAATGATTATATTTTGAACAACTTTAAAAGAAGGGGGCACTTACTTTTAAAAATAAAGAAGATATATGTCCTGAAAGTCATAAGTTATGACACTGATTAATAATAAAAGGCACAATGTTCATAAAACACTGCCCGTCTTTTTTAGTTGTTCGTGTGTGTTGTTGTGGAATAGAAGTTCCTATATAATATGTTTCCTAATAGAAGAAATATTCCTGAATTCTATTTAAACGGGAAGAAATGTATTTATTTCATTCTGGCTGAATGAAAAGTACAGACTTATTGCTTCAAAAGGAACACATTTATTATCTGTGATGAGTTGTTCATAATAAAGTTTAAGCTTCGTCATAAGCCGAAGTCCACCAATGGGTCTACAATGTAGCGAGAAACACCCTCGACCAGAGGCGTCCAGTTGGCTCCTTAACAAATATGTATACTAGTTCAGTGTAATGAAAGTCATACTAAACTCCGAATTATCCACAATAAACTAAAATTAAAAATCATATAATATTAACAAAGGTCAGAGGCTCCTGATTTGGGACAGGCGCAAAATTGCGGCGGGGTAACACATGTTTTTTGGGATCTCAGCTCTCCTCCTATACCTTTAGCCAATGTAAACAAAAAACACACAACAGTACGCACAGTAAAACTTAGTTTAAGAGAAGTCCGAGCCCCTGTCAGAATATGAAACAAAAGAAAATAAAAAAATAACAATAATACGTAAATAACAACAGACTACTAGCAGTTACTGACATGCCAGCTCTAGAACTCAATTTGACTGCTTGAAAGATTATGTGTTCATCATATGAATATCAGGCACAATCCATGCTGTTAGGGGTTTAGTAATATATCATTATGAAATATATGAGAGGAAAATAACCCGTGTCATGCCAACAACTGGAATTAGAATAAATGTGTTCAATTCCGATGCAAATACCCTATATGTGAATCAATATTAAAACCAAAATGTGCAATCTTTATTGAGTATCCTAACTATATTCCTTCTTAATAAGTCTGTTTACAGGTTATGTTAGCTTTTGAGGTGAATACTGACATTTTACACTACACGAAAAGGCATATTTACAACAATTTGGGCAATCATTTAAATGTTTGACAAATGTAACTACTTTTCTGCCAGATATATTTGCGGACCTACTAATGTATAAGTAAATGCATTATTCCTTTAGCATTATATAGGACGTTCTCAAAGATATGCTAAAGATAATTATTTTATTTCCATATCTTTATTCATATTCTAAAGATATGTAAATAGTTATCAAAGGTACCAGGATTATAATTTAATACGCCAGACGCGCGTTTCGTCTACATAAGACTAGGCCTTATATAAAGATAGGCCTTATATTTGCATGCACTTTCAAGGATAGGAGATGTATTCAAAGTTTAAAATTTACATAAATGTTTTACAGAGGTGTGAGGTTTTGAGAGACCGCGGTTTATAAAACATTTACAACCAATGTAAATGCTGTCAAATGTTTATGTTATATTTGCAAACGTTTTTCGATATCGTTCATGCATGTAAAGCAATGTATTTTATTTACTAATACTTTCCAGTATTATAGTTATTTTGATAAATATCGATATTTGCAACATATCTTTACAGACGTATGCAAAGTTTTGAGAGACCGCGGTTTATAGAACATTTACAATCAATGTAAATGATATCAACTGTTTGTGTTATATTTAAAAACGTTTGTCGATATCGTTTATGTATGTAAAGGAGTGCATTTTATTTACTTATACTTTCCATTATCATAAATATTTTGATAAATATCGATATTTGCAACATATCTTTACAGACGTATGCAAAGTTTTGAGAGACCACGGTTTATAAAATATTTATTACATTGGTTGCAATGAATTACATTGATTTCCCAGTTAGATAAAAACCGATAATTTCACATGTGAAATAAACGTGGTTATTTCACTCTCTGACGTCATACAACAATAGGCGTTGTCAAGACGTCGATAACGTCGGATCAAAACAAATTGTCAATGCGTAGGTAAAAGATATAGTTCCTTACATTTTCCACATTAATTTCATAAAAAAAAAGCCATTTGCCAATGTAATAAAAAGAATAACTAATCGCCGTATTTGAATATCAAAAATAAGACAACTTGTGAACGAACGCCGCTATGGATTAAACTCGTGCTGCGCACTCGTTTAATCCATGCGTCGTTCGGTCACGCGTTGTCTTATTTTTGATATTCAAATACGGCGATTAGTTATACTATAATTACAGCCAAAGTAAATGCTGTCAAATGTTTGTGTTATATTTGCAAACATTTGTCGATATAGTTTATGTATGTAAAGACATGTATTTTATTTACTAATACTTTCCACTATCATAGTTATTTTGATAAATATTAATATTTGCAACATATCTTTATAGACGTATGCAAAGTTTTGAGAGACCGCGGTTTATAAAACATTTACAACCAAAGTAAACATGGTAAATGCTGACAAATATTTGCTTATTTTTGCAAACATTTGTCGGATCTATTTATGAACGTAAAGAAATGCATTTTATTTACTTCATAGTTAGTATATGAAACATTGATACTGTTAAGTTGTCTTCACACAGGTATAGCTTTGCGAAACTGCAGTTTATATCTCGCATGTACAACAAACGTAAATGAGGGTCGTGATTAGAGCTAAAAGAAGAAGAAAAAAAGGAAATAATTTACTCCCAAAAAATTAGATAAAAAGAGTCTAATATATATACAGAATAGAAAATAATCATGACAATGGGCATACAATAAAAAAGAAATAGATAAATATGATCAAATTTAGCATAGAATACAGATATGAAAGACCATCCAGACCCTAGTAAATGCTGCAAGATGTGTCGATTATTTCGCATCTACGGAAAAAATAAATCCATATATTGTATAGTACTTTTTGCAACAAAGTTCACGTATTGATGGTTTCAGAGAGTCTCACCGTGCGAATATTTGAATTGAAGTAGATATTGTTCTTCCCGATTCAAAACAGAACTGCTTGAAGATATAATTAATGATATTAAAAAATGGCAAGGTATATGTCGGACCGATGCTATTTATTTTAATAAAGAATCTCCAAAGCTTTACTCCAGAACCATGGAAAATTTTGTAAACAGTAATGTGATTTTTTTTTAGATCTTGCCTGCATAACAAAACACTGCTTTAAAATGTTCATAACTTTCCTTACAGCAGATTTTACATTTCGATATGCCTGTATCAGAACGGAAACTTTAACTAAGACGATGAATTGTAACAGTAAACTGCTTATATATTGGCGAGTTTTGGATGTGTCTATGGGCCACTCGATATCTCTCGGCCGTAAGTCAGAATTAAATTCTCAGAACGTCTCGAAAGTTTTCGGTCATTTATACAGGTCTTAACAGGTTGTTATCTACGTCTTTGATATGGTCCCTTGATGGCCCTTGACGACGCAATTATATTTGTTTTAAAAAAACCATAACCCAAATAATTCAGTCGTTATATTCCGCTGATCTACGAAGGCTACATTAATGCCTGAACGTCTTCCCCGATCAAGACTGTCAACCGGAAAATTCACACCGCTTTGCAATATGGGAATTTTGATTTAAATTGGCAGCTAAAGAAGGAGGAGTTCTGGATGTTAATTGATGATAAATGATGTAAACTGATGTTAATTGATGTTAATTAATTATTATCGGATTTGTGTTAATTGAACACACGTGTTTGGTAAGACAATTTCAAGAGAGTTGCGCAGACTCATATCCTGATCGCCGCTGATTGGCTCTCTCTCACAGAGAGCAGGCGACGCGGCCAATGATCATAAGGAGTTCAAGCCCTCGTGTGGGAGAAAATCGGACACGGAAAGGGCTTGAAATATTCGAGTTAAAACGACCACTGTATACTGTGTGTATCTGGGTCAATTATAACGTGGTATTATCTGTTGTCTCGATAACATGTGAACTAATTATGTTTGAAGATTTAACCACGGGATACTGTGTATTTCATCATTGACTTACGGAAGAGAACATTCCGGTTAAAATATTAATATTAAATCGGAAAACAGAAAGATAATATTCTTATCAAAAGTATTTAATTCAATCGGAATCAAAGAAATATTATGACAAGATACTCTGTTTTGGTATTTTTAAATATTCATTTGTAAAGGAAGCATAACAATTAAATCTAAATAAATTCTTGCATCCTGTACAAAAAAATTGTTTATAAACAATAATCATTATATGTTTACTTTAATTATTTAATACCATTTTGTATTTAGGTTTTATGAGTAATTATTATTTATTTTTTTGTATTTAAACATGTTAAATATATATCCATAAAACGGAAAGTAAGATAAATTTATTAAATATTTAAATTTTAAACGGTCGTGAATAAAAATACTTGTGTGTTTTCAATTCTTAAAGCATGATTTTAAATCCTTGCAGCTCACAACAACCGTAAAAATAATTTACAATAATCACAACAAAATTTAATTACAACCATAATGTGGATTATTTCATACTGTTTTAGTAAGATTTGGAAGTCTCTGCTTATATTTTGTATAGTAATATATTCACATAGTGGAATGTTAGAATTTAAAAATAGATTCATTCGATAAATAAACTGTCCATCCGTGTATACTTGACGTTCGTGTTTATTGATATTATATATATATTAAATAGAATTTGAAAAAAATACTAACAGGAACGTTACTTTATAATTTAATATTTTGTTTGTTTGTTTAAATAGTTTAACCTTATAGCGTCTACATAGTTGTACTAAGGTACGGTTTTGACAATTGTATTCATTGTGTTGACCAACTACTAGTATCCGTCACGTCTTCATTCATTCACATTATAGATCTCATTTCAAAAGCACACTATCGGTTTGCGTTCTCAAAAATTCCGGATAAAATGTCAATGAATCCGGAGTCAAAACATTTAATGTAGGCCGTTTGACATTCGAATTCAATTATTGGATTAAGATATGTGATGACGCAAATGCGTATTCTTTTCCTGAGTATTAGTGAGATGCTTTCTATTTACTATTTCGTGCGCTAAAATACTACTTGCATGCAATACTATTAAATTCACTCGTGAAAGCTTATTTTCGTTTTTGTTATCTATATTCAGGACACGGCAGAAAGAGCTTTAAATGGGACTTTCAAGCACGGTCATCATTACTAACGGATTCTGACCCCGAGTTGTTTCTCTTTTGTTTCTTTTTTGAGTCACTTCCTATTATAAACTTTGACCTTTTCGAAAAGCTTAGGATTGTCTACCCAAGGAATAGATTCCTTAACTTTGTAATTGTATTTAGCCTTTTTAACTTTTTTCATTCGAGCGTCACTGATGCTTTTTTGTAGACTCGTGTCTAGCGTACATCATTTTAATTCTGGTATCTTTTAATATATACATACCTTTTTATACAAATTGGTTATTTTGATAGTGTGTACAGGTATTCATAAACTTCTGAATTCAGAAATTCTTCGGCAAAACTAAGTTTCCCTGTAGAATGTTTGAATTGATTTAAGTAAAATCAGGAAATCCTTACAATTTTTTGTTTTATGAGACCAAAATAAGTCTTTTCATAAAAGATCCCAATAAATTGCATGCCACAGGTTTCACGGCATACAACATCTACCATGAGTAAAGACAGCTTCAAATACGAGTTGAGAATATAAAGGCATTCATGTAGGAAACAAAATATAAAGATATGATAGATAAAATAAATCCATCCAGAATTCCAGATTATAAAGCAAACTGAGTGCATAAATTTATATCGCGATAGGTTTGTGCAATTTGCATAAGTCATCCGGTTAGTGGAAATTATGATTTGCCAAAGGGTTATAATCGGAAAAAATTATGTACATTCCCAAGTAATAAATAAAATAGTCGAGCTTTAAAATAACTTTTCAAATAGAAGCTGTAAATATAAACTTTCAACTGGCTTCTTCTATTCACAGTCAATTATTTCAATTCAAAAGCAAACACAAATTCAGCAACAATCTTTTGGTGACCCGGCAGTCAGCGGTCTTAGGTTCATGTATTGCTTTTCTTTTTTTAAAGAAAGCAACTTGTTTTTTTTCACATCTTATAGCCACATAATAAATGGGTAGATGGATTGATTTGTGTAAACGTCCAGTTGCAAATACTACATGAATCTCAGGTGTAGGGAGAAATGCACTATTATAATAACACTGTACTAAATTGTAAGCAGGTTTTCATTTTGTACTTCAAAATATGAAAACAACGAATGAACTCTAAACTAGAATAAATAAGATCAAATCGATGAACATGGTACGTTTTCTCAACCCAAGCTTAAGTCTACCAATCTTGATAGTGACTTGGAAAAAAGTTAGTTTAGCTTCTGCTTATTTGTGATCTTTTTTTCATTTTAAACAAGATAATACAAAATAATTATTTCAATATAACTTGAGCTAAGGCGTGTGTTTTGTATGATCCTATAAATTGAAAATACACGATATGCACATACATGTAATTTATCAGAATGTTGTCAGAATGTTTATGTTTACAATTAAAATGTCTAATAATACAATGAAGAAGGAGATGATGATGATGGGAGTTTTTAACGATCTCGACTGGCTATACTGCGAAGAAAGAGCATGAATTAACTATCCCTTAATAGCTGGTAAATGTGTCACTTGTATGTAAATGAAGGGATGCTCCTGACTGTGAAGTGGTTCATCTTTTAACACTACAGGGTACTTTAAAAGGAAAACCGTATGTGTTAATTACCAAAATTGATCAAATACAATATAACGCTAATTGTGTATAATAAAATCCAGACGTTGTAAACAGATTATACCAATTACGCAAGCCAAGATTTGTCAGATAAAGACTCATGGTGTTTTGAGTTAGATATGATATACAGGCCTGGTACAGCTGGTAAAAAACGCACCTGCAAAAGTGGGGAGACAAAACGACTCACATGCAATTAGCAAAGGTGCCTTTTTGTGGGGGGCATATTGGTCACATGGGCGTCGGGAAAGGCACGAGAGTATTCACAGTCTTATAAGAAGTTTTTTTAACTAGTATGCAAGTGTTTATGTAAATTAAAAGGGTTGCTATTTCTTTATTTGCAAAAAAGGAAATGTAGGATATACACAGCAACCGGCCAATTAACGACAATCAAAACCAAAGACATATAGATAACACGTGACTAATACAGAATGGACAAGTATTTTTCTACTGCTAATCTGTTACAATAGTTTTAGTAAAGATTTGTTGGTTTTTTATGAATATGAAAGTTTATAATTATAAAAAAAAGAAGATGTGGTATGATTGCCAATGAGACAACTCTCCACAAGAGACCAAAATGACACAGAATTTAACAATTATAGGTCACCGTACGGCCTTCAACAATGAGCAAAGCCCATGCCACATAGTCAGCTATAAAAGGCCCCGAAATAAGTATATTTAGTATAGCAAGTATTAAATCTATCAAATTATAACATCACATGTTCACAACAATAGTAAGATTTAAGCTATAACAGCAACACAGTTTATTCTCCTAGTACGTATTTGTTAGTCTTGAAAAAACTCAAACCATTATGACATAAGGAGATGTGATATGATTGCCAATTAAACAACTTTCCATCAAAGTCAAAATGACGTACATGTTAGTTTGCTATATTTGATATCTCCCAATTACCATCCACTATGAACTGCTTATACAAAAAGATATTTTGTCACCAAATGATTTATAATAATTTATAAAATTGAACATCATTATATATGCTAATATAAATGGTGTGCCCTTGGCTAAATACTGGGATCATATTGTTTTACCAGTGTCATTTCGACAATCTACTGGTATACTAGTATAGGATTATACGGCTGATTTCGTAGGATTGTGTACAGTTTTTAAGCTTAAACTTTTAAATAATGTACCTGGTGTTAGTACATACACTATAGATTCGCATCTTGTCAATGTTTTCTTTTTTTATGACAGGTTGCTAAATTTGGCATTTTTAAATATAATGCGCCGATATATTTTTTTACCTATATTGAGGTTCATTATATATTCTCGGGATAATTTTTTTCTTTAACAATTTTTCACGAACGACAGAATGTTGAACATGGTGTATTTGAGTGAAATTTTGCATACAGTTTGCAAGGTTTGTCCGACCATGGAAGTATATAATACTTCCACTTCCATGGTCCGACTAACTACGCACACAACCCACACGTTTACATTATACAAAGTATGCTTTATTAAGATTGTGTATTGTATTAGGATGTTGATTTTCTTTTTAATTTCCACAAATAACAGAATGTTTAACCTTTCTTGACTGCTGCATCAAATGTGTTTTTCAGACACAACAATTCAAATTGCACTGTATCGTCCTGTAAATGCATGAAATATTTGCCACCGGACGTTGAGCAACCATCAATCAATCAATTCAAATTGTACCTCAATATCACTGTTTACCAAATTACTTTATTCTGTAACTTCACACGTTTTCTGTCAAATTCTAAGCGTATCGGTCAATTTTGAAGCAATGTATATAAAACACAAGGATGATGACATATGTGTGTTTCTATATATATAAAAAAAATAAGAGGATGTGGTATGATTGCCAATGATACAACTCTCCACAAGAGACCAAATGACACTGAAATTTACATATATAGGTTATTGTACTGCCTTCAACAATGAGCAAAGCCATACCGCATAGTCAGCTATAAAAGGCCCCGAAATGACATATGTAAAACAATTCAAACGAGAAAACAAACGACCTAATTTAGGTACAAAATAATGAACGAAAAACAAATATGTTACATAGCAACAAACTAAATTACAGACTACTTGACTCGGGACAGGAACATACAGAATGTGGTCAGGTTAAACTCGTTTAAAGGCGCCAACCCTTCCTCCCCCTAATCTGCGACATAAACTGGACCCCTGTTGTGTTCCCTTATCGCTACACTAACTGTGCGAAGCTTAAGAAGGAATGACGGACCAGTTTAACTTGGGACAGTGGTGTAACAGTACAACATTAGAATAAACTGTAGAAATCAGTTTAAAAAGGCTTAACTCATCAGATGGATACAAATATAATACATCTTACGAAAACAGAGTGGACGTGGAAGGGTACTTATACATTCCAACAACCAAATGACTTTAAGTACAGAGTACTCGCAGTTACTGACAGCTATTTGAAAGCTAAAAACAACTAATACAAAAAGCATGCATCTTAGAGGCATAATCCGGGATATTATGTTAGTTTTTAGTTTTCTACGTATATAAGAACAAAGCTATCTATTGAAAAATCTTTAAAAAAAAAGAAAAGTTAAAAACAAAGTATTTTCCCTGTGTAAATTTGTCGTAAAAAAACCGTTTTCTAATCAAATTTACGAAAAAACAAAAATGGTGACCGCCATTGTTTTTATTACATATTCCGATGTAACTCGATTCAAAGTACAAGTGTGCCAAACATTTTAGAAATCGGGAGATATGCCATTCGGTGTCGTGTTATCTTGAAATATAAGTACACAGTTTTGAATAATGAAGAAAAAATGCCCACTTATAGGGGAATACGAAACTGCATTGAAAATGAAAAAAAAAATCTGGAGCAAAATTAAACATACAAATCTAGGTTAGAAAAAGACACTACTTTTAAAAAAGAAATAAGAAAAATTAACATTAAGAGATACAATCATAATAATTTAGTGAAATAAAAAAAGACGTAGATAACTAGAATGGCATCTTCTATGAGGGTGTGGATGGAGTTTACAGAATAGAGAATAATGGGCTAAAAAAATAAAGAATAGAAAAGAAAAGGATAGGTCAAAAATTTAAGAATAGACAATAGTGGGCTTCTAGAATATAAAAAATAGAGAATAATGGGCAATATTTATATAGAATAGAGAAAAATGGCGTAAAGAATTGAAGAACACCCACCTCCCTCCTTTTCCAGAACCTCTTTTATCCTATGACTGTTAAAAAAAAGAAGCGCCGTAATTCATAGTCCTGAACAAATAGATTTGAAATATATTATTTTTTCTCATAAAGTCTCTTTTATAGTTGGAAACATTGTCAACTAGTTATACTTATTATTACAAATGAAATTGATATCTATTCGTTATTTTACGAATCACAGAGTTCAGTTTACTGGTGCATTTTACGAATAATTACACCTTATATAAGAATGCCAGCTTTTGATTGGCTGATAGCCAGTGTATTTTTCGCATATTCTAACATTTCTTCCTCATTTCAAACGAATCTGACTGTTTTTCACCACTGCCGGTGAATATGCCTCAAATACCATGGTATTTGCCATTTTGGATATTCCTTTTTTACCCTCGCGAGCATTTTCCCGCCATTTTTTTCGGATATGACGTTACATAAAGACAGCGCGAACGCGTATAAGTACATGTATAGTTCCCGCGGTATATTTTATGATAGTACTTGTCCTCAAATAAATATTTCCTTTTCCTAGTACAGAGAGTTTAAATTAAAATTCATTCGGTGTAATTAAACAGATATATCATGTTATGGAGGGGTATTTGAAAAAAATACAAGTCTTGGGACAAAATTTCCCTTGCCTAGCGGCTCGGGAAATTTAAGTCCCTCGACTTGTATTTTTCGCAAATACCCCTCCATAACATGATATATCTGTTCATAAGGGACAAAAATTTAAAAAGTCACGATTTACAAAAAAGTTACGTACATATTAAGTTTGATTATTATTATTTACAATGAACAAGATTTATATTTGGGTAGTTCATTTTATGACTTTCATTTAACATAGTTGTAGTCTTAGGTTATTTTTGTACTTTTGTGTACCATTTCGTTCATTGTATTCATCCGCTGGCGTTGTTGCCTGTCTCCTCTCTACTCTGACGTCCTGGGTAGCATTTTTCATTTCTGTACTTTTGTCTTTGTGTTGTAAACGTTCACACTTAATTTTTTGTGTAAATGCTAAATGAAACTTGGTTGATAAAAACGAAGCACTCAGTCTGTCATAAATTAATTTCGGCACAATCTTAGTGCTAAAGATTAATCTCATCTGCTAAGAGTGTATCTAGTAGCAATCTTAGAAGGATTGACAGCCTTTAAACGCATGTTGCGCTTGCAACCCTTAGAGTACTCTTTACCCTTCTCGGAAAGATCGGTTAATTTTTATTTGCTCTACTTAGATCGTCTTCTCATAGCATATGATATTTGTTAACATTCTTTTTTTACTGAAAACTTTACAGAAAATTGTAAGAGTGGTCAGGGCACCCCAATTTTTATCTTAGTTAATAAAAATAGCAACTGCAGCTGTTATTTTCCAGCGCATAACTGTTCTCCTAACAAACAAGAACCTAAGTTTACGAAACATAACAAGTAGATGCATCACAGGAAAGCAGTATTTCACATACCCCCACCCCCCAAAATTTTTTTTAAAAAAATCACTGTTTCTAGTACCTGGACAATGACCTGCGACCCCCAATGCTAGTCTATACGGGTGCAGTACTAGTCCATAACTTATGTGCATTGATGAGTAGATACAATCATGAAATGAGTGTGCGTCTCTTGCCAAAGCAATTCATTTTAACATTTCTTTTTACATTTGAGCCACCTGTGACTTTTTTATTTTTGAAGCATTTTTTACAATGACTATTAATTTATAAACTAACCTCACATTATGAATAGTAATTTGAATATATGGGCATTTGCATTGATAGATTGTGTCAGATTTGCACTTTGTATAATTAACTATTTTGTGACAAATTAATTTATTTAAAAAGGTCACGTTTGGTACCCAAAGAACTAAAACTTCAATAGATAAACCTTTAAATTGAATTTCAACCTGCATAGGTATTACAACATCGTGAACGGAGGAGTTGTATGTAAAATAAAAGTTTTTGTTTTATTCTTTTATTGGAAAATATTTCAACTTATTTAGAGTTTTAAACACTTATCAATGCGATTTAACAATAATGGTAGTTTATGTATGTTGCCCCTCTTTCCTTATTTTCCGCCTGTGTGGAAAGCAAGTACAATGATGCATGTGTTAGACTCGGCTGTTAAAGGACAAATGATACATGTAGTTATTTTAAGACTTTGCGTAAATATGTATAAGAAAGAAGTGCAAGATATTCCATTATTCAAACACGAATCAAATACATTTCCGCTAAAACTATAAGTCTAGACTTCGTCTTGTTGTACAGGGTACAATTGCCTTATTTTTTTTAAAGATAGGTTTTCCATGATACGAGCCCCTATCAACATACATGTAAGTGTAATATGTATTTGTCGTTTACAAATCTTCTTGAATTATGTTAAAACTTTTTGAGACTTATATAACCCTCAATCTTGTTTCAATGTTATTTCAATTGAAATGTGTGCAAAGACTATGTTAAATGCAATTATTGCAACAACAAAATGCACAAAAAAAAACTTATTTGATCATGATAGAAAATATTTAAACAGCTGCACCATGAGCGCATTATAGGCCCGTCACTTTTTCAAAGAATAAAGTTCAATAACTTCTCAATGTCATATCAGAAAATCTTGAAAAACTAAAGGGAGGTTATCTTAATAGATATAAACCAGTCACCAAAGTTTTTTGATAACTGCACAAAGCATTGTCCGAAAACTGGAAAGTCCTCCCTTTTTTATGAATAAAATCACGTAACTCTGAAACTTAACATCTAAAATTTATACAATTAAAAAGGGAGCTTACGTCAATAGATATAACCAATTCACCAAAGTTTCATAAAAACTGCTGAAAGCATTTTTGAGTTATTGTTCGAAAACTCGAAAATCACCCCTTTTTACATAAATAAAACCCCAAACTTAAAATCTAAAATTCATAAAAAAAACGAAAGGGAGCTCACGTCAATAGATATTAACGATTCACCAAAGTTTCTTGCGAATTTGGTCATAAAATCTAAAATTTACAAAAATCGAAAGGGAGCTCATGTCAATAGATATAATAAATTCACCAAAGTTTCGTGCAAATTGGTGAAAGTGTTCTTGAGTTATTGTCCGAACACTGGAAAATCCCCCCTTTTTTCATAGATAAAACCCCAAAACTCGGAAACTTAAAATCTAAAATTTAAAAAAAAAAGAAAGGGAGCTCACGTCAATAGATATTAACAATTCACCAAAGTTTCATGCGAATTGGGTCAAGCGTTTTTGAGTTATTGTCCGACATGTTGACGACGGACGGACGGACGGACAGACGGACAACGGTATACCATAATACGTCCCATAAACGGGCGTATAAAAAAAAACGATTCAGGTCAAAGTACATATGAACGCTGTAAATTTTAGGATAAAATAGGCGGTAAATGAGATTTCGAATGACTGATAGTTCGATAACTTATTTTAAGTTTTGCGTATTTAAAACAACACAATCAAATGACAACGGGAGCATTTGATACGGTGCTTTTTGTCCGCGATTTGCTTTTTGTCCGCTTTTGCTTTTTGTCCGATTATTTTGCTTTTTGTCCGATACTTTTGCTTTTTGTCCGTTGCTTTTTGTCCGTTTTGCTTTTTGTCCGATAATTTTGCTTTTTGTCCGATACTTTTGCTTTTTGTCCGTTGCTTTTTGTCCGTTTTGCTTTTTGTCCGATAATTTTGCTTTTTGTCCGACACTTTTGCTTTTTGTCCGTTGCTTTTTGTCCGTTTTGCTTTTTAACTCACCTGGACCATAGGACTAAGTGAGCTTTTCTCATTTTCTCATTATTCGTCGTCGTCATTAAGTTTTACAAAAATCTTATCTTCTGAAACTACTGGCAAAATTAAAGCAAACATGGCCAAAATCATCCTTAGGGTATTTAGTTTCAAAAAAGTATCCGATGAACCCGCCCAATAATTAAGATGGCCGCAATGTCTAAAAGAAGAGCATCGCATAAAATGTAGATTTTGGCTTATATATCTGAAACAAAACCATAGAGACAATCTAACAAGGGATAAGAACATTTCGCCTCATAAAATAATGTGGACCAGTCAGAACTTTTCATGTGGGACAATATGAGCTCTTGATTTAAAAAAAAAAGTGGGACAATCGGGAATAAGCCCTACAGACTTGAGCAATTCTAAAATAAACACTGTTGATGTATCTCTTTTAAATTTTCTATTAAAAAGTGTTTTACATTTACGAATGCACTATATTGTATCTGTATCTAAAATATTAAACGCATTTATTTCGTGATAGAAATTAAGTAAATGCTTAAGTAACCATTTTATTACTTTTCCCCCTCTTTTCGAGTTTGTCAAACAAAAATAAACTACTTTGTTGAAAATGCTGTTGTGTTAACCAAAGTTTCCTTAATCTTATTACTTGAATAACCTCGAACTTCCCCGTCATTTGGATATAGTTGCTAAATAATTCCGAAATGTATGGATTAATACAGTTTATCTAAATAAATAGCTACACATGTATTACGTAAACTTTGTGATAGTGTTCCAAAAATGAAGTTTGTTTGTTTGTTATATTTGTAATATTTGTAATGTTTAAGAAAAATAAAGTTGTTGGAAATATGACGAAAATATTACCAGACTTAAAAAAGGTTTTTTTTTAACTGAAATGTTGCAAAATATTTTGGAGCGACTGTCAATCGGCCATTCGCATATAAGTGCAAATGGTGACTATATATTATTAGCGGGAAGAAGAAACTGTGCGTTTAAGCAATAACATGTCGTAAATGTGTAGCAAACGCCGACACCATTTAACATAATGATAAAACTATTCAAACGAGAAAACCATTGATTTACAAAACACTATACGACAAACAAATACAGAAACAAACAACAACTATTGAATTACAGATTGAAACTCCGTTCCTGACTTATTCGTATGATTATCATATATAATATTTAGCGCGGTTAAACATCAATTTAGAATTTCAATAACGAAACCATCACTCAAGGATTATTTGATTTGATAAATTTCTAAACTATTCTAAAGTTTCGAGCATATAAAAAAGAAGATGTGGTATGATTGCCAATGAGACAACTATCCACAAAAGACCAAAATGACACAAACATTAACAACTATAGGTCACCGTGCGACCTTCAACAATGAGCAAAGCCCATACCGCATAGTCAGCTATAAAGGCCCCGATAAGACAATGTAAAACAATTCAAACGAGAAAACTAACGGCCTTATTTAAGTAAAAAAATGAACGAAAAACAAATATGTAACACATAAACAAACGACAACCACTGAATTGCAGGCTCCTGACTTGGGACAGGCACAGATTTAAATAATGTGCCGGAGTTAAACATATTAGAGGGATCCCAACCCTCCCCCTAACCTGGGACAGTGGTATAACAGTACAACATAAGAACGAACTATAAAAATCAGTTGAAAAAGGCTTAACTCATCAGATAGACACAAATACAAGTGGACGTGGCCGGGTACTTATACATCCCGACACAAAAAGTCACAATGAACAGATCTGAGAGTACTCGCAGTTATCTGACAGCTATTTCAAAGCCACTAACAACTAATAAAAAGTCATGCCTCTGAGACTTAACGTTCGTTTAAGTCTTTGAATATCCCATGTATTCTACAAATTGGTGTACGTACACCATTGCTCACACGTTTGAGGATGACAGACTAACTTACGACCAGAATGAATAAGAATTAGTCTATATAACAAGATCTAAAATATTTCTAGTGTAAAAGACTTTAACCTCGCCACATTATTTATGTATGTGCCTGTACCAAGTCAGGAGCCTGTATATTCAGTGGTTGTCGTTTGTTTATGTGTTACATATTTGTTTTTTCATTTATTTTTTTGACATAAATAAGGCCGTTAGTTTTCTCGTTTGAATTGTTTTACATTGTCTTATCGGGGCCTTTTATAGCTGACTATGCTGTATGGGCTTTCCTCATTGTTGAAGGCCGTACGGTGACCTAATGCTGTTAATGTCTGTGTCATTTTGGTCTTTTGTGGATAGTTGTCTCATTTGCAATAATACCACATCTTCTTTTTTATAAGAATGCCAACTCCTCACACGTACAATTATTACTTCATTTTCTTTTTTTCACTCATCTAATTATTATATCTATTTTAATTCAATATTGTATCCAAATAAATGTATATGCACGCTTACATATATATAATTATTGCGATATCATATATAAGAGAGAGGCAAAGTGTACCAAAGGATAATCACACTAAAAAGGGTTGAAACAAACCAACAAAGCCGCAGCTGAATGAAAAACAACAAGATACACAACAGTCCACAAAACAAATGGTCCGAGAACACAATTAATTCGTAGTGCATTTCTTTTAGAACATAAATGAAAATTTTAAAAATCCCACCTGCGCTTTCTCAATGAAACTTTTACAGTGTGTTGTACTAATTTTGGGACAAATTATATCAAAATTATAGAAAACTTCATCGCGTCTAACTCAAAATATGGACAATTTTGTGTTTAGGGTGTCTTGAAATCTTTTGACAGCTTCCGAAGTGCTAATTTTTAACCTTTTTCAGCTGGACTAAATCACTACTTTCCTGTAAAATTCTGGACCCAAATTTTTTTACAGTGTAATTTCACCCCCCCCCCCCCTACTTACAATGTGAGACATTAAACAAGGAGAAATAAATTTGGAAGGGGTATAAAAATTATTGGCAAGTAACCCACTGTTATCACTAGGGACTAATAACGAAAATCAAGGGACGACAATTGTGGTCTCGGACGAAATCATTGAAATTTAAAATCTGAGCAACAAGAACCAATGCAACTGTGATGATGTATGGTTAACTGAAAGAGTAAGATAATCCTGCTCCGTCCATTAAGTTTTAAAAAGTCATGTATTAAACTCAAACTCTCGAACACGTTGTCTTGGAAGATCTTTATTCCAAGGGGGTCCTTAATAGTTGCTTTTTGATAATCCTATAAGGAGTTTATAATTTAACTCCTTGCGAACACTTTCATAAGGAACGAAAATTCCCATCTGCATCTTTTTGAAAATATTGCAAATATTGTTTAAATTAAATAGGGTATCCCATTTCAAACCCAGCGTCTCGGAAAATCTCATTTTAGGGCACTAGACAATGATTAAATGTAGTAATTCGATAATAATACATGGATTTCTCGCGAAAACATCGTTAAGGCGAAATTTAAAGTTTGTCTTGGCTGATTGAAGAAATTTCACAATAAAAACTGAAACGCAAAAACGCAAAAACGCATTAAGATGTTTATTCAGGACAATAACTTATATAAAACAACAGCAGAAATACATATAATGTATCACCAATGGAGGTTGTAAAATACTGTAAGTGATACTTAAACGTAATGTTCTATTTATTTTTTTTGTCGTTAAGGGGACTGGAGGGTATTAATCCATTATTTTTTAAATATACATGTAAGATTTTGCTTGTTTTTCTATAGATGAACTTTTATCATATACTAAATAGAAAAATCAAATAAAAACATGGGGTTATCGTTCACTTAAGCTCACAATCTGCCCTCGAAAGAAGCAACCATTTTTGTTAAGGTACTTTTTTTTAAGTTGAACTAATAGGAGAAATAGAGAGATATATATATCGAAATAAAAAAAGAACTAAATTACAGAAATCTTTAATTCTAATGCCAAAACAAAATGTCATTATTGCACTAAAGGGAGACAATTTGGAGCTTTTACAGTGATATAAACATTTGAAAAATAAATCTGAGGCCAAAATCATTCGATTTTTTGGGTTGATTTTTGAGCCAATTCATAAAGTTATAACTAATAGTGTAATAAATAAAATTTGTAATGAAAACAAAAATGATAAAATTTTTGCTGAAATTACCCTCGAGCCTCCGAAAGAGCAAGTATTGCACAAAAAAAAAGGAATCATCCTTTAACGGAAACAACTCTTGAAATCATCGGCTATTCGTCGATGACTAAAGGCTATTTATTTCTGAAATCTAAATTTTGTTTTGCTGTTCTGAGTGTTCAAGATGTTACATGCAGCTAAAATATTGGTAAAACATTTGAAAAATACTGATCTGTATAAAATTTACACAAAAGTAAACGAATGAAAGCCACTGGAATGCAGTCCAGGACTCGGATAAATAAGCACATTTAAACAAGAGTGCACACACTGAAATGTCTCGCCTACTTTACTCATCATTAATATTATGTTGATAGCCCTAAGTATAAAGATTTATTACAACTGCCACATAAACTTAACATTAACCAAGATAGCTAAACAAAGACCAAATGAATTATGAAAATGAGGTAAAGGTCAGACGAACCATACCAGGCAGACATGAACAGCTAACAATTCTTCGATACAACAAATATACTTGACCTATTACTTATAGTTTAAGAAAAACAGACCAAAACACAAAAACTTAACACTGTGCAATGAACCGTGAAATTGCGGTCATGGTCAAATAAAACCTGGGAGACTTATATATAGATCATAAGATATTTTCATGCACCAAATATAGTGACCTTTGGCATATAATATTAGATAAAAAGACCAAAACTCAACAACTGAACTTTGACCACTGAACCAAGAAAATGAGGTCAAGGTCAGATGATATCTTCCCGCTAGACATGTACACCTTACAATCATTCCATACAACAAATATTGTAGACTCGTTGCATAAAGTATGAGAAAAACAGACCAAGACAGAAAAATTTAACTATAACCACTGAACCGTGAAAATGAGGTCAAGGTCAGATGACACCTGCCAGTTGGACATGTACACCTTACAGTCCTTCCATACACCGAATATACTAGCCCTGTTGCTTATAGTATCTGAGATGTGGACTTGACCACCAAAACTTATTCTAACCTTTGTTCACTGATCCACGAAATGAAGTCGAGGTCAAGTGAAAACTGTCTGACGGGCATGAGTACCTTGCAAGGTACGCACATACCAAATATAGTTATCCTATTACTTATAATAAGAGAGAATTCAACATTACAAAAATTCTGAACTTTTTTTTCAAGTGATCACTGAACCATGAAAATGAGGTCAAGGACATTGGACATGTGACTGACAGAAACTTCGTAACATGAGGCATCTATATACAGAGTATGAAGCATCCAATTCTTCCACCTTCTAAAATATTAAGCTTTTCAGAAGTTAACTTACGCCGCCGCCGCCGCCGCCGCCGCCGGATCACTATTCATATGTCGAGCTTTCTGCAACAAAAGTTACAGGCTCGACTAAAATGACAGGTTATATGAACTGAGTGGCAATAAAAGCACAAGTCTAACACTTGCTTTTTAAAAAATTAAAATCTTTATTTAAAATGGTCATCTTTAAACAAACAAAAATTGAATATGAAAATTTACAATTCCAACAATAGATCGATATTAAACAGAAATGTTTCATTATCATTTTTCGGCTACAATTGGTATATGAACCATCCAAATGTCAAAATATCAACATAGAGTATTTACAAAGAATGTTTCTGTTATGTTGTGCAACTAGATCTCTACAGCAAATGGTAGTGACAACACTAGATGTTAATTAGGATCCAGCGAAAAGCCAGGCTTTTGTCCACGAAGGTAGCAAATTGTCGGTGTGACTATCGCTGACGGCTTTTGGTAACACACGATATGGTTGTTGGTCATGTTGTTATCACCAAGGGAAGGTCATCGTGCTCTTAATTTCCACACAAACTGATATAGCTCCAAAGGTTTAACAATGAACACCAATGGACACTCGTGTCAATTGGAAGGCCACGCGGAATCAATATCGGAGATGTTAAAGACAAATGCATCGGTCATGCTGGGCTTTTGTTGCTTAATTTCTAAATGGACATGGCCTATAATTAAAAGATCCTTTTGCGGAATTTGTGGATTATTTGGTCAACTGTATACAGTCTACGAGCAATTGCATCCTGGGAAAAGCCTCATTAGATAAACCCCAATTTGTTTGTAATTGGTTGTCAGAAAGACCTGGCATATAGTCTTATATTTATTGAACTTACTTACTTACAATAAGGGATAAGCCAGCGAGTAAGTCAGCAAAGGGTTAGGGAAGTACCTTGGTATATAAAAAAGTCGAAATAAACAATTGCCGGCTGGCCAAGAGATTCTCCACGTGGGGTATGATGCCAGAGATAGAAGTAGGCATTGCCTTAAAAAAAGGCACAGATCACTTAGGCCCAAGACCCGTACGAGTTTGACAACAATGAATTAAAAGGGTAAGGTGGTACCTCTGTTTGCAACGAAGTCGAAATACACTTTGCCGGCTGGCCAAACTAAATGATTCTCCACGTAGGCCATTTTACCAGAGATAGAGGAGGGCATTGCCATACAAATTTCTTATAGCACTTATGCCCTAGACCCGTACGAGTTTGACAATAATGAATCAAAAGGGGGAGATGGTACCTCTGTTTACAACAAAGTCGAAATAAAGTATTGCCGGCTGGCCAAACTAAGAGGTTCTCCACGTAGGCCATTTTACCAGAGATAGATATGGTAATTGCCTTTAAAATGGCATATAACACTAATTCCAAAGACCTGTACGATTTTGCCTGCAAGGGGTTAAAAATAAAAGGTGTTCCCTTTGTTTACAACGAAGTCGAAATAAACCTCTACCTCTGGTATAATGATCCACGTAGAGAATCCCGGAGTTTGGCCTACCGGCTACAGTTATTTTGACTTTAATGTGAACAGAGGTACCACCTCCTCATTTTAGCTCTTTACTGACAAACTCGTACGGGTATATGCCATATAAGTGCTATAGGCTATTTTAAAGGCAATGACCACCTATACCTCTGGTATCATGATAAACGTGGATCATCTTTTATTTTTGGCCATCCGGCAATAGTTTATTTCGACTTTGTTATATACCAGGGTACCCTCCTTACCCTTTGCTGACAAACTCGTACAAATCAATGGAATAAGAAGTATGGGCCATTTTAGATGCAATGTCCACCACTACCTTTGTTATAATGGCCTATGTTGAGAATTTCTTTGTTTGGCCAGCCGGCAATAATTCATTTCGACTTCGTTGTAAACATAGATATCACCTCCCCCTTTTAACACTTTGCTGAAGCACTGGTACGGGTCTACGGCATAAGTGGCCATTTTTGAGGCTATGGCCACTTCTACCTCTGGTATCATGGCCCATGTGGAGAATCTCTTCGTTTAGCCAGCCAGCAATAGTTTATTTCGACTTTGTGATATACTTGGGTACCCCCCTTACCCTTTGCTGATTAACTTACACGGGTCTGGGACATACGTGTTATGGCTATGTTAGAGGTAATGCCTACTTCATCCTCTGATATAATACCCCGCGTATAGAATCTCTTAGTTAGGCCAGTCGGCTTAATTTATATTTTCGTTGTAAAAAGAGGCATCGCATCCCCCCTTTAACCTTTTGCTGACAAACTCGTACAGGTCTAGGGCGTTAGTTTTATCAGCCATTTAAAAGGCAATGCACACATTTAACCTAGGATTAATGGCCAACTTGGAGAATCTCGTACTTAAGCAAGCCGGCAATAACTTATTTCGACTTCTTTGTAAACAGAGGTTCCAACTCCCTTTTAAACCCTTTGATGATACCGCGTACTTCTCTAGGGAATAAGTGATTTAGGCCATTTTAGAGGCAATGACAACCTCTACCTCTGGTATCATGGCCCACGCGGAGAATCTCTCAGCCATCCAGCAATAGTTTAGTTCGACTTTATTATATACTAGGGTACCAACCTTACACTTTGCTGACTAACTCGTACGGGTCTAGGTCATACGTGCTCATGGTCATTTTATAGAGGCAATCCCTTCCTCTACCTCTCATATTATGGCCCGCGTGGATAATTTCTTAGTTTAGCCAGCGGGCAACAGTTTATTTCAACTTCGTTATATACCGGGATAATTCATCCCCCTTTTAACTCATTGTTGACAAACTCGTTCGGGTCTATAGCATAAGTGCTATGAGCCATTTTTAAGAGAATGACTACTCCAACATCTAGTATAAGGGCGCACCTAAAAATGTCTTAGTTTGGGCAGCCGTCACTATTTTTGGTGGACTGTGTGATATACTAGAGTATTCCCCTTACCCTCTTCTGACCAACTCGTACGGGTCGAGGACATAAGTGCCATGGCCCATGGACCATTTAAGAGGCACTGCCTACCTATACCTCTGGTATAATGGCCAACGTGGAGAATCTCTTAGTTTGAAGAGCTGGCAATAATGAGGTTTATTTTTACTTCGTGATATACCGGCGAAACTCATGCCCCTTTTAATTCGTTGCTGATAAACTCGTGTAGATCCAGGACATAAGTGCTATAAGCCATTTATAAGGGTTTGACTACCTCTTCTTCTGGTATAATGGCCTACCTGGAGTATGTCTTAGTTTAGCCAGCTTTCAATAGTTGTTTTTTAGACTAAGGGATATACAAGAGTATTCCCCTTGCCCTCTGTTGACCAACACCTACGGGTCTAGGATATTAGTGCTTCGAGCCATTTTAGAGGTAATGCGATATATTGTAAAAGACATGAAATTTCATGTACAAATCATTTATAATGTGAGTATGGTCTGTATTTAACTCCTAAAAGGACATGGTATTTTGAAGTTCAAAATGAAACCTGCCAAAAATATACACATTTTATATCGGACATAAAGCAAAATTATCGGACAAAAAGCAAAACGGACAAAAAGCAACGGACAAAAAGCAAAAGTTTCGGACAAAAAGCAAAATAATCGGACAAAAGGCAAAACGGACAAAAAGCAACGGACAAAAAGCAAAAGTTTCGGACAAAAAGCAAAATAATCGGACAAAAGGCAAAACGGACAAAAAGCAACGGACAAAAAGCAAAAGTTTCGGACAAAAAGCAAAATTATCGGACAAAAAGCAAAAGCGGACAAAAAGCGAATTGCGGACAAAAAGCACCGTATCAAGCATTGCTTTAAGACAATTTATAAATTATAAAGAAATGCCTTATTATATTTATGGATATTGATACTAGCGGTTGTCTTGACTTCTATTGATCTTTTCGGACCAGATCTTTCTGTAAAAGGTGATAATTGTCACACATAACTGCTTATAAACCCCGTTGATCGGAGGAAGGGCGACATCTCGTCGATGGAATGATATTATCTATCGATTTTGTTTGATTTCATTGGTAAATTGTGTGTCAATTATGACACGTGACTCACTGGTTCTTTGTTTGTATTTTTAAACTGTATCAAGAAAGTTTTTTCTGAGGACGCTTCATGAAGCACACAGAGTTCAACATCTCGTGACAGGACTAACGGATAAGGAAAATATTCAATAGATTTAACGTTTATATAATTATGTGTGCAAACTAGCCGATTCTTAAAAAAAAAAGCATTCTCTCAAGATGTGTTTTGTGTCAAATATTATTCGGCAACTTTCCTACAGATGAAGGAATATTTCTACACTATTTCAGAAACTTGGACTTTTTATAAAAACTTGATAAATCGCTCGATAACCTTCCGAATGCTACCGATTTTAAATTTGTTACTATCTAGTATTGTTTTGGTTTAATTTGTATATGTGTATTATTTCTACCAGTAACAAGAGACATATATATATATATATAGTATATATGTATCTGCAGTAACGTATAATACATACTGTAGTATATGTCTCTTTTAAAAAAAGTAAATTATATGTTTTATAAACAGAGTGAATTATGACTCGTGCAATTCCAGAAGTTTCAAAGAGATACTCAAAGGAAACGATCGTGTTATGCTTCGCGAATGAAACATCATAACTTCCCGAGAGTAGAAGATTTTGATGGATAAAGAAATTCATGCAGTACATCAAGAGATCAAGAACCGATTTTGTAGACCCGGTTTTTTTTTATTATTAAAACGAAATTATTAAAATACATGTATAATAAATGATATTACCAATATGCCAAAACTAATCCCAAAGCAGCTATATTTGTCATATCATAGCTTTACTGGTAAAGCTATGGCAATATTTGTACATATAATCTGCACCTTTCAAATATATCAGCAAACTAAAAGCAAATATAACTATTTACCATACATTTCTAGCTGTCTTAAATATCTTTCTTTATAATATCTTTGCATACATATTCAAAGTTTCATATGCCCAATATATTTACAAATACATTTCTAGCTGTCTGAAATATCTTTCTTTATCATATCTTTGCATATGCATTCAAAGTAACATATGCCCAATATATTTACACATGTCATTGATATTATCATTTGGCCACATTTCTTAATAAAACAAATTGTCTGAAAATCTATGTATTTACCATACATTTAGGAATATGCTCAAAGGCTTTTGATATGTTCTGATTTGACATACATTTCAGCCGACTATAAAGACTAACAAAAATATTCCTTTACAAAACATTTGACAGGTCTCTGCAGACTAAAGGAAATGATGCTTTACACCCATCTATAATAACATTAACGGTACCAATTCCTCTGCAACAGATGCGCATTTCGACAATACATGTCTCTTCAGTAATGCTCGTGGCCAAAATATGTAAAATCCAAAGCTTATATAAAAGATTAAGAGCTATAATCCAAAAGTTCCAAAAAGTATAGCCAAATCCGTGAAAGGAATCAGAGCTTTGCATGAGGGAGATACATTCCTTAATTTATAATAATTTTTAATATTTTGTAACAGCAAATTTAACAACACAACAAAATCCGTATTTTCATGCCAGTACCGGAGTACTGGCTACTGGGCTGGTGATACCCTCGGGGACTAACAGTCCACCAGCAGAGGCATCGACCCAGTGGTAGTAATAACATTAACGGTACCAATTCCTCTGCACCAGATGCGCATTCGACAATACATGTCTCTTCAGTGATGCTCTTAGCCAAAATATGTAAAATCCAAAGCTTATATAAAAGATGAAGAGCTATAATCCAAAAGTTCCAAAAAGTATAGACAAATCCGTGAAAGGAATCAGAGGTTTGCATGAGGGAGATACATTCCTTAATTTGTAATAATTTTTAATATTTTGTAACAGCAAATTTAACAACACAAAAAAATCCGTATTTTCATGCCAGTACCGGAGTACTGGCTACTGGGCTGGTGATACCCTCTGGGACTAACAGTCCACAAGCAGAGGCATCGACCCAGTGGTAGTAATAACATTAACGGTACCAATTCTTCTGCACCAGATGCGCATTTCGACAATACATGTCTCTTCAGTGATGCTCGTGGCCAAAATATGTAAAATCCAAAGCTTATATAAAAGATGAAGAGCTATAATCCAAAAGTTCCAAAAAGTATAGCCAAATCCGTGAAAGAAATCAGAGCTTTGCATGAGGGAGATACATTCCTTAATTTATAATAATTTTTAATATTTTGTAACAGCAAATTTAACAACACAAAAAAAATCGTATTTTCATGCCAGTACCGGAGTACTGGCTACTGGGCTGGTGATACCCTCGGGGACTAACAGTTCACCAGCAGAGACATCGACCCAGTGGTAGTAATAACATTAACGGTACCAATTCCTTTGCACCAGATGCGCATTTCGACAATACATGTCTCTTCAGTGATGCTCGTGGCCAAAATATGTAAAATCCAAAGCTTATATAAAAGATGAAGAGCTATAATCCAAAAGTTCCAAAAAGTATAGCCAAATCCGTGAAAGGAATCAGAGGTTTGCATGAGGGAGATATATTCCTTAATTTATAATAATTTTTAATATTTTGTAACAGCAAATTTAACAACACAAAAAAATCCGTATTTTCATGCCAGTACCGGAGTACTGGCTACTGGGCTGGTGATTCCCTCGGGGACTAACAGTCCACCAGCAGAGGCATCGACCCAGTGGTAGTAATAACATTAACGGTACCAATTCCTCTGCACCAGAGGAATTATAAAGTTCTCGTTTTCAATTGGTTTACATACCAGGCAAATGTAGATACACTTTATAATCCCTATAAAATTATTTAAATGATGATGCTTTGCTAGCTAGACAAAGAAACACATTTGCGGATAAATTTACATCATAGAAAAATACATGACAAATATTTCCATTTGCAGAGGTATACAAATACATAAGTTTGCGAAAGTTTTGAGATGGTTATAAATATATGCAAATTCTAAACTTTAAAATGGTTCGATTAAGTGTTAATATATTTTATAAACCGCGGTCTCTCATAACCGCCCATAGGAGGGTATAGCACAAGAAATGTTGATATTTACTACATGACAAGATAAACTAAATGCAGCGGTTTGTAAATATATGTAAATGTCGGTCTCTGAATACATTTATATAACATTTGCACACCTCTTCAAATCCGGGATTTCGTGTAGTGTTAGTGCTTTGTAAAGACTATTACCATAAAAGAATTGGATGTGAAATACCTGAACGTATAAATTGTCTGCATGTTGAGTTATATTTACGAATTATACGGTTCATTACCCCCAAATTCATGTTTTGATAGTTTATTACGTAATAATATATCAAAACATGAATTCGGGGGGTAATGAACTTGAAAAAATGTTACAATAAAAACGTATTTACAATAAGTCAGTTGGTGCTAAAAACGAAATATCATGGTCTTTTAACTTATTGGAACTACTGTTAATACTTTCAAATGAATAACAATGTCAAAAGCCTAAATACAGACAAAAAGTTCGCACGTATTTAAAAGTTTTGTTTCAAGAGACAATGTGCTCGTTAAATATGCATTCCTCAGCGTCTAAGGTTAATTAAAAAGAAAACAATGTTTAATACTTGTTTTAATCGCGCGTCAGAAAACGTATTCCAAACTCATGTCACTTGATGATCGGTAATTTGTTCACTCTATATAGGTTTTCATCTGTGAATTCGTACTGATTAAACTATATTGTCCTTTCCTCACACAATCAATATCGATTTTGCATTTGTTGTTTGGAAATTAAATAAATCTTAAATTTTGTTTTAAAAAAACTTGTGATTTTCTGATCACATCGTTAAACATCTTTGACACAGGATATTGTATGTTTATTGATATTTTACATTCACTTGCAAAGGCATGCACGGACATCTGCATGCCATCCTTACAAAGATGGTAACGTGTCCAATAAGGAATAGTTTCTTCATTGCTAATACATGTTATACTTGTATTATGTTTATAACTAATAAAGTCCAATGATCGAAATAGTATTACAACCATATAGATGATAAAACTTTTTTTTTACTGAGTCTTTTCGGACAATATTATTGCATTTAAGTTACATTAATCAAAATATATAGTGGCATTTTAAAAATCAAGATTACACGACAAATCGACACATTTGGTTTCATGTCTTGTAAGAGTTCATGATATTCCTACAATTTTTTATTGTGAACTTGATTTCTTTTTTCTACCTAATTGATCTATGGTACTTTAACATCGGCCTTAATGTACACCATTGGTTGTATTAATTACTAACACATAAATTATTCGAGCATCGTTTTTTCATTCACTTAATCATGTGGAAATCTTATATTTTATTCAAATTTATTAAACTATAAAATATTTGTTATATGCTATTATGATCACTTTCCCAAATTGTGTATAAAATGAAATACCCCATTAAGATGTTTATCAACTAAAATATGTCAACGTTGGTATTTAATTCAGAAATTAGTTGTTGTGACAATTACCTTGTAAAATTCCAGAGTTCATTTTTTGTTAATTTGGTTGGATCATAATTGCTAAGTCTGTTGTTGCCTATGTTTTATTGTGGATACTGTTGTTCTTCATATCATTTTCAGCTACTTACCGTAGTTTTTCCCAATTTCTTCTTCTTGTTTTAATTGTTTTTAAGTTGTCCCATTTACATATTTTCCGATTTTTTTACATATTAAAGCTCCGTGTAAACATAGTATTATACATGTAAAATGCATGGCAAATTGCTTTCCTTTTTTAATTTGAATGAAATATAAAAATTTTGGTTAAATATTTAAGACCTTCTATGGTCGTTTCTGCTTCGCTAATAAATCTTGAAATTATTGTATAAATAAGTAGGAAGTTCGTTAGATGTGAGGGATTTATGAAAATAAGATGCCCCGTCCTGTCTTAATATGTTTGTTAAATTCGATGCCTGATGTAGAATCTAGTCTACCCTGTTTGTACTTTGATATTAATTGATCATACTGGGAGTTATGCGCATTATATAATATGTTCCATATTTATGAAGTGTTTAACGTATTTTCGTTCAGAGATAAATTGTATTTTAGTGAGAAAACACATCGTATTTGTTTATGTCGTGCCTAAACCGTGATAATATGGATAACAAATGAATAAGTATTCTTTATTTCAAATCAACAAACATCATTTCATTTGGTGTCCTGTGACAATTGAATGTAACGGTTTGTTTTGTAAATTCAATTTAGAACACTTGGTTCTTTCAGACAAGGCGAAGATGATTTCCATTGTGACAATTAATTATTACTCATCCTTTTGTATTTTAATGTATGCTTGTAAATTTCTAACTTTCATCAACATAGATAAAAAAAAAAGAGTTAAACTTTTGAAAATCATTGATCTATAAGAAATTATGTTTTACCAAGAATTGTTTATGAATATTTTTCGATGTAATTTCTCACAAAAATGTAACAATGTAACAGTATGTTTGTCCTTTAACTGTATTTATTTTGTCAATATCAAATATCATTTTAAATACAAGTACGGATAAATATCAGTCAAGCTGCCCCTTTTAAATTAAGTAGTGCTGACTTGTCTTCTTGGAATTCAATTCAAACTTATCTAGAAGTTTATTTTTTCCAGAAAAAAAAGAAATATAATTAGTTATTAAAGGTACTAGGATTATAATTGTATACACCAAACGCGCGATTCGTCTACATACGACCCAACAGGGACGCTCAGATAAAAAGTTGTAAAGCCAAACAAGTACAAAGTTAAGAGCATTTAGGACCAAACATTTCTAAAAGAGGTCCAGAATACGGCTAACTAAGGTTATTTATTCCTGGGATAAGAAAATGCTTACTTTTTCTAAAAATTACTATATAATTAGCAAATTAAATGCACTTATTCGGTAAAAAATAGCCATATATATATATACTTTTGTAAAACAGTAATTCATGCTGACGCACTCGTTTAAACTATTTAGTTTTAACTTTAGTTGATAATTTAGATCAGTGCGTTATGTATCCGAAGACTGTTGACTACAATATGACATGTATCATCGTTGACTATCAACAGAATTCAATCAGTGGCGTTATTTATTAAAAGAGACCATCTATCAATCTTTATATTAAGAAACAGACACATCAGACATGCATAGATGACAACATGTATCTTTTTCACACATTTATGGTAGAGGGGACATATATTACATGTCGATTTTTAATACATTTGTACGCATGACTGTTTCCGAAATAACATTAACGTATAAATGTATAACTCTGATAGTTAATTTATGAAACTGTATTTTTCTTACTGTAAAACAAGCAATGAACATTATTTCTGGTTTAACATTAACATAAGTTAAGAAATGAAATAAATATATATTATGTTAATATAATATTATAAATAAGGCGATTATATATGCAACTTCAATTGTTTGATATGGTCCCAACTTTATTTTAGAAAATAAGTATTTTAAATCAGTATAGAAGTAAATCAGTTTACAACCATTTTTTAAGTTTAAGCAACAAAAAGATAGAAACGTTAATATTAACCAATTTTCTTTTACTATTGTGATGAGCAGTTGATTGTTGGATGAAAAATGATACCCACTGCACCACACAGGCAATACACAGTCATAATTAATTAGTAAACAAGCTATCGAGTAGATTATTTCTCTCCTTCACAAATTACAGAAAAACCACAGTGCAATATTATCAGCGTTCAGTGGCGCATGTTTAGCGTGAACCTCCAACAAATCGATGCAGTTGAAGTCTCTACTCTCCATGGGCTCTAGGCATCAGAGGTTTACGTTTGAAATATAATTTTTTTTTTAAATGGTCAGTCAATGATTTTATATTGCTACGGATTTTTTTTCTTTTTTGAACTGCAATTAATTCTGAATCATTCTTTTGTACTGAAATGTGTGCTGAGGTATTTAATATTTTCATCAAAAATGATAAAAAGTTATACTTCAGAAAAATACTGCCCTATAACACGGCCGACACTCGGCTAACCGAGAGATTGGTCGGTTAATCTGTAATGAGTATGCGGCTATATGGGCGATTAGTCTGTTAATCGGGTTGGTTATACTTCTGTTAAGAGTAAAACGCTTAATTTAATGTTAAATTCTATTAAATATACAGATTTTTGGCATGTTATAAGAACCAAATCAAAAAAAGAAAAGTGTCTGACAAAATTATATCTATCATAGAACATTTTGCACTTGTAAAAACATTTCTTAGTCTGCGCAGTTTTCAGTAAAACTAAAAGGCGTCGCGCAAGTATGTAGAATTTATGCTTATACGCATAGCAATTTTTTTAATAAAAGGCGAAACAAACAAATTTAGATATCATTTAAAGGACAAAAAATCGTACTAAAACATAAATTATCATTAGTAAATATTTCATAATTGTAAAAGAACGTGAATGATACCACGTTTTAGTGAAAACTATGGGAGTAAAGTCTGTTAATGGGTTGGACAATTGAAATTGTGTCAGTTAAGAGTTATTTAGACACGACAATACTTTTGCTACCTTTATATTTTCCCCTTGAAAAATTTAAGAATGAGATGTTCCTGAGTAAATAAAAATGACAATACGGTGCCAAAGTATCCTAGAAAGAGCATTTTTATTTTGACTTTCTTTGCATTTTATTGAAGGGTGTGTCACTTCAATATAGCGTGATATGGATTGGCCTCTGGAATATGCATGAATTTTTTATTGACGTTTTCAATCAGCCTTAATTTTTGTGTCTGTTTGAAGTAGCACATTCTCAATTCCGACTGAAAGTGTCTTTCTAATACAACACAGGTTACATATAACGTGTTCTCGTTCACATATAAACATGATATTTGTCACTTGACTTTAAACCCTAGTTCGGCAGCATCATCCAATTGGTTCCTTTCTTCTATTACTTAATCATATGTTGTTTACAAATCACTCTAAAGAAGTAAACGGAAAGGAGCGAATGCAGTTACATTTGGTTATTTTAAGTTTCAATTCATTTTATTCCGTTTAGTTTCTATCTACATAAGTGCAGAGGAGAACTACAGTTGTCTATGGTTGCCGTTGAAATTCATTTTGCGTTTTCGCGATTTCGCCTTTCATATTCTATAGGGCGAAAACACGAAATCGCGAAGTCGAAAACGCGAAAACGTGAAGTCGAAAACGAGAAATCAGTTTCGCGTTTTCGCGTTTTCGATTTCACAATTTCGCGTTTTTGCCATATAGAATATGTAAGGCGAAAACGCTAAAGAGCTTAAACGCAAAATGGCATTAACCTGCCACCATAGTTGTCCGTAAACTTTACACCATACATGTAAACTTCTAGTATTTGTCACCAGTATAAGTACATCGCAATCCGTTACTGTTTCAATAGCCATCGGTGTTTCATGTGTGTATTCTTAAACAAGTATTATTTTTCTCTCGTTTTTAGCAATGTTTCACTCTCTACTGTCCTTATATATTATTCTATATACTGCGTTTCCATCCAGATTTTCGTGTATACCATGAGGGTCCGGATTGGGGGGATTTTATTTTTTTTTTTTTTGGGGGGGGTATTTTTTATTTCTGTATCCTTTAAATTGTTATGTCATTTTTTTCTACATTTTATTTATCTTACTCTTTATTCTTTCTTTATTTTTCATATTTTGTCATCCCAATATATTTTACTTACTGATGTTTAGTTACATTACGACGTTTATCTCTGATTTATATACTGGTTACCAATGTAGATGACAAATTTGTGTCATTCATGACAATTAAACAGAACCAACATGATATATGCGATCATTCTTGGATGAAATTAATATTACTTAATTATTAAACTTTTTGAAACCATTTTTATCAATTTTCAATTTCATGTGTTGTTTCCGTATATGTTATGTTTTATTGCTCATGTTTTGTTTTCGTATATTTTAGCCGCTCGTCTTGAGCCTACTCATTTGAATCGATAACTCCCCATATAGCAATAAAATTATACTCTTATTGCCATTCATAACTCTTAACAGACCAATTAACAGACCGGGTTTTATACATCCGACCCATTAACAGACCAGGTTTTAAATAAAGATTAATGTATGTCACCAAAATACAGATTTTCGTGTAGATTTTTCACACAATGATATCAATATGGTTAACAAACATAATGCCTTTCCTTTTTCGATGTTTAAAATATTGAATGCAAGTAAATTTAACCAATATGTCATTTTGTGTACATTTTATGTGTAAAATGTGTATAAATTTATTGATGAGTAACCCGCCTTTTCATTTTATAGATCGTACATCGAAGCTAGAAAAATAATAATTACACCACTGAATTCAGTACATTGAATTGTTTTGTTAGACATGAATACCTTTTATGATAAAAATTTATTTAGAAAGTTATACAATGAAACATGCTGAACTTTTAATGATTTTCTCGATAACACCTGATTAACAGACTTTAGCCAACCCGATTAACAGACCAACCGCCGATATAGCCGCATACTCAATATAGATTAGTGTCGGCCGTGTATAAGAAAATTCAAAGGATTGTGTAACGCATAAATACATTCCGATGCAACGCACTGATAATATTTATCATCAAAATTACCTTGATTTTAAGTTTTATTTACCTTTTTATTATAACTTGTTTACGCTGAATTCGAATTATCAGTCTGTTAAAATGTAAGATAATCTGTTTTGTTAAACTGCAATTCATTCTGCCTCATCCTTTTGTACTAAAATGTATGGTGATCTATTTTAAACTTTGATTAAAAAGATAAAGAGTTATACTTCAGAAATGTACTGCCCTTTAAGAAACTGTGGTTTCCCAAGAACTGTTTATGTATATCTTTCGAAGACATTTATCAAAAATTAAACTCTTATTACATAGTGTTTGTCCTATTTGTGTGTATGTTGTTCAATATGGAATGTCAATTCATATACCAGTACGAGTAAAGTTCACTTAGGTAGAACCATTTAAATCAAGTCATGCTCAGTTATCCTCTTTGACTTTTATTAAAACTCATCCATTAGTTTAACCTATCATTAATATAGAAAAAAAACTATTTTACCCTGAAAAAACCGTGTTTGATCTTTGACTCATCTATTATTTGTTTAATACCAGAAGACTACAAAACATGAAACATTATATGTTCCATGACATTTTTGTGGAAAAGGTTGGTATGTCAGAGTGATGTCCAATTATAATTTGGGTTATACAATATTTTTCCGTTTAATCATCCTCCTTTTTTGTATTGTGACATTTGTTATTCTGTGCATCCTTAAACATGTTATAATGAATCATGAATTTGAGTTACAATTTGTGCTTTGTAAGAAAAGTTAAAATGTTCAATACACACTTCCATTCTAAATCGTTACTAAACACATTAATAGTTTTTTTAAACGTTTTGATTCTGTTAGTTATTTATATATGAACATACAAAATGTACAATATCTATGAAACTTGTTTAGGACAGTACAGTATTTTTTTTTTTTTTTTTTACAATTTTATGATAACATTTAGCACTTAATTGTGATATAGATCTAACGTTTCTGTTCTATTTAGGTCTAGTTTGATTCACATAATATACTAATTAAACAGACTGTATCGAAATCATTGTCAATGTTTTAAAAAATTTATCTAAAACACACGAGGGTAAGAAGAAATTGAGGTTTTCTAAACTTGATGTTGATTTCCAGTTTTATTTAGAGCGCATTTGTTTCTAACCAGAAATTTTGTAATCGATGACTATCATTTAGTAAACGTTAAGCTGCTAGAAACACATACATCGTTTAATAAACTTTATCGACCCCATGTAGTCAGACAGAAATAGATTACACTCACGCTCTGTAAACAAACAGGTAAAAGTGCGGGAAACAAATAATCAGGACTTTGCAAAAACAACACGTGCTCGTAATTATTTAAACGACAGATGCGGAAACGAATTTACGGCAAGAAAATGTAAGAAATAAATGGATTAAACGACTATGCGCGTAATCGTTTACATTGTTTAGGTAAGAAACAAATGCGCTCTTAATAACTTGTTCAAAATAAATAATAAAAACTAAAGCTCTGATAATCAGTGACTTATAAGACAATGTGGTTTACCAAGAATTGCTTATGAACATTTTTCGTAGTAATTTCTCAAAAGTTGAACTTAAATTACCTTCTGTTAGTCCTTTAATTTAATTTATTTGGTCAATATCAAATGTAAATTTGAATAAAAGTACGAATACATTTCAGTCATGATACACCTTTTAAATCAAGACTTGCTGCAATATCCTCTTGAATTTAACTAAAACGTATACTGACCGAATTTAGAAACGCAACACTAGATAATTTTTCCCCATTGTCGAATATCGATTTTTTGTTAACAAACTTATAAACAGAAAGTTCATTCATTATTACAATGTTTAAAACAAAATGCCAGTTCTAAAGTTGAATTGATTACGTCATTTTTAATGTTGAAATATTGTGGTATACACTGAAACACTGGTTTCCCCCTCACCAATGAACGTGTCACCGTCAAAAGCAATGACTGCCTGTAACAAACGTCAAAATTATTGTCTGTTTTGCACCTTCTGATTTTCCCGGCTTTAAGGGTTTTTGTGCGGTGGATTATTATTGGCAGTTCAGTTAATGGGAAACATGTACGGCATAAATTTGTGCAATATGGCATTCAGCAATTTAATTAGCAGTTGACGTTGCGGCTGTCGACCTGTCTCGCAAACGACGTTTCGTAAACAAATTATATTAACTTTGCATTGTCACTACATGTTGATCTGATCATTGATGATCCGCCTACCGGTATTATTATCAGAAGGACAGTAAGATAGATTTCTGACGTCAAATTGTCTGGTTGCAGCACGTTTTCCTGTTTGCGGTATTTTTAATGGGTTGATTCAGTATTTTATTCCTCAGTCTTGGCAATAAGGATATGCAACATTTTAAAACTGATTTAAGTGTGGTCGAGAATTGAAAGAACTGTTTAACAAAGAAGACAAAATTGAAGAAAAAAAGAATATTGGTTCGAAATTTCGCTTTTTGAAATTCGTGCGATCTCAATTAACCGGTATTTTCAATAACCACAGGGAAGTCAGATGTTGATTTTTCGAAAGAGAAAGAAGTATGATAAGCATGAATAAACTCATCATAGATACCAGGACTAAATTTTGTACATACGCCAGATACGCGTTTCGTCTACAAAAGACTCATCAGTGACGCTCGAATCCAAAAAAAATTAAAAGTGTGATGATCAAACATGATCGGGTAAAAAAAATCTTCAAAATGAGTGTTGCGTTTTTAAAGTCAGTCAGTATATATCTTTTAGTTAAATCTATCATACACATTAGGAATAAGGAACTTTGGATTTCAATTGGATCATATTTTATAAATGTAATTTAGGGAACAATCATGATGATTTTATAAAAGAACTTTGTCGATTTTGTTTGTAGCTGTATTTTTGGCAAACTATTCAGATGTCTAAAATGTCTTATACTCTTTATTGTCATAACTTTAATCACGTATGTATTCAAGCGTCGCTGGTGTGTTTTATAGATTACATAGTCATCTGAAGTTACCGGCTTACCATGTTATGCTAGTATCAACTCTATTTATAGAGAGACGGGATGGGAGAAATTAAGTGTCAGAAGGGAAGTTAAAAAGCTGACCATGTTTTATAAAATTGTAAATAACCAAACACCGGATTATTTAAAAGTATTGGTTCCTCCGTATGTATCAGATACTAATAATTATAACCTGCGAAATAGACATAACATTAATATACCATTGAATCGTCTATCAGTATATCAACAGTCTGTTTTTCCATCTTCTATTACATTGTTGAATGAATTAGATTTGCATGTTCGTCAAATTCCTACTTTCTCTTCTTTCAAGTTACAATTGCAACAACTGTATTTTCAAAATGTTGAACACTATTTATTATATTGTAATAAATTTGCATCGCAAAGAAATGTTATGCTTACTGAACTGACCCACTTAGACATTCCTGTTACAATTGATTTGTTATTGTTTGGTAATGACAACTTAGATACAAAAGACAATTTTGTAATATTTTCTGCTGTACATAAATATATAAAAGAAACTCAACGTTTCTCACTCTGATAACAACCTTGCTGGTTATTGTTTTATTTACTAGTCTACAGTACAGACGATGCATTGTTCGAATGATCGATTTGTTGTTCATAACGGTTAACATAATGTTTCGCCTCAATGGATTTCAACTATTGAAGTTAATACAAAAACGATACTTACATTAAATCTATGTTCTTGTCATCCCTTTATCCGCATTTTTAAAGTCAGAATTTAATGTCCGTATCACAATTATATATATTCACAATATTGCATGTTACTTTTACAACTTATACAGGTAAATATTATAGAAAGTCATTGATAAACACACTATAGTAACAGTTGGTGTTTTCTCTTTGGACCGATCGTTTGGGTGTGTTTGATTATTCAAAATAAGAACGTTTGATATCCATTGAGCCGTTTCTATTGTTTTTTGTGTATAAATATTATAATAACAATAGTTGTGATTTATTTAATAATTGTTCATGCCTTCATGCTTATTAGAAAAATACAAATTTATGTAATGTGCTATATAAATATAATGTATATTCATGTATATTATGGAGAAGACGGAACTAAGTTGAAAAACTTGTGTCTAATCCATTTGTTTTGAACAATAAAATATGTTTAAACTATCTGAAGTACAGAGTTATCAATCTGAATTTGTTCATGAGTGTGTATTTCACTGCATCCGGTCTTGCATAACCAGCATGACGTTACGGGCACCTTCGTGTTTTATTAGCCTTTACACAAAAGGTATGCTATTCTAAATACAAGTAAAGAAGATATCTTGAATCAAGTGACAGTTATATCTGATGACAAAAACATGTTTCCTTGATATGAAGAAGTTTTAAAATATTCACAATATTATTGAAAATAATACCATGCATACAATCATTTATACCAGCTAGCCAAATATCATAAATGAGGTAGACGATGCATTTGCAGTTTTGATAATATTGTTTGAAAAGTGTATTCAAATAATAGTAATACGTAGAAAAATATTTGTTAAACATTTCACTCTTTTTACATTCTGTTTGTCCTTAATTCGATTATTTTTTCAATACAAAATGTCAATTCATATACCAGAACGGATAAATTTCTGTCATGTTTCACCCTTTAAAGTAAGTTGTGCTGAGTCGTCTTCTTGCAATTTCATTCAAACTTATCTAATAGTTTAATCTTTCATGAAAATAGAAATATGGCCCTTTGGACTTCAGTTGAATCATATTTCATCAATGTATATTTGAGCATAATCATGGTGATGCCTTCTAAGCTCATATAACATTTACTACTTCGACTTTGTTCGTACATATAGCTATACAAAATATTTTGAGTATTGTTTTTACTTTTTATGAAAGCATAAGCATATGTCTTATAAGACTAAAAAAAACCAGGCAAAATGAAATACCTACAGTTTGTAATGTGTAATCATAATATAGGGGATGTGTTTGAAATAAATGGTGTCAGATAAAAACCGATTTATATGCAAACATATTATATTTTTATCAAAAGCCTCTACCCCTTGAGATGCAAAATCTGACACGCCGAGCGACATTTTATATTTTGATAAAAAAAAAACTAGTTTTAAAAGTAAGAAGCTGGTATTTGGTTAAATTCCGTTATAGTAATTCAATTTTGTATAAATGATATGGGAGGAAGTCGTCTAAAGTAGTTTTTATCCAGAAATTTGCATATGAAGCCTCAAAATCTGCAACACGGTAAACTAAGGCGAGGTGTTTGAGGAAACAGAGCACTGAAAACGACTGTTTCTGCCTGCAGGACATAGATTATGTTTCAGTTCCTTTCGTGCACTACATTATATTGTACTAAGAATTCTAAATAAAGAAATTTTGATACTTGAACTTTCTTTTATAGTCTTTCTGCGCTTCGAAATTGCCACCCCCAGTAAAACATAGCCGACACCCTGCATTTGGCGATCTACACGTTGGTACTAGCTTAGTATAATGGACGTCATATAGACTTATACTACACTACAAAACAATTTTCCCTAGTCACTGCTTATCAAAAGCGTGCATCTTCTTCGTAACAAAAAAAAAAAGATCACGATAAAATTCTGTTTTTAAATTTTTCGTTACTTCCGCAGAAACGTTTGTCTAATATGGATCAAAGAGATTCGATGACCTTTTTATAGAAGTGATCTACCTTTACCAAAAAAAATATATCGGTATGTTTTTAAAACTCAAACCTTTAACTACTGCGAAGTTCAACATACATTTGACATTTTCAAACAGTTGAAAAGGGACTTTTATACCAACTTTCGATTAAAACTATTTTTGAATATTCTATTTTGTTTATATAATTATTTTATCATTTATAAGACAGGAGTATCAGATGATTCTGCAACAACTGTTTATTAACAAAGGACTAATTGATGTTTACCTTTATTTTATTAGGAAAATACAAAAAAATAGCTAGTTACGTGACGAAAGCTGTTGATTGCAGCTGCAAGAAACATGACGTCTCCTAAAGTGTCTGAGCCGTTCATATGGACACCATGTGTACTTAAGAAACATACAAAAGAACAAAAAAGGGATTAGAACGGATGTAAGGTTCATTTGTTTATTGATACATATTAACCCCTGAAAACATATTATTTAACATACAGAGCACATATGACTTCAATTATAAACCACTTTCATCCATGAAAGGTATGGTACTAAACACTGCTGTATGTGATTAGAGATTTTAATGCATCAAATGAGTGTGTTGATAGCAGAACAGTAAGCATTCCTACATAATTATATTTACAATCACGGTAAAAAAAATTACAGTAGGCTTACTTTTCCATTTGCTAAAGTCTACTTTCAACCATTTGTTGATGCAGTACATGTAGCAGAAGACAGATGCTAAGGATGGATGATGTTGTAATCGGGTTGTATTAGTTGTACCCTCTTAGCTTGTATCTAGTAATACATAAAAGCCCTATTGCTATTTATTAAACGGTGATGTACTCGTTTGTCATTATCAAAGTTTTTCTTCAGTTTACAGTCAGCCCATTAAACGCAGTACACGATTAGACACAAGCATGCATTTCCTTGTATGAAATAGCTAAATCATTTCAGATTCAGTCAGCTATATCATGATAACCATGTCTATAATAAAATGTATACGTTACTACTATTCCTAGTTGATCTACAATTCACGAAAAAACGTGTTTGGCTAAACTAGTCATACGTTTTATAGCTAAAATATGAATAACATAAAGCTAAACAAAAGTCAATTTAGCAAGGTTGGGTCTGTTATAGGTATACAACATTCAGTCCCGTTCTTAATAAAGATGAAAAAGGGATAATATAGTGTAGATAAACATAATGTCTACGTAACGCTTTCATATTTGAATCAATTGAAGCGATGGTTGTATAAATTTAGTATCAAGGGCCAGATGGGCATAGGTAATTAAGATTTGAAATAGAAAATGTGTTGCCTATTTTTTTTTAAGATCAAACGTAAAACTATCTATTTCTATAGATCCGTATCACCGAGAACCAATTTGATTTTATATAGCATTACAAGTTGGTATATTTGTCAGCACAATTCTTGGTAAGTATAAGTCTGACATGTAGTTATATCTTTATTGGATATACACGTTATTGTGTTACAAGTACAACAATGTACAAGACTGTTGTTGTGCAAATAATGAAGAAATCAAATAATATTTAACTCCAAACTAGTGCCATTATTTGAAATGTACATGTCCTTTAAACCAAACTTTTAATAGATTACAGCAAAATAAAAAATGTCGCTGTAATTTTTGACAACTATGGAATAAGTTGAGGTATACTAATAAAAAATAATCTAAATAACCATCGTTCAGAATGAAAATTTAATTTATATTTGTTTTTAAAATTTAAATTTAGAGGCAAATATTAAAACACATTTAAGAATTTATTAATTTGTGTCATAAAATAATTATCTTAAATAGGATTCTTATCTTTACTATATATTCCTGATTTTACTTAACTCATCTAGTTATGCGTGCGTGATCTTGAACGACGAATTGCACATAACAGTTGACTATTCGTGTGATATTCAATATTACTGACAATCCGTAATTGTTGGTACATGGGATACTTTAAATGTATAGAATAATTTCCAAAAAAATATTTTCATTGGTTGATTTTTTTAAATACATAAATAGCTTTAATTGATACTTCTATAATATGATGTCTAGTTCAAGATAAAGGTGATAACAAATAAACAAAAACATAACTATAAAAATAATAGCTGTGTATCATAAACCAATTATAAGATAACAAAACAAAAATCATGTTAATTATTACATCTCCTGTATGTATTCTATAGTACATGTATAATAAATAGATAGCGGAACTCGTGGAATTGGATTCTTCTAGGCCTATTTAATTTCATTTATAGGTAAACAAAATGTATATTAATCATTATTCTTAATTGAATAAGAATGATTGAGGATCGAATCAGTTAATCAAATGTTTGAACTTTGTTTTACTTTCAATGTTGACATTCTTTTCCTTTAAATAATCAAACACGCACACAATTCATGCTTTATCAATCTCTTGATGGGGTTAAATTGCAGTTCACCTGAATACGGATTCAATGAGGTCAAATTGATCATTTGCAAGTGAATAAATCGTCATAAATGTATCTCAGCTTATTTTGACAAAATTGGACCATACAGCTGGCTACTAAAAGCGAATCATTATTCCACATGTTCACTTTCATTAAAGTTTTAACAAAAATAATTCATATTTTATATCATATTTTAAGTAGTGCCGAATATGTAATAACAAGCGACATTACTAACAGGGTCCAAAAACAATAAAATTCATCTTTTCAAAACTTGACTAAAAGAGTATCAACCTTAGTTTGATTCGTTATAATTCCTCTATCTACCAATGGATAATATAACTTGAACGAATGCAAAAATCTGTATATCTAGATTTATTTATTTGTTTATTATATGACAACGAATGATATCCAAGTAACGGTTATCCTTTGATTTTATTAAAAGAAGAATGTATTTTTTTAAGAATGTATTTTACATGCTTTATATCTTTCTTTTTCAGATCGATTCTGGTAAACTAGGTGTTTCCATAATTTTGACGTTAGTATAGCTACAGTGCTGTTGATGTTTATATATGTAGCTAATAAAATAGACATATATAAACAAAACAAGGATAACAAGTAAAAGAACGACCATGAGTCTATCAGTAGAAGAGTCAAACTTCTTACGCTTTTACTATCTCAATTTGAAGGTTGCATCTAAGGCTGTCAGAATTTATTTCGATTCTGTCCATCCACCAGCTGGACTTGCCGCTGAACTTGCCAATAGTTCTGCAACTTTGAAAGGACTTAGGTTTATAACAAAACAACAACTGCTGACCCTATACCCAAGTCCTGGTAAGTAGAAAGTTGTTTTTTGATGTTCTATATAAGACTACTTAGTCAATGTTACCTGCTTTTAAATAACGATTTTCTGCGTATCATATTAATATCTGTAATATATACATTGTAAGTAGAAACAACAAGAGATCAGCAAAACTGCGATTTTAAGGAAACTATTGGATTACCCTCATAAGGATGATAGACATAGAGTTATTCTATTTTACTTACTTATTAATTTTCGAATAAAACTATAAATGATGTATTAAAACTAGAACCCACAAAACTAATTATCATAGCTTAGAGCTATCTGTTGTCACATTAGCGATTCTTCTTCTCCAGAAACTCGTCTCACATAACTAAATTGGGTTTCATACGGTTGATACGGTGACCTTTAGTTTTTAACGGGTGTTTCATTTGGTCTCTGGAGGAAAGATGTTTTGTTGGCATTGATACTGCATCGTCTTTTTTTTTATTCCCTATCTACTATAGCATTTTCTTTTCTGGTCGTGTTGGTCTGTTCGTTCGGTCGTCCGTCTGTTCCACTTTAGGTTCAAGTTTTTGGTCAAGGTAGTTTTTGATAAAAATTGAAGTCCAATCAACTTGAAACTTAGTACACATGTAATATGATCCCAATTTCACGGTTCATTGAACATAAAAAATATATAGTGTGAACGAAGCATCCGCGTGCTATGGACACATTCTTGTTTTATATTAAATATACAGGATCTGCTATTTATGGATACAGTAAAACCCGAACATGATAAGAACACGAATATAATAATTATCTATAATATAGTTATGATATTTAAACCCTATTGTTTGTTTCAAAAATGTTTTTTTTTTATTTTCTGTTTCAGCATTCAATGTTACATCAGACATCTTTGACACAACACTGGTAGTATGCCTTTTACGGAACATGGCACCACGTGAGATTGCCCCTGTGACGGGCTGGGATAACTTACCACATCGAGCTGACACTAGTACAGGTGCAGACATTGCCCGAATAAAATGGTACAGAAACAAGTTGGCTCATGATGGGGATGGGAAATTGTCTCTGGCAGATTTCAGTCAGTATTGGCGAGATTTAGAATGTGTAAGTATAAACTTTAATCATAACCACGGCAAAAAAATATCAAAAGGGTCAATAGAAGTCACCCTATTTATCCATTTGCTCTGTTTATTTGTTTGTCCATCTCTCAATCTGTGTCTTTGTTTTTATAAACCATGAAGATGTGAATTGATTGCCAATGAGACAACTTTGTAAAAGAGACACATGACATAAACGTGAACAACAAAAGGTCATCAAAACTTTGCCATTACTTGTCTGTGGTATATCATATGAAAAGCATTGTTTGCAGTAGAGTGTGGTTTTTTTTCTCGAATTCTATTTCTTATGTTGATTCGAAAACTGATTGAATGTTTGTTATTGATTGATAAATTCGGAGTTTGGAAAACGTTAAAACAATATCGCCCTAAGAAAAATATATTTTGTGTTCCATTTTTCAAATAGTCAATATCATTTTGATCACGTAGGCAACCCATAATGGTCTATATCTAAATGCAAATCTGTCATATACAAACATTATTGTATATGTTGTAGCTATTGAAAACAAGACATAAATTATAATATCTCAATAGTACATTTTATACAGTGGATTCTTTTTCATACATTTGTGTTGCTTTCAAAGGCCATTGGACGTCTAGGTGGCCCATTAATGCTGAAAGAAGCACAGTCTGCACAACATGTTGTCTTAGATAGATCTCTTAAAGATATTCTAAACAGGCTTCGCAACTATGAGAAAGAGGTTCACAACTTTCAGATGACACAAGAGGAGCACACCAGTATGATCAATAACCTTCAATCATCAATTGCCTACCAAAGCACTATTACAGAAAAACGGGTTGGTGATTTGATACGTGAGTTAGTGTGCAAAAATGATATCACATTTACAGAAGTTGATGAACAGTTTACCAGACATGATGAAGAATTAACCAAACACGAGGAACGGTTAACCACACACGAGGATCAATTGGCAACTTGTGTGAAAGAAATTAATGTTATAAAGAAGACACTACATGACACTACTGACATATCAGGTAAAACTGATTTCATAAATCAACGATGTTAACTCACCTGGACACTCGGTCAATTAAAACTAAAACCTAACTTCTTTTATTCTGACATATTAAGATCCATTTTGTCACATCTCGTGATCAATTTTATTTGGCAATCGCCAATGGCAGTCAGCAGGGTTTAAGAACATCAGTTGTTCGATCTGTTAGTCAAATGCGTTTTGTTTAAATATACTTTTTTATGCACACGTATAAAAATTGCGGTTTTTATCCAACGCAATCATAGGTTTGAACGTAGTTTTCAATTTAGACTCGTTTATATTTTTTCGTTTGGGCTTGTATTATATTTTCCCTCCGGTTTATATGATCCGTTCATCCTATATTGACTCTTAAAATTCAAGAGTATCTGAAATTGAGGGTAAATTATATGGCCTTCCAAATACCGTTTCGATCCCTAACATCACTGAAGAGACATAGATTGTCTAAATCTAGATCTGGTGTACAAAAAAATATTGACACCTTGTGTTTGTGGCATAACATCTTGGCCACAAGTTTTCTGTTTAGTATTAAATTTATATTAAGATCAATTTTGTCACATCTCGTGATCAATTTTATTTGGCAATCGCCAATAGCAGTCAGCAGGGTTTAAGAACATCACTTGTTCGACCTGTTAGTCAAATGCATTTTGTTTAAATATACTTTTTCACTTTTTTTGGTCTTTTGGAAAATGTTGTTTGTGCTGTTTTTTAACCCTTCTACAACGGAATTTGTTTTACATGCACAGGTATAAAAATTGCCGTTTTTATCCAACGTAATCGTAGGTTTGAACGTAGTTTTCAATTTAGACTCGTATATATATATATATATATGTAACACTCCCAAACGTGTCCTTCCCCCCAAACGTGCCCGATTCCCCCAAACGTGTCTTTTCTCCCCAAACGTGTCCTAAATATTCAATATTGCCCAAACGTGTCCGATTTCATAACCCCAAAAAGTATCCGATAATTGTTATTCGCCCAAACGTGCCTTCTTCAAACGCCATAACGTCTCGCGTCTTTTCGCGCTAATACATGTATATCCCAAATGACATCAATAACGTTCACGGCATTTCTGTGATGGGGGACATAGTTGATGAAGTGGTCATTTATTACCATCCGTTTGTTCAAGGCCGATTGTAAATGATTACCATGACTGAAAATTCAATCTGTAACATATGAATTAACTTTTGACTGAAATCGCTTGTTGTCCAGTTGCAAGTACTTCATGTTCATTTAGAACGAACATACACATAATTCTAGAACAGATTAATTAATCGTTTACCATGTAAATTCTGTGTTACCAATAAACTCCGATCATGCCTTTATTTTGCAAAATTGACTTCACTTTTTTCAACACTTCTGATATTTTAAAAGCTCTCCAAATCAATGTCTGCGTAGGTATCAGGTTTTAATCCGAACTAGTATTTATTCCGCGTAACCGTAAAAATTTAGGCACATGTCAATCCCAAATGCCAGGCATGCCTGATAATATGACCTATCTTCAGGATTTACTGATGTCGTTCAAATAATGCATGAAATATTTGGCACTGGGCGTTATGTTTCTTGTTCGTGTGTCTTTAGTGATGCCGGAAACCTAAAATTTAGGATAAATACTATTTGGAATTTGCATTTTAAAAATTGAAGAGCGAGTAAAAAGACCGATTTTTAATGACTTCAGTAAGAAACTATGTTAATCTTCGTATATAATAGAGGCCGTTTTAAATGAAAGTAGCAGAAATTTAAAACTAGCCGAACGGACGCTACCACTTTTTTACCAAGGTTATTCTGCCGGATTAAAAAATATATTTCTATTGATAATGAAATAGTAAAATGAGTATACGTTAATAAAAAAGTAATACCTAAATAACCAACGTATTTATAATATGGACAAGAATTAAATTCCAGTTAAAGAAAAAAAATAAGCTAGATATGGACATGTTTGGGGAAGGGGACAGGTTTGGGCGTTTATACAAATCACACGCTTTGGCGCCCTTTTACAACTAGACATGTTTGCAGTTCAGTGACGTCGATGTGGACACGTTTGGGAGAATCAGACACGTTTGGGGGGAAGGACACGTTTCTGAGTGTTACATATATATTTTAAACAGAGGCAAACAATTTTTGTGTAAATATCTACAAAACGCGATTTGCAAAATTGCCTTCCAACAATGATCAACAAGATTAGATCCACAATATAATGCATACTATTATGGTCAACCAAGCCACAATTTGTCAGTTATTTATTTATAGTTTTTACCCGGAATTATGCCAAATGTTTGCCCTTTATAGTAATTAAAATTTAATGTAAACTCTTCATCAGAAATCAAATGAAATATAATTTTATAATTACATGTAAAGGTAACTATTGCATTTTAAATCATAACTAATTGCTCTTGAATAACTTTGTCTTTAAGTTTTGTTTTTGATAAAACATAGCACACACAGCATGAATTACAAAAAGCTGCATATTCTGTACGGCTATATAAAATAAACAGCTGCACCACGAGCGCATGATACGCCCCTCGCTTTTTTTAAAGGTAATAACTTCTCAAAGCCATATCTGAAATGTATATGTAAAAGTAAACGGAGGTTATTTTAATTAATATGAACCAGTCAGTCAAAGCAGTTTTAAGTACTTGTCCGAAAACTGGACATTCTCCAAAAACGGACGGACAAAAAAAGGTTTAACATAATACGTCCCGTAAAAATTAACGTACACGAAACAGTTATTTTTAATCCCAGTAATTGCCTTTGATTAATGATGCCTATGTTTTAGTTTTGCATCCAAGGTAGTAGACATAGGTTAATTGTACAGTGAAAAATTATATACCAATTCACATGAATCTGGTTCATCATATGTCTACATGTAATGATCACATAGCAGTTATTATTGTTTCAGACCAGAAACAACATGATCTAATTCCTCACTATGAAGAGTTACTAACTAAAACAGTACTTGACAAGATGGTTCTGGATAGCTTGATTTCAAGGTGTATTTTGATGATAGAAGACAGAGAGGAAATTATCAAACCAACCACACAACGTGAACGTAACAGGGTTCTGCTCGATATATTGACTGCGCGACCTTTTGGTACATTGGAGGTGTTCAGGGATGTCCTAAAAGAATCGAACCAAAACAATACTGACGTTCTAGAACTTGTTAGTAAAATGCAGTGTGGTGAAAAGTGTGATGAACATATTAGTTGCAAGGACATAAGTAAGTTGTTTCAGCAGAAAATGTTAAATTTCAAAATATGAACCATCGACCTTGGGAAAAAGTAAAATCACAAAAATACTGAACTCAGAGGAAAATCAATTTGGAAAGTCCATAATCACATGGCAAAATCAAAAAAACAAAACGCATCAAAAACGAATGGACAAGAACTGTCATATTCCTGACTTGGTACAGGCATTTTCAAATGTAGAAAATGGTGGATTAAACCTGGTTCTATAGCGGTAACCCTCTCACTGGAAATGACAGAAAACCTTTTTTGTGTCCATCATCATACATACACGATTACACACAATAACACTCAATTTAAAGTTATAATTAAAAACGTGTGTTCATGCAACATTGTGTCACCTATTAACAATAAGTTATTATCACGTTTTAATACTTTACTAACTGTGGATTTATCATTATTCAAGGGTTATCAATTTTCATATTTTCGACGATATCGGTAACCTACAAAAATAATTTTCCGTAGGCTTGTATGCTGATTTTAGTATAATCACGGGATGAATATTTTGAATCCTCGGAAATCGGTAACCACAAAATATGAATAAATTCACAGTCTATTCCAAAATTGTTTTTTCAAACAAATTGAGGTAATATATTTCAAAAAGTGGTGAGACAACATTACCAGATACATTGTTACATTAAATTTATGTTGCTTGTTTACTCCGACACCAAGTTCTCTTCAAAAATAGTTGCGATCGTCTATTTTAAGTCATATTGAGTCATTTTACGAATTGACCTCTTCAATCATATTTCACAATCTAAGATGAATATTTAGCTCTTTAACTTCAATATTTAAACAACTTTTTGAAATCTTCAAACCCAAAGACAACTAATTACATTTTAACGTGGGAAACACTTTAAAAGTTTCAAACGTTAACACGAAATAATAATAAAAAACAATATAAATAAGTTACACCTATTCTATTTTAAACATGCTAAACTAGTTGTAAAAAAAATTCCAACATGTTGATTACTTAAGGCAACAGTAGTATAGAGTAGCATGCCGCTGTTGATTACGACATAACATAGTAAAGTCAAATTTTGGATTGCGCCTTTTGTATATGCTCCTTTTGTCACTAACTTCTCTTATATTTCAGTAATCCATAAACACGTCATAAAGCTACAAAAGAATTACTCGCTGTTTGTCAATGATGTGGATTGCAAAACAGATATATTAGACCACCTTTATGGTACGGGTGTTTTAGATACTGAAGAAAAAGAGGCAGTTGGTTGTTTATCACATACTCGACACGAGAGTAACAGAATTTTACTCAACAAATTAGTACGCAAAGGTGAAGACGCTTACAAACGCCTTGTAGAAGCTCTTGGACATGGTCAATATAATGATGTTGCTTTTGAAATGGAAAACAATCAGGTTTCAGAGCTTGAAATACAGTGGTGTCAAATAGGTATTTATATACTATTGATTCACTTCACGTCATCTTACCATATGTTAGTCCTTTGTTGCAATAAGTTCACTTTCATCTAAACAAGTTATTAAAAACGAAGAAGAAATCCAACCGTCCTACTTCATAGAATTGAGATGGAAATTGTACCAAAGAGCAGGTAATTGACGAAGGCCACCAATGGGTCTTCAATACAGAGCGACAGTTCTGGTTTCAGCTGTCCTCTAAATTAAACTAGGTCATTGAGAACGGACGTCATACTTAACTCCAAATCGTATAAATAAACTAAAATAAAGCACACACCATACTAACAAAGACCAAAGTCTCCTGATTTGAGACTTGTGCAGACATACGGCGCTAGCAGTTAAACATGTTTTGGGCGATCTCAACCCTACCATTAATTTTATTACTTGAATAAATATCTTTTTATGTTGTCATGTTACGCTACTGTCAGGGGAGGGAAAGGCTGTTGCCTGTTAAAACATTCAAACCCGCCGCATATTTTTGTTCTTGTCCTAAGTCCTGAGAATGGTGTTCAGTGCTTGTATTTTGATTGCGTGTTTCATTAGTGCTTCTAGTTTATTTTTTGTTCAATATATTAGACTGTTTGCTTTCTTGTTTGAAATATTTAACACTTGTTATTCTGATGCCTTTTATTCTTTACTGTTTGGTATGAGCCAAGGATCCACATTGCTGGCCGTGCTTTGGCTTATAATTGTTATTTCTTTATATATTGTGATGTACAAGGAACGTTAACACTCATACCACATCTTCTTATTGATTTTTTTTTTTTTGGTATTTTTTATAAAAGTACAGCCTATCAAAATACTTGCCGTTCTCTCATTATACACATAGCTTGTTTTTTTATTGTTTCAGGCATAAAGCAACTGAGAGACAGAGAAATAAAAAAAGGTAAGCATAAACTTTAAGATATGTATCATTTTGATTATGTTACAAATGATATATTTTTTTTGTGACCAGTAGAACATGTGTAAAGCAACATTAACTTTACGAACACTTCAATAGCATCTGGAAAAAAATGTCGTTTTCAAGTGAATATAACATTGGTCCAATATTTCAGTTGAAAATCGAGACAATCAGCTTATGATGCTAAAACTATTATACATTTCTTAACTAACCATATTTAGTAAAACTGCAAAATAGTATTTAAAACCATCATACATTGTGAAGTATCTATGCTCGGTTAAACTTTTGTTAATAAACCTGTTTAAAGATTTGATACAACAGTGACAGCATATCCGTATCAGCATTGTATCAAATAGTTAAAAAGCTTAACGTCAGTTAAAAGGTAATTGCTTCAGATTTATAATATACATTGTTTCATGTAAGCGCTTTTTTGCTTACAATGAACAACATGAAAAACACTGTATAATGGCTTTATTCGATAGCAAGACCGGTGAACTTGTTTCAAAAAATTTAAATCTAAGATTTTATGTGTAAAACAAAATATGCATTATTTTTGTTTAAGATGTGCGTGTGACTTATATCCAAAAAGAAGAATTAACACATGATGAACATGATGAAGTTATCCCTAAACACATACTTGGTAAGTGTTATTATGTATGTGTCCAAAATCATAATTGGGTTATTAAATGACATTTTTAAGAGGATTATTCAAACATTAAGCGATATAATTACTTCTCATGAATACTTCTGAAACATCAAACGAAAAAAGGGGTCATCATATTTTTGAAATATTTCGCTGTTAAATACATTTTTTTTCCGTTTGAGCTAACAGCAAACATACCTCTATAAAATGATAACAGGATATATTTGTTTCCGTTAACATTCCATAATTAGTTAATGTTATTAGACTTCAAGTCACAATGCCATACCTTGATTGGCTAATATGAGGGCAATAGACTATATCCCATGGGCGAGCAGGTGACAATTTTTTTTCCCCCTTTCGTCCAGACCAATTAAAAATCGATAATTTAAAGGACAATGAATTGAAATTTAATCAAGTTATTTAAGACAATGCTTAACGTCTACATTTTGGCTTATATTCCTTTATTTGCCTGTCAAAATAAACAAATCAAACATCTTTCTTCACTATAATCGCCGTAAAGTTGTTATGTATGTGATTTCATACACAGCAAAAAGTGCAACGCACGTTTTACATACGTTTTAAAAAACGTCTGTAAAACGTACGTTTTACGTATGGAAAACGCATGTTTTAGCCAACATGCGTTAAACGCCTGTACCAAAACGGGTGTTTAACGCCTGTTTTGAAACGGGCGTAATACATCACGTACGTTAAACGTATGTTTTAAAAACGCACGTAAAACATTTTACATGTGTTTCCATTATATATTTTTGTGTTACGCAGCTTTTTTTCTCATAATAAAACTCATTTTTAATTTCAAGAAAATTTTACACCAAATTGATTATGTTTTTTAACAATTTATTTTCCATCGCTTTTTATTTTCTAGAGAGTATATCTAAAAATAGTGTAGAAGCTGACAAAAAAATTAGAACAGCATAATAAAACATGAATATTTGCATAATGGTTAAAATTATCTGTTAATGCTAAGCCTCTTTGTGCACATTTTCCTCCTTAATAAGCTATATTGTATGTATAATTATTAAACATAAAATTTACACATTAAATGTAGTCATACATGTGAATCTAGAATTTTAAAAATGCATGTGCAAATTTTCAGTTGAACTCAGAGGTAATCTTATTGGCAATCATACCACATATCCCCTTATTTTTAAATGAATAAAAAAAAAGGTGAAAAGGGTGACACATTCATTCAACATGAGAAATTTCACACAAATTTTAAACATAAATTATCAATTAAAAAAATGTACCTTTTCAAACAGTCCTTGTTTCTCAAGTTTAATTTTATTTTACTTAAACTGTATAGTTACATCTCTAGACATACATGTACATGTACAATGTACAAATGTATTTACAATGTATGTCTTTGATACAAGTATAAAAATATTCTTATAGTATCTTTTTGTTTGAAATGAATAATTTCCACTTAAGGTTAGATGTATCTGCTGAGTCAATGGGAGTTAATTTAAAATAATAGTTTCTATAACTGATTACAAAGTATACTCATATTTAGATAAATTTGATTTATTTCCCTTGCCCCCCCCCCTTCCCCCCTCCCCTCCCCTCCCCTCCCCCCTCCCTTTTAAAGTATTTGGCAATTAGAATATGGCAATGAAGAAAGAATGGCCAAAACACTAAAAATATGTACTATCATGACTTCAAAAGACAGTAACACATTATAGCACATAGCTGTATAATACAATATATGTCATGTATGTACATTTAAAAAAAAAATATATGCCTCTGATAAGTCAGGTACTACAACACCATCTAAGCCTTACTCAATTCTGACCTAATGATTAAGCAACTGGCTTAATTACCATTTTAACAATATATTTATACACTCACTAATCAGAACAAAAAAATGTTCACTGTTTTATGTAGGAAGCATGACAGAGAGCATCCCAACTTGGATTTTGTTTTCTTTCAAAGGGATAAATATGTACAGGGGAGCGAAACGTAGCCTCTAGTAACCTATTAATGTTTACATGCAGAGAAAAGTATAAGACGAACACAAAATCAGTATTCTCTAAAGTCTTCGACAGTAAAAAATAATTTGTAAAGGAATTTATATAAGTAACCAAAAAATAAAGGACATTCACAAATTATCACCAAATTAATTACCATTGAAACCATATTTTAAAAAGATGTCGGCTATTTGTAATAAATCACAGATGCTGTTAAAACCTGACTGACTGTGTGACTGGGCTGTGTGAATAAATGAATCAGATATTTATAAGTTATTTTTGGTATCTTTTGTCCTTTGGTATCTTTCGTCCCTCTTTTATTATGAAATGTTGAAGTTACGCTAAATGTATTATTCAATAATATACGTTTGAGAATATATCTTTGTTGTTAAAGCACTTCTACCTAATTCGCCTTTGTTTTACAGTAAAATGAGAATAGAAATATCAGTAAGGATCAGAAGGACATGGATGTGATATTTCCATGGTCATATGTTGATTTATTCTGTTTATAATCACAGTTAGTAAATATATTTTCGGGGATGGGGGGGGGGGGGGGGGGTATAGTCCCAGCATATTTGTTTTGTGAGTTTTGTCTCTTGTTTGTTATAAGTGTAAAAATTGGTTACATGGATCTACCCCTGCTTAATCAGTCAAAAATAAGAGGACTCGAGGTCACATAAAACATTGTTTTGCCTTTCAGTCCAGTTCACGTTCATGACCATCCAGTAATCTGAATATATATATATATATATATATAGACACTGATTGTTATTCTTTATTTTTATCTTTATTCATTTTGTCTCAATTAAAAACGAATGAATGTGTGATTTTTTAAATAGTTTTTAATACGGTGGCATAGATGTCATATATATGCCCCCTTTGCCGATGATTTCAAAATAAAAATCATTTTTGACATAAAATCTGCTAATATTTTGTTCTTCTACAATGTCACCACTTCCAAAAATCTTGGACGCTTCTGTTCCTATTACACAAATGTTAATATTAATAGTAGACATAAATGTCTCCATGTAGCCAGAAATTTTGGTCTTCATATTAGGCTATGACTTTGACAGTAAAATAGCAATCTAAATATCAACTTTATAATCCTTTTGCCGGTTTGAGGGGGGTCGTTGTTATGAGCCCCATGTACCCCAAATAGTGAGTGACATTTGGGAGCATACACCACTCTTTTTATTCAAGCTTATAAGTTTTGTTTTTTTTATTTTTATCAGGAGATGTGTGTACACCGGGCCATTTGAAAAGCCTGTAGAAAAGGAGGATTTTTTTCAGGATTGATAATTTTTGTTTTTGTTGCTACACATGCTTGTTACTGTACCCCTTATTTTCAACTTTAATCCTCCCTTATTCTGCATATATGCTTCTTGATCTTATAATTTGACAATATGGAAGATTTGCATGGAAAAAAAAATTGAAAATTTAAACAATCCTACCATTTGATATTTAGGGGAAGATGAAAAATTTCTTCCCCTAAATATCAAATGGTAGGATTGTTTAAATTCATAACATCGGATGGAAAAACTATAACGAACACCAATCATACTGTTTTGCTAAGCATGAGTCCTCATTCAGAATCTTGGATCGTGAGGGGGTTATTGAAAGTTATGTGTATTGCTGCATGTATGATATGTGAATTCAAAACTATATAAAGTCAATAAGAATGCATCTTGAGCAGTGCCAAAAAAAAAACCACAGAACTCTGAAGGGTGTGTCATTTTTGCCTAAAAATATACCCATTTTAATATAACATTCACTGACTTTCACTACCTATAGCTATATAAATATTTAAGAGAGAATGACATGTATGCCAGAGACATAAATATTTTTAATTAATCTGCACAACCAGGTGAACCTAATCAACTGACTTTGAACTTGGAAATTTCGTGCGAACCGGTTGATTTTTCAGTCAAACCCCTGTGATTGATGATCTTTCGGGATCCGGCAATTCTCTTTTTCCTATTTCGGGATGTCAGGGTTTTAAATTTCTTTAAATTCGGGACCTCTGTATTTCATGTTTTAAGTTCGGTATTTAAGAGTGGGTAAGTGTCAACGTATATGTGTTCCACCTAACAGAAGTTCCAGTGGACACTTTATTATAAACAATGTCATAATACCTATTCCTGTTGGAACAAATATTCTATACCATTTATTCCGTTATAGGAACATGTACTGTAATATTTATTCCTGGGGAAATTATGTTCCAGAATATCTTTTCCTTTTGGAACTTATATTATGAAGGAACTTCTATTCTGTGACACCAGGAGGGGTCTTGATCCCGAAATCCCGAGCTTAAAAACACACTTGAATCCCGAAATCCCGGGCTAAAAAAATACGAAATCCCGAGGTCCCGAAATTCGAAAAAATAATTACCGGATCCCGGTAGGGTAAATCCCGAATTCCCGAGCTTAAAAACATCCCGGAGTCTCGATAAAGGTCCTATCCCCCCTCATTTAAGGATGAAGACCCATCCAACCCTCACCCCTCGTCACTAAAAATTCATAAATATGCAGCTTATTTCTGGAGTTTATATAGACTCTATTTGAAAGGTTAACCCACGAATGAATACATCGTGAACCATATTTTAGCACTTTACCTAATAAGGGTCTAATAATATATAAAGTGACACCCTCATCACCCTTTAATTAGTTTTTCAGAAAACGAAGTCGAAGGTGTCAAGACAGGTGCAATTTTATAAATGCCGTTATTCAATTTCCGAGGCCAGTCATTCCTTTTTTTAAAAGGCAGTATCAACAACGATAGAACTTATAAGAGGGTGGTAAAGGGTTATTTTCGTGCAACGTTTTTGGTCTTTTTATTTCACGTGTTTTCGTGTTTTGGTGTTTTATATCTCGTTTTCTCGTGTTTGGTTTGATGTGCGTGCTTCGTATTTCCCCTTATTTATTTTCCGTGTTTCGTGTCGGTGCTTCTAATTTCTCGTTCTTGCCTTTTCCCGCATTTGATTAAAAAGTAAATTAGAAATAACTCAAAGTCAGGGAGTTATAGTACTTTTTGAAACTTGTGCAATATAATAGAAATTGATGTACATGTATATTGTTACCATTCTATTTTCTATTGTTTATGTATGCTATACATGTAATAAAGTCCATCATAATAAATTTTTTTTCAAATCAGATGCAAGTAACAGACGCTTAAAGGTAACCACAAGGTTTGTATGTCCATTAACAAGGTCAATATATATACATGATCTCCAAAATCGGCTGAGTAATAACTGCTGGTACTTTTTTTCTTTATATTTACAATTTTATTTCTCGTGTTTCGTTTTTCCCGATTTTTATTTTTCGTGCTTCGTTTTTGCGATTTTTGTTTCACGTGTTTCCGTGTTCAGTACCCCCCTTTACCACCCTCTTATAATATACTAAAATTTATAGACTGAGACATTGAAAATGCTTCAGCGGGAACCAGTAACGTAATCGGGATATTGAGTCCGGATTCGGTTTTCCTTTTTTAGATGTTATGACGCAGACGACAAGGACGCTGGGTGCGATTGTTCATAAGAAATGTTGTACCTGGAGGGACGGACATTTGAATTAAAATGGAAAAAGATATGCAAACCAAGCAGAGGGGGATTATTTTCCGAGAAGAGAGTCGCTTTTCAGCTTTGAAAATGGGAACGACTTGTCAAACGTTCCACGCAACAAGAGGCAGATTCAGATAACTTAGCTATTTTGGTAAGATTTGGGTAGATCACTCAGATCGCTTTTTAAAACAATCACAAGTACATTTATTAAGTGTGTTGAATGCAATGTTGAATCGTTGCTAATCAGGGTTTCCATATATTTGTATAGGACATGTACAAACAAACAAAATTTCATGTCAAGTCCGTTCGTCCTTGGCTTATTCAAGTTATTGCATGACCATTTCGCCATGTGTTCGTTCGCCCTACTGTTTTCAAAAACGAAAAAAATATATTTAAATGGCATAAAGGTTTTATAAACTGAATTAGATATTATTTGAAAAATATTAGGGATGGTGCAACCATTTTACTTCAAAGGAGGGTAATGACTATAAAAAAATAGGTTTTATTTATTTAAATAATATATGAAAATTCAAGGGTTGGGTACCAGAACCACATCTGCATTAAGTAACTTCCCATTCTAATTAAATTAGCCATTCCCCACTCCCAACCCCAAGATAAATTGGCTTTGACTTTATTCAAGATAAAATGTATGAATTTGACAATAAGTTTAATACAATGTCAATGACACAGACACAGTTGACATTGTATATTATTCTAAAAACTGCATAACATGTACATAGTTTTAACAAGAAATATACATAGGATAACAGATATAGGAAGATGTGGTGTGAGTGCCAATGAGACAACTCTCCATCCAAATAACAATTTAAAAATTAAACCATTATAGGTTAAAGTACGGCCTTCAACAGGGAGCCTTGGCTCACACCGAACAACAAGCTATAAAGGGCCCCAAAATTACTTGCGTAAAACCATTCAAACGGGAAAACCAACGGTCTAATCTATATAAACAAAACGAGAAACACATATATATTACATAAACAAACAACAACTACTGTACATCAGATTCCTGACTTAGGACAGGTGCAATCATTTGCAGCAGGATTAAACGTTTTAATGGATCCAGACCTTCTCCCTTTTTCTGAAACAATAGCATAACATCACAACATAGAAAAACATACGATAAAATACCAATTGTCAGACTTAACTCAATCAAAAAACGTATGATTACACAATGAACGAATAAATTTGATCTGCGATATCTGAATACAAATGCACAGTTAATTAAATATTAGAGACAAACATTCGTGACCAAAAAGCTAACAAACAAATTTAATCACTGTTATATTTTTACTTTATTTATTTTTTCTAAGCACCAATGCAATGTAACGTAATATTACTGCAAATTTATTTCTTTTAAATTGTAAATAAGCCATGCATGCAACAGCACGTAATACTTAAAAAAAGAGGGACGAAAGATACCAAACTCGTAAATCTAAAACAAACTGACAACGCCATTGCTAAAAATGGAAAAGACAAACAGAAAAACAATAGTACACATGACACAACATAGAAAACTAAAGAATAAACAACACGAACCCCACCAAAAACTAGGGGTGATCTCAGGTGCTCCGGAAGGGTAAGCAGATCCTGCTCCACATGCGGCACCCGTCGTGTTGCTTATAATGTGATTACAAATCCGGTAAATAGTCTAATTCGGTCGGTCAAATTCATGATAGGGAAGGGACATATCCGATATCATTTGTGAAACGGTTATTCCATAACAGTCAACCAACTCGTGATGGCGTCCGTAAAATTTACGAAGGGATGATTTCAACTTCACCATTGGAACTCTTGGTTTAATAGCTTCCTTAAAGTTGTGACTAAGTGCGGAAATATGAAGATAGAGATAGATAGATAGACTGAGTTGTAGCACTAGACATAACACTAATTAAAATGATAAAAGATTTACATAATACATGTTTACAGAGCAGGGTCGGGACCCTTTTCATGTTTCTAAGCCAGTGTTCTAGATTTCTGGATCATGACCCATCCGACCCCCCTCATTACATTTTACTAAAAATAATATAATTTAACAAAATAAAATCATGAAAATTGTGATGATATTTTGATAATATGTATCAATAGAATCTGATGTCAGTGCAGTGGTGGATCCAAGGGGGCCCTTTTTAGCTCACCTGGCCCGAAGGACCAAGTGAGCTTTTCTCATCACTTGGCGTCCGTCGTCGTCCGTCGTCGTTAACTTTTACAAAAATATTCTCCTCTGAAACTACTGGGCCAAATCAAACCAAACTTGGCCACAATCATCATTGGGGTATCTAGTTTAAAAAATGTGTGGCGTGACCCGGTCAACCAACCAAGATGGCCGCCACGGCTAAAAATAGAACATAGGGGTAAAATGCAGTTTTTTGCTTATAACTATGAAACCAAAACATCTAGAGCAAATCTGACAACAAGTTAATTTGTTAATCAAGTCAATATCTATCTGCCCTGAATTTTTCAGATGAATTGGACAACTGGTTGTTGGGTTGCTGCCCTCCAATTAGTAATTTTTAAAGAAATTTTGCCGTTTGTGGTTATCTTGAATACTATTATAGATAGCGATAAACTGTAAACAGCAATAATGTTCAGCAAAGTAAGATCTACAAATAAGTCAACATGACCTAAATGGTCAATTGACCCCTTAAGGAGTTATTGCCCTTTATAGTCAATTTTTAACAATTTTCATTAATTTGGTAAATTTATGTAAATTTTTACCAAATATAGTTCTCTGTTACTAATGGGCAAAGTTCATGATAGATATAATTGTAAGAAGCAAAATCGTTCAGTAAAGTAAGAACTTCAAACACATCACCATCACCAAAATACAATTTTGTCATGAATCCATTTGTGTCCTTTGTTTAATATGCACATAGACCAAGGTGAGCGACACAGGCTCTTTAGAGCCTCTAGTTTTTTTAATGATCAATGCATTTTAAATGAGACATATATTTGGAACACCCCCTTTAGAATTGCTGGATCTGCCCCTGCAGTGGTTGTCCTCTGTTTATGTAGTTATACCCCGGCCAGGCAACAATGAGGAGAGTATAATGTGTTTGACCCGTCCTGTTACTTGTCATCCCAGCTCCTTTCAAACCATACAACAGAATTTTATGAAACTGTGTAAATAATAAGGACAAACTATTAGTCTATGTGCATATCGACAGGAAATTACGATGCAATTATTTTTTTTCTAGAAGTTGCACTCCTTTGTCGTCGTTATTGTTTGAAAACATTTGGTTTTCCCACTAAAACTTTAGTATAAGCATTAAAATGTTAAACAAGGTTTATGACTACAAAAGGAAGGTTGGGATTGATATTGGGAGTTTTTGGTCCCAACAGTTTAGTAATAAGGGGCCAAAAAGGGCCCAAATAAGCATTTTCTTGGTTTTCACACTATAACTTTAGTTTAAGTATATAGAAATCTATGAAATTTTGACACAAGGTTTATGACCACAAAAGTAAGGTTATGATTGATTTTGAGAGTTTTGGTCCCAACAGTTTAGGAATAAAGGGAATAAAGAGTCCAAATTAAACTTTGCAATAGCAAGAAATATCATATTGCGCAATAGTACATAATTTTCAATTGGAGTTATCTTTCTTTATCCAGAATAGTAGTTTGAATCAACTTTAAAAATCATTGTTTTATACAAAATACAATAAGGTTTTACTCATTATTGAAGGCTGTACATGTACAGTCGTTTACATATATAGTTGTTTATTTCTGTGTCACTTGTGGAGAATTGTGAATGTCTTTAAACTCTTATTCATACATGTATTGTCAATCATACCACATCTTATTTTTATAAATATATGCTTTGTAACTACATGTACATGTACTTGGATATTGGATACCTGATTGATCATAGGCAGTCTCGTTATAATGTTTCATAATCCAACATAAGTTTGTCTCGACTAAATATTATGAAAGTGCTACTACATATACACAATGCTTATTACCACAAAGCACAGATTGAGGAAATTTTGTGGAGTCAAGGAGATATGCCCCATTATTAGAAAAAATGGCTTAATCTGTAGTTTCTGTTCTCTGTTTTTAAAAAACTTATGCTTATATGAATCACAAAATGAATTCTGCATCTGTATACATGTATGTCTACAAAACTGCAGTGCCAAAAGCAATAACCTTTTGAAGTTTAAACCTTTTTTAGAACTGTCAAATTGATACAAATCTTAAAAAAGATACCATGCTTATTTCAAAATAAGGAGATGCAGCATGCAATATGAATGCCAATGTCACACACACACATGCCATGATGCGTTGATGAAACTATCCACCTGATTGTCAAGTATATTTTGTAAAAATATTTGCAGATTATGCAAGTTATTTGTACCTGTATAATATTCATGTATATGTTGTGTACAAGATGTTAGTTTGTACAAATTATAATTTGTACAGGGTTTTTGTACAAGTTATAAGTTTTTTGACACCTACATTCTTGCAACAGGTGTCAGATACATGTATAGGTGTATCTTATAAAATGTACCAGTGCAATGTTTTAAATTAAAAAAAAACCACATCAACCTAACATTTAATCCTATTCTCCTAGTCTTCAATCTGGACATGAGGATACCTGAATGGTTTAAATTCTAATTTTATTTTTTGCTTAATATACCATATATTCATATCCATACAAAATCTTTGTGTGGTCTTATAAATGTATAATGTTTTTGTATCAATATGGCAATGCTCAGTATTAGACTGTATTATGAAGTTGTGAAAATATGACAGAAATATGCGAAGCAAAAGACTGTGTCCTTGCATCATCCATTTTTGTTCAGAAGATCTTAAATCACTGATAACTTGTATGTACAAAAAAATCTGTACAAATTTAATTTGTACAACATTACAAATTATTACTCAACATATATACATTGTACATGTATGCATGAAAATAATTTTTATTCTTTTTAATTTCAGTGCCAATCATTTTTCCAACAACTGAATATAAATTGGTAAGTATTAGATCTCATTTATAGTGAGACTGTTTTGTAGCAAACAATTATAAGCAGTAACTATCAATTTGTCATGTATGATGTACATGTACATTGTAAATTCTCATAATGACATTTCAACTTTGTGATTGAAAAATGTATGTCATTTTGCCTTGCATCAGAAGAAAGGGGACAACAAGATGAATAATTGGTCAGCCTATACTTTCCATGGCCTTGTGTTGGCAGGTCAACAATATAAAAAAAGAAGATGTGCTATGATTGCCAATGAGACAACTGTCCACAAGAGACCAAAATGACAGACATTAACAACTATAGGTCACTGTACAGCCCTCAACAATGAGCAAAACCCATATCGCATTGTCCGCTATAAAAGGCCCCGATGTTTATGTTTAAAAAGACAAGATCAACAAATAGGTCATAAGGTCAAACATGTCAAATAGCTGGAATGAAAATTACCTTAAAATCATGCGTGATATCAGCAATTTGGAGAAAACTAGCAATATTTGATCGTTACACTATATACTGAAAACCTTGTTTACTATAGCTTAACACTAACAACACCAAAATTGTCTTGTCAACTCCCTCAATGAGTTGTTAATCTTAAAAAGAATGGTCATGATGATACAGAAAAATTAAAAGACACATTCACAACTTACAAGTGGAAGAGAAACTTATATCTTATAAAACAAAACAACAACAATAAGTCCACACACCATTATTTAGAAAACTAATTATAGAAGACTGAACAGTAAACCACCAAAAAAAAGAGGAGACATGTTGAATAGCAGATTCACAATCATGTAATTAAGTTTTTTATGCCCCACCTACGATAGTAGAGGGGCATTATGTTTTCTGGTCTGTGCGTTCGTTCGTTTGTCCGTCTGTCCCGCTTCAGGTTAAAAGTTTTTGGTCAAGGTAGTTTTTGATGAAGTTGAAGTCCAATCAACTTCAAACTTAGAACACATGTTCCCTATGATATGATCTTTCTAATTTTAATGCCAAATTAGAGTTTTTACCCCAATTTCATGGTCCACTGAACATGGAAAATGATAGTGCGAGTGGGGCATTCGTGTACTGAGGACACATTCTTGTTTGACCCTGATTCTGGGCAATAGCCACACATATATATACTATTTAAAGGCTGTAACAGTTAAACATAAACTTCATGATCATCTATTTAAGGGAGGGTAAAAAAATCTAAACTTTTTTTAAGGTTTGTCAAATATGTTCTTTGGTGTATGATCAGATCCTATATATACTATAGTACAGATCTAACAAACTGTTAAAAGAAAAGAAAATATCTTCTAGGTAAATATGAATGATGCATATATATATATGTCGTGTACATTTTATTATTTTGTACAGGTTATTACTTGTACAAAAATTTTGTATGAGTAATTACTTGTATGATGCCATCATACGGGTTATTACCTATACAAATATAATTGTACCAGTAATTACTTGTACAATTTTTGTTGATAAAAAGATAATAACTTGTACAACACCATATCTTTGAGTTGTATGTGCTTCTACTTTGATCTATTAGGTTTAACCTTTTATTCCGGTATATGATTTTACATATGCAACTTTTTATTATGATTTATTTTTGAAAATAAAATGTAGAAGGGTATTGTTTTAATTTCACTTTAAACGACTTTGTCGCTTTGTACCAGTAGTCAGTACTAAAGTGGCAACAAGCTGTTCAGCTTAATTTGCTCAATTTCTCATGCTTGGTTATGTTGTTACTCGGCGTTTGTCGTGAGTCTGAATTATTTTTACATTTCATTGTCATTGATACAATTGCCAATGAGACATCTCTAAACAAAAGATGACACAGACATAAACAGCTATAGACCACCAAACGGCCTTCAACAATTAGCAAAGCCCATATCAAATATCAAATAGTATTAAAACAAGAATGTGTCCAAAGTACAGGGATGCACCACTCGCACTATCATTTTCCATATCAATGGACCATGAAATTTGATAAAAAAAAAATCTAATTTGGCATTAACATTGGAAAGATCATATCATAGGGAACATGTGTACTAAGTTTCAAGTTGATTGGACTTGAAACTTTATCAAAAACTACCTTGACAAATTTCCAATAGTTTAAGAAAGTTGTTAGAATTTTAAAAAGTTTTAACAATAGAGTGAATCTATTGTTCCCTGGCAAAAAAAACTCCATTTATAATAAGTAAAATACGGAAAAAATGGTGTTATTTTTTTAACAAATGTAATGTTTCCCGATAGAAAAAGTCCATTTCATGAAAAATACTGAAAGGCAGGTATTCTATTTTTACAAAATTTACTTCTGGATACTATCTTATGATCATAAACAAGCTTCTGTCCAGCACAGTTAAAGAAAGTAATTAAAATTTCATATTTTTTTTTACCACAGAGTGAATACTTGTGGACCAATGACGCCGTCACAATGTGCGATCGCTATGTCCCGCTTTTTCACCTAAAATGAAGGCTGGACAAAAATATACACACAAATAAATAAATAAATACGAAAAAATAGTAACTGAAAAATACCCGACAATTGAAAAAACAATCCCAGACTTACTATTAACTAAAAAAAAAATGTTTTTCAATGAAATATTTTGTTTCAACCAAAAGTAAAAGCACATACAAGTGAAATATATTGTGTTGTACAAGTTATTATCTTTTTCTCAACAAAAATTGTACAAGTAATTACTGGTACAGTTATATTTGTACAGGTAATAACTCGTATGATGGCATCATACAAGTAATTACTCCTACAAAGTTTTTGTACAAGTAATAACCTGTACAAAATAATAAAATGTACACGACATATATATATAGGATACATTGAGTTATTCAAAGACAATTTCCAAACATGTGTCTACAAAATTTATCATTTACTATATTTATTAAGGATAAAATTGAGAATGGAAATGGGGAATGTGTCAAAGAGACAACAACCTGACCATAGAAAAAAACAACAGCAGAAGGTAACCAACAGGTCTTCAATGTAGTGAGAAATTCCAACACCCGGAGGCGTCCTTCAGCTGGCCCCTAAAAAAATATACACTAGTTCAGTGATAATGAACGCCATACTAATTTCCAAATTGTACACAAGAAACTAAAATTAAAATGATACAAGACTAACAAAAGCCAGAGGCTCCTGACTTGGGACAGGCCCAAATATGCGGCAGGGTTTAATATGTTTGTGAGATCTCAACCCTCCCCTACACAGCTACTTTTGCATAGGTACTATTTCTGTACTAAAAATCTGTAGTACTGGAAATCTACTTTAAATATTCAGTACTATTTTGTTACTTTAAAATTATTTAAATATTTAGGTATCTTTATTTTACAGTACTTAATTTGTACTTGAAATTTAGGTACTACAGATTTTTGGTTACTACCATTTCATTTTCAGCATTTTAAAAGTTTTTCTATTTCAAATCTCTTAAAATTATGACTTTCAAACTTGGAATATTGTATTATTTCTGTACCAAAATATTTAGTACAAATCAAGTACTGTAAAATAAAAGTACCTAAATATTACAATAATTTGAAAGTAAAGAAATAGTACTAAATATTAAAAATAAATTTCCAGTACTAGATATTTTAAGTACAGAAATAGTACCTATGCAAAAGTAGCTGCGTATACCTCTTGCCAATGTAGAAAAGTAAACACATAACAATACGTGCTTATCATGTTTTGTGTTAAATTGTGATTTTTATCAGATTATCGGAATCCTCAGGTTTTATTCATTTAACGTCTTTAAAAAATTTCAAAAATTGATCCCCATTTTTCTTTCTATAAATCTTTTATATGTAAAATTATATGCCATCTGTCATGTCTGTAAAAATCTAGCACCTTGGCCTATATCAGGTGTGGAACCAGAAGGGGTGGGGTGTTCCGGGGTTGGAACCCCCCTTTTATTGGACGATCAATGCATTTGAATTGGGACATGTAAATGGAACCCCCCTTTTTAAAATAGCTGGATCCGCCCCTGTATACACTTTTTAGCTCTAGTTTCAAAAATGTGTCCAGTGACCCAGCCAACCCACCAAGATGGCCACCATGGCTATAAATAGAACATAGGGGTAAAATGTAGATTTTGACATATCTGTGAAACCAAAGCATTTAGAGCATATCTGAGATTGGGTCAAATTGTTTATCAAGTCAAGATGTACCTTCTCTAAAATGTTCAGATGCATAGATCAACTGGTTGTTGGGTTGCTGCCCCTGAATTGGTAATTTAAAAAAAAATTGCAACTTTTGGTTATTTTCTTGAATATTATTATAGATATAGATAAGCTGTAAACAGCAAAAATGAACAGTACAGTAAGACCTAAGCTACACATAAGTCAAAGGAATAAAATGGTCAATTGACCCCTTAATGAGTTATTGCCCTTTATAGTCACTCAATTTAAAAAAAAAATCACAAATTTTGTAATTTACAAAACATTTTTAACTACTGAGCCAAGTACATTATAGTTAGATAAAATTGTAAGCAGCAAGAATGTTCAGTATAGTTAGATCTACAAGCACATCACCAAAACACAATTTTGCCATGAATCCATCTGTGTCCTTCATTTATTATATGCACATGAACCAAGGTGAGCGACACAGCCTCTAGTTATGATACATGTATATACCGATTAGTCAATATACAGTTTTCTAACTTGTATAAAAATTAGATTAGATGTGGTACAATTGCCACTGAGACAACTCACCACAAGAGACTGTACAGCCTTCAAGAATGACCAATGGTCAGTTACTCAGATATGATATTAGCAATAGGCTATATTTGGTGTATTGTGTGACAGTGATTCACTGATACATGTATATCAGACTTTTTAGTTTTGAGATAAGTAAAGCAGACTTGTGTTTATGAAAAGGACATATCTCCATTCCTTACAAACATCTACATACATTCATGCTGGGATTTGAATAAAAATTATGTTTAAGTATACTTTGCTATTCCATTAAAAAAAAATGATTGCCCTGGCACAGTCCACCAAAATAAATTTTCTTTTGTTTTTACATTACAGCTGCTGTAGAAAATTTTCGAAGGATAGGATTTTTGATTATGAACAACAGGATTATATCATCATGACCAAGGAATTCTTCAAGGAGAAGTGCAAGTAAAGGAACGAATTTATGAGCAAAAATTATAATATTGTAAACAGGAGAACAGTTAAAATAATACTAACAGTTCAACAGTTTCGTGAGACAAAGAGCAAGGCAGAGTAAACTTGGAGTGTATATATATATGTCAGCCACAAGTACATTTAAATACCACATAACGCTAATGAAATAAGAACTATGGTACACACATTTTGTATGATTGTGAATTTCAGGGTCTAAAAAAAATGTAGTTTTTAAATAAATAGAATTAAAATAACCAATTTTGTAGTATTTATATGACCATCATATTTTGCGAATTCTATCATAGAACCAACCCACCAACAATCAATTCATTCAAATCACAATTGTAGTGAACAAAATTTCCATTGACCAACAGACAAAGATGATGTCTTATTCTTAATACATGTACCTTTTCTTCTTCACATTGGCTTGAGTATAACCAAATCTTTTCAGTAGATTATATTCTGAGTAAAACATAAATATAAAAAAGGAGATATTGTGTATACATTAATATAATCAGCATAAACACCAAAAGATATCTTTAACATGTTTTAATAAGGCAAATAGTCCATTCTAAATGGTAATTGATAATCTTTCTCAAAAGGTTTTTTTTCGTGGATGTAGATCATTGGTATATAGGCTGTCATAAAATATTGTGCTTCAATTCTAATTGTAAGATTGCGCACAGTAAAAGTATGCCTTGCCAAAAACAGTTCTGGAAGGGAGGCAAAGGTTGAAAAGGACAGACAACACCATCATATTTAAATGTTGTAATTAAATACTACCATGATATACTCGTTGATTTATATACTTACATGAAGATATGTAAAAGAATCAAATTGTTAGTGTTTAAGTAAGAAAAGACAAATATCTATGGTTTATCCATTTATACCAACCAGAAAAAAACTCCAAAAAATCAAATTGTATTTGAAATTTTTTTGAATGTTTTGGCCAACAAAAAATGTTAAACAGATGATGTGTTACACAATACAAAAATAAACTTTTATTTAACTGGTGTAGATGACCAAAAAAAAAAAACAACCAAGAACATACATGATATATTATGGGTGCTGTGGGGGAAAAACCCATGTAAAACAAGTTTTGAAGACAACAAAAACATGTATAAATAGTTGTTGCGGAGAAGAAAAAAAAACCTACGTGAAACACATGTTGGAAGACCAAAAAAAACATACTTAAAACGGGTGTTAAGGACATAAAAAAAAAACATACGTAAAACAGGTGGTGAGGACATAAAAAAAAACATACGTAAAACGCATGATTTGCTAAAATTTAACAGGCGTTTAACATGCATTTACCCGTAAAACAGGCGTAATACGTCATAATTTAACGCATGTTTTCGCTCCTACACGTATAACGTGCCGTGCGTTTAACATACGTAATTCATACGTTTCAAAAAGGCGTTTTACATGCGTGGTCCTCAATATGCGTTTTACGTACGTTTCAAAACATACGTCAAACGCCTGTTTTACGCATGAAAAACGGGTATGCATTTTTTGCTGTGTAGTATATATAACACCTTCATCAATTGTGTATCTCCTTTCATGAAAAATTAAAAAAAAAAAAAAAAAAAAAAATATTGATATCTCTGGACTTCTCCCGACCGACAATAGTATTGTTAGGGGGCGCGTCGGTTTTGCTGTTCGGATGTTAAGATACGCAGCTTCGTCTGGTTAAATAAGACATGTAGTTTATCCGATGCCTAGTACAGTGAGAGTTTCACGCTTTCTATGCATTAAAAAATCAGGGAAATCAATGTACGCGCATGTGAAATGATTGAAACCTCTAAACACCTACAAAGGTCAGCTAAATATCAAATACGTTAAATAGCTGATTTTAACACATTTTGCGCCTTTGTAAGGACAATTTAAGATGAAAAAGTTAACATACTAGTAACAAACCAATTAGTAAGACAATATCTAAATATTAAATGAAATATTAAAAAAGTACCTGATAAAATGTGTCGATCAGTCTTTTTATTGAGTTTTGCTTTTATGCAATATTCCAGACATATAAAAAAAGACTTGACACAGCAAATCTTTCACCTAGACGAGATTACCGTAGTTGTTTATTGAACATTTCAGTTTTTCCCTCTCTATGACGATTTTTTTTTATCCAACATCTCTCCTGCTAATTAATTATCCCAAAGAGATGCACAAATTTTCAAGTAAATTACAAAAATGTAAAAGTGACATTTTAATATGATATAGCGTTGGCTAGAGGTGAAATGTATGCCGTACCTAATTAAAGTTGAACCATGGTGATCAAAAGTATAAGTTTAGCTATTAAATCTCCGACCCCACCACACTGTTTTTATTTCGCAAGGTATACGAGTGCCAAAAACAAAAACGACAATTATTTATAATCAATAAAAGATATTTCATTTTTTGGACAGGTTTGTTTCCACTCAAATAGCGTCTGATTATTGACCTGATATATGCAATCAATTCAAAGCACTTTCACCAGGTATATTTCCGGATGATATGTTAGACCCCTGATTCTAAGCGGGTCCGTCTAATTAGTCACGTACGATTATCTTTTAGTAAATTGAACCTCAACTTAAATACTTACACCGATATAAAAAGTTTGAGATACAGTAGGAAAACAAAAGAGGACAATTATTAAATTATGTCGTCCTAGGTATAACAAATAAAAAATGCACGAACTGTAGGGTAACTGTCAAAATAAACTCTGTCAAATATATCAACATTTCTAAAGCCATGAACTTTTATTAATTAAAGCATGTCGCTATGTCTATATAGATATTGTAAAGATTTGTGTGAAAAACTGACATTTTAATAAATACTAGTTTAAATATATGATACTAGTTATACAAAAGAATTCCAGTTTGATTACTTTGTGTCTGCAAGTTCAAATTGTCAATCGGTTATAATTCTTACAATCAAACTAAATTATGGTTTAATCTGTTTATACTTGCAGATCAGTTTGAACGACGTTTGAATCAGTGGAAAGTTGATGACGAACAATTTGTCAATATTACAGCAGAGAAAAAAGTGATGGAACATATTTTGACAGAAAGTACAGTTACGATTGTTGGAAACTCAGGGACTGGAAAAAGTTTTTTGTCACGTCATGTAGCATTGGCGATGATGAAACTTGACTATATCATAATTCCATGTGATAACCCTAATGATATTAGACAATGGTGTAAACCTGGAAGGAAAACATTATATGTCTTTGATGATGTTTGTGGTCGGTATATTCTTAACCAACAGATTTACAATGATTGGAAACAAAGACTCGATCACATCACATCTCTTCTCAAAGACAAATGTTGTAAAATTTTGGTAACTTGTAGGCTAGATGTATTTAAAAACGAACAGTTTGGCAAACTGTCTATTTTCAAAACATGTAGTATTGATTTAAGCTCGGAAGAATTTAAACTAAATGCAGCTGAGAAATTGGATTTAGCTGAAGTGTACTTCAAGGAAAAGGCTAATAAAGTAACAGAATTGTCAGAAAAGTATGAATTTTTCCCACTTTTATGTAGTTTGTATTATAAACAACAATCTCCGAAACATGTAAACATTGGCGATTTTTTCAGCAATCCGTTTAGTATTTTTCAAAATGAACTTGATGACTGGTATAGTGAAGGTAAGGCGGGTAAAGTAAAATATTGCTGCTTGACACTTTGTGTTATGTTTAATAACACATTAAGTGAAGAAAACTTCAACACAAAAGATAGTAAGATTGGTACAGTCCTGGAAGATTTATTTGAAGAATGTGAACTAAACAAAGGAACGCCAGTTAAAAGTTTACAGAAATCACTTGAAACATTTGAAGGTACCTATGTGGTCAAGGAAGGTAGCACATATAAAATAATCCATGATAAGTTGTTTGATTTTCTAGCCAGCTGTTTTGGGAAGAAGATGTTACAGCTATTCATTGAACATGCTAATGCTGATTTCATAAACGAACGATTTTTATGGAAGGCAGCAGATGATATCGATACAGATATAGATTTTACCATAGGAATACCTAATAACTTTATCAATACATATATAGATAGACTGATAAAGGACTGGAAGAATGGCTTTGTAACTAATGTATTTAGTAATAGAAATATGAATTCTCGCAAATTTTCAGAGAAGTTCATAAGCTCTGTAAACAACTTGGATCAGCCAAAGCAAGACGAACTTGCTTCCAGAGAAGACATTGAAGTCAAAATAACAGCTCTTGAAACGACTTGTTTGTGTAGTGTTGGTAACCTGGTAAATTGGTTGATAAGTATAAAAAGTGACATTAATCATTGTGGAGAGGATGGAATTTCCCCTTTGATATGTGCATGTGTAAACGAAGACGTTGATGTTGTTAAACAACTAATACAACATTCAGCAGATGTCAATAAGTGTACCGATGATGGTGATTCGCCCCTTAATGTAGCAAGCGAAGGAGGACATGTTGGTGTTGTTAAAGAACTGATACAACATTCAGCAGATATCAACAAATGTGACAATAATGATGCATCACCTCTGTATACAGCAAGTCAAGAAGGACATGTTGATGTTGTTAAAGAACTGATACTACATTCAGCAAACGTCAATAAATGTTGTCATGATGGTGTTTCACCTTTATCAAAAGCTTCTTTTTTTAACAATACAGAGGTTGTAAAGATAATTCTCCAGTGTGATGAGGTGGATATTAATCTATGTAATGAAGATGGACGTACTCCACTTTATTGGGCTAGTTTTAAAGGACATGTTGATGTTGTTAAAGAACTCTTACACTATGCCGCAGTCATAAATCAATGTGATAAAGATGGTGAATCACCTCTGTTTACAGCAAGTCAAAAAGGACATGTTAATGTTGTTAAAGCACTATTACTACATTCAGCAGACGTAAACAAATGTAACAATAATGATGAATCACCTCTGTTTACAGCAAGTCAAGAAGGACATGTAGATGTTGTTAAACAACTCGTAGAACATTCCACAGATGTCAACAAGTTAGACAATGATGGAGATTCACCACTGTATACAGCAAGTCATAATGGACATGTTGATGTTGTTAAAGAATTGATAAAACATTCAGCAGATGTCAATCAGTGTAACAATGATGGGATTTCACCTCTGTGCATGGCAAGTCAGGAAGGACATGTTGATGTTGTTAAAGAACTGATAGAGTCTTCAGCAGATGTCAATAAGTGTGACAGTAATGGGAATTCGCCTCTGCATATATCAAGCAAAAAAGGACATGTTGGTGTTGTTAAAGAACTGATACAACATTCAGCAGATGTCAATAAGTGTACCAATGATGGTGGTTCATCTCTTTATATAGCAAGCAAAGGAGGACATGTTGATGTTGTTAAAGAACTGATACTACATTCAGCAAACGTCAATAAATGTCGTCATGATGGTGATTCACCTTTATCAATAGCTTCTTATTCCAACAATACAGAGGTTTTAAAGATAATTCTCCAGTGTGATGAGGTGGATATTAATCTATGTGATGAAGATGGACGTACTCCACTTTATTGGGGTAGTCAAGAAGGACATGTTGATGTTGTTAAAGAACTCTTACAATATGCCGCAGTCATAAATCAATGTAATAAAGATGGTGAATCACCTCTGTTTACAGCAAGTCAAGAAGGACATGTTGATGTTGTTAAAGCACTATTACTACATTCAGCAGACGTAAACAAATGTAACAATAATGATGAATCACCACTGTATACAGCAAGTCATAGTGGACATGTTGATGTTGTTAAAGAATTGATAAAACATTCAGCAGATGTTAATCAGTGTAACAATGATGGGATTTCACCTCTGTGCATGGCAAGTCAGAAAGGACATGTTGATGTTGTAAAAGAACTGTTACAACATTCAGCAGATGTCAATAAGTGTGACAGTAATGGGAATTCGCCTCTGTATATAGCAAGCCAGAAAGGACATGTTGGTGTCTTTAAAGAACTGATAAAACATTCAGCAGATGTCAATAAGTGTACCAATGATGGTGGTTCATCTCTTTATATAGCAAGTAAAGGAGGACATGTTGATGTTGTTAAAGAACTGATACTACATTCAGCAAACGTCAATAAATGTTGTCATGATGGTGATTCACCTTTATCAATAGCTTCTTATTTCAACAATACAGAGGTTGTAAAGATAATTCTCCAGTGTGATGAGGTGGATATTAATCTATGTGATGAAGATGGACGTACTCCCCTTTATTGGGGTAGTTTTGAAGGACATGTTGATGTTGTTAAAGAACTCTTACAATATGCCGCAGTCATAAATCAATGTGATAAAGATGGTGAATCACCTCTGTTTACAGCAAGTCAAGAAGGACATGTTGATGTTGTTAAACAACTCGTAGAACATTCCACAGATGTCAACAAGTTAGACAATGATGGAGATTCACCACTGTATACAGCAAGTCATAATGGACATGTTGGTGTTGTTAAAGAATTGATAAAACATTCAGCAGATGTCAATCAGTGTAACAATGATGGGATTTCACCTCTGTGCATGGCAAGTCAGGAAGGACATGTTGATGTTGTTAAAGAACTGATAGAGCCTTCAGCAGATGTCAATAAGTGTGACAGTAATGGGAATTCGCCTCTGCATATTGCAAGCCAGAAAGGACATGTTGGTGTTGTTAAAGAACTGATACAACATTCAGCAGATGTCAATAAGTGTACCAATGATGGTGGTTCATCTCTTTATATAGCAAGCAAAGGAGGACATGTTGATGTTGTTAAAGAACTGATACTACATTCAGCAAACGTCAATAAATGTCGTCATGATGGTGATTCACCTTTATCAATAGCTTCTTATTCCAACAATACAGAGGTTTTAAAGATAATTCTCCAGTGTGATGAGGTGGATATTAATCTATGTGATGAAGATGGACGTACTCCACTTTATTGGGGTAGTCAAGAAGGACATATTGATGTTGTTAAAGAACTCTTACAATATGCCGCAGTCATAAATCAATGTAATAAAGATGGTGAATCACCTCTGTTTACAGCAAGTCAAGAAGGACATGTTGATGTTGTTAAAGAACTGATACTACATTCAGCAAACGTCAATAAATGTTGTCATGATGGTGTTTCACCTTTATCAATAGCTTCTTTTTTTAACAATACAGAGGTTGTAAAGATAATTCTCCAGTGTGATGAGGTGGATATTAATCTATGTAATGAAGATGGACGTACTCCACTTTATTGGGCTAGTTTTAAAGGACATGTTGATGTTGTTAAAGAACTCTTACACTATGCCGCAGTCATAAATCAATGTGATAAAGATGGTGAATCACCTCTGTTTACAGCAAGTCAAAAAGGACATGTTAATGTTGTTAAAGCACTATTACTACATTCAGCAGACGTAAACAAATGTAACAATAATGATGAATCACCTCTGTTTACAGCAAGTCAAGAAGGACATGTACATATTGTTAAACAACTCGTAGAACATTCCGCAGATGTCAACAAGTTAGACAATGATGGAGATTCACCACTGTATACAGCAAGTCATAGTGGACATGTTGATGTTGTTAAAGAATTGATAAAACATTCAGCAGATGTCAATCAGTGTAACAATGATGGGATTTCACCTCTGTGCATGGCAAGTCAGAAAGGACATGTTGATGTTGTAAAAGAACTGTTACAACATTCAGCAGATGTCAATAAGTGTGACAGTAATGGGAATTCGCCTCTGCATATAGCAAGCCAGAAAGGACATGTTGATATTGTTAAAGAACTGATACTACATTCAGCAAACGTCAATAAATGTTGTCATGATGGTGATTCACCTTTATCAATAGCTTCTTATTTCAACAATACAGAGGTTGTAAAGATAATTCTCCAGTGTGATGAGGTGGATATTAATCTATGTGATGAAGATGGACGTACTCCACTTTATTGGGGTAGTTTTGAAGGACATGTTGATGTTGTTAAACAACTCGTAGAACATTCCGCAGATGTCAACAAGTTAGACAATGATGGACATTCACCACTGTATACAGCAAGTCATAGTGGACATGTTGATGTTGTTAAAGAATTGATACTACATTCAGCAAACGTCAATAAATGTTGTCATGATGGTGGTTCACCTTTATCAATAGCTTCTTATTTCAACAATACAGAGGTTGTAAAGATAATTCTCCAGTGTGATGAGGTGGATATTAATCTATGTGATGACAATGGATGTACTCCACTTTATTGGGGTAGTCAAGAAGGACATGTTGATGTTGTTAAACAACTCGTAGAACATTCCGCAGAGTTCAACAAGTTAGACAATGATGGAGATTCACCACTATATACAGCAAGTCATAGTGGACATGTTGATGTTGTTAAAGAATTGATACTACATTCAGCAAACGTCAATAAATGTTGTCATGATGGTGGTTCACCTTTATCAATAGCTTCTTATTTCAACAATACAGAGGTTGTAAAGATAATTCTCCAGTGTGATGAGGTGGATATTAATCTATGTGATGACAATGGATGTACTCCACTTTATTGGGGTAGTCAAGAAGGACATGTTGATGTTGTTAAACAACTGATACTACATTCAGCAAACGTCAATAAATGTCGTCATGATGGTGTTTCACCTTTATCAATAGCTTCTTATTCCAACAATACAGAGGTTGTAAAGATAATTCTCCAGTGTGATGAGGTGGATATTAATCTATGTGATGACAATGGATGTACTCCACTTTATTGGGGTAGTCAAGAAGGACATGTTGATGTTGTTAAACTACTCGTAGAACATTCCGCAGATGTCAACAAGTTAGACAATGATGGACATTCACCACTATATACAGCAAGTCATAGTGGACATTTTGATGTTGTTAAAGAATTGATAAAACATTCAGCAGATGTCAATCAGTGTAACAATGATGGTATTTCACCTCTGTGCATGGCAAGTCAGAAAGGACATATTGATGTTGTAAAAGAACTGTTACAACATTCAGCAGATGTCAATAAGTGTGACAGTAATGGGAATTCGCCTCTGTATACAGCAAGCCAGAAAGGACATGTCGGTGTTGTTAAAGAACTGATAAAACATTCAGCAGATGTCAATAGGTGTACCAATGATGGTGGTTCATCTCTTTATATAGCAAGCAAAGGAGGACATGTTGATATTGTTAAAGAACTGATACTACATTCAGCAAACGTCAATAAATGTCGTCATGATGGTGATTCACCTTTATCAATAGCTTCTTATTCCAACAATACAGAGGTTTTAAAGATAATTCTCCAGTGTGACGAGGTGGATATTAATCTATGTGATGAAGATGGACGTACTCCACTTTATTGGGGTAGTCAAGAAGGACATGTTGATGTTGTTAAAGAACTCTTACAATATGCCGCAGTCATAAATCAATGTGATAAAGATGGTGAATCACCTCTGTTTACAGCAAGTCAAGAAGGACATGTTGATGTTGTTAAAGCACTATTACTACATTCAGCAGACGTAAACAAATGTAACAATAGTGATGAATCACCTCTGTTTACAGCAAGTCAAGAAGGACATGTTGATGTTGTTAAACAACTCGTAGAACATTCCGCAGATGTCAACAAGTTAGACAATGATGGAGATTCACCGCTGTACACAGCAAGTCATAGTGGACATGTTGATGTTGTTAAAGAATTGATAAAACATTCAGCAGATGTCAATAAGTGTGACAGTAATGGGAATTCGCCTCTGTATAAAGCAAGCCAGAAAGGACATGTTGGTGTTGTTAAAGAACTGATACTACATTCAGCAAACGTCAATAAATGTTGTCATGATGGTGATTCACCTTTATCAATAGCTTCTTATTTCAACAATACAGAGGTTGTAAAGATAATTCTCCAGTGTGATGAGGTGGATATTAATCTATGTGATGACAGTGGATGTACTCCACTTTATTGGGGTAGTCAAGAAGGACATGTTGATGTTGTTAAAGAACTCTTACAATATGCCGCAGTCATAAATCAATGTGATAAAGATGGTAAATCACCTCTGTTTACAGCAAGTCAAGAAGGACATGTTGATGTTGTTAAAGCACTATTACTACATTCAGCAGACGTAAACAAATGTAACAATAATGATGAATCACCTCTGTTTACAGCAAGTCAAGAAGGACATGTTGATGTTGTTAAAGAACTGATACAACATTCAGCAGATGTCAATAAGTGTACCAATGATGGTGGTTCATCTCTTTATATAGCAAGCAAAGGAGGACATGTTGATGTTGTTAAAGAACTGATACTACATTCAGCAAACGTCAATAAATGTCGTCATGATGGTGATTCACCTTTATCAATAGCTTCTTATTCCAACAATACAGAGGTTTTAAAGATAATTCTCCAGTGTGATGAGGTGGATATTAATCTATGTGATGAAGATGGACGTACTCCACTTTATTGGGGTAGTCAAGAAGGACATGTTGATGTTGTTAAAGAACTCTTACAATATGCCGCAGTCATAAATCAATGTAATAAAGATGGTAAATCACCTCTGTTTACAGCAAGTCAAGAAGGACATGTTGATGTTGTTAAAGCACTATTACTACATTCAGCAGACGTAAACAAATGTAACAATAATGATGAATCACCTCTGTTTACAGCAAGTCAAGAAGGACATGTACATATTGTTAAACAACTCGTAGAACATTCCGCAGATGTCAACAAGTTAGACAATGATGGAGATTCACCACTGTATACAGCAAGTCATAGTGGACATGTTGATGTTGTTAAAGAATTGATAAAACATTCAGCAGATGTCAATCAGTGTAACAATGATGGGATTTCACCTCTGTGCATGGCAAGTCAGAAAGGACATGTTGATGTTGTTAAAAATCTGTTACAACATTCAGCAGATGTCAATAAGTGTGACAGTAATGGGAATTCGCCTCTGTATATAGCAAGCCAGAAAGGACATGTTGGTGTTGTTAAAGAACTGATACAACATTCAGCAGATGTCAATAAGTGTACCAATGATGGTGGTTCATCTCTTTATATAGCAAGCAAAGGAGGACATGTTGATGTTGTTAAAGAACTGATACTACATTCAGCAAACGTCAATGAATGTTGTCATGATGGTGATTCACCTTTATCAATAGCTTCTTATTTCAACAATACAGAGGTTGTAAAGATAATTCTCCAGTGTGATGAGGTGGATATTAATCTATGTGATGAAGATGGACGTACTCCACTTTATTGGGGTAGTTTTGAAGGACATGTTGATGTTGTTAAAGAACTCTTACAATATGCCGCAGTCATAAATCAATGTGATAAAGATGGTGAATCACCTCTGTTTACAGCAAGTCAAGAAGGACATGTTGATGTTGTTAAAGCACTATTACTACATTCAGCAGACGTAAACAAATGTAACAATAATGATGAATCACCTCTGTTTACAGCAAGTCAAGAAGGACATGTAGATGTTGTAAAACAACTCGTAGAACATTCCACAGATGTCAACAAGTTAGACAATGATGGAGATTCACCACTGTATACAGCAAGTCATAGTGGACATGTTGATGTTGTAAAAGAATTGATAAAACATTCAGCAGATGTCAATCAGTGTACCAATGATGGTGGTTCATCTCTTTATATAGCAAGCAAAGGAGGACATGTTGATGTTGTTAAAGAACTGATACTACATTCAGCAAACGTCAATAAATGTCGTCATGATGGTGATTCACCTTTATCAATAGCTTCTTATTTCAACAATACAGAGGTTGTAAAGATAATTCTCCAGTGTGATGAGGTGGATATTAATCTATGTGATGACAATGGATGTACTCCACTTTATTGGGGTAGTCAAGAAGGACATGTTGATGTTGTTAAAGAACTCTTACAATATGCCGCAGTCATAAATCAATGTGATAAAGATGGTAAATCACCTCTGTTTACAGCAAGTCAAGAAGGACATGTTGATGTTGTTAAAGCACTATTACTACATTCAGCAGACGTAAACAAATGTAACAATAATGATGAATCACCTCTGTTTACAGCAAGTCAAGAAGGACATGTTGATGTTGTTAAACAACTCGTAGAACATTCAGCAGATGTCAACAAGTTAGACAATGATGGAGATTCACCACTGTACACAGCCAGTCATAGTGGACATGTTGATGTTGTTAAAGAATTGATAAAATATTCAGCAGATGTCAATCAGTGTAACAATGATGGGATTTCACCTCTGTGCATGGCAAGTCAAGAAGGACATGTTGAAGTTATTAAAGAACTCTTAAAACATGCAGCAGATGTCAATCAGTGTGACACTAATGGTAAAACATCTCTGTGGTCCTTACTATGGTGACATGAAATTTTGAACGAGGAAAAAAAAATGTGAAAAAGGTGTAGAACATCTAATTTTGAGATATGTACATGCTGTAGAAACGTTGACAACTGTAAATATATGTGAATATATATGTTTGAGATAACAATTTAGTGACAATTAAGTATTTAGTGCCAATTTATACTTGTGATTAATATTCAAGGACACAAGGACACACAGACTGGACATGTAAACAATATGAACGACACTCCGAAAAAATCAGGTTTGAAAAGGGAACTCTCATTTAGCCCATCTGATATTTCTCCTTCACAAATACAAGTAGGTAAATCAGCAAAAACAATTCCAGATTCACCATCTCCAAATACCTCATTACAAGTCTCTGCGATGTCACAACCCACAATTATAACCGCTCAGGGCGAGACTGTGCTTCAGCTATCAGAAGTGGTATTGTCCGTTATAAACAACCCTCAGTTCGTCCAGGCAATACTTCCAATGGTTCTAGAAAAAGTGCTTCTAGATATAAAACCCATGGTCGAGCAAATGGTTTCTGACAAAATTCAACCTTATATAGAAACAATTGATCAAAATAAACAAGCCTTAACATCACAAAACATAATCATTAAAGATCAACAAGATACAATTAATAAGCTGCAAACCAAAATAACTGATCTTGGGAAAAGGGTTGAAGAGCAAGAGCATTACTCGAGAAGAACAAGCCTTCGCTTTAACAACATCAAGATACCAACAAATGGTAATGGTAGAATTATAAAACCAGTTAATACTGACTACCTAGTTTTGCAGATCTGCAATGAGCAATTAGGTCTTAATATAGATTTAAAGGATCTTGGGAGAACACATCCAATAGGAAAGGTCAAGAATGGTAAAATGTCTGTCATAGCTCGTTTCCTGTCGTATAGAACACGCCAATTGGTGTTCTCAAACAAAAGGAAACTAAAAAACAACCAAGATAAACTCTTCATTTCAGAAAACCTTACAAAATACCGCTATGGGCTCCTGAAACATTTAAATGTTCTCCGGTTCACCGAAAAAATTCATTCTTTTTGGACCCATGATGGTAAAATCATAGCTAAAGAAACACCAGAATCGGAGGAGTATATAGTTATTTTGTGTAACCAGGATATCAGAGACCTAGGAGGTGAAATTCCCGATGAAGAGGACGATTATTAAACTGTTTACGGCTACACGTGTATCTTTGTTTACAAACTCTATACTGTATACAAACTTGTCTCAAAATAGATACCAGTGAACGCTTTCTCAATATAACAATTCTATTATTAATTTATAATCACCCAACCGGAAATTTTGATTTGTTTTTTAGTGACTTACCTGTGCTACTTCATTGTAGTTGTAGTTCAGTAATTTAAAAAACAAAATTAAAAATCGTTGTGTCTGATAACACAATTAAAGTTTTGGACCTTCCAAGTTAAACTCATACACATTTCAATTACTAGTATATAAATTTCAATAGGTATATATAAAAATATTTATATTTATATATATTCATTTATAGAATGATTTTTAATCTACAGTTAAAAAATATATCATAACCTTTTTTCCAATTTTGATATTTGCAACCATACATCGATTTACAGAACGCAAATATTCCTTGTACATACACTGTTTTTTGTTTTTTATGTTCATATGTTTTCATTCTTACCATTCGAAGTCAACAATTAAGTTATTTTTACTTTGTTTAGTTTTTATACAGCCCTTTTTAAACATGTGTGTCAGATCCAATGGGTAGTGATGCAATCACACATAGAATAACAACAGGGCTATTTTACGGCAAAATTAGTGGAGTACTTACAAGAAAAGCGATAAAAATACATGTCAATATATATGATGTACTTTGTTCATTTATACTATGGCTTTGTGACTTGTTTAAAAACCATTTATCCATGCTGAGAAACATTTTATCATTCTTGTCTATATGTCTTATATATGTAAATATGTTGATTTTGTCAGGAGATGTTGAATCAAATCCAGGCCCCGCAGTGGACATTTCTGACCAAAGTTTATCAATTTTCCACTGTAATATACGCAGTTTAAGAAACAAACTGGATTATATTTCAAATGTTATAGAAGAGTTCGATATCGTATTTTTTACAGAAACTCATCTTGCCCCTTTTATTACCAATGATAAAATAGCACTCCCAGAATTTGAAACACCAATAAGGAAAGACCGGAACTCCGATGGAGGCGGTGTTATTATGTACTATAAAAGTAACATTAACATAAAGCGGCGCCTGGATTTGGAGCATGATAGTCTAGAAATTATGTGGTTTGAGTTGAAAACTAAATTGCACGTGATACTGATAAACATAACTTATCGATCTGAACGTTTTTCACCGTCCAATTTTTGGTCGTTATATGATATGATGTTGAAAAGGGCATCAGACGAAACTAATCATATTATTTGTTTGGGTGATCTAAACAAAAATTTTCTTCTCGACCTACCTAACTGTATCAGTGATATACTAAGTATAAATGGTCTATTTAATACAATTAGCGATGCTACTCATTTTGATTCTCGGACTGGATCGTTGTCCTTATTAGACCCAATATTGATAACTGATTCCATTTAATTTATTAACTCGAGTATTATACCTATCAATAGAGACATAAGTGATCATGAAGGTACTTATATAACAGTCAGAAGCGGATTCAGCAACTCGAAGAGTTTCAAACGTACAATATGGGACTATAAAAGGGGGGATTATAATTTAATGAAACAGATGGTTTCAGAGGTTGAATGGAATAAATTACTAGAGAACGATATTAGCATCCATGAATCTTGCAATATATTTACGGACGAATTTTTAAAAGTGACAGAATCTTGCATTCCGAAAAAAGAAGTAATTATTAGATCTAATGATAAAATTTGGTTTAATTCAAACCTCCGTAAAGAAATAAGAAAACGAGACAGGTTTCGTAAAATATTTATAAAAAATAAAAGCATGACAAACGAAAAGAAATTTAAAAACCAAAGAAATCGAGTGAATAGTTTAAAGAAACAAATTAAACAAAACTTTTATGATAATATTAATGAAAACTTAAATGAACTAAAGCAAACGAATAGTAGAGTATATTGGAAAATAATAAACTCCTTATTAAAAGAAGACAGATCTTCAAATGATATTCCACCGATGCAAAACCCTAGTAATAATTATGAATTTTCTTATGATGCAAAAGAAAAAGTTGATATTCTAAATAAATATTTTTGTTCAATAGCTAGTCTAGATGAAGAAAACAAAAATTTGCCCGACTTCGATGATAGAAGTATTAACATTTTGTCTGAAATTACAGTAACTTGAGAAGATGTTAAAGATATTATTTCTACTTTAGATCCAAATAAAGCTGTTGGTCCAGACAAAATTAGTAATAGAATGCTTATAGCAGTAAAAAATGAGATTGCACTTCCCTTATGTATTCTTTTTAATAAATCGCTCTCTCAAAATATATTTCCTAAAGATTGGAAATTGGCATATGTTATTCCTTTATTTAAAAATGGAGATAAGTCAATGCCGTGTAATTATAGACCAGTATCACTTCTTTCTTGCGTGAGCAAGGTACTAGAAAAAATAATATATAAACATATATTCAATCATTTAGTTTCTAATAAACTTTTGTATAAATTTGAGTCTGGTTTCCTACCCGGCTGCTCTACTTTTCATCAACTAATTGAGATGTATCATTCTATCGTATATGCTTTAGACAATAAATTCTATACAAGTTTAACTTTTGCCGATGTAAGCAAGGCATTCGATCGAGTATGGATAAGGGGTCTACTTCTTAAGTTAGAAAGATATGGTATAAAAGGCAATCTGTTATTATGGATTGAAAGTTACTTAACAAATAGAACTCAGAGGGTAGTATTAAAAGATGCGACTTCAGAATTAGGTAATCTTAAAGCTGGTGTTCCACAGGGTTCAGTACTGGGTCCTCTTTTATTTCTAATATTTATTAATGACATTGCAGATGATATGATTGGATTAAGTAGAATGTTTGCAGACGATACAGCTATTGGACATACTGCTCCAGATGTAACTACTCTCCAATCTATGATAAATATCGATCTACAAAATATTAATTCCTGGGAAAATCATTGGCTAGTTAAATTCAATCCAAATAAAACTAATATCATGTTATTTAGTAACAAAAATTCAAAAAATAACTTGATTTTTAATTTTGGCGGAGTTCAGGTAGATACAGTTACCAGTCATAAACATTTAGGCATATTTTTTAGCAGTGATTGTAAGTGGACCAAGTATGTCGATTCTTTAATAGAAAAGGTATCAAAACAATTAAATGTTCTTCGACGTTTGAAATTCCGACTAAAAAGGGAATATTTAGAAAAAATATATTTAACTTTTATAAGGCCTGTTCTAGAATATTCTTCTGAAGTTTGGGATAATTGCGGACAGTTGAATTCTGAAAGATTAGAAAAATTACAACTGGAAGCAGCACGTATTGTCACTGGTCTAACAAGCTATGCTAGCACTCAATCACTTTATTTAGAGACGGGATGGGAAACATTAAGGATTAGACGGGAAGTTAAGAAATTAACTTTATTTTACAAAATTATGAAAGAGGATGCCCCAGAATATTTATTAGATTTAATACCCCCTACAGTTGCAGAAACAAACAATTACAATCTACGAAGCAGTCAAAATATATACCAAACCTCTAGCAGACTGTCTCTTTATCAGGAATCATTTATTCCATCTAGTATCAAACTGTGGAATTCGCTTGATTTAAGTGTTAGAAATGAACTTTCTTTAAATATGTTTAAATTGAAAATTAAACAGAAATATTATAAAAACAAATCACCCCCTACATATTTCAATATTGGCGATAGATATTTAAATGTTTTAAACGCAAGATTAAGGAACAAATGCAGTGCCCTGAACATGGACCTGTATCACGCTAATATTAAAACTAACGCAATGTGTCAATGTGGTTATTTATACGAAAATGCCCAACATTATTTCCTCTCGTGTAAAAATTATACAGTGCAAAGGAATACCTTATTTTTTGAACTTAGAAAAGAAAATATACCCACCGACTTTGAAAATTTAATGTACGGCAATGCTTTGTTTACTTTTAACATAAACAGGCTAATTTTTATAAAAGTGAAGAATTATATTAAAGAGACCAATCGCTTTTCATAGTTTATAGACATTATTGTTAAATATATACCAATAACAATGTTATTACTTTTTGTTGACTTCGAATGAAATTGTTCATTTTTTCCTAAGACATGGATCATCAATTTGATTTTAGTATATAATTCATTAGTTGACAACAACAATTTAACTTATTTGTTTAAAATACAGTAAACACTTACCTTTTGAGGGAATATTTATTCCAAGATTAATACAACCTACCAGGTAGGTCTATCATAAAAATTTACGGTCAACTCGACTCTTAGAAATAGATGAGTCATGTCGTTTACATTCTCGTTAGTTTCATGTCTTCATATTAATATTGTTTATGATGTTATTATTATGTATTTCATTTTTGTTCGGTTATTTATTATTTGTATGTAATGGAGAAGACGTTCTAAGTTGCAAAACTTGTGTCTAATCCTATTGTCAATGTTTTTGGACAATAAAATATGTTTAAACTAAATCTGTGTATAGCAAGTCAGGAAGGACATGTTGATGTTGTTAAGGAATTGTTACAACATTCAGCAAATGTCAATATATGCTTGAAAGATGGCACACCACCACTACAGATCGCGTGTTTCAACAACAAGATCGATGTTGTAACAGTACTTTTACAGTGTTCTGACATTGAAATTGACCTCTGTGATAATGACGGACGTTCATCTCTTTATTGGGCAAGTCAGCAAGGACACATTGAAGTTGTTAAAGAATTGTTACAATGTTCAGCAAATGTCAATAATTATAGGATAGATGGTAGCAGTCCATTACAGATTGCCTGTTACACTATGAGAACGGATGTTGTAAAAGAACTTCTCAATTGTGATGAAGTTGATATTGATCACTGTGATAATGATGGATGTACTTCACTTTATTTGGCAAGTAAGCAAGGACATGTTAATGTTGTAAAAGAATTGTTGCAACATTTCGCAGATATAAACATATGTGACGGACAAGGTAAAACTCCTCTCTGTTTAGCTCAGGAGCAAGAACACGTTGAGGTAGAAGCGTTGCTTTCAGGAACACGGTAATTTTATTATGATGAACTCCATAGCACATGTATGGATATTGATATATTTAGAACCGAAAAACAGTACATTTAGTGATTGAGGTCTTCTAGATCTTTGGAAATAACTCTCTAGTGTGAAATGACTCAGAAATTTCTCTAAAATAACAACATGTCACTTCTTAAACAAAACAACGTATGTCAAACTCAACAACTGAGATGGTTTCTTACTTTATTGTATATGTAAACTACACAATATCCCCACTGGTGCGTGTATGCTTTCAACAAGAGTAAGTGTTAAAATCGTCAACACGTAACTAATCAATCACCAATACCATAACAAGTTTTTCTAAATAAAAAAAATGAATATTTTTCATAGCAACACAACGGACAACATTGCATACAATATATGCTAAAACAATATAAACACTTAAAGGATGTATCTGTTATCTTCTAAATGTTCAACACTTTTACATTATTGTATATAAAAACTAATATCTGATCGGGGCCTTTTATAGCTGACTATATGCGGTATGGGATTTGCTCATTGTTGAGGCCGTATGGTGACCTATAATTGTTTATGTTTGTGTCATTTTGGTCTTTTGTGGATAGTTGTCTCATTGGCAATCATACCACATCTTTTTTTTTATATATAATACAAGGTTGTTGAGTGGATTTTCATCTGAAATAAGTTTCATTTACAAGGCAGTGTGTATCCGTATATATAGATTATCATCTATACTGTATATTTGCATTACTGTTTTTGGAGGGGTGGAGTAGAGGGTGGTGATCGCGTTTTTAACATATCGATTGTTTGCCACCTATTTTTGTTGTAAAATTACATTTCAAAATGTCTGATGTGAGTGCACCATATTGCATACAGAAACCTCACATTAATGAAGTGATTTTATAAGTGACAGGTTTTAGTATTAGTGTAAACAGTTTTTTAAGATCAATGCTTTGTTTGTAGCTTGCTGTACAAATGTCCATGCATTTGTACTCAGTTTTTAATAATAATGGATGTATAAACGCTTAAATTGTGATTTATGCAATGTTTTCATGAAAAAAAGGTGTATTATCAAAATTTGTATTGCTTGCATCATTATTTTTTTACTCGCACTTGCTTCAAATATTTAGATGAATTACATGAATGAACGAGAAATATAACCGGTTTGTGGTTGGTGCGTTTAAGTTGAATTATATCTTTACCAAATATTCTTCTCATACACTTTTTTTAAATTGAAAGAGTTGATATGAATTTGTTCTTTTTGTTTGCAAAAATGTATTTTATTGTTTTTCATGTAGTGTGTAACTTGTTTTATTTAACCAATTGCACAAATTTGTAAAGAGAATAACTAGATGCATTTGATTTTTTTGACTTGCTCAATATTGTTGATATTGATTGAGAGATATGGATCGTCAATTTATCATGAAATATAAGCTAAGTATATGGATAGTATAGCATTAAAACATGGTACAACTGACACGATGAAGGTACCCGTTACGTCGTCGAAAATTACATGTATGTGTATCAATTCTATGTGTGTGTGTTTCAATGCATACATTTAAAAAAACATGTATTTGTTTAAAATGTATATTTGTACATTTGAAATAAGACATATCAATAGACAATTGATTTTATTGGGTGTTTGAAGTTGATATATACAGATATATGACTATCAATTTAAAAATATAATTTTCTTATTAACCGAATGTAATACTGTAAATATATGTTTGTTGATTTTATGATGATTTATTTTGGACTGTTTATTAGTTTGTGTTTGGTAGCTGTCACATTATGAAATGATTATTACGTCATTCAAAATGATGTCAAACATTTGCATATACATATTTGTAAATACTATGAAATGATAATCAGTGTTACGTGTATCTAAAACAAAGTTATTCAAAACGATATCAAACATTTGTATATACATTTTTGTAAATGCTATGAAATGAAAATCGGGTGTTATCTAAAACAAAGTTATTCAAAACGATGTCTAACATGTGTATCTAGCTTTTTCTCAATACTATGAAATGATAATCAAGTGTTATCTAAAACAAAGCTATTCAAAAGATGTCAAACATATGTATTTAGATTTTTGTAAATACTATGAAATGATAATCAAGTGTTATCTAAAACAAAGTTATTTAAAATGATGTCAAACATTTGTATTTAGATTTTTTGTAAATACTATGAAATGATAATCAAGTGTTATCTAAAACAAAGCTATTCAAAAGATGTCAAACATATGTATTTAGATTTTTGTAAATACTATGAAATGATAATCAAGTGTTATCTAAAACAAAGTTATTTAAAATGATGTCAAACATTTGTGTTTAGATTTTTTGTAAATACTATGAAATGATAATCAAGTGTTATCTAAAACAAAGATATTGAAAATGATTTCAAACATTTGTATTTTAGATTTTTGTAAATACTATGACATGATAATCACTGTTATTGAAAAAAGTTATTAAAAATGATTCAAACCTTTGTATATATATTTTTGTAAATACTATGAAATGATAATCAGTGTTATTTAAAACAAATGTATTCGAAACGATGTCAAACATTTGTATAGACATTTTTGTCAATACTATGAAATGATAACTAGTGTTATTTAAAACAAAGTTATTCAAAATGATGTCAAACATTTGTAATTACATTTGTTTTAAATACTATGAAATGATAATCAGTTTTATCTAAAATAAAGTTATTCAAAATGATTTCAAACATTTTTATACATTTTTGTAAATACTATAAAATGATAATCAGTGTTATCTAAAACAAAGTTATCCAAATGATGTCAAACATTTTTGTATATATTTTTGTGTACATAAATATGATAGATAATCACTGTTATTGAAAATGATTTTAAACAATTGTATTTACATTTCTGTGTACATGTATATAATGATAATCACTGTTATTGAAAACGATGTTAAACATGTGTACATACATTATTGGTACATGATGAAGATTAATTACCATTGTTTGCAGATTTTAGTTACCATCGTTGAAAACGATGAAGAGTATCCATGGCATCCAATTCAATGTAAAAGTTCACAGAAATATTGTGTTAACAAATACATCTTTTACTTTATAACTTTATGTATAGGTTCAACTAAGAGACTATAACTTTGCTTAACAAAAACAAGTCATATGACATATACTGTATGATTGAAATTCTTTGGGTAATGTATATGTGCTGGTTAATTAGTCTTTGTTACTTTGGATCCTCAATGCTCTTCAACTTTATACTTATTTGGCTTTATAAATATTTTGATATGAGCGTCACCGATGAGTCGTATGTAGACGAAACGTGCGTCTCGCGTACCAAATTATAATCCTGGTACCTTCGATAACTAATTACTTTGTAGACATATGAATTGGGGATATGGTCAAACAGGTCAAACATAAGTCGGAGCACCTGAGATCACACCTAGTTTTTGATAGGGTTCGTGTTGTTTATTCTTTAGTTTTCAATGTTGAGTCTTGTGTACTATTGTTTGTCTGTTTGTCTTTTTCCTTTTTAGCCATGGCATTGTCAGTTTGTTTTAGATTTATGGGTTTGACTGTCACTTTGGTATATGTCGTCCCTCTTTTATGCCCTATATGTAATGCTTCATTGATATTTGTATAGTTTAACGTACGAGTCGACATCTCGCATTATACATATGATCTGTAAAATGTAGAGAGGTTATTCTGACTTATAGATCATTCATTTACTGGTGAAATTAAAAGAGTTATTCTATTATATCTAAAAGTTGTGTTTTATAGTTATAAATTATTGATGATAGGTCAATCTTATGTAACATTTAACCATGTAATTATAGTATGCAGATGTAAACCAAAGTTGTGTTTATATATTACCTATGATTCACTATCAATTGATTGTCAAGTTTTTAATGTTTTACTAACCATCTACCTCTGACAGATCTGTTCGTGTCATTCCGAGTCATAAGCTTTGTAATACAAAAACGAAGAACCATTTGCACATAACGTGCAAACGAACGTTGGTTTTTTTTTGTTTTTTTGTGTACTAGTATTTAACTGAATGGTTTGTAGTGTAAGGGTAACGGAGAATTTACTTACAAGTTTATATAAAACTTATCGACAAGAAGTGCAATGCATGTATGTGAGGACCAATTTTTGAAAGTTGTTGCTTTTAAATTATGGTAAATGCAGGCTTGCTTTTTATGTTGTTTTAAAGTTATTGAACTTTTTAACAGTCATATTTAATAATACATAATACATTTTCTTGAGGAGATCCTGATGCAAGTTTTTCATGAAAGCTATTAATAATCTTCTAATAAGATACATTCTTAGTTTCCCATTTTATTCTAGTAGAAAGTTCAATGTGCATACGACTCGGTATAAACCATTCTTTGCAAACCTGTATATTTATAATGTAATAATTCATGTAATCAAGATAAAATTTTCATCATACAAAACTGATCTTTTGAAACCAAATGTGTTCACTAGTTTATCTTATTTTAGTATATTTAATAGTGTATATATATTTTTTGCTCATTTGTTCGAAGGATCGCGTGTAAGTCATTTGCATCACATGTCATCCCGCATAAAGTTAAAATCAAGATTTCTACCATATTAGTTTTTGGCATATTATCATAATTCGTGTAATAGATAATGAGAATCTATAATTGACAAAAATCATTAACAACACAAATACATAGAAAATGAAGATAATTCGACAATTTGTATGTCTTTGTTCACGCAATATATTTCAAAATTTACACTTAGATAAACATGTTACTATTTTAATATCAGTTAGTCATATTTCGGAATCATACTGATTGAATTATAAATGTATTTAAGAAAATTACAAGTACCTTCAAATTGTGAATATTTGTTTAATGCTTAATAAAATTATTATCATATTTATGACTTTTTAATTTAGATTAGAAACTGGTGGTGTCATTAGTTGTTATCATGTGGTGTCGATATTTCGCATCTGGCGGCGGTTTCAGTTAGCTCTTAAACAATAATGTATTTGTATGCGATGATTGAGGACATATGTAACTCCAAAATACATAAATGAAACATAATTAAAACAAAACACACAAGACTTACAAAGGCCGAAGATTACTGACTTGGGACAAGTTCAAAATGCGGCGGTTGTAACATGTTTTGGATTTGTCAACCCACCCCATATACATCTAACTAATGTAAAACAAAGTATAAGGCCAACTATATATGAAAAATTTTGTATGTATATATCTGAGTCTAGCAGAAACTACTCACTCATAAATGTGAGGCATATTTTCAACTCTGCTTCATGACGTAAATGCAGTCTTGAGCATCGTCATTATACATCATCAACTCTTCTTGGTGACTCTTTAAATGAATTGCTGTCATTTATACAAAAGCCATTAGGTATTCATCACATTCACATTAAACTTGGAAACCCTCATTCAAGCTAATACAAACCTACAGCTATCATTTCGGCTATTGCAATTCAGACTTTTCAAACCAGTTTGCATTAAAAAGACGAAACAGAGAAAGTTAGACATATCCTTCATCATAAATTAGTTCAATCGAAAGTACCTCCATCAGTCTTAATCAACCATTTCTTATACCTATACCAAACCGATTGCAACTTATTTCCGAAATATCGTGAGCGTTAATCCATTAATTGGAAACACAACTTCAAAATACTGATTGATTTAGTCGAGAATTAGGCTAGGCAACAGGCTCAACACGGGAAAGAAGACTTAGATACTCTTTCCGAATGACTAAAGGCTGTGGAGTCGATAATACTAATTAGAATTCAGAAACTGAATAGCGCTATCAATACCCATGATACGTCAATCTTTAAGACTCAAATGATGCAAACACTTGTCCGACCTCCATTACAAATATATTGTATTACCCGCAGATAATTCTTAAAACAACATGTGTGTAAATATCATTATTTAAACTGCCTGATCAATGAATTGTATTAAAGTTAATACCGGTGACCTCATCATTGCCAATAACACATCACTCCCTGAATGTTTTATCCAAAGGTCCGAAATATCGTGAGCCTAAATCTATCAACATAACTTAAATATACTCATTAGTTGATTATGCTAGCCAATGAGGTATCGCGAGAGCTACGTCAATCTTTAGGACCCAAATGATGCAAAACACTTGTCCGACTTCCATGACAAATATATTGTAGTACCCGTAGATAAAGCCCAAAACAACATCTTTTTTGTGTGTAAATATCATTACATAAACTGCTTAATAAATGAATTATATATTGACGATTTAATTGAAAACTCAACATGCACCCTCATGACACTTACCAAAGAGGAAATCCTGGATAATCGTCTGTTTTAGGTTCGCTTGGAATTTCATCCAAAGATGATGAACTGGATCTTCCATCCCTGTATTGGATACCTAAACGACATGAATGTCCTTACAAACAACGATATATTGCTGAGTATTCCAACATCTCCACAGAACCTCTGTCTAAGTCATCAACATTAATTTTATAAACATGCAAAGCCGGGCTTCAAAGTTATTGCATATTCATGAGGTGGCGTGAATCACCTGGAGATACTAAAAAAATTCAGCAGATCTTTTAGAGTGCATACTAACTTAGACTCTTTGTCATACATAGTATTAAATAATTTTAATTTTCTAAAAATGTACACAAGTCTCCCTATTCCAAACAAAAAGACAAATTTGATAGATATGGTATTGCTTTGTTTCATAAAAAAAGATTGGCCAACGTAGATACAACTATCTGGTCTTAGGGAGGGATTAATCCTACTCCATATATATACTGTGTTAAAATTCACTCAAGCAATCAATTCTCTGAAACTGACATAATCAAGATGCTTGATTTCTTGATTGACAACATATTTGTCACAATTAATTGAAGGATGTGTTTTTTAACAAAATATTGACATTCCCAATTACGGGCTTTGGACTTTGATAAATTATTGAAAATCACAGTTATACAGATTTGTTTTCTATACGCTACCAGATTTTGAGCTGATGTTGGATATACGAGACTACCATCATGTGTGTGTCCACATGTGTTTATGCTATGCGTTTACTTTTCTGCATTGGCTAGAGGTATAGGGGGAGGGTTGAAATCTCACAAACATGTTTAACCCCGACGTATGTGTTGCGCCTATTCCAAGTCAGAAGTATCTTGCCTTTGTTAGTCTTGTTTTATTTTAACTCTTATTTTCTTGTGTACAATTTGGAGTTAGGTATGGCGTTCATTATCACTGAACTAGTATATATTGTTTAGGGGCCAGCTGAAGGACGCCTCTTTGTGCGGGAATTTCTCGTTGCATTGAAGACCTGTTGGTGAAATTCTAATGTTGTTTCTCTGGCACATTCCCTATTTCCATTCTCAATTTTATATTGAAATTGCAGATTTTTTTTACTTTTTGGGACGGGACCATTCGTGTCGATTAGACACATCTAGTTATTATTAGACTTCGTGCACTCTGCATTATACATAAGCAACAAAATATATGTTATTAACCCAAACGGGACTGAGAAATATTTCCAACGCCAGGATGAGACACGTGTTAAAGTGATACGTAAGGGAGATAAGTAGAAATTATGCTATAGGGGTAAATTCAGTAAATAAATATACGTCATCAGGGACCGCCCATTTAGGGGAGAGCTTTCTGTATAACACTGAAGTTATATGGTCTTCTGATTGGCAGATAATGTTTGTAATAAATATTTTTTGGTAGATGGATCAAAACTAGAGTTGAAAAATAATAAAAAAATAAATGCTGACTGTACTATTTTTTTTCCCTTCAGGGTTGAAAAGTAATGGGGGTCAGTATTGGAATTCAGTGCGAATCTACACTGTTTGTAAACAAGGCCATGTGAATGCCCAAACATGCCGCATGACCCTATGTTTTTATTGTTGCAAAAGATAGGGCTACATTTGTACTTTCATGAATGATGTATGAAAGATTTTAATTTCTAAAGGTAAATCAGGTATAAATTTATTTCCACACATAGAATAGCATTAAAGTCAATGGGTGATTTTTTTACTGAATTTACCCCTAAAAAAGCCACGCGTCACCTATGCTCAAGAAGTTCTTTAGTTTTAGCCAAGATTTCTTTATAAAAAAAAAATTTGATCGTCTTTATCTGGAACAAGACTACCATTAATTGTGGCCTATGGAGAAATGTGTTGTTTTTTTGCAATCTTTAATAAGTTTTAATAACATTGACAAAACTAATTAACTATGTTACTAATTGCCGAAATTGTTTATTTGCAGTTTTTGATAAGTTTTAATAACATTGACAAAACCAATTTACTACTCAAAATTAACTATGTTGCTAATTGTCGAAATTGATTAGCACCAATGTTTACAATTATCATTGACAATAAATGATCAGGAGGTGCAATATTAGTTATGATTTTCCATACATTTGTAACGGTGTTTCCTTTTACTATAAGACATATGACTATGCTGTCTTTCATCAACAATATAGTGGCTATCACCATTTAAAGACGACTTTCACTGGATATTTATATTGTCACTCAGACCGAGAAGATAATTTTGATTGGTAGAAGACAGTTTGTCTTACGAGAAAGTATATTAGAAAATAAAAATATCGGCAAGTAAATCTTTTATTAAAACACCCTTATGTGTATCAACAATTAAACTACCAAATATTATATACTTAATCCGGAATCTTCTCAAACGTAAATAAAAGCAACAGTAGTATACCGCTGTTCAAAACTCATAAATCCATGGACAAAAAACAAAATCGGGGTATCAAACTACAACCGAGGGAAACGCATTAAATATAGAGGAGAACAACGACATAACACCGAAACGTAACACACACAGAAACGGACCAAGCATCAGACAAAACACCACGAGAATAACAAATATAACATGAAAACCAAATACATGAATTTGGGATAGACAAGTACCATGCCACGTCTTATGCATATGTAAATCCGGCTTCTGCAAAATTATAAAATAAATTAGAAAACTTTCATCACCTAATAATAATAATAATAATAATAATAATAATAATAATAATAATAATAATAAAAATAATTTTATATATTTGTGTAAATAACAGTGTTTACTTCCGGTGATGGTTACTTTCTTATAAGCAATGAAATGTAGTGTGAAATTTTCACTGTAGCACTGGAAAGGATTAAACTTTAGTCATGCAAAGTATTTCTTTGGTTGAAATACAGATAAATACTGTACAAAAAGTGCCAATTTAACAAAGACTAATAGGAGGAAATCAATGGTGGTATTACACCTGTATATATTTCAAGTACCAAAACAGGAATATGACAGTAATTATCAAATAGTTTGTTTGTATGCATGTTGGCGCTTATTTTTGTTGCACTTCAGTAGTCCTTTGTTTCCCTCTTATAGTTGATGTGTTCCATAGGTTTTGTTTTGTAACTCTGATTTGTTTTGTCTCAACCGATTTATAACTTTTAAACATCGGTATACTACTGTTGTTTATATTTCCCCCTCCCACTCCAACTTGGTGATTATCGTCGGAAATTCAATGTTTGGAAACGAAAATTAAATCTATGATGTTGTATGTGCAATTAAGTATTTGAGATACGAGAATCTTGATGAATAAAACAGAAAACAGAATAACAAAAAAAAAGATAAAGTATGACAACATCGTATGTTAGAAAATCGTTTGGTGCTTAAATATAAAGAAAAGAAAGAAATTTGCAAACTAGAATAAAGATACGTTTACGTTAAAATAAAAACAAGGACAAATATGAAGACTTCTACTCTTAAGAGTGGAATCCCCATCTATTAGGATATAATATGTATAAGTAAACCAGTAAAATAACAAAAATAACAAATTCCAAGGAAAAGTAAAAACACAAAAATACTAAACTCCAAGGAAAATTCAAAAAGGCAAATCAAAAATCTAAAGGCAAAATCAAAAGTCCAAACACATAAAACGAATGGATAACAACTGTCATATTCCTGATTTGGTACAGGCATTTTCTAATGTAGAAAATGGTGGATTGAACCTGGTTTTATAGCTAGCTAAACCTCTCACTTTTATGACAGTCGCATCATATTCCATTACATTGTCAACGATGAATGAACAAAACAAACATACTCAAAGAGTAAAAATGTCAAAAATAGGGGTACAACAGTCAATAATGAGTTATCATCTTAATATCAGTGTAAAAACATCAAACGAACGAAGAAGCACAAAAAGGCATACATCAAATTTAACATACTAATTTTGTTTTTCTAATAAAACTTAATTTATGTATGTAAAGTCTTCCCGTAAAGGATAGAAGGTTTTCAGTACTGGTGTAATATTGCGCGCTTGAAATTCGCACAGGTAGACATAAAAATAATTTTGTCGTTCAAAGAATGACGGCTATATACATGTAGAGTCACTGAAAGTAGATATAACAAAACAGATTTAACAGTAAAAGTAATAATAATAAATAAAATAGTTGTGTGGTTAAAAGTATGACGGGATACATAAGTACAGTTTCACGTCAAATGTATATCATAAAAAAACAGACTTAACAGAAAATGTAGTATTATTGAATAAAATAGTTTTGTCATTCATAGTATTCAAGATAATACGTAAAAGTAATAATAGTAAATGAAATAATTTTGTCGTTCAAAGTATAATGTTTTTACACAACCACAGAGGCACTCCAAAAGAATATATCAAAAAACTGACTTAACAGTACAAGTAATATTAATAAAGACAAATACAACAATACTATAACACGTTATTAAGATGATAACCCAACGTCAGTACGCAAAATCTATACTTCAAGACCATCTTGTATTATTTGTGAAGTCGATACGGAATATTTATCAATAAGTTCTTGGTATCTTCCGATGAACTTTTTTAGGAAAAGGATGAGACGTTCTTTGACATACCCCTGGTTCATCAACTTTCTGCTCAGACACTGGTGACGTTTTACAAAGTCCGAATAGGAGCTGCAAGCTCTTGAATACCTAATAAGTTGGGAAATGTATATTCCATATGCAGGTGAAGTTGGTATATTACTACTAAGATGGGGAAAATTGATAATTTCAAAATTAAAATCGTCTCGTTTGTCATAGATTCTAGTACTGAGATGACTGTGTATGTCAAATTCGAGGTATAAGTCTAAAAATGAGGCGGAGGAAGCCGTGTCTGTGGTCTCTTTAATTTCTAGTTCTGGTGGGTATATTAATGGAACCCAATCAGAAAAGTTCGGATTGTTAATGGAAAGAACATCATCAATATATCTGTAAGTGAAATTAAATAACCTGGCTTCTTTGATCTTCTTGTTTTTGACAAGTGTCTGGAGGAACTCCGATTCATATGAAAATAAGATGAGATCCGCAAGGAGAGGCGCACAGTTCGTTCCCATAGGAATTCCGACAACTTGTTGAAAAAGTCTACCTCCAAATTCAACAAATATGTTGTCAATAAGAAACTCCAGCATACTGACCACTTGTTCCTCTGTGTAGTATGTTTTACCCTTTTGTTCCTTATAAACAAAATATGCCTTATGGTATCCCAAAGGGATAAATTTATAGCGTATGCTACCATTTTTATGATGAAAAGCATTGTGGATTATTTCTTTTAGACGGTCTTTCAATTTCACATGGGGAATGGTTGTATACAAGGTTGAAAATTCAAAACGGAAAGTCCGTATTAAAATTCCAAAATTAAAGAATCAAACTCATCAAACGAAAGGATAACAACCCTCATATCCCTGACTTGGTACAGGCTTTTTCGTCTGTAAAAACAGTGTAAAAAATAGGTTGTCGAATATAAGGGATATGAGATTTATGTCAGGGATAAAAAATAAAAAATAAAAAAAGTGAGAAGTGTGATTTTTTTAACCAAAAACTATAATTTTGGAAATGGTCATCCCTTGTTAATACGACTAATTTATCAACTAACGTTACCTTTATTGCGGACACATGCAGTTATGATGTTCTCCTTCTGGTTCACAAATACAGTTTGTAGGACAAGCAACCGTAGCATTACTTGGATGACATTCAATTGAAATTTCACAGAAACAGCAGTTAGCGGTACTATTATGATAATGACAATGGGGAGCTCCTCCACTTTTACAATGTGAGGAACAGTCATCACTGTGTAAATTACATGTTGTACAACTCAGTACAATGCCTGAAAAAAAAATCATATGTATATATAGAAAGATGTTGTATGAGTGCCAATGAGACAACTCTCCATCCAAGTGACAATTTATAAAAGTAAACCATTATAGGTCAAGGTACGGCCTTCAACATGGAGCTTTGGCTCACATCGAACAGCAAGCTATAAAGAGCCTCCAAAAGTACTAGACAAGTGTAAAACCATTCAAACGGAAAAACCAACGATCTAAATTATATAACGAAAAACGAGAATTAGAACACACAAACAGACGACAACAGAACTGAATATCCGATTCCTGATATGTTTGTTAAAGGCTGCACTGCTTTCAACGTAATTAATATTGATACCTCTATTGTTGTTTGCTTAATTTTATTTCGAGAATTATAGAGCTCTTAATTTTATGCAGCCTTAATTGTATACAAACAACACAACAATTATTCAAATCATCATTTTAAGATACCTTTTTGATTGGTAATTGATAGAGTTGATATATGCTTTGGAAAATTTGTTAGATAACAACAACAAAAACACCAAAAAACAAAACACCAAACATGACACTTAAGTGCTACAAATTAGTCATAGTTATATTCTGAACAGCCCAAGAGCTTTGTATATTGTTTTTGTCAACGTTAAAGTTGTGTATGCTGGGAATTATTATTCTGTCATTATTTCCGTTAAGTTCATTCCACTATTTTGGCTTAAAATATCTACTAAAATTTCAAAAAGTAAATCACCATTTAAATGAAATCAGAATGAATCAACGCATTGAATGTGCACTAAATTCATGAATCGTTTTAGTATTTAGAATCATCATCTCCTTTCATAGAAACTTTCTACTTAAATAATAAATACTGATGAACAAAAACCAAAGTTTTAGTGGCCGTTTTTACTTTTCAAACAGAAATATGTATAATTTCCTGACTATTATGTATATGCTATTGACAAGTTTTGTTTCCATTGATTACGATATCAATAAAAAGAAGAAATTATGTGATATATTCAACGTAGAAAAATATTAATCAGATTAACCTGTCAATACAGGTTGGTCACTTGAAGACGTACCAAAAAAAAAAAGTAAAAACACAAAAATACCGAACTCCGAGGAAAATTCAAAAAGGAAAATCCAAAATCAAAAGGCAAAATCAAAAGTCCAAACATATCAAACGAATGGATAACAACCGTATCCTATACGTGGACGTATTCGCATCTGCAGATAATAAAACGATCCCGTATAAGATTCATGTACTTTCAATATTGCAGATGGGCAACTGATTTATAATATAGACGACAATAAATGTAGCAAATTGAAACATAATCGATATAGCTGAAATAAACCATAATAAATCTGTACTTGTATTGTTCTAAGTTTGAATCCTCATTTGTTCTATCGGTACTCATAATTAAAGAGGGACGAAAGATACCAAAGGGACAGTCAAACTCGTAAATCTAAAACAAACTGACAACGCCATGGCTAAAAATGAAAAAGACAAACAGAAAAACAATAGTACACATGACACAACATAGAAAACTAAAGAATAAACAACACGAACCCCACCAAAAACTAGGGGTGATCTCAGGTGCTCCGGAAGGGTAAGCAGATCCTGCTTCACATGCGGCACCCGTCGTGTTGCTTATGTGATTACAAATCCGGTAAATAGTCTAATTCGGTAGGTCAAATTCATGAAAGGGAAGGGGATTGTAGTTACGACGTAAGGAACATATCCGATATGATTTGTGAAACGGTTATTCCATAACGGTCAACCAACTCGTGATGGCGTCCGTAAAATTTACGAAGGGATGATTTCAACTTCACCATTTGGAACTCTTGGTTTAATAGCTTCCTTGTGAGCAGTAAAAGAAGAGGGACGAAAGATACCAAAGGGACAGTCAAACTCATAAATCCAAAACAAACTGACAACGCCATGGCTAAAAATGAAAAAGACAAACAGAAAAACAATAGTACACACGACACAACATAGAAAACTAAAGAATAAACAACACGAACCCCACCAAAAACTAGGGGTGATCTCAGGTGCTCCGGAAGGGTAAGCAGATCCTGCTCCACATGTGGCACCCGTCGTGTTGCTTATGTGATTACAAATCCGGTAAATTGTCTAATTCGGTAGGTCATATTCATGAAAGGGAAGGGGATTGTAGTTACGACGTAAGGAACATATCCGATATCATTTGTGAAACGGTTATTCCATAACCCTCTATCAAGAAAATCATGATAGGAAATGCAAGCACGGGAATATCGTATCAATTGGGAGATATATACCCCGTATGCAGGTGCTGCTGAAATGTTGCTACTTAGAAATGGAAAGTTCACAATTGGAAAGCCGAAATCATCTCTTTTGTCGTAAAGTTTTGTCTTCAACCGACCCTCATTGTCAATTTCTAGATGTAAGTCAAGATATGAAGCCGACTTAACTGTATCTTTAGTATCCTTTATCTCCAATTCGATGGGATAGATGCGATCCACATAGTCACCAAATTTTGAATTGTTTAGTGAAAGAACGTCATCTATATAGCGGAAAGTAGAGTTAAAGGATATTGCTAACTTCTTATCTTTCTTCCTAAGAAGTTCCTGCATGAAGTCAGCCTCATAATAATAAAGAAACAAGTCAGCAAGTAGAGGGGCACAGTTTGTTCCCATTGGGATGCCGACAGTCTGTTGAAAAACACGTCCTCCGAACGTAACAAATATGTTGTCAATCAAGAAATCAAGCATCTTGATAATATCGGTTACAGAGAATTTTTTGTTTGAATCAGAATAATTCTTTACAAAGTATGATTTATCCCTCCCTAAGACAAGGTACTTGTATCTACGTTGGCCATTCTTTTTAATGAAGCAAAGTAATACCAACTCTTTTAATTTGTCTTTTAGTTTGGAATGTGGAATACTTGTGTAAAGAGTAGAAAAGACAAATGTTTTAATACTGTTACAAGATGAAAGAGAGTTAGATTGTATGTACTCTAAAAGATCTTTGGAATTTTTAAGTATCCACATCTGATTCACGCCACCTCTAGAATAGGCAGTTTCACAATAACTTTGAAGCCCGTCTTTGATTGCTGATAAAATGGATGTTAGTAATTTAGAAAGGGGTTTCGTGGAGCACTTGGAAGACCCAGCACTATACCGTTGTTTATAAGGACACTTATGTAGTTTAGGTATCCAATACAGTGATGGAAGATCCAGTTCTTCATCTTTGGTTGAAATACCAAAGGAACAAAGAACAGACCTATAATAATCCAGGATTTCCTCTTTGGTAAGTGTCGTGAGGGTATATGTTGGGTTTCCAAGTGAATTGTCTATACCTAATTCGTTTATCAAGCAATTAATGTAATAACTTTTACAGATAAAAACGATGTTTTTTGGGGCTTCGTCTGCGGGGACAACAACATATTCATCATGGAGGTCAGATAGGTGTTTAGCAACATTTGGATCTTTGAAGATTGACGTAGCATGGGCATTGATGGACCCATTCAGTTTCTTAATTCTGATTTGTATTAACGACCTCACTGCCTTAATCCATTCGGATAGAGTGTCTACGTCTTCCTTCTCGCGCTTAGCCCATTGCCTGGCATACTCCTCGACTGAATCCATCAAAATTTTAAAGTTGTGTTTCCAATTGATGGATTTAGGCTCACGATATTTCGGACCTTTCGATAACACGTTTCGTAGAGAAGTGTTATTAACAATGTTAAGGTCACCGGTAATAACGTGGCCAGCAGGATTATATGTAAATTGGGAACTAGCACAAGTGCAATCAGGAGGTTTAGACTTGAAGTCGTCAATATCGAGATCCTGCAAAACGCGTTTGTAATTGAAAATTTTAGTTGCAATAGGTTTGGTATAGGTATAAGAAATTATTGGTACATACTGGTCTTTGAAATAAGGAGGTATTTTCGATTGAACTAATTTATGATGAAGGATATTGCCTAGGTTGACGCCATCGAGACCAATTGATACTTTACCCAACATGTTGAAATGAGACGGATATCCAGACGATCGAAATACTTTTTCCTTTGTGTCTATAAGTCATTGTAATCAATTTTGTCTTTTAACTCGATTATCGAGGTTTAAACATTAATAATCTACTGTCACCTTATTCTGGTCATTACATCTTGTGTATGGACATTAAAGAAAACAACTTTTCTCAAAATAGAATGAAAGAAAACTTACCATAAAGGCAAACGCATACAATCCCAACAAGCAAGAGTTTCATTTTCAATGTCAATGTGAAAAGATTATTATTTTGACCGTTTTACATGTTCTTTTTATACCAGTAAGTAATTTTTTGTCTAAAACTTATTTAAAAACAATGTTTACTAGATTGTTATGCATCGTGCGTAATTCAATTTTTAAAATAAAAACATTAAATTAACAAACATACTTAGTTTATCCATTATGAACAGGATAGTAAAAACTATTCAGCCGCAACACATTAATATCATTTGTTATTACATGAAAATAACACCAAATATTATTTGCACCTATTCTTTTTGCAGCCAAAATAAACATCCGTTTACTTTGAACACTAAATTGAACACTCCCTTAATTTGGATGTAGTTCAATTAAAATGTCCGTCACTTAATATACCACTAATTCATTAATCTAAAAGACTGATTCTTAGTAAATGCAAATGGAATTGTAATTAACCTTAAAAAAATCTATATAAATAACTGAAATGTATAAAAACAGCACAAAATATTTCTTATATTTTTTTAAGGTTAAGTACAGTTTTGAATTTTCCTTGGAGTCCTGTATTTTTGTTATTTTACTGGTTTACCTATATCCCAATATATGGTGATTCAACTCTTAAGAGTAGGAGTCTTCATCTTTGTCGTTTTTTTTTATTTTAACGCAAATGTATCCTTATTCTAGTTTGCATTTTTTTTTCTTTTCTTTATATTTAATCACCAAACAATTTTCTAAAACACGATTTTGTCATATTTTCTCTTTTTTTTTTCTTTTTTTTTCGGTTAATTGTAATATTCATCAATATTCTCATATCTCAAATTCTAATATAGACAGAAACAGTAGTATAACGATTTTCAAAAGTCATAAATCGGTTGTGACAAAACAAATTAGATTTACAAAACAAAACCTAGGGAACACATCAACTATAAGAGGGAAACAAAGGCCTACTGAAGTGCAACAAAAATAAGCGCCAACATGCATACAAACAAACTATTTGATAGCAATATATTCCTGACTTGGTACTTGAAAAATACACAAACAAGAAACGACATTGTCTTAGCACAAATAAATGATATACTAGTTGACAAGTATTTTTTACACAAACATATAAAATAAAATGGTATGGTTTCATCATTTGCTGTATCATCATTATTATTTGTATTTTTATTTTTATTATTGCATTTCCCTGAGAAAGTAACAATAAGTTAGCGTGCAGTAAATCTTTAAAAAATCATGACGTCATCTTCGACAAAATCTAAGTTTAAACCAATTTTTACTTTCAAATATAATATTGCTATACAATAAATGGGATATTGCATAAATATTGGGGAATATTGTCACTCGTAGAACATATATTGCAGTCGCAAGCTCGTGCAATAAAAAATTCTACTCGAGACAATATTTCCTAATATTCATGCAATAACCCTATATTATTATTATTATTATAGTATTATTATTATAATTGTTCTTATAATAATTATTATTATTATTTTCATTATTATTATCATTATTATTATTATAATTAGTATTATTATTAATATTATTAGTATTAGGTGATGAAGGACAGAACTATATACACAGAGATTCAGACCTACACCAATGTTATTTTCAAGGATCGATTTCATCAATGATAGACAATAATTTATCATATCATTTGTAACGTTTTCGATAATCTGTTAAAAGTTTTTAAATGAAAGTTTTCTAATTTATTTGATAGTTTTTCATACTCTAGAGGAACGTTTAAAACATATCGGATTAAGTATATAATGTTTATAGTTTAATTGTATTAAAATGTTGATACACATGAAGATGTTTTAATAAAAGATTTACTTCCGGTTATTCTTATTTTTAATATACTTTTTCGTAAGACCGAAAATGTGTATCCAACAAATAATAATAAACCCACAGTTCATTTGTAACGGTATTTCCTTTACTATAAGACTTATGATTATTCTGTCAACACTATAGTGGATACAAATTTTCGGTGGTTTTGTGGGGGTAGGTGGACCAGGTATTCAAATGTTCAACGAATAACATATTTTCAAAGGTTTTCTATACAATTATTGGCAAAACCACGAAATCACATATCAACGAATATGCAAGCATTCGTCATTCCATGAAAATTGATACTCACGAAAATAAATTAATCCACAGTATTGAAAATCAAACTGATATAGTACCTCCTGATCCCTAATTGCCAGTAATAATTGTGAACATTGGTGCTTATTAATGTTGGCAATTAGTAACATAGTTAATCTTGTGCAGTAAATAAGTTATTGTCAATGTTATTATAGATTGCAAAAAAGTAATATATTTATCCATTTGCGACAATGGTTAGTCTTTTTTGAGAAACAGACGTTCAAAATTATTTTTTAACGAAATCTTGCTAAAAATAAAGACCTTTGTGTTTTTAAACAACTGTAAAAAAGAACTAGATGCAATAAAACATGTACTATCGAAATTTTAGTTGTTATTCCAAACGATGTCAAACATTTGCATATATATTCTTATTAACATGTATGATATGATAACCATATAATTCAAAACGATGTCAAACATTTGTATATACATTCTTATTAACATGTATGATTTGATAATCAATGTAATTCAAATCACTTTTATTAAAAATGATGTCAATCATTTTTTTTTTAGATTTTTGTGTACAGGTATATGATAGATAATCATTGTTATTGAAAATGAAGTTAACATTTGTATTCAGATTTGTGTATACATCTATATGACTGATAATCAATGTAATTCAAATCCCTTTTATTGAAAATGATGTTAATCATTTTTTTTTCAGATTGGTGTGTACTTGTATTTGATTGATAATCACTGTTATTGAAAACGAAGTTAACGTGTGTATATCTACAATGTTAATTCATGCGTTTATATCAGTCTGTCATATTTCGGAATAATTTTGATTGAATAATATTTTGTCTATCTGAATAACTTCAACAAAACTTTGAAATTGTAAATGTTTGTTTAATGCTTAATAAAATGATTATCATATGTTTAACATTTTTTTTAGATTCAGTACTGAAAATACTATTTGTTGCTATCATTTGGTTTCGACTTTTCATTTTATTAATACTATGCTGATATTTAGAAACAAATTGCTATATTGAATTTCAGTCTGAAAGAATTGATAAAAAAAGTATCTGTCCCATTGTGGGATAATGTTCTCGAATGCAGGCGGAGCGTGAAGCCTTTCTATAACGCGTCATCTTAGCTTAAAAAATCATATATTATATACATATTTTATGATCTGAGATGTTCGTCTGTAATATTTTTTCCAATGACCTCTTAACAAGTATGAAGTGTATGTATAAGTACCCGGCCACGTTTACTTTTATTTTTGTCTATCTGATGGGCTAAGCTTTTTTCAACTGATTTTTGTAGTTCTTTATTATGTTATACTCTTATACCACTGTCCCAGGTTAGGGGGAGGGTTGGAATCCCGCTAACATGTTTAACCCCGCCACATTATTTATGTATGTGCCTGTCCAAAGTCAGGAGCCTGTAATTCAGTGGTTGTCGTTTGTTTATTTGTTACATATTTGTTTTTCGTTCATTTTTTTACATAAAAAGAAGCCGTTAGCTTTCTCGCTTGAATTGTTTTACATTGTCTTATCGGGGCCTTTTATAGCTGACTATATGCGGTATGGGCTTTGCTCATTGTTGAAGGCCGTACGGTGACCTATAATTGTTAATGTTTGTGTCATTTTGGTCTTTTTTGGATAGTTGTCTCATTGGCAATCATACCACATCTTTTTTTTATATTTACTTCATTTTCTTTGGTGGTAACAGTTTTGTTTCGATATAGGTATGTCGGTTCATAGAATAACTGGTGTACATTTTCCCAGTAACAGATTTGTCTGACCTTTACCTCATTTCTACATGGCGTTGGTCAATTTTAAGTTTTCCAGATTACGCCCGCTTCTCAGATACTTTAATCAAAACTGAGAATGGAAACGGGAAATGCGTCAAAGATACAACAAACCAGACCCGAGTAAAAAAACCAATGGCAACTAAAGGGTTTTCAACACAGCAATACAATACAACACCCAGTCGCAGGCTTCCATTGGCTCCCAAACATTAATGTAAACTGTTAATCAGAAGGTATTGCGGTGTTTTCATTATTGCGAAAATTAGAAAGGGTTTTATTCGCAATATCTGAATTATGAATTTTGACATTTCCTATATGAATGAAACAGAATTGTACTCAATATCCCAAAAATAAAAATCAAAATCGCATTTTAATCAATCATGACAAAATTGCAATAATAAATGTATGCAATAATTTCTGAATTTACATTATTGGTTCAGCAATAATGGACGTCAAATATAACTGTTAAACATATAGATGAACCATAATTCATTAAGAAAATCACTTACAAGACTAACAAAGGCCTTTCTGCTTTCCGAAAGACGTAAAAAATGTTGCTGTTTTTAACATGTTTCGAGATGTTTCAATCCATTTCTATATTCCTCTTGCTAATGTGGAATAAAGTATAAGGCCAACTTAATGAAAAATGTTGTATGCGTATATATATATATATATATATATATATATATATATATATATATATATCCGTTTTTCTTAAACTACTTGGTCCCCAAGAACACCTCTGATGACCTCTAGTTTCTAAGAAAAGGGACTGATGTTATTTATTTATTCGTGTTATAAACATCTGCTATTTGCAATCTGTTTTATCACATTTAACTTATTTATACCATGCGACCAGCGAGAATAGAGTTAAAAAATTGACAAGATATTTTAGGACGGCAAACACGTATCAACAAGTTACAAATTTAAAAATTTCTCATCAATTCCAGAGAAAATACGTTTTCCGTTAAGCATAAAGTTACAAATGCGATCAACGAAGGTTGTGATATTCAAGTTTAACATTTTTTGAACGTGTTGTTTTTACGTGTTTTTGTCATGCTTAATCTTTATAATTAATACAAGAAGGAAGTGAAAATCAAAGAAAAATACTGTTTCTTAAAAATGTTTTGCTAATATAAAAGTTGACCTCTTTGAATTATAACATCTTATAAAATCTGATTGAGATCTTCTGAGGTCAACTTGATAGATAATTAGATGGCGACAAGACTAAAATACATATGAAACGAAGCTACATACTGTCGAGCCCATGCCCTGTAAATGGTTTATTTTAGACTTTATAATTTAAATAAAGGTTTTACATTATTATAAATCAAATATAACTATTTGCGTAAAATCGATGAACATGACAGCTATTGTCCCTTTAACCATTCATACTCCTAAAAGTGTATCGGAGGTAAAATAAATATGCATATTTCGACATATTTTAAAAAAAATAACTTGAACATGTCCAAATAAACAATTGATGAATAAATCATTCAAGAACTATATCGTATTACAGTTTTCATCTCGACCAAATCTCGACATAATAGTGAGGTTAACATTTATTTATTATTGGTTTGTTAATGCAAAATGTTTTTCAATTGTACCTTTCACCCTGCGTGTTTTTCTAAATATTCCATTTTACTAAAGAAATAAAAGTGAAAAATGTTCTAAAGTAATATAACTAGACAATGTTTGTTTATTTTACAGTGCAGAATACCATACTGTTAACTGTGTTTTCTTGATGTATTTATCTATTCCCTATTGTGTGGTTTGATACAGTAATAATTATCATCTTTATCAATTTATTAAATTTGAGTACCGAGGATCTTTGATTGTAAAAAAAAAATTATCAACATAGACGTTCTCTGAATATGCAACCAACGTGCATTTCTATTTCACTCCATCCTATATTGTACTTCCCTTTTTTCAAAGTCTGAAATTTAATGTCCCTCGGTATCTTCCGCTCCTATTTTAAATATCTTGTTTGAATGCATGATATGTTTTTTTAAATTAATCAACATTTTAAGGACACAAAATTAAAACAATCATGACCCAATGAAACGTGACATTGCAACTGTATTTTTAACAATAAAACTTAATCCAGAAACAGCTATTAATCCGCAAAATACTATTCATCAGTGAGACCTGTAACATGAGACAACTATCATACAAAGTTTGAAACAAAGAAAACGTGATGTCTATTCAAACGATATGTTTCAAGCGTAACAGAGCGATAATTTTACGAATAGTATCGAGCTAATGTGATGTAAAGGTTCATATCAATTGTGCACGTGGAGGACACACTTTGATATTACGTGTGTTATGCAAACTTTATAAAGTATGTCGACACACTCAATCTGCATATTCTTTTTTAGATGAGGTGAGTTAAAACAATTATTATCTATTCTTTGAACACGGATAAGTGATCAATATCGGGTGTTTTGGTTTTTTTAATTCAGCTTTTATAGAATAAAAAAAAAAACAGTTTGAAACAATGTTGACTATAATTTGAAATAGTAATGTTTTTTTCAAAAAATTTTCTGTTCGTTGTTTGTCTGGTAAATTACAAATTAGTTTACAATGGAAGACCATACTTATTGTTTTAAAAGAGTGCTGAAATCAAACGACTACAGTTTCATTCAGTTGTAACCGCTCTTATTATATGAAAATATTGAAAGATCTGACACATTCCAACAATTTCCAGACAAATCTTTTCTACACTATAACAATATTAAATTTTAGGTTGTAGGCTAGCACAATTCCAGACTGCTCGGATAATTATTAGAACGTTCTAATGACGAATTATTCTAAAATGTTTGCGGATACAAACGCAATGTCAATATGTTCAACAAAATAACTTTCTATTTAACAAAAACTTATTTTAATTGAGAGGTTCAGTTATCAATTAAACAGAATTGTCAATTTGAAATAAGTAATGATTATAAAACGGCTATCAACTCTTAATTGTTCAAATTAGGAACATAACTATAACGATTTGATGTAATTATAGACAATATTAGTCAATACTTCAGCGAATTTCTTCATCATACAAAAAATACCGGTATTTATTTTCAACTTTTTTTAAGACTGTTCAGATTATCTTACCCTTTTATTGTCAGATGAAGAGAGTCTATTCGAAGACGTTTGTGATCAGAAGATTGCAGTGTTAATCATTATTGCCGATTTCTAAACCTCAAACAGTTGATTCCTGCATTAACGAAAAAGAACCGAGTGCATATAGGAGACGAATAAAATGATTTAAATATATTAGCATTTGTATACTAGTTATGCAGTGAACTGAACATATATATTAGGCTAATCATTTTCTATGACATATGTACGTTACGTTGCAAAACACTCATCAGTTAGGCTCGAATAAAACAAGTTGAAAAGTTGAAATGGAGTTTGAGGTTGAAGAGTATTGAAGTCCTCGAAATTCAAAATACAATAATAGCTTGAGTGTTTAAAAGTATCAATTTTGGCTCTTCCTAGTTACAAATTCATTTCGACTCGAGTATTACAAAGACATGTGATAAATAAGATTACATGAATTATCATTGATATGGTCATCATTATAAACAAAAACTAAGCTTTTCTATATCATGAATAGATTGCCTTACGTTGTGGCAATAATTTTTAGGAATATTTGTTCCTCAATGCTCTTCAACTTTAAACTTTTTTGGCTGTTTACTATTCGAGCGCCACAAGATAGTCTTTAAAATTGTTAAAATACAAATTCACGACTGGCAAATGAATACAATTTCAATTTTGGTATTTATCATGAGTTTAGATACATCTCTCTTATATACTGTGGATTCATTTATTTTCGTGGGTACCAATTTTCGTGGATTAATGAAAACTTGCATATTCGTGGATATGTAAATTCGTTGTTTTGGCAAATTATGCATACATTCTTTTAGAAAATCTGTATTTCGTTGATCATTTAAATTCGTGGTTCCTCTGTCCCCACGAAATCCACGAAAATTGGTATCCAACGAATATTAATGAATCCACAGTAACAAAAATCAAATTCAGGGATAAAAACGACTTTCCATGACGGTGTGGCAAATAACGATAGCTGTTCGGTAAGAATCTTTTGTCATTTATTTGTTTTATATAAAAAAAAAAAAGAAGATGTGGTATGGTTGCCAATGAGACAACTATCCATAAAAGACCAAAATGACACAGACATCGAATATATGAATCTAATAGGCCCCTCCCAGTTATTTTACATTAATCCAATAGTATCAGCATACAATTTTAGAATACTGAAGAATACATATTTTTAAGACTACTTGACATGCTAGAGGAGCGGGAAATTATTCTTCAAAATTGAGAAAAAAATGCATTGTTGTAAATACGGACACATTTTGATTTAATTTGTTTAAACAATTTTTTAACATGTTCTAAGGAAGTTTACCGTTTGATGATTGATGCCTCTTTTTTAATTCGTTCTTCGTATATATTTAAGATAACAATACATCAAACTATCTTGTATCTCCTTGAATCATTGCTTCAAAGATCAGAAGAATAATAACATTACCATTGTTCGTAACGATGTCGTACTGCATGTAATATCAACACATGTCTGTTTTAAAGCACAGAACATACGTGAACTAAAAGCAACAAAATTTAAAAGGTTAAATTAAATTTTTCATCATTTGGTTCGGTTATTTTTAGTTTTTTCGTGCCACCCTTATGTATATTGTAACTGATACACATAAAGGTTCACCATGAGTTCATCATACTACAGAACGTAAACAGATAATGACAGTCCAAGAGGGTTTGCGAGTTTGGTTTATTTGGTTAAGGTCGAAAGGAGGATTATTGTACTGGACTTGCGAATATGTCAAAAGTACATTTCACATTTCGTTTCCATCAAATAAAAATGCAAAAAAAAAAAGTAAAAACACAAAAATACTACCTCCGAGGAAAATTCAAAAAGGACAGTTCAAAATCAAAAGGCATAATCAAGATTCCAAACACATCAAATGAATGGATAACAACTGTCATATTCCTGATTTGGTACAGGCAGTGTCTTATGTAAAAAAAATGGTGGATTGAACCTGGTTTTATAGTTAGCTAAACCTGTCACTTGTTTGACAGTCGCATTAAATTCCATTACATTGTCTACGATGCGTGAACATACTCTACGTGTAAAAATGTCAAAAATAGGGGTATAGCAGTCATCATTGTGTTATCATCTTTATCACTATAAAACAACACATGTAACGAAGAAGCACAAAAAGGCATACATCAACTTAACATCCTCATTTTTCTTATTGTATACGATTTTATTTATCTATATAAAGGCTACCCGTAAAGGATGAAAGGTGTTTAGTACTGGTGTAAAATTGCGCGTTTGAAAATCGCACAGATAGACATAAAAATAATTTTGTCGTTCAAAGTATGACGGCATACATACAGGCAGAGTCACGTAAGGTAGATATAACAAAAAAACAAGCTTAACATAAAGTAATTAAAATAAATAAAATAATTGTGTGGTTAAAAGTATGACTGGATACATATGTACAGTTTCACGTCAAATGTATATCATAAAAAACTTTCTAAACAGAAAAAGTAGTATAAATGAATGAATAGTTGTGTCATTCATAGTATGTCAAGATTCATGAGTAAAAGTAATATTGATCAATGAAATAATGTTGTCGTTCAAAGTATGATGTTTCACATAACCACAGAGTCACTTCAAAATAATATCTAAAAAAACTGACTTACAGTACAAGTAATATTAATAAAGACAAATAAAAGAATGACATTACCTTAGCCGTTTTTGGCCCAACTTTTTGGAATTTTTGGAATTTCGGGTATTCAATACTCTCTAACTTTGAACTGATTTGGCTTTATAACTATTTTGATCAGAGCGTCACTTATGATTCTTTTGAAGACGAAACGCGCATATGGCGTATTAAATTACAATCCGGGTACTATTTATTGTTCATGGTATAACTCCAGTACCAAATGAAACAAAGAGTTATTGTTTCCATTGAAGATTTCAAATCGTTAGCTCATATAGTATGTTGTATAAAAAAGCCAAATTTTATGGTCCTCCCTCTTTATTGATTGCATTTCTGTAATGTTGTTACTGTGGGTTTTTTTAAACACTCCGACCTGACATATGTAAATCAGTTCAAGCGAGAAGAAGAACGGGGAAATTTATAATAAATTATGTTTGAAAGCAAATATAACATACAGTTACAGCAATGTGGATGTAAGACATTCACCAGTTAAAAAAACATACTGTATAATCAGTTTTACAAAAAAGCCTATTGTGTATGTGCATTAAATATGGCAACTTGGTTGCGACATTAAAGCTCCAAGAAGTTTCTATGAAAAAAACAAAAAACATCAAATTATAACGTCATAATTCTCATTTTACACGGTACGCATAACAAAATACGTTTTGCAAGAAACGCAAAATTTGCTTGACAAGTATAGCGAAGGAGAACGACTAAAATCGAATCAAGAAACGTTTTGTGTTCACCATAATGAATTGGTTGACCAATACTATGTGTTGGTGTCTAAATTGACAAATGACAGATTGTCGCAGACTTGCGCCTTAAGATTCCAATATTTTCAACTCAACTTTAAATTGTTTGGCAGGGCAGTAGACATTCGATCAACCGTTGATCCTATCGTTTCTTTTTTTAATTCTTTTTCTTGTATTGGGGGGGGGGGGAGTTGAAACGATACCAATATTTTTCTTTTGAGTTTTATTAGGTTTTTATAAGGATTCGGGTATTGGAGATGACAGGATACCGTTTGCTATTGTAAATGTTTCTTTTTTCGACGGTAATATTCCTTTGACACCATATTTTAATATATTCATATATTACAAGTCGGTCGCTATGCACGTGTTTCTTATGACGTTTGGAATTACAATGAACGTAATCTATGTAAAACTTGTAAATTATCAAGTCAGGGATGTCGTAACTAAAACTATTTGCAACGTTTACTATTTTCTCCAAAGATATAAATATTCTGTTTGGGAGAAATATAGATTCTTACACTGCAACAAGTGTATTCCGATATTTAGCCACTCGAGACAGTTTAATTTTATTATCTAAAGCGCGAGAGTGGAGAAATATCATAATACACGAGTTTTAGTGTCGGAATCTGTTTCCCTAATGCTTTTTATCGTTCTTTTTCAAAGATTTTCAGAAACTTATGTTTTTTATATGCGACGTCATCAGGCATTGTCGCCGTTTTTCATGACGTCACAATTGGAAAATTCAGAAGAAAACAAAACATTTAGACGTCATAATCAAATTTCGACTAATCATTCGCCGAGAACAGATTTTTCACTAGTGAGGAGAAATATTTTTCTTCACACCGCCCAGGAAATGTATCAATAGTAAACAAATAGAGAAGTTTGGCTCTACCCGTCAAAAAACTTAATTTCAACGGAATAGCACATCCTTAAATTTACAGAGTTGTTACTTACCAGCGCACAACTTTCGATACGATCTGGTTAAGCTTTTAAACAAACCTTTTCTTATAGTCTATTTTAAAAATCGACACTTAAATTAGATCTGTGAATATTGTTTGTATTGGTATTACTTTTGATTTGTTATCAGTAAATTAAAAATAAAAATAAATTATATTTTCATATATATACACTAGTACACATACAAGCTGTTTAATTCATCAATTCCTGTATATTTGCATCATGTTTTTTTGGCTAATTTGTTAATAACGTCTTTACACTTAATTGTATGTGAACAGATTAATATCGTAGACTAATATGCCCCCCCCCCCCCGTCAACTATTAACTGGAATGAGTGTCGTATCAAAAATAAACTTACAGAACTAGCCAAGGAATTTGTTTTTGTCCCGGCTGATAAAGCTGCTAATAATATCATTATTGTTTGACGTAAATTTTATATAGAGGTTCTGCAAAGGAAATCACGAATTCACCAACATTCCAACTGACTTAATTTTCAGAAAACGACATCTGTAACAAACATAAACTTTTAGCTACTTCTTTACAAGCAGAACCAAACACAATGAAAGTCCCAACTATGTACTGGCTTTCGAAGCTGCACAAAAAAACTTACAAATATAGATTTATTTCATCTTCTAACCATTGTTCAACTACTAAATTGTCTGTTTTACTTACTAGTACACTTGGTACAATACAAAACCTGATAAAAAATTGTTCAAATAAGGCCTTTGAAAATAGTAAAATTAATTACTTTTGGAGTGTCAAAAACTCGTTAGAAGTACTAGATAAATTGCATGCATATATTGGTGATTTTGAATCTGTTCAAAGTTTTGATTTTTCTACCCTATATACCACTTTGCCTCATATTCTTATTAAGAAAAAAATCACATCCCTAATTAACTGGGCATTTAAAAAGTCGGAATGCGAGTACATATGTTCAAACTCTTTTAGATCATTTTTTAGTAGCAATAAACAAAAGAACTATGTCAATTGGACATGTTGTTTAAAATCATCAAAACTATATTTAGTCTATGTTTCTATTGAAAATTAAAATAACTCTATTAAGTAATTTTATTATTTTTAAAATAAAAAATTACTTATATAAGTAATTAAAAAAAATAACTTGTTTAAGTAACGCCCCTGACTGATTTATGCCCTTGAATTTTGACTTTATAACATTTTTGTTCGCTTTGGAGATTCCGTATATCGTCAAGTTATTGGAATTCCAATGGGGACTAACTGTGCACCACTTATTGCGGACCTGTTATTGTATTGTTATGAGTTACAATTTATGACTAAAATTAGCAAAGACCCATCAAAACAACATTTGATACAAACATTTAACAATACTTTTATATATTTGGATGATATATTGGCTCTCAATAATGACGACTTCAGTATGTATACTAAAGAAATTTATCCTGTAGAACTTACTTTAAATAAAGCTAATGATAACAATGACCACTGCCCTTTCCTCGATCTTGATATCTATATCATAAACGGGAAGCTTAATACAAAAAGTTATGATAAAAGAGATGAGTTTTCATTTCCTATTGTTAATTATCCATTTTTAGATGGTGACGTTCGTAAATACAACTCAACATGCAGACATCTTATAGGTTCGGGTATTTCACATCCAATTTTTTATGGAAATAATCTTTATAAAGCACAAAAATGTCAGTATTCTCCTCAGAAACTAACAAAACCTTTAAATAGACTTATTAAAAGGGGATATAGTTACGATACTGTTGTCAGGTCATTAAAGATTGCATATTTTGGCTTTAACATTGATTCAGTGATAGGGTCTTTGCATCGGAAATAACACATTTATTTCTAAAAAAAAACAGTTGTTGGCATGACACGGGTTATGTTCTTCTCCTATATTTTATGATAGTATGATACTAAACCCCTAACGGGAGGGATTGTACCTGATATTCATATGATGAAGACATAATCTTTCAATCCGTTTAATTGAGGTCTGGAGCTGGCATGTCAGTTAACTGCTAGTAGTTTGTTGTTATTTATGTATTATTGTCATTTTATTTATTTTCTTTTGTTACATCTTTTGACATCGGACTCGGACTTCTCTTGAACTGAATTTTAATGTGCATATTGTTATTCTTTTACTTTTCTACATTGGCAAGATGTATAGGGGGAGGGTTGAGATCTCATAAACATGTTTAACATGTTTTCAATCATATCACATCTTCTTATTTTTATATAACATCATTTGAAGTAATTCAAATAAATACAATAATATGAAAACGTCTTCACAGTTTTTACTAAAAAGTTACTGCATGAGTGAGCATATTTAAATACAAGTGCCTTCTGTGAAACGTTATAATGATTCAAAAGATTATGTACATATTTTTGTTGTATTAATCGTAAAGAGGAAGTATTGATATTTTTCATTATTTGCCCATAACTTTAACTCCAAAACAAATAATATATACCTGTTTTATCTAAAAAGTAGTAAAATTGATTTTTGTTTCATATTAAACAATTATGTAAATATTTTCCTTGTATGAATAGTTACATAAGTTTGTTTTCTCCTTCAATAATTTATAACTGCAGACTGTAAACATACACCTTCTTGATATTTTAGGATTAGATAACTAGGTTTGGTACTCATTGTAACGAGAAAGACGCCGGAAGATTCGTTGTCTTAAATTTCAATCTTGATCGAAGACAGACTTCTCATAACAAGCATGATTGTCAGTACTTTTTTTTTATACAATAACTAATTTGATGGCTACGAACTTTCATTATGGACCAGATGTATATCTGTATATTCAACTAGAGTTTGTTATTTACTGTTATTTTTGTTTTAAAACACAAATCAATTATGTTTTTGTTCTATTGATTCAGAATCAAATAAGTTCAATCCAATGTTAAAATCGACCAATATATATATGATATACCGTATAAATGCATTTAATGAGACGCTCGTTTTAACTTTGAATTCATAAAATGTATTTACATTGTATTATGGAATAAACAGTACGTTGAATTTTAATATTGATATTCCGTAAATACGTACACATAATTTTGACGACGAATGATTTGTTATCAACCTGAATGTTTACGTTTCCATGATTTCATATTTTGGGTCTTCAAGTTGGCTTTTGCTTTCTCAATCAAAAAAGTCGAAAAGAAAATATATACTAAGAGCTGGTTTGTGAAGTTTGTTTTCAGCCCGTTTACGTTAATTTTACATTAAGTACACATTTTACCATTTGTTTCTCAATGTTTCGTGATACCAGAAAATTTATGTGTTTAAAGACGGTATGCCGTACTTTATACTATCCTTAACATACTGTTTCTACTTTAGCTTCACAAACATGTCCCTAATTTTAACGGTCAAAACAAATAGCTCAATCAAACATTTTGCGACATAGGCTCAATCATGTCAATGCAATTTATCAATACGAAAGATTATTTGTTGAATTTTAATAATCGATTTCATGACGGAATTTTTATTTTACTTTAAAATATTTTTAAAGTAAATTTGTGTTAAGTAGTCCTGTTCTTTTCTAAAATGATGTTTACAAATTTTAAAAAGAATTAAACTTATAAATGTAAACATTCCTTTTTCGGAATTATTTTCTTTGACTATCAAAAATATTAATTCCATGCCCTGAATAACTCATATTTGTTAATAAATAAAGGTATTGTTAATTGTATAATGCTATTGTATAGCTGGGGAATCGTAGCTCTTACATTCTTGTGTTATTTTTGTGCTGTTTGCGGATCATAGAAATTCTTTGAAACCATTGATGGATGTCTCACTCTTAATCAAACGTTTTATTATAGGTCAGGTAATACTTGGCCATGTGTTACGGATATTTAAAGACTCAGACGTAGCAGATGGTTTAGTGTAGCAGATAGTTTACAATGTTTTAAATTTAATGACCAAGAATTGTTTGACCAATTTACAACATATCCACACCTTCGAGTGGCAAATTGAAAGAAGCATATCCCCTTGAATACTCAAACCTAAATATAAGCTCATTTTATTATTCACGTGATTGGTAAAAGGCATGTAAATCATATATAATGATCATTTCAAAAGATGGGATGAAACAACAATGCTATAGTTTTGCGATAATAAAAACGAATAGTACATTATTAATGATGGAAATATATTCTGCCTCAGCCCTACCTCGAATGCTTATCTTTGTATATATAACACTTTTAAAGAGCACGCAATGTTGTATAATCGGTTTATCTAAAATTGTATAACAATAATGGCAAAACTTCATTGAGAAACATATATTGAAATGTACAATTGTTACAACAACAGAATTACTATATTAATAGATGAATGTGTTATGAATTTTTGTTATCCTTTGAGTTGTTCTTTTAATCTATGGTCATTGTATCTTTACCCAATGGAACCTAATATTGATTTTTTTTAAACATTATTCATAGTTTTTTAATTATAATTACGTCGATATATTTTTTTTCCGTAAACTCACTAGGGTGTTCATAAAAACATTATTTTATTTCATTTTTGTATTGTTCAAAGTATTGTCATTTTGGTAATTATTTTTTATACGGTATATTCACTGTTTCGTTCAATGATTTAATTGAGAGAAAAAAACAGTAGAAGACACATATCATTTAAAATTTGATAAAATGCCGACAAAAGAACATTCTTGATATGTGCATTGCAGTTATACAACAATGAATTCATTGTTAATTCAGTTGGGGTGCAGTATGGGTTTTGAGTTTTTATGAAATTATAAAACAAAATTCATACCATTTCAGACACAAATTAGTCATTTTAAAATAAGTTCGAGTGAAAACCTTTTATAAGCAAAAATGGTTGTTGAGGATAACAAAACGTGAAAATATCCCGAACACATTGTGTCAATTTTGTTTACCAGTATTCATGTCATTAAAACCCTCATTCCTGTATACACCATGGACATAGTTTAAAAAAGAATTTATTAAACTGTCATTTGAGCCGTGGTTTAGTGGTTAGTGCATCAGACTACTAACACATAGGTTCCTGGTATGATTCCCGTTCGGGGTGAAAATTTCAGGAACTCAATTTTCGGCTCTCGCTTGACACCATTTGTGAGAATGGTCTTAAAGAAACGATGTTATTACGTCGGAAAGGGATGATAAATGACTGTTTAGAGAGAGCCATATCTCTTGAACGTTAAAGACACCCTTGTAGATTTACCTCGAGTAGGCTAATGCCACTACAAGGCAGTACTCACACCCGCAAAGTGGAAAGGGATTAATATAAGTTGCAAAACTTGTTTCCCAATCCACTTTAAATAAATATGTTTAAACTAACTTTCAATTGTTTTGTAAAAAGTATAGGTAATTGTGTTCAATGATGTATCTTAACTTCAACTGTTTCGTTCAGTGATTTCATTTAAAAGACAATCATATACATATAACCAATCTAAAAACCGGCTTGACAAGTGTATTGATTTCATTAAACAATGTCTTCCCAATACATTCAGCTAAACAGAACGGTGATTTTGTTTCGGATTTGTAATTGTACTAATCTAATATAAACATTTATTGTGCATTTAAAGATAAACAATATAATTGATTTATAGTATTTTGTTTAAGCCCATAGGCGATTAACGCTTTTATTCGTTTGACTAAAAAGTGTGATTAAAAGTTCTTTCAAGATACTATATGACAATCGTAGTTTTTATGCCAATAGCAAAACTTGCAAAATAGGTGCAATCGTTATGGAATGACAAACACTCTTATATGAACTTGACTTCATAATTAGGCTGAAATAAAAATATTGATTGGCTGTTAATCTTGTCGGTTTACAGGTTTTTCTGAGTGACTAAACATTTCTTGAAATGCAATACCTCTAATTCGAATTCAGGTGCTCCGGCAGAGTCTAATTCGGGAGGTCACATTCGTAAAAAAAATGTTTACGACAGTAGCATGATCAGGAACATATGTTCAGGTACATCTTAAAGCATATGTATGTTGAATCTAGACTTATATATGAATTAATAGATCATATATATAGGACTAGGAGACACACCTAACTGTATCTGTTGAGATAGATGCGTCTTCATCACGAACATGTATTAAAAGTTTGCCACACGAATAGACAACCACCCAGCTAGAGAGTAGGAAACAGCCAAAAGCCACACATGGGTTTTTAACATGTTTATGTTCAAATTTGTATAACACAATGACAAACTATCTAAAAACATCGAAAAGAAACCGGAAAAACAAACAAGTCTTCAATGCATTTCATGAATTACGTTATATTGACTATCCATCAATAAACTAATTTGTTTTACTAGTACTGTAAACCTAAAATAATAGGTTTTGACAATATTGATCTGAACAAAATAGTTTAAATCTTGATTTACCACTTGCACTTTGACATTTCTTCAATTTTAAAGTGTGTTTTATTCCTGTTCACCAAGAAATAATGATGTTAACTGCTTTAAAAGATATCCATTGAATTGTAAGTTATGTCTTTCCTCCTTTACCGGACATAACGTATAACTAGCAACATGACGGTTGTCTTGCGAGAAGTAGGAACTGTCCATCCTTCCAGAACATATGTGCTCACCTTCAGCGTTTTTAGGATTCGATCTGTTTGCTAATGTGGGAATATTTCAGTTTCTTGTATTATATGACGGTAGGCTGTGTATTTGTATTTTGGTGTTCTCATTTTAGTTCTTTGCATATGAAAAGGATGCAGTATGAGTGTAAAGGGACAATTCCCCATCACAATCATAATCAGGTTTGGATTGGTATCCCCTCAATGTGATAACACTTTCTTTGAAAAGAGGTACATTTAAAGTGATATACATTTATTTTTATAAAAACCACTTTTTAGTACAAAGGGGCATATATTTATATCTTTTAAAAACCTTTTCCCAAGGTACTACAATGTATACATGAACATCTACCTGGTATTATCTGGTCATAACATGGTCATGATTTTGTGACTATAATATTATATCTTTTTTATTATTAAAAATAATGGACCTTTCTTGTTTAATATAGGATATACCCCCTCCCTCTTTTAAGTTAGAAAATCTAAAATGTAAGTTTTTCTTTTTTTCTGTTATACACCAGCAAAATAACCTCTTGTCATTTTCTCCTTCTGATATTCTGCGTTCCTTAATCTAATGACAGCATGATTTTGCAGGGGAATGTAAGTAAGGGGAAAGGGAACCAATGTTAATATGCTGGGATAGCTTTTCATCTTGTTTGAAAAACAAACAAGACACGAAAAAAGACACGTTTACCTTTCCATATAAGGAAAACATTGTTTAGAAAAAATTATCTGCCATCGGGTCCGTCGAACAAGTAATTAAATTGTTGTGGTCCTGGTACCGCGGAAAGCAGAATTTGTTCCAAAAATATAATCATAAACCATTATAGACTAAACCACACAAACCCAAAAAATAAAGAATCGCAATATGATCATTTGTGACAGTAAGGTCAGTACATATTCAGTGACATAATATCCTCAGTGATAATACATTTATAGGAAGGCAGTCCATATTGTAGTTTCGATAATTGAAACATATCGGTATACACCTAGTTCAGAGAAACAAATCTTAAAGGAGGGTTTTCTTTGAACTCTTAAAATATATATTATAATAAAAAGAAATCATTAAATTCTTGCTAACTGCAAAAGTCTGAATTAATCACAACAAGGCATATGCCACCCCCTAACTAAACATATACATAATATGTAAACATAGATTTGTTTATACAAAAGCTCGAATTACTCGAAATGCAATAGAGCGATTTAACCATTTTAGTTTTGATCTAGTGTGATTTGTCGCTTTCCTTCCTTAAACATTTGAAACAAGGTAACGTAACTGTTACGAGTTCAACATTATTTTTTCTGGACGTTGACAGAGTGGTAAGACAAATAACTTAAATGTGGTAAGTTAACAATTTGCTAATAAATGCTATATTGTACACGAAAAACATTATTTTTTAGAGGAAAAGGTAATGTGTAAAACATGAACTCCAAACCTTTTGTTGAAAATAGCAGAGGTATATACCGTTAATTGGGAAATTTAAGCGTCGGGATATTTGGGCGTTTTCTCTCGAAAGGCATATTATTTTGTAGTGTATAATTTTGGTGCTTCGTCCATTTGATATCAAACTATGATTATTTAATTCGCTATGAAATTATCTGTTGCGAAAACTAATTTTTTTTCGAAATACTACAGATCTTTTACAAGAGGATTAGATTAAATCTGCTGTAAAAAGAATTTGGCAAATATAATTGAGAATAAAAATGGGGAATGTGTCAAAAAGACAACTATCCCACCATAGAACAGACACTGGCAGAGGGTCAACAACAGGTCTTCATTGCAGCTAAAATTCATGTATCCGGAGACGTCCTTCAGCTGACACTAAACATATATATATATATATATATGTTCCAGACCATATGAGTATTTGGACCGTACGCGTACGGTCCGGACCGTATAGGTATACTCGTACGGTCCGACCATACGCGTACGGTCGGACCGTATGAGTATACGCGTACGGTCCAGCTGATCATATATGTTTTGGGATCATATGGGTTAAATTTAAACAAACATTTATCAAAATCTTTATTTTTAGTTATACAAATTGTTATTATTACAAAATAGATGGATAAAGTGAATAAGCGAACAACTGAAATTAAATATTTGTTTAATTTTATATCCGTGAATTATATTTTGTTACTCTGGCCAAAGGTGACACTTGCTTCTATTAAGAACGTCGTATTTTTTACATTTACATGTTTTGTTAATGCATGTTCCTTTGCGTATGCATTTCTTTTGTAAAGTTCATAAATATTCTATAACAATTGTCCTCCCACATTATGTTTACTTCCGATAACTTCAATCTCAATGAGCATACTGAGCTGCAATTAATGAATTACCGGCCTGTAAAATACAGGAGATTAACAGATTAAATTATCGTGATCTTTTTAAATAGTTAAAATATTAAGTTTTTATGTCAAATGCTTTTGAACTTTTTATATTAATTGGAGAAATAAGTTATGTTGATCTGTTATATACATTTGTATCTAATAAACTTGACCAACTTCTTAATATCAGTCAGACCATACGCGTACGGTCCGACCGTATGCGTATTTTGAAAAAGTACGCATACGGTCCAGACCGTACGCGTACGGTCCAAATACTCATACGGTCTGGAACATATATACTAGTTCAGTGATAATGAACGCCATGCGAAACCCCAAATTGTACACACAACACTCAAATTAAAAATAAGACTAACAAAGGCCGGAGGCTCCTGGCTTGGGACAGGCACCAAAATGCGGCGGCGTTAAACTTGTTGTGATAAAAAAAAAACTGTTTTTAATTATGGGTTATGATTGATGCGCTAAAATGATTTTTTTCCATTATATTTATCTTCCCTTTTTACTTTTTATAATTTTAGTTTTCCACTATTTATCTAAATTTCAAGCATTCGTTTTAGTTAATAACATGTTTAAACTTTCAAAAAAATGCAAGACAAATTGTTGTTTATAAATACATGTGTTCATAAAGAATCTTAAATAAATAAAGGCAACAGTAGTATACCGCTGTTCAAAACTCATAAATCCATGGACAAAAATCAAAATCTGGTTAAAAAACTTTAACCGAGGGAAACGCATTAAATATAAGAGGAGAACAACGACGCAACACACAGAGAAACGGACCAAGCATCAGACAAAATCCCACGGGAATAACACATATAACATCTAAATCAAAAATATGAATTTGGGATAAACAAGTACCGTGCCACGTTTTATCCTAATGGCACAAAAATAAGAGAAAACAAACGACGCAACATTAATATACAACACACACAGAAACGAACAATAATATAACAATGGCCATCTTCCTGACTTGGTACAGGATATTTTTAAAGGGGAATACAAATGGTGGGTTGAACCTGGTTTTGTGGCATGCCAAACCTCGCACTTTAATGGCAAAGTTAAATATAACATTGAAATGACAACATAATATTACAGGACTACAATACAAATAAATAGGAGAACATATTAGACAAAGAAACACATGATTAACAGATAACAAAAATTCAATACGTCCAAAACGCGCCTCGTCAACACAAGACTCACCAGTGACGCCCAGATATAAAAGATCGAAAGTGAAAAAAAGTACAAAGTTGTACAGCACTGAAGATCAAAAGTTTGTGCCAAATACGGCGTACTTTTTATTCTTGGGATAAGAACATCCTTATTATTTAGAACAATGAATGCTATTGTAAACAGTAAATTTTATGAAATGAATATGAAAGAGATATACATAATGAAACTGAAGTATTAACTAATTACTTAAAACTAAAACCGAATACATAATGCTAAGACAAACACAGAATATACACACCCAAATCAGTTCAGGCCTAAACGCAGTAAAATATAAATTTTAAAACGACGTCACATACGATGGCGAAAAGGCACAAACATTACGCCACATTTGAATTTATGAAATTTAGAAACAGCATGACGTCACATATGAAAAAACTATAACTGAAAAGTAAGATAGAACTTGGATTGATTTAAGATTATATTAAAACTAAATACTGATATTTCATATAAACAATGCATATTGCAATACTTATTAATAACAATTAACTATAATATATATATATATATATGTCCGGTTTATTATGAATCCAACTTCAAACGTAAATTATCGTACAAAATTAAAAATAATTAATAAAGGCGGTGATTAATTTTTCTTACCGTAACTCCTAAATATAATAAAAAAAGACGTCAACACATTTGACAAAATCCGATGAGAATTACAAATATAACATAACACATTTAAACTAAATACATGAATTTGGGATAGAAAAGTACCGTAACACGTCTTATAGTAATGCGAATTCACATTCAGCAAAACAGTCACAATCGGGAATAACTCACGTTTGGTAATTAAAAGATTAGACGACGTAATGACAAACCACAAACTTCTATGTGGTAAAAATGTCTTTAGCTAGTTTGGTTAAAGAAACATCGTATGGATCCATCAATTCGTGATGGTGTCCATAAAATTTACGAAGTGTCAATTTTAATCTGTCCTCCTCATTACTTTGTTGGAGCAGTTTCTGCGTAAGGAGCACACTCCTGTATATGAAGTCCGTATAGTGTGAACAATATAAAATATAACAAATTTCTAACCATTACATATTAAGTCAAGTATGCATCACTAAAAGCTCAAACCTGAATTTATGGAACTTTTAATTGAAGCGAGAAACTGATTGTATACTCATATTGTTTCAATTTGTATTTCTAGTGAAACTATTCGATTTTACCAAATTTAATTTCACAAATATCTGCTATTTACATTTAAGTGCTGAGTGTAGAGTACTGTGATTATTTTTTAATAAAAGAATGCAATCACTCGTACAGTTATTTCAATGAATAGACTACAAAAGAAAACAGTGTATGGTATTTCATTTAGATAAGATATCGGATATAAAGTGACTAAAGTCGTGCGTATAAATTTTATAAAAACGAAGTCTCACGATAAGCTTTTCCTCAATCTTTGCAAACGTTGTTAGTCGTTATAAATACACTGACAACGTTTCAGATTATATTTGATGTTGTGGTATCATCACATACTGCGGTGTTCAAAACGTGCTCCAGCGATATTAAATAGGTGATTATATTTACTATGCATGAATGGCTTATAAGTAATAATCAAGCGTTCGTCCTTAATTTGGATGTGTTTTATTGAGTGTTACATAACATGAAAATATTATGTATGTTTCTTCTTAACAGTGTGGATGTTTGTGCCTTAGTACCTATACTCCAAAGGCATTTGATATTAATACTGACTCCGTGTTGTAATAAAAATAAGAACATTCATGCATTTTGTAGCTTAAGCCCATAACAAAGGTTTTCTTATATTACTACGATTAATATGAATTATAATTAGAATGTCAACAGACCCGTAACTCAATGTCTCGTTAAATGAATTAATTGAATCGACTATAATTGTCAAATATTTCAGCTCGATCAAACACCAAATAAAAAACAATGGCGTATTGTTTTGATAAAACAATGACATATCTGTTTATCATGCCAACATACTTTGTGTTTGATACATATAAAAAGGTATCTGGTGTACTATTTATGATTTTTACACAGCGTATTGTCTACAAAATATGGTTCAAGCTTTGAATAACTCGCTCGTAGTTTATACGGGGTATATATCTTCCAATTGATACGATATTCCCTATCATGATTTTCTTGATAGAAGGTTGCTGCTCACGATGAAGCTATTAAACCAAGAGTTTCAAATGGTGAAGTTGAAATCATCCAATCGTAAATTTTACGGAAGCCATTACAATTTGGTTGACCGTTATGGGGAAAAACCGTTTCACAAATGATATCGGATATGTTCCTTACGTCGTTACTACAATCCCCTTCCCTTTCATGAATATGACCTACCAAATTAGACTATTAAGCGGATTTTGTATCACATAAGCAACACGACGGGTGCCACATGTGAAGAAGGATCTGCCTACCCTTCCGGAGCACCTGAGATCACCCCAATTTTTTGGTGGGGTTCGTGTTGTTTATTCTTTGTTTTTTATGTTGTGTCATGTGTACTATTGTTTGTCTGTTTGTCTTTTTCATTTTTAGCCATGGCGTTGTCAGTTTGTTTTAGATTTATGAGTTTAATTGTCCCTTTGGTATCGTTCGTCCCCTATTATACATTATGAATCACATTTTTTAAGTTATTTCCTTATAAAAAAATAGACATTTCAATTTAATTATAATATCATGATATACACACTTTAATGTTTAGTATGTATGCATTATCGATTAAACAGAACTATAATACCGATCAGGATTTCATGTGTGTTCGTGTTTCTCAATCCCTAGTCTTCTTTTTCATATTCTGTATACTGGTGTTAGTCTTTTTTCAAGATATTGTCAGTCTGCAGCTACTTATGAAATTGAATATTCAGTTTGTTCTGTTGTCTCTACTTTGCAAGGTTGTAACTTGTATTTCAAAGGCGTTAACTAACACGATCTCCAGTTCACTGATGGATATAGTTTCGTACAGTTTCCAGCAAATTTGTAAATGAAAACTAGATTGGTAAAACTGTTCAGTCAAGTTTCAAAAGTACAAAGCAAACTATGTTGCTGTTGAAACAGACAAAGCCAATCATGAATAATTCCTTATAATCAAATATAAATATTTGAAGTGTCTTGCAAAAGAACTTTCACACTAAAACTGGTAATCTAGAGCAACATAATTCAAAAGACACGATATTTCAAACTATACTTTCTGTTGGCAATTAGATTTGAATATCACGTAATAATCCCGGATAATTTCACTTTTCTAATCTGGGAATAATTCGATAAAATATCAAAAGCAAAATGTGAAATATGGAAGATGTGACTATCTCTTGATATATAGTTTGCTTAAAATAAAGATCGATAAGTTAAATTACATGGTTTGTAGTCATTTTGTAAATTGGTGTCTTTTTCTTGTCATCAGGTGAATCTTCGACCAGAATGGCTACAAATCAACCACACAACTTGTTAGAATGGCAGTTACATTGTGTTTTAAAGAAGGCAAGCCTTGTTCAGTATTATGACAACTTTATCAGACAAGGTAATGTTGTTTTCGTTTACTTGAAATATTTGTTTGGGGGTATACTATAGTAGAACAAAATCAAGTGTCGTAGTAGTTCACAAAGTAAGATCTGGTGAAAAAGATTAAGCAAGAAAAAGGAAACAACATTTTAATGTTTGAGAATCTATTACAGTGATATTTTGTATGTTTTCTTTGTTTTTTTTATATGTTTTAATAACACGAACAACATAACAGGTGCAACATGTGGAGCAGGATCTGCTTACCCTTCCGGAGCACCTGAGATCCCCCAGTATTTGGTGGTGTTCGTGTTGCTTAATCTTTAGTTTTCTATATTGTGTGTAGTGTACTAATATTCGTCTTCAGTAACTATATATTACAACAAAAGAGAGGCAACTATATTATAACAAAATTATGCGTTTCTGGCAAAATTAAAAAAAAAAATGTATCACAAAATAAATCAAGTCCTGCTTTATTTGTACGCAAAAAATTAATTATAAAGCCATAATTGTCTTAGTTTTTCTTACATCTTCCGTTTATTACGCCTTACATTTCCATCAGTTTAACGTTAAGTTTTTTAACTTCCGTTTTATTCAAACCCCTATTTGACACAAAGGTTATGTTTGATTTTATAACTATAGCTAAAAATAGGACAAAGTTACAAATTGGAGATCAGGGAATTTCTCGAAATGAAAATGATTTATCGCCTTGCAAAAAAAAAAGTAAAATTCGTGACTTCATTTTCAATAAAAAACATTTAGGCAAGAATTTGAATGGATACGAATGGAAAATGTAGTAGTAAATAAATTTTTGTACGATAAAACAATAGGCTGTCACAACGACAGCAAACCGGATTTATTAACATTTATTTGTGTCCTGCCAATATCACAAGAACCATAAGTGATGAACGGTGAAAGTGAAAATTATCAATATCAAATTTGACTTCAATTTTGTCATCGGTATCAACATATTAAAGTTGTAAATGCTTAGATTGTATGGTTCATGAGTTAACGCAACAACATGAATGGAAACGCCATTTTTCAATCTTTCAAGATCCATAACTCCTGAACGGTAAAAGTCAAAATCGACATTATTGAACTTGACCTCAATTTTGTCATCAGTAACAACTCATTAAAATTTGAAAAGCTTTGGCTGAACAGTTCATGAGTAAATGCACGGACTCGACTGGAATAGTAATTTTTCAATCTTTCAAGATCCATAACTCCTGAAAGGTAAAAGTCAAAATCGTCATTATTGAACTTGACCCCCTTACCCATCAGTAACAGGATATTAAAATTTTAAAAGCGTTGGTTGAATGGTTCCTGAGTTAATTCACGGACAATATTTAGTTGCCGACCGCCAGACCGCCCGGCCGCCCGCCGTACATCCCCAAATCAATAACATCCGTCAAAAATCCGGTTAAAAATCAATCTGATCACAATGTCTCTATAACTATAAAACTAACAAAGAAATATGATAATAAAATGGTTGTAAGGCTGAGAACTATTTACGGAATGGCTAAATAGAAATGGCTGTTGATAATTTGAATTAAAGATGAAGCTCCTGAGACAATGTTTGTGAATTTGTTTTACAGCAGTCATGGCAGTGATACGGTGCCTTTGGTAACCGGTTATGCAACCACTGATTGAAATTAAGGAGGATTAAGTCATGGAGTAATCATCAACAAAATAATCTTTAACAATTTATAATGTCCTCTGCTATCGTTTGTTTCGTCAGTGTTTATATTTCTTTATAATACTATGTTAAGACTATTTAACATGATTAAATGATCTAAAGTTGGTCTTGTACTGAGATATATCTGATATACAATCTATGTCCAGGTCCTCGTTATATCTTACCACATGATCATTTGTACATAATGTGTGGAAAAGGGGAGGGGTGACGTTCTCTTCTTTCTTTCAGTGTATGTCCTCAGCCACCACAACTTTGATACTAGTAAGGATACTTTACGAATGTTATAGTACAGTCAAATATTGTGTTGATATTGCTAAAATATTATTACAATGAATAATATGTGTTTTTTTAACATTCTAACCATTTTAAAATTAAGAACACACACAAATTTAAACTCGAAAACGTATTTACGACAATTCTCTAACACATACTTTTATTGAAAGTAAAATTGTTTCAGGCGAGTTAGATGTTTTCAAGCTATCTAAAACAGACGATGGAATATTCAAAGCCGCTATGGAGAAAGTGGGAATGGCTGATAAGCCGTTACATGTTCTTCAATTCAGAAACACGCTTTTTGAATGGGTCACAGATCCAGGTATGTAATGTGTTCGATTTTTAATGTATTTTAAGTTTTCAACATTTATTTAAACAATTCAAAATTTGGTGACTATGTGGAACGCATCTATCCCATCGAATTGGAGATAAAGGATACTACAGATACAGTTTAGTTGGCTTCATATCTTGACTTATATCTTGAAATTGACAATGAGGGTCGGTTGAAAACAAACTTTACGACAAAAGAGATGATTTCAGCTTTCCAATTGTGAACTTTCCATTTCTAAGTAGCACATTCCAGCAGCACCAGCGTACGGGGTATATATTTCCCAATTAGGACGATATTCCCGTGTTTGCATTTTCCATAATGAAATTCTTGATAGAGGGTTACTGCTCACAAGGAAGCTATTAAACCAAGAGTTCCAAATGATGAAGTTGAAATCATCCCTTCGTAAATTTTATGGACGCAATCACGAGTTGGTTGACCGTTATGGAATAACCGTTTCACAAATGATATCGGATATGTTTTCTTACGTCGTAACTACAATCCCCTTCCCTTTCATGAATGTGACCTACCGAATTAGACTATTTACCGGATTTGTAATTACATAAGCAACACGACGGGTGCCACATGTGGAACAGGATCTGCTTACCCTTCCGGAGCACCTGAGATCACCCCTAGTTTTTGTAGGGTTCGTGTTGTTTATTCTTTAGTTTTCTATGTTGTGTCATGTGTACTATTGTTTTTCTGTTTGTCTTTTTCATTTTAAGCCTTGGCGTTGTCAGAATTATTAGTTTGACGGTCCCTTTGGTATCTTTCGTATCTCTATTATTTCAGTTAAAAAAAACTCTGATGTTTATCTGCATAACAAAGTTACATATATGTATTTACTTGTGTAGTAAACAAGACAGCCATATGAGTATTTTGACCATAGACAATGTAAACCATATAATAATATTGTAAACAACTTTCTTTGATTTTAATCATAATCATTTGATCAATTCTGTCGAGAAATATGCCAGCCAATGTGCCAAACGCGAGAAGGAAGACGAAGATACTCTCTCTGAAAGTAGTAAGGCTGTGACGTCGTTTATACACATCAGAATTAAGAAAGTAAATGGGGATATTAATACCCATGCTACGTCAACCTTCAAAGCTCCATAAGTTTCAAAACACTTGTTTTACCTCCATGACAAATATGTCCGAAGATAACGGCCTGAAAATTCCCGTTTGCGTGTGTAAAACTCATTGCATAAACTGCTTGATAAATGAATTTGGTATTGACAATTGACTTAGAAACTCAACATATACACTAACAACACTTAACAAAATCCTGGATAATCATATGTCTGTTCTATGTTGCTTTGGAGTTTCAACCAAAGATGAAGACCTAGATCTTTCATTACTGTAATCGGATGCCTAAACTACGCAAGTGTGCTTACAATCAACGGAATATTGCTTGGTCTTTCAGGTGCTCCATGAAACATTTTTTCTACATGAGTATCATCTATGTTAGATAACACAGTTTGTTTCTATGTGTGTTACGTTGTCGTTTTTGTTATTCATTGCACTTCATTGTTTCTGTGTTTCGTGTTTTTCTTTTATTGTTGATGTGTTTAACACTTAACCCGGATTTGTTCTCTTTCAATTGATTTATGACTTTCGATCATCGGTATACTACTGTCGCCTTTACATATTAGCTATTAAAGCCGGGCCTGAACGTTATTGTGAAACTGTCTATTCTAGAGGTGGCGTGAATCGGATGTGGCTACTCAAATGCTCCAGAGTACATACAATGTAAGACTCTTTCATCTTGCAATAGTATTAACATTTGACTTTTTTACATTTACACAAGTATTCCAAACTAAAAGACAAGTTGGTATTGCGTTGTTTCATGACAAGAATGACCAACGTAGATACAATAGATATAGGAAGATGTGGTGTGAGTGCCAATGAGACAACTAGCCTTCCAAAAAACAATTTAAAAAGTAAACCATTATAGGTTAAAGTACGGCCTTCAACACGGAGCCTTGGCTCACACCGAACAACAAGCTATAAAGGGCCCCAATATTACTACTGTAAAACCATTCAAACGGGAAAACTAACGGTCCAATCAATATAAACAAAACGAGAAACGAGAAACGAGAAACACGTATATATTACATAAACAAACGACAACTACTGTACATCAGATTCCTGACTTAGGATAGGTGCAAACATTTGCAGCGGGATTAAACTTTTTAATGGATCCAAACCTTCTCCCTTTTTCTGAAACAATAGCACAACATAGAAAAACACACGATAAAATATCAATTGGCAGACTTAACTCAATCAAAAACGTATCATTAATGGTAGATACAAGTATATTTTCTTAGGGAGGGATAAATCCTACTTTGAAAGGATCAGTCTGATCCAATCCCAAAAAAATCTCTAAAAATGATATTATCAAGATGTTTAATTTCTTGGTTGACAACATATTTGTTACGTAGGAGGACATGTTTTTTAACAGACTGTCAGCAATCAAAATGAAACCAATTGTGCTCCTCTCCTTTGCCACTTTTTTATTTTTATTATGAGATTGCCTTCATACAGGAACTTGTTAGAAAGAATGATAAGAAGTTAGCAATATCATGTTACTTTACTTTCCACTATATAGATGATGTCCTTTCACTAAATAAATCATAATTTGTTCACTATGTTGAACGCATCTAGTCCATCGAACTAGAGAAAAAGGATACAAAAGAGATGATTTCAGTTACCCAATTTCATAACTTTCATTTTATATGTAGCAAAATTCCTGCAGCGCCTGCATACGGAGTATATATATGCTAATTGTTACGATATTCCCAGGTCTAGATAATTATATTATTGACGGAACAGTGATGACATGAGCAACACGACCGTTGCCACATTTAGAGCATGAACACATGAGATAACCCCTCCCCCCCCCCCCGTTTTTTGTGGTGTTCGTGTTGCTTAGTTTTAGTTTCTACGTTGTGTCATGTGTCATATCATATTGTGTCTGGGTTTGTTTTTCCATTGTTAGCCATTTCGTTGTCAGTTTTTATTCGATACTACTGTTGCCTTTAGCAACTAAAGCCTGACTTCAACGCTATTGCTACATATAGGAATGACAGTACTGTATACACACATGTCTAAAAAAAAGTTCAATGAAATTACTGTCTGTCTGTCAATCCGCACATCGTATAAGTAGCAAAACAGTCCTTTTACAAAATGTATTAAATTTCATGAAAACTTATATGCTTTTTTTTCTCGGAGTTCGGTATTTTTGTTTTTTACTTTTTATTAATTACCGACCAAATGTTATGTTGTACTGTTACGCCACAGTCTGACTGATTGATAATTTAGTCTTTTATGCATGATTTTTTATTAGTGGTTATTGGTTTTGAAATAGCTGTCAGTAACTTCAAGTACTCTCAGATCTGTAATTAGTGTCTTTGTATTGTAGGGATGTACAAGTTCCTGGCCACGTCCACTTGTATTTGTTGTATTTGTAACCAAGATGCGTTAAGCCTTTTTAAACTGGTTTTAATAGTTCGTTCTTATGTTGTGCTGTTACAACACTGTCCAAGGTTATGGAGGTTGGGATTCCGCTAACATTTTTAAACCCGCCACATTCCGAACATATGTGCCTGTAACAAGTCAGGAGCCTGTATTTCAGTGGTTATCCTTTGTTTATGTGTTACATATTTGTTTGTCCTTCATTTCTTGTACACAAATAAGGCCGTTAGTTTTCTTGTTTGAATTGTTTTACATTGTCATTGAGGGGCCTTTGTATAGCTGAATATGCGGTACTTTCTTTGCTCATTGATGAAGGCATACGGTGATCTATAGATGTTAATTTCTATGTAATATGGTCTTTTGTGCAGAGCTGTCTATTGGCCAATTATACCACATCTTCCTTTTTATATTTACGCCATCACCTGATGACCATCTATTGACCCGTAAGTAAATTGCTAATGGGGTTCATGACGACACCTCAACTGGTCATCTCTTGATTTTTTTGTATTTATTGATTGTTTTGTTTTACAAAATGCAACAAGAAAAATTTTGTGTGCAATAAATTCGTTAAACGGTTCACTTCTGGCATCCTTTGGACCACAGAGGGTGGGTAACATCGGTAGGAGAAACGACATACGTCCTCCTCATTGGTGGAACCATATGATATATGAAGTCCACCATGGTCTCCTGTCCTGTTTATTAACAAAGGATTACTTTATTTTGAATTAACACGAACATTTTCATTTGAAGGGTTAGATCAGTATGTACTTAGCTCAACAAAGAAAGCTGATGATTCTGCAATGCCACCAGCTAAACAAAGCTTGATGTCTGATAATTTCTCTGGATTACAAACTGTAGTTGATAAACAGGCAAAAGAACAAGAAGGGATTACAATTTATGTGAGAGTTAGTTTCTAATAAATATCTGTGAAGAAAGTTATATGAAAACATACAAATTTATTTTTTATAGCTTATATGACGTCTATGTTTATTTAATAGCCAACAGAACAAGGGTAAACCGTAAATGAATTAAACTGATATATAATTGATCAATATATAGTTACCTATATTTATATTTAAAAATCTCGATAGTGAATGAGAAGTTAGTTATTACATGTCAGAATTTAATGCATCAAAAGAAAATTCAATAGAGGGAACAGTACTAATTACATCATCATTATAATTGGTAAAACATGCATTGATGTTTCATTTTTTTTATTAATAATTCAGTTTCAATTAAACTATTGACGTCCCTGTCGTTATATCTGTTTCTTGAGTTAATCCATGTAACCTGATCAGATATCAGCGTTTAATAAAAATTGCATTATTATCTGTCTTTTAAGTCATTTTAATTTTACAGATGTTCTGGTAAAAAGTAAAATCAAAATACTGAACTCGGAGGAAAATCAAATCGGAAAGTACATAATCACATGGCAAAATAAAATTAAAACAAACGCATTTAAACGAATGGGCAAGAACTGTCATATTCCTGACTTGGTACAGGCATTTTTAAATGTAGAAAATGGTGGATTAAATCTGCTTTTATAGTGCTAAGCCTCTCACTTTGATGACAGTTTCATCAAATTCTGTTATATTGACAATGATGCGTGAACTAAATATACATAATGAATAAAATAGATCAAAATATGGGTACATCAGTCATCAACGTATAACAATTGCAAAAGGGACAATTTAACACAACACAAAGACATCTATCTACAAACACATTCACTGATAAACGTGTCTGACGTCAGAAAATTGTATACGCCACGTAAAGATTGCCACTCATTATTGATAATTCTAGTTTCATAAAAATGATACTAGTATCATTTTTGTACCTTTTTGTCGAAATTATCTCATTTTGGAACACTGGTGTTGAACTTATATTTAAGAATACTTAAGTTTACAATTTGTCGGTAAAAAAAATCAGAAGCAATTAACATTCTAAAGAATTGATGACACAGTTCATCAATGAAACTCATATCGAACTTTATACGCTATATGACACAATTTGTTGTCAAAGAATATTGATTTGTTTTCAAAGAATATTGATTTGTTGTAAAAGAATATTGAGAGAAAATATTTTTTAACAAAAAAGAATAACTGTATGTACTAAGTAAGCCGCAAAAAAGTTACATTTTGAATTTAAACATGTTTTTTTTCAAGAAACAAGAGAAGACAGAATTACAAGGAGATGGGAATGCAAAACTTACACAAAGTTTAGTCAAAGGTAATACTTAGGCCGTGTTCACATTGACCTAAACTCGGTGTTGTGTTAGTGTAACTCACACATAAACTAAACCTCATTACGTTCTCATAGATAAAACTCAATGTTTACATGTAGTGTAAATCAGGTTTTGTCTACATGCAGTCGATAGTCGATGTAGGCCTTGTGTAGGTTAAGTGTACACTAAACTAGGCATTCAGAACTTTAATTTTCTCATGTATATTTAAAAAAGAAGCGATTTTTATATAAAATTGATACTAATAACACTTATTAATAAAGTTCTTTGAAGAAATATTTGTCTAAACGTGATATATTTATTTGTTATAATTTTGTTACCTAGCCTTATTAACCCCTTATCAAGACAAACAAGACTCACCCATCATCATTGCCGAGCACATAATTCATTTGGAAGGTCTTCCCGAATCGACTGGACGTACACACTGACAGAAATATTTGCCACTGTTCTTTACTCAATCCACGATTCACTCATAAATGCATTACTATAAAAGGGTGAGGCTAATTGTTTGTTTGTGCAGTATCTCAAGTCCGTTCAAATACAGTTAGAAAAACGATAACCCCCTCCTTTTGCTAAGGCAGCAACCATTTGATGTTCTGGGGGGGAGGGGGCTATGGATTTGTTTTGGAGTAAAAAGTTTGTTTCCAATTTTTTTGACCCTGAGAAAAAAAAATTGTTTGTTTCACCCTGAGCTGCCACTATATTTTATGCTAAAATTGAAAAAATGTTTTGAAAAAAAATTGTCTAGAACGAAAATCCATAGCCCAATTTTTTCTCGGGCGAAAGTTTATATTTTTTTTTCTATGGTACCAATTCATTATTTGGTACTATAATGTATGGGCAAACTTTGGATTCAGAACATTTGTTCATTCTAATCTTCTGTATGACCCCAAGTTTTTAAACCAAATTGTGGTAAAATCACCCCACCCCCCTTTTTTTAAAGTCTTATGGTTCGTTTTTGATGCGTTTTGTTTTTTGATTTTGCCATGTGATTATGGACTTTCCAAATTGATTTTCCTCTGAGTTCAGTATTTTTGTGATTTTACTTTTTCCCTATTAACTGCTAGAAAAGTTGTTGGAAAATTTGAATTCTGTTCTTACGTAATGAACATTTAAATGACATATAGTTTACAAGTGTGAACAAATCTTATGTACAGGTAGCTAAACAAGGTGTATAGATGTGAACCAATTTAATGTGAAACTAGTGTGCATTACATTAAACCAAATGTAAACATGTTTACTGTACACAGCGTTTGGTGTGAACACGGCTTTATTTGAGATATGCTAATTGAGTGTAAGATGCACTAATAATTTTAATGTGTCATGCATTTTTGTATCCATACTGTAGCAAAATGTTCAAATTAATGCTTTTGTATGCTGTTGTAAGTTTATTTAGAATAAGTGGATATAGTTCAAATATCTTTGATTTATTTCGTTTTATTTATTGATTTTGACAAGTATATGTTTAATTGGACAAACCACTTATTCCTTGAATAGTAATACTGGGAAATGGATTTCTTCTAAACTTATGATAATTTTAGTTCATATTATTATAAGAAATTGCTTGTTCGCATGGCTCGAGGATCTGTAATGAATACATCTTTCTTGAAAACATGTTTCCACCATCAAATTCTACTATGAATTGAAATCAAAAATAAGAATTGTAACTTTTGTCCAGGTCGATCATCATTTATGCCCGGGGTTGGGATAAAAAATAGTAAGTTACTAGTTTTTTTGTTTTTTTTAAAGCATGTCTATCAGCCAGAATACAAAACCTGGTCTTGGGAAGTTGTCAATTTCGTTTCTCGAATTTTAGTTGGATTCTACCGTTTGTTTTCCCAATTGAATTTGTTTTACATTTGATGGGCACTTTGTAGACGAAACGCGCGTCTGGCGTTTAAATTATAAAACTGGTATTTTTGATAACTAATAATAACTTGCTGTTCGAGGTAAAGCAAGGCTTCGTGTTGGAAACCGTTCTTTAACCTATAATGGATTTACTTGTGCAAATTTCAAATTGAATGGAAAGATTTCTCAGTGGGACTCATACCACATCTTCTTTTTTTTTCTAAACTTTTGTGTATTTACATGCTTCTTATGTCGTATGTGAACATCTTCGTAAATGACTGAGAAATAAATGATTAATAGACATTAACGGAAACGGTCATACACCTACGATTAGAATTACAATTACACCTACAGGTAACATTTAAATATTGGGGCGGTTACAGTGTAAATATAAAACGTCGTTTGAAAACAAACTCACATGAAGTTTTTCTATAGTTGAACAACGGAGTTTAAAAAAAATTTATGTAATAATGCATAAACATTAACTTGTATACATTTTGTTATCAAGGTTGGACATGATGCATATGTACGGAGTTTTATAGAATGTAAAACATCATTAAATCAATTTTACACGAGACGTAAAAAAAATCGTAATTGTCAGAGGCTAGGTTTAGACAACTAGAACATTTCAATAAGACTTGGTGTTAAGAAAAAGGCAATCAATTAATCAGGAAGCATGTTGACAATATTTAATGTTAATGCATAGATATATATATATTTCTCCCCTTTAAAAAAAAAGAGAATGATATCAGCGGGTGGTAGTTTAAGAGACAAAAAAATATTAATTACTCATGGCATTTTACTGACGTTCGGTAAAATGTTATTATCTTTTATTTTTTTCTGAATGCGTTGACTGTATATTTCTATGTCATACACAGTCACTGACCTGATATCACTTTTCCTCATGAATATTTAAATAGAAATTGCCGAAATTGTAATAAATTATTCATGCGACCTATTCAACCTGTTCTTGTTTCCAATGTATACAACGACTCAAACTTGTTTCTTTTACAATTTTTAGAAAAAAAATATTTCACTTAAATCATTATGTTTTGTGCTTATTGTCAATATTTTAGTTCATTCTCAAACAATTCCTTCACCATCGATAAGGGTTTCAGCAGGAAATGTACATTTCATTGTGTTGTATATTTCTCCGCCTGCATGATATGGGGCCTTTTTTTTAAAAGGGGGAGTTTCCCAATATTTAAATTGAATAATAAAATTTTCACATTAAAGAATAATAGAAAACTATTTTTTAGATTGCAGTTAGAAGACAATAATAGTGCATTGACTTGACATATCAACGATATAAGGATTCGGCACGAAACAGGGAAAATGCTCTGCATAGCCGCGCTTTCCCAGTTTCTAAGCCTCATCCTTATATCGTTGATATGTCAAGTCAATGCACTATTATTGTCTATCGATACTGCACTCGTTCCATTTGAGCAGTCAAAATGCGTTGACCGTATATTTCTATGTCATATACAGTCACTGACCTGATATCACTTTCCTCATGAATATTTAAATAAGAATTGATTAATTTATATTTAATTTTTAATGCGACCTCTTCAACCTGTTTTTGTTTCCAACGTACACAACGATGCGTTTAACGACTCAAACTTGTTTCTTTAACTATTTTTGGGAAAACATATAACAAACGAATTCATTCACCATTGATTGCGGTTTTAATACAAGTAATGTACATTTCATGGTGTTGTATATTTCTCCACCTGTGTGATATGAGGAGATTTTCCCAATATTTAAATCAAATTAATAACATTAACACACAATTGAAAATGTATTTTTTAGATTGCAGTAAAAAGATAATAATAGTGCATTGACGTGACATATCAACGATATAAGGATTCGGCCCGAAACAGGGTAAATGCTTGGCACAGCCTCGCATTTCCCCTTTTCTAAGCCTCATCCTTATATCTCTGATATGTCAAGTCAATGCACTATTAGTGTCTATGTATCGAATATACAATGTAAACTATTCGTAAGACTCTGTTGAAATGTGGAATAGGTGTACTCAAATAGTTGGAAGTTTAATATCTATCTTTGATAATTAAACAAGACCAAAATCGCGATTGAACATGCGTCGCTGTATGTTATTAATTGAGGTTGCATTATACTGGTTCAGAAGTAAAAATGCTAATTACCTTCCATCAAACAAAGAAACAATGTAAACTATTCGTAAGACTCTGTTGAAATGTGGAATAGGTGTACTCAAATAGTTGGAAGTTTAATATCTATCTTTGATAATTAAACAAGACCAATATCGCGATTGAACATGCGTCGCTGTATGTTATTAATTGAGGTTGCATTATACTGGTTCAGAAGTAAAAATGCTAATTACCTTCCATCAAACAAAGAAAACCAAATGGTTTACTTGTATTATACGTCTTGTAAAATGTCAAACTATATACTAAACGATATAAAAAAAGAAGCTGTGGTATGATTGCAAATGAGACAACTATCCACAAAAGAACAAAATGACACAAACTCTAATAACTATAGGTCATCGTACGGCCTTCAACAATGAGCAAAGCCCATACCGCATAGTCAGCTATAATAGGCCCCGATAAGACTATTTAAAACAATTCAAACGAGAAAACTAAGGGCCTTATTTGAGTAAAAAAATAAACGAAAAACAGATATGTAACACATAAACAAACGACAACCACTGAATTACAGGCTCCTGACTTGGGACAGGCACATACTTAAATAATGTGGCGGGGTTAAACATGTTAGCGGGATCCCAATCCTCCCCTAACCTGGGGCAGTGGTATACCAGTACAACATAAGCATGATAAGAATGAACTATAAAAATCATTTGAAAAAGGCTTAACTCATCAGATAGACACAAAATACAAGTTGACGTGGCCGCGTACTTATACATCCCGACAAAACAAGACACAATGGATTGATCTGATAGTATTCGCAGTTATCTGACATCTAGTTCAAAGCCACTAAGAACTAATAAAAAAAATCATGCCTCTAAGACTAAACACTCAATCCGTACACATCCAACATACAATGGATTTAGTGTAAAGTCGTCATAAACAGCCAGAGAAGAACATGACATTGTGCAATTTCAAGTTACAGGTATCGACAGACTGTAGATCCATGAAAATGTATATGGATATAACTTACTAGTAATATTGAGTTAGCTTTTAATCTACTGATAACAAAATCAATATTTATACCAATAAAACAACTTTCAATGATCTTATTACAGTGTTGAATAGGTAACCTTTTAGAATAAGTTTATTTAAAGGAGCAACAAGTTTACATGGATCATTTCTAAATTTCCGGGCACGGTTAACAACATTACAGTAAAAATGAAAATGTGCTATCCCGTTTGAAATAAGTTTTCTTCCAAAAAAAAAAAAAGGTCCAACCAAATTTCAAAACCAAATCTTTATATCTATGGAAAAATTTAGTGAAGGTTTTAAGTAATTAATGGAAACCATATCCCTGGTTTAATAATTTATCAGTAATAAATAGGTTGCGTTCGTTAAAATCAAAAAAGTCACAACAGACAGGGGCATAGCGAACAAGTTGTGAAATATAAACACCGTAAGATGGTGCCAAAGGAACATCACCATCAAAAAATGCAAAATTAACAATAGGGAACGAAAAATCGTCTATTGTGTCGTAAATTTTAGTGTGTAGTTTCCCGTTTAAAACCGAAATATCTAAATCCAGGAAAGGACAGTTATTACCGAATACATTTGTAATTCGTATATTTTCCCTTTGATCTTACTGCCTAATATTTTCGAGTATCTTCGTACTGGCTGTATCACTTAAAATATTAGGCAATACATTGCGTGATGTCATAATTACCGATAAACAGAATAAAAGGTAGTTTCGTTTTTGATACTGACTATATCATGTTGAATATCTTAACTGGCCCTAACGGGCTCGTCTAGATATTCCACATTATATATATTGTCAGTATCAAAAACTCAACTACCTTTTATTCTTTATACATCGCCATACAGGAAGTGGCTGCACGGCAGATGTAGAAATACTTACACGCTGCAACCTATAATTATAAATTAAGGAAACATAAAATTAATCCCTTCAATAAAAGCCAAGAAAGCCAAAGTCTTTTTGAGAGCTGAACGGACAGACGGACGGACAGAATTGAGCGGTTACTAAACCTGCTTTCGCCTTGAGCGACGCAGGACAAAAATACTACAAGGTTCTGAGTTTTTGTGCAATTTCCATAGAAAGCTTGGGAATCGTTTGAGTATGGCGTGTAAGTTTACCGGTGTAGATGAATATGGGTGGGTCTAATTTGCTAAAACATGACTCGAGACTAGTACAATTTCAATATAGAGTGCATTTGTTTGACGGTGTTCATTTCAACACAAGTTTTATCCTTAAAAGTATAAAGGTGCAAAGGTTAATCAGGCGTGAAAAAGTTGTAAAAAAAAATCGCATACTATTTGAGGCGGTTAGGGGCAGAGGCGGATACAAAAGTCTAATTCTAAAAGCAAAGGACATTGATACAAATGTATTTCAAAAGCACTGCAGTGGTAGGTTTAATGATTATATTTTGAAACTTGTTTATCACATTTTCCCGTGATTTTCAAGTGCATTACTTGTAGAGACACTCTGAACGAAATTTCAGCTGATTTGTTGTTTGATTGATTGTTAACGTCCAGTGGCAATTATTGCATGCATGATCAGAACGAAAACAAGTTAACAATAAATACAATATGTAGGTCTTGTAATAGTGGCCATCCGGGATCATTGTCGAGGAAATTTAGACTGCCACTGGAAAATGAGGTCATAATGGATAGGGACAGAAATTTTGCACTGCAACAGGCCACCAACGGACGCCTCAAAGAGTTGGTGCAAAGGTTCTTAACGTGCAAAGAGCGTGGCACTCTCTTTACACGAGGCATAGGATTTAAAGTCCCCATTCTGACCGGACGTGGCTGCAAACTTCATACATCCCGCACAGCCAAACGAATGCCCCACATAACAGGCGTTTTACTGCCGGTCGGGAGAGGACCAAGTGACCATATTTCATTTCCCAGTCACCCTTCAGGATAGCTGTTATGTCTATACTCAAATAATGAAGACAACATTTTATAAAGATAACATAGAGACACAGACACGTTAATTTTTATTTCTATAGAAGTCGCTCTTTACTATCCTACTACCTGTCGATACATTTATTTGTGGCATTGCACAAGTCATGTCTTATTTGACTATTAATGACGTTAAAATACTAAATCCCTGGGATGTGTTTTAGTTGATTTTAGTCTCTGATGCATGAATTTTTATTATTAATTGGTTTTAGCTTTTAACTAGCTGTCAGTAACTGCTAGTAGTCTCAAATCGTATTTTCTTGTTAATTCGACCTGTTGATACTGTTTTTTATTTATATGAATCTTGTCTGTACACCAGCTTTAATTATTTGTAATATCTTCAATTTTTCACTTATTCTTACAACAATTGTATAAACTTCAAGATTATAATTATTTTTTTTAAAACCGGTTTTTTTTTCTAAAGTGAATATTGATTGGTTAAATGTCCTGCCATGGCTTTGTTTGAATTTGTTTGTTAGGTTTTTTGTCATGAATGTTTGTCTCTAATATTTAATGAACTGTGCATTTGTATTCAGATATCGCAGATCAAATTTATTCGTTCATTGTGCAATCATACGTTTTTGATTGAGTTAAGTCTGCCAATTGATATTTTATCGTGTGTTTTTCTATGTTGTGATGTTATGTTATTGTTTCAGAAAAAAAGAGAAGGTTTGGATCCATTAAAACCTTTAATCCCGCTGCAATTGTTTGCACATGTCCTAAGTCAGGAATCTGATGTACAGTAGTTGTCGTTTGTTTATGTAATATATACGTGTTTCTCGTTTCTCGTTTTGTTTATATAGATTAGACCGTTGGTTTTCCCGTTTGAATGGTTTTACACTAGTAATTTTGGGGCCCTTTATAGCTTGTTGTTCGGTGTGAGCCAAGGCTCCGTGTTGAAGGCCGTAATTTAACCTATCATAATGTTTTACTTTTTAAATTGTTATTTGGATGGAGAGTTGTCTCATTGGCACTCTCACCACATCTTCCTATATCTAGAGAAATCACCGTTTCTAGCGGAGAGCGTATCGTTATCTGGACTTTTTTGTGAGCGACAAAAAAACATCCGAACAGACATCCAGTATTGATACTTTATAGAAGACAACAGATCGTTCGAAACTCCCAGAATATGTAGAATATAAGTAAAAATTTAAGTAGACTTATTACACACTATAGAGTATAGAGTAACACGTCGTCGGAGAATTAAAAAAAAATATGGGGAATTTTTGTTGACATCTTATACAGCAATTCGAATCTGTTGTGACCATATACGCTAAATTAAAGACCTATTTAGAATACAAAATGGAGGATTTGATTTAACTAGTCTCTATATTTTATTTTTATTTTGAGATGACCCCTTGTTTTTGTCAACTGTAATCGTAAGTATAAAGCCGTGTTAACACCAAACGCCGTGTACAGTAAACATGTTTACAAATAGTTTAATGTAATGGACACTGGTTCGACATTAAATTTGTTCACATCTATACGCTTATTTAATTACCTGTACATAAGATTTGTTCACACTTGTAAGCTATATTTCATTTAAATGTTCATTACGTAGAACCGAATGCAAAGTTTTCGGACAACTTATCTAGCAGTAAGGGAACGACCTTTTGACCTCAAAAAGGTTGATGGAAATATTCCAATCCCAGATTGGATAAAACTAATCTGATCATACAGATGATAAAGATAAATATACTGAATCAAGAGTTTCCCCATAAATATGAAGATTATTTTTTTTGAACGTTCGCGCAAATAAAAAAATCTGATTCAGATATCGCCCCCACCCACCCCCATTTGGAAGTTAAGTGGTTGCTCCTTTATGAAATAAAATTGAGAATAGAAACGGGGAATGTCATGTCCTTTTTATGATTTGCAGTAGTTTAAATAAACGTAAGATGTCCCGATTTCGCATTAGAAAACGTAGGCTGCAGCAACGTACTTACAGACGAAAAAAGGATTGAGATATAAGGGATCACTTCATTAAGGTTTTCAAAAGGGAAAGACCTTACTGTATTTCTTCTGTTTATTATTATTCTTCCGCCAAACTTTGACGAAGTTAGCAGCCTAAACCGTAAGACGTGTCGCTTTCATATTCACACTTTGTATCGGTGTCATGAATACCTATCTGGAACTCACCCTGTTAGTCGAAATATTTTGTCGGTTCGGAGTAATTCCTCCGAAACCAGAAAACCTTGTTATCGTTCCAACACCGTAACCGTAATAGGTAGAAGAAAAACAAAGGTTGGAATTTGTTCAGGACCAGACCCCTGTTCTTCGTTACATTTGGATCGAAAAGATTCAACGACTCATTGGTAGGGTTATGCCCCTATTAAAATTTACCGGTGTCGGTTGGCCACCAAAACTCAGAAACCGCAAGTCGTAGACACCTAGGATCTTCACCAATCATCATCAATTCATGTATCTTTGAAAAATACCTCAAGGTCAAATGTGTATGTTGACCTTGACCTTTGACCTTACACCTTGTTATCAGAACAACTCAGAAACCATTATACTTACAGAAGTTTTAAATTGTGGAAAATGTTTGGGTCATTACGGCGCACATTTGTTACATTTTGACCGAAGAGATTTGACCTTTTTTAAGGGCCATAAAGCCTTTTTTAGGTTTCTGAAAAGACAAAATCATCTTTTACTACATAACTAAAGGTCCTAGACCCATGGCGTCTTCAGCAATGTCATTGGGGACTAATGACCTTGACAAAGGTCAAGGTAAAGTCCCATATAGCTAATTATGTGTTTTTGACCTTATTTAAAGGATTTTCAGTGTGTTTTAAAGCTTTTCAATGCATTTTACGTCTATTGGAACATGTATTTTACAATATAAAAGGAAAGACCTCCCAATTGTCCTCTCAATTGTTCAAGAACAATTGACATTTTAATTTTTATCTTTTCTGTTTGTTTCAAATGATATTTCTTCTCCAAGGAGTATTTGACAAAGGAAGAGAGTAATTTTTTTATTTTATTATTTTAAGGGTAATTTAACGGATCTGAGATACTAGACAAACATATCATTTATCTGACACTATTTAGTAATGCATTTACAGTATGAGTGAATCGTTGTTTGAATAAAAACCAGTGGCGAATATTTCCTTGTAGGCAAGTCGATTCGGGAAGACCTTTTCAGATGAATTAGGCAGCAACTATGAGAGCGAAAAAAATCAGTGTAAAACAACTTTTTATTCTCCAAAAAGTAAAAATAAGTTATAAAATCCATAGCACCATCCAAACCCCTACCCCCCTCCCCCCAAAAAAAACAAAAATCCCTCGAAAATCAATGGGTGGTGCGTTATTGGTTCGGCAATGATGCTGCTTTAAGTCTTGATGAAGGGTTAATAAATCAATTTTATTCGAAAAAAGTTTCCTCCTTAAATATGAATACGGTTAAACTAATGTCATGAATGCTTAGTTTTGTGTACACTTAAAATACACAAGGCCTACATTCAGTATCGACTGTGTGTTGACAAAACATAATTTAAACTAGTACATGTTAACATTGAGTTTTATCAAGGGGAACACAATTATGTTTAGTTTACGTGCGAGTTACATTAACACAACACCGAATTTAGGTCAATGTGAACACGGCCTAAGTGTAATCCTAGGTATATACCTACTTGCTGCAAGTGTCTATTAACAAAGTAATATTTTTCTCATACCTCCTGCCTCTTTCATATGGTGATTACATATCTCAATCAATACGTTATGTTCGCACTATACAGACTTCATATACAGGAGTGTGCTACTTACGCAGAAACTGCTCAAACAAAGTTATAATGAGAACAGATTAAAAATGACGCTCCGTAAATTCAAGGACACCATCACGAGTTTGTTGATCCATACGATGTAGCTTTGTTTAAGACGTGGCATGATACTTTTCCATTTCAAATTTACATGTTTGGTTTTGATGTTGTGTTTGTTGTTATCATCAGATTTTGTCAAATGTCTTAACGAGTGTGTTTGTAAATTACTACTACAATTACATATTAATGAGTATTATAATGTTCACTGTTATTAATATAAGTTAGATAAGTCATACAAATCTAACCTTGAATTTCATTCGAATTTGGTTTTTTTCTTAATTTTCGGAACACGTTTTAGAAATTTAAATGTGACGTTACTTTGGGCGTTGTATTGACTATGGCTAACAGGGCTGTGATTTTGAAATGTATTCGTTTTAACTCTATAGCAAGTCACCACCTCAGTTTAATCATGTATATCTATCATATAGTCATTTCATAAAATTTACTGTTTGCAAAAATATGTATTATTCTTGATGAAAATGAAGTTTATGTCCAAGGCAGATAACCCTGGCCTAACAACTTATTGGAATTTTTGCTTCTAGGCGATCTTCAACTTTGTAGTTGTTAGGGCTTTCAAACTCCTTACATCTACGCATAGTTTAGTGTGGACGTAGAGCGCGTATGGCGTATACAGATATTTTGTTAACCTATTACCTTTTGATGGCTATTATTCGTTTGTTTCTCTGTTTTATATTTTCTCCAATTTATCTGTTTTATCCTGTCGTGTAATGTTGTCATCCTAATATTATAGTTAAAACTGCCATTAAAGCGGGAGGTTTGGCACGACACAAAACCCGGTTCAGCACACCATTTTTTGATTGAATGCCCTGTACCAAGTCAGGAAAATTACCATTGTTACATTATAGTTCGTTTCTGTGTGTGTTACTATTCGGTGTGTCTCTGTTGTGTTGTAGTTCTCTTATATTTGATACGTTTCCCTCAGTTTTAGCTTGTTACCCGGACTTGATATTTCTCTGTCGATTAATGAATTTTGAACAGCAGTATACTGCTGTTGCCTTTATTTAAGTTTTGAATCCCATAACGGTTTTACAACACTGATTCAAGTTTGTATGCAAAACTTTGAAAACAGACCTTGCAATTAACTGAAGAACCAGTTTGTTGTTAACAAGATAGTTTGAGCAACACAAACCTTATATACCTATATGGAGTTATTTTCTTTCAGAACGTCAGGTCATTCATTTTCAGAATCAACGCGGACGATACCATGTTTCAATGGTATATGCTCTAAGGCATAACATAATGACCTGTGTAAGGTCATTATTTTCCTTGATAAACATGCAATCTATGATTTACTTCAAAATTTTATTCGTCTAATAGGTTTTTGTTGCCGATTTGGAAATTTATTTTCGAAAGTTCAACCGATGATAGATGTAAAAGAAACCGTCATTGAAGACCCGCATTTAATTTTAGAAACTAATAACGTGAAGTTTTGTTGATTTATCGCTATAATAAATAAACATTATCATATATGTCAGATGAATTTTAATGTAGACTTTCATAAAATAAATCCAGATTTAACATATTCGTGTGTAAGATTTTGAAAATCTTATTGAGTCAAACTGAATAGGTTAATCAATTTTTGGTTGCTTGCTGAACGTCCAGTGGTAAATACTTCATGCCTGTTAAGAACGATACACACTGAATTGGAAATCATACTGTGACCTACATGTATTTATATTTGTCTTCGTGTCAGTTCTTCACGTTTTGAAAATTATGTATACCTTATTTTGTATTTATGTATTAACGTAACTCACGGAAGGGTCGGGTGCGGAGGGTATATAATTTTATCCTTGTCATCTTTAAATAAAATGTATTGCAATTCGAAAGACAATCTTTATGAAATTTTCATTCGATTCAAGTAAAATGGTTAAATAAATAACAACTTTTCCGCGAGAGAAATAACATAACAAATAGAGAAAAAAAACATACCCCTCCCCCTTTTCCATAAGCTAATTGGTATTATAAATAACTTACAATGTGTCTTGTATTTGTGATACACCAAATCTTTATAAAATTAATATTTTTTGACGGTATATAAGTCAGATAATGAATGTTTTAAGGTTTTTCTTGTCGTAGAACACACCTCGGGGTGTCCGGTCGGTCTTTCATTTGATCAATCCTAACACCCCTCAGTGTGTTCTACGACAAGAAAATTCTTAAAATGTGCATTATCAATAACATAAACGCTATAGCTGAAAATTAATTTATCTATGTAAAGTCTACCAGTAAAGCATAGAAGTACAGGTGTAAAATTGTGCGTTTAAAATTCGCACATGTAGACTTTCATAAAATAAATCCAGATTTAACATATTCGTGTGTAAGATTTTGAAAATCTTATTGGGTCAAACTGAATAGGTTGATTAATTTTTGGTTGCTTGCTTAACGTCCAGTGGTAAATATTTCATGCATGTTTAGAACGATACACACTGAGTAGGAAATCATACTGTGACCTACATGTATTTATATCCGTCTTCGTGTCAGTTCTTTACTTTTTAAAAATTATGTATACCTTTTACGCTATCAAATGATCAACTAATAAAATAATTTTATATTATACCGAATAACATTAACGTAACTCACGGAAGGGTCGGGTGCGCAGGGTATTTATTTTATCCTGACCATCTTTTAATAAAATGTATTGCTATTCGAAAGACAGTCTTTTTGAATTTTCCGTTCGATTCAAGTAAAATAGTTAAATAAATAACAACTTTTCCGCGAGAGAAATAACATAACAAATAGAAAAAAAACATACCCCTCCCCCTTTTCCATAAGCTAATTGGTACAATACATAACTTACCATGTGTCTTGTATTTGTGATACACCGTTCTCGGATGGTAACAATACATTTGTGTCTTACTTCATGCAGTTACAGTAATATGTGTACTGTGTATGGATAACAATTTTTAAAAGGTTTATATCTAAATTATTTAGTGAGTTTTATTTCACATTTTAAATGAGCCGAAGGGCGTTATAAAACCTGAACGCATTAGAAAGGAATATCCCACTTTAGTGTTGTCGGTAAAAAAGGATACTAAATTTTACAAATCTTTATATAATTATTAATTTTTCACGGTATATAAGTCAGATAATGCATATTTTAAGGTTTTTCTAGTCGTAGAACACACCTCGGGGTGTCCGGTCGGTCTTTCATTTGATCAATCCTGACACCACTCGGTGTGTTCTACGACAAAAAGATTCTTAAAATGTGCATTATCTATAACATAAACGCTATAGCTGAAATCTTAAGGTGTAATACCACCAAATCATGGTACGTCACATCCGGTTGCATACGAAAGTAGGTCTAAAAAAATATTCCCTTGAATTTGACCGTTGTAGGTAATTAATCCTACATTTTATTGCAGTAAAACTATTTCTGTGTCATAAACATATGTCTTGGGTATTTCAAACACCATTATTTTTTATTTGTGATTTCTATAGAAAATTTTGTAATCTTGAAGTTACATGGTGACTAAACCTTGTAAAGATAGAATAAGGGGAGAAATTTGATTGGTTAACTTCCAATGATGGTTATTTTCTTATATGCAATGAAATGTTATGTGAAACTTTTTCGATAGAATTGGACAGGATAAAACTTTACTTTTGTCAAGTATTTCTTTATTTGAAACAAAGATAAATTCTGCACAACTTTTTGAAAAGTGCAAATTTAACAAAGACTAATAGGGGAAAATCAATGGTGGTATTACACCTTAATTTATCTATGTAAAGTCTACCAGTAAAGCATAGAAGTACAGGTGTAAAATTGCGCGTTTAAAATTCGCACATGTAGCAGAAATATAATTTTGTCGTTCAAAGTATGACGGCACACATAAATGCAGAGTCACGTAAAGTAGATATAACAAAAAACAGATTTAACAGTAAAAGTAATAATAATAAATAAAATAATTGTGTGGTTCAAAGTATGACGGGATACATAAGTACAGTTTCACGTCAAAGTATGACGGGATAAATAAGTACAGTTTCACGTCAAATGTATATCATTAAATTCAGACTTAACAGGAAAAGTAGTATTATTGAATAAAATAGTTTTGTCTTTCATGTTCATAGTATGTCAAGATCCATAAGTAAAAGTAATATTGATAAATGTAATAAAGTATGATGTTTAACATAGTCACTTCAACAGATTATCTAAAAAAAAACTGACTTAACAGTACAAGTTATATTAATAAAGACAAATAAAAGAATACTATAACACGTTATAAAGATGATAACCAACGTCAGTACGCAGAGACCATCTTGCATTATTAGTTAATTTGATACAGAATATTTATCAACAAGTTCTGGGTATCTTCCGATGAACTTTTTTTAGAAAAAAGGACGAGAGGTTCTTTCACATACCCCTGGTTCATCAACTTTCTGCTAAGACACTGGTGACGTTTTACAACGTCTGAATAGGAGCTGCAAGCTCTTGAATACCTAATAAGTTTGGAAATGTATATTCCATATGCAGGTGAAGTTGATATATTACTACTTAGGTGGGGGAAATTGATAATTTCAAAATCAAAATCATAGATTCTGGTACTGAGATGACTGTGTATGTCAAATTCGAGGTATAAGTCTAAAAATGAGGCGGAGGAAGCCGTGTCTGTTGTCTTTGTAATTTCTAGTTCTGGAGGGTATATTAATGGATACCAATCAGAAAAGATCAGATTGTTAATGTAAAGATCATCCTCAATATATCTGAAAGTGAAATTGAATAACTGTCTTCTTTGATCTTCTTGTTTGACAAGTGTCTGAAGGAACTCTTGATTCATATGAAAATAAGAAGAGGTCGACAAGGAGAGGCGAACAGTTCTTTCCCATAGGAATGCCGACAATTTGTTGAATAAGTCTACCTCCAAATTCAACAAATATGGTGTCAATAAGAAACTCTAGTATACTAATCACTTGTTCATCTGTGTAGTATGCTTTACCCTTTTGCTCCTTATTAACAAAATATGCCTTATGGTATCCCATGATGAAAAGCATTGTGGATTATTTCTGTTAGACGTTTTTTTTTCAATTTCACATGGGGAATACTTGTATACACGGTTGAAAAATCAAAAGTTTTAATAGAACTAATTTCAGAAAAAGACCGATATTTGAAATTATCCAGAAGTTCTTTTAGTTTTAAGAGTTTTAAGAATCCACATAGGGTTAATACCACTACCTGAGTAAACAGTTTCACAGTATATTTGAAGACCCTCTTTCACTGACGATAGTCTTTTGGTCAACCTAATAGACAATTCTTTAGTAGAACAAGCAGATGATATCTTTGTGTCTTTTTTGTTATAAATAAGACATATTTGTTAATCATTTCAGGTAAAAAACGTTCAGAACTCTTTCTTTACTATGATGATTTAATTCATAAAACAGTACTTGACAAGATGGTTTTGGATAACTTGATTTCAAGGTGTATATTGATGATAGAGGACAGAGAGGAAATTATCAAACCAACAACACAAAGAGAGCGTAACAGGGTTCTACTTGATATCTTGATTGAGAGACCATATAATACTTTCAATGTGTTCAAAGATGTCTTAAGAGAATCTGAAAAATACAATTGTGATGTCCAAGAACTTGTCAGTAGAATGGAATGTATTGCAAGCAGTGATGAACATATGATAAGTTGTCATGATATCAGTAAGTACTTATAACTTTAACATGTGTTCAGCTATAATGGTTATATATCACAACACAAAGAGTAAATAATATAATTGCAAACCAAATCAAAGAATACATTATTTCTGCACATGCATGTACACTCATATATGCTTTCATCATTTTAAGCCATTTGGGAAAGTAAATTGTTATTGCTATTTCCCAAAATTGATCGCCCTGAAGATCATAAAAAAACATTTTATTAAAATAAAGTATGTCAATAAAGGTTTTGATTTTGTAATATTGCCGTTATATTTAAAATCATTCCTCAGTAAAGGACCTAATTATCGTCCCCCGTCAATTATTTATTAGAATGAGTGTCGTAATATCATCCACAACTCACTCTATTCTTACTGTTTGAAATGGATAAACGGGAAAAAGCTGACAGAAAATCTTTGGACTCTTTTTTATTTCAGTAATGAAGTCAGTTGATATACGTATTCAACAGTTAAAGAACATTTTACTATTAACAATAATCACCCTACACCTATTCTCGTATCAAACCTAAACTAAATAAACTAGCCAAGGAATTTGTTTTTGTCCCGGCCGATAAAGCTGCTAATAATATCATTATTGTGTGACGTAAAAAAACACTTTACAAATATAGATTTATTTCGTCTTCAAGCCATTGTTCAACTACTAAATTGTCTATTCTTCTTACCAGCACACTAGGTACAATTAAAAACCTGATAATAAATTGTTCAAATAAGGCCTCCGAAAATAGTGGAATTAATTACTTTTGAAGTGTCAATAACTTGTTGGAAGTACTTGATAAATTGCATGTTTACATTGGTGATTTTGAATATGTTCAAAGTTTGATTTTTCTACCCTGTATACCACATTGCCTCACATTCCCATTAAGAAAAAATTTACACGCTTAATTAAATGGGCATTCAAAACGTCAGAATGTAAATATATATGAATAGACTCTTTTAGGTCATTTTTTAGTAGTAATAAACCAAAAAACTATGTCAATTGGACATGCTTTGATTCTATATATATGCCCTTGAATTTTTACTAGATAACATTTTTGTTCGCTTTGGGGATTCCGTATATCGTCAGATTGTTGGAATTCCAAATGGGTCTAACTGTGCACCTCTTATGCGAACCTGTTTTTGTATTGTTATGAGTTACAATTTATGACAAAAATAAGCAAAGACCCATCGAAACAACATCTGATAAACAAATTTAAGAATACTTTGAGATATTAAGATGATATGTTGGCTCTCAATGATGACAACTTCGGTACGTATATTAAAGAAATTTATCCTGTTGAACTTACTTTAAATAAAGCTTATACTAACAATGACCACTGCCCTTTCCTCGATCTTGATATCCATATCACTAACGGAAAACTGAATACTAAAATTTATAATTAAAGAGATGATTTTTCATTTCCTATCGTTAATTATCCATTTTTAGATGGCGACGTTCCCTTGTCACCATCTTACGGTGTTTGTATATCTCAATGTACGATTCGCTCGTGTATGTAACAATGTTTTAGATTTAAACGATAGAAATGTATTAAATACTACATCATTATTACATCAGGGTTTTTGATATCACAATCTACTCAAAAGATTTACTAAATTTTATCATCGGTATCATGACATTATTCGTAAATATAGCTCAACATGTAGACTTCTTATACGTTCAGGTATTTCACATTCATTTTGTTATAGAAATATTCTTTATAAAGCACATAGGTGTCAGTATTAACTAACAAAAACTCTGAATAGATTTATTAGGAAGCGATACTGTTGTCAGGTCATTTAAGATTGCATATTTTGGCGTTAATATTGATTCACGTATAGGGCTTTGCATCGGACATAAACACATTTATTCAAAAAACAGTTGTTGGCATGACACGGGTTATGTTCTTCTCATATATGCTATGATGCTATGATACTAAATTCCTAACGGGAAGGATTGTGCCTGATGTTCATATGATGAAATCATAATCTTTCAGTCAGTTTTATTGACGTCTGAAGCTGACATGTCAGTTAACTGCTTGTAGTCTGTTGTTATTCATGTATTATTGTCATTTTGTTTATTTTCTTTGGTTACATCTTCTGACATCAGACTCAGACTTCTCTTGAACTGAATTATAATATGCGTATTAATATGTGTTTACTTTTCTACATTGGCTAGAGGTATTCGGGGAGGGTTGAGATCTCATAAACATGTTTAACCCCGCCATTGTTTTGCGCTTGTCCCATATCAAGAGCCTCGGGCCTTTTTTAGACTTGTATTATTTTAATTTTGGTTTCTTGTGTACAATTTGTAAATTAATAAGGCGTTCATTATCACAGAACTAGTATATATTTGTTTAGGGGCCAGCTGAAGGACGCCTCCGGGTGCGGGAATTTCTCACTACATTGAAGACCTGTTGGTGACCTTCTGCTGTTGTTGTTTTCTTTGGTCGGGTTGTTGTCTCTTTGACACATAACCCATTTCCATTCTCAATGTTATCGTTGTATGTATGACCAATGTCAAATGCTATTCCGCAATTCATCTTACAATTCAAAATATATTATGTACAAAATTTGTTTAACCTATATAGGCGAGTGACTTTAACCATAAAATTAAATTTTTAATGCACCTACCTAACACACGGCTAAATTATACATCATTTTAAAGCTACACATCTGTACTATCTGTTTTGCACGGTCGTAAAAAAATCGTACGGTGCAATTTCCGTCAAATCGATATCAAAGGCCAAGGTCGAAAAAGTGCATATTTTTGAAAATTTTAGCCTGATTGCATTATATGACTTTTATATACTTAATTCACATATGAAAACAATTTAAACTTTTAGCAGAGCGATTAACAGTCATTATTCAAATGCATTTTTTTATAATAAAAGCGTGTTTTGACAGAGAGCACATGTTTCCTGAAATTCGAGTAAAAGTTAACAAAATGTGTGAAAACCCACATTTTTCTTTCTGGTGCAACTGCTAATCACTTTAAACTAAGTAATTCCCTGTAATGACTATCAAAGAAGTTTTTGACATCATACAATTTCCTAAAAGTATGCTTACTTCTAATCAAACAGCAAATCATAACAACTCATACAGTTGCCCAAAATACCGCCATCTGCGAAAACACTGCTTTTAAGAATTTCTTCCTATTTAAACATTGTATGTGGTCAATATAAGATTAAATAAACAAATTCTTAAGAATCTGAAAAATTAAGAGTAAAAAAATATGTGCGCGAATCATCTTATTGCTTGAAATAAAGGGGTGAAACAAAGAAATTGCAATCTGCATTCTAACTACCAGTCTGAAATAAACATATTTTGACTTTTCTAATAATTATTGTTTGATTTGTAGCTTCATTATAAATATTGATGTAGTGAAAAGACCTTTTTATTTATTTTATGTGAATTGAAAATTTAGACCAAAATAAATAAAAATAAATTGATGAAAATTGAAATTTCAAAGAATTTCAAAAAAACAAGTAAACAAATAATAAAACTTGATTTCTTGATTGCTTGAATTGCGTTGTTCATTGTTTACATGTATTAATTCAAAATATAAGAATAACTTTGAAGAACAAATATCCATTTATACGCAAAGAATCTAGTTACAACTAGACTTCCTGAATAGCTTAAATGACTAGTTCGTTTTTCATACGAGAATGACTTCATGCAAGAGTTTCTAATGACGACTGAAAGGAAACTATCATTATCTTGAAACTTCACTCTCCACTATATAGAGGATGTCATCTCACTAAAGAGTACAAAATTTGTGACAATGTTGGAATCGTATTTCCCATTGAAATTGGAAATAAAAGACTCAACAGATATAGTTTAATCCATCACGTATCTTGAAATTGATGATGAGGGTTGGTTGAGAAAATGTTTTACGACAAGAGAAATGTGCATAAATCAACCAATAAAACCACCCTTTACTACAAAATTATAAACTTCTCATTTCCATCTAACCACATTATAGCAACGCCTGCATATCTATACTACTTAAGGAGGAAACCGATTTTATTGAGCCGCAACTCCTCTGAAATAAAGGCAACTATAGTATACCGCTATTCAATAGTGATCAATCGATTTACTAGTAACTGTAATAAAGCCGGGTCACAAAGCAAAAACTAGGGAAACGCATCAACTATAAGAGGAACACAACGATATAACAGAAACACTGAACTGCTACAAAAAAACACACGTCAACATACAAAGAAACAGATTATTCGATACCAACTATCATATGCCTGACTTGGTACAGGACATTTGAAGAAAAATGGTGGTATAAACATGGTTCTAAACCAGAGTTCAAATGCAAAGTTGAAATCAGTCCTTTGAAAATTCCATGGACGCCACTACGAGTCGGTTGACAATTATGAGATATCTGTTTCGCCAGAAGACGACTGATAAGTTCCATCGACGTAACCAAATTGTGAATGACTACAACCGAATAAGGCTTGGCACCGAGTTAGGGAAACATGAGCCACAAGACTGGTAAAAGAGAGCAGTGGTGTAGTGGTTAGTGCATCGAACTACTAACACAAAGGTTCCTGGTTCGATTCCCATTCCTCGATGAAAATTTCAGGGACTGAATTTTCGGCTCTACTAGACACCATTTGTGAGGTGGTAAGGAAACAATGAAAGTCCGTCGGAAGGGGACGATAAATGGCTGACTTGTGTTAAAAGAGAGTCATATCTCTTGCACGTTAAACACACGTTTGTAGATTTCGAAAAAGAGCAGACTAATGCCGCTACAAAGCAGCACTTGCTCACGTTAAGTGGAAAGAGATTAATTTAAGTTGCAAAACTTGTTTCCCAATCCACTATAAATGAATATGTTTAAACTAAGACGGTTGTCACATAATCTGCCTACCCTTTGGGAGGCCCTGACTTCATTCAGATTCTTTTTAGGGAGATTGTGTTACTCAATCTGTAGCTTTATATGTTGTGTTTTGTATACTGTTGCTTGTCTTGTTCGTTTGTTGCCCGGCTTTGTCAGTTCGTTTTTAATTATGAGTTTGATGTCCCTATAGTATATTTCGTCACTATTCAAGAAGTAAAAGGTTTTAAAATGATAGATCAGTGTAGCTAAATGTATCATGATAACGATTTGGTTCTATATATATATATATCACCGTGAGCAAATTAAGTTACTTAGTATTTTCGCGGATATTTGTCTTATTGCGTTTATCTTCTTCACTTTACTTTAAGGTGATTTTTGGCCGATTTTCATTACTGCAAGTTAATGTCTTTTAAGTAAAAATAAATACCAAAAGGACAATCAACATCTAAATCCATGAATCACATAAAGTTAATTAAAAGCATGAGCAAAATAAAATTAAAGTGCAAGAGACGAACAACAGTCCACAAAACACAGCATACCATGAAAACGATCACTCCTAAAACATCGATTCTTATAAGGTAAAGAAGGGTATTTAACTTTGTCATTTTGTTATTATACACTGCTTATAGTGTTTAACATCCAAATGACATGCTTTTGTATTTTAAAAGCTTATGTAGAAATTTCTGAAAACATCTTTTATTCAAATAATTAAAGCGATTAAACTTCTAAACACATTTAATATGATTTAATATAACACGATTTCAAACTAAATAAGAAACAGCCGCATTTTATTTAGTTCGTTTACATCCCGCTCTAGACAACCAAGTGTTTCTAACCAAGGTTACTTATTTCAATGTTGCCTACGATTAAGTATCAAAGTTATGTTTGCATTTAAACATAATTACAAAAAGTAAAAAAGTTTGACTTAGTAAAAAACAGTTAAACCTCAATTACCTCGAATATATTATGTTCTAACTTTAAATATCCCTTCTTTTATTATGAAATCTCATTCTCCTCCCTGATATTCCCAATTAGCGAAGTGCTATTTTAATATAAATTAACAAAATGATCGCTATTTGAAGATGGTAGATTTTTGGGCAACTGCAAACACTTCAATAGAAGGCTGTTCCATGAACAAAAATAAATAATAACATCTTAAAATTACAAAACAATTATTCCTTGACCTAAAATAAATACATTTTTCTATTTTTTAGCATACAAATATCTATTCCCCAAGCTATATTTTGCTTTTTGCAAAAAACAAAAAAAAATTTTAGGATTTGTGATAAATTTCAATTTTCGGGAAATTTTGCGCATCGAATTTCTTATTTTTTGTTTGATTTGGAAATTATGTATCATGTTCCATAAAATTCATAAGATCTTTTGAAAAATTTTAGGGTACAAGAATTAGAAAATAGCGTTTTATTTAATAATCGCAAAAATTGGAATTTTTCTTCATGACCTTTGACCTTGATTTAACAGAAAATGCACCGTACGATTTTTTTACGACCGGGCAAAACAGAAAGAACAGATAATCAGCTTTCGAATGATATATAATACAGCCGTGTGTTAGGTGGGTGCATTAAAGTCGTTAACTAAGCGTCTTTTTGAAATAAGTCACTCGCCTAATATCATAGGCTTCAAATATGACGACATTATTTTATGGTATTTTCTTCATGATTTTCTGATTTTTGTTTATAATTTTAGAAAAGTAATTACAAGTAAGAAGAAAAATAATATGACTGATGCATACGTAATATGAGACAAAGTTATTTTATAAATTAACTTTAGTACAAATATAAAACGGGTTTATAAAGCAATTCAACATACTATGATCTCTTTCACATGAAACAACTTCCTCGTATTATAGTTATACAAAAGAGGGACGAAAGATACCAAAGGGACAGTTAAACTCATAATTTTTAAACAAACTGACAACGCCATGACTACAAATGAAAAAGACAAAAAGACAAACAATATTACACATGACACAAATAGAAAACTAAAGAATAAACAACACGAACCCCACCAAAAAATAGGGGTGATCTCAGGTGCTCCGGAAGGGTAAGCAGATCCTGCTCCACATGTGGTACCCGTCGTGTTGCTTATGTGATAACAAATCCGGTAAATAGTCTAATTCGATAGGTCACATTCATGAAAGGGAAGGGGATTGTAGTTACGACGTAAGGAACATATCCGATATCATTTTTGAAACGGTTATTCCATAACGGTCAACCAACTCGTGACACTTTTTTTTAAATCTTTTTCGACAAAACGCTTTGCTGATGTAAATCATTTTAAAGTGTAAAGACATAAAATCACCGTTGTGTTTATCCTTTTGTTTGTAAAGCCTCGCGTACACAAATAAATATTCCTCTCTTTTTTATATTTCAGTTATCGATGAACACCTTGTTAAGCTACAAAAGAATTACATGATGTTTGTCAATGATGTGGATTGCAGAACAGATATAGCTGACCATCTTTACCAGAAAGGAGTATTAAATACTGAAGAAAAAGAGGACATTTGTAATCATATACTTACCAGACATGATAGTAACCGAATTTTACATAACAAATTATTCCGTAAAAGTAAAGATGCATATACAAGCCTAGTGGAAGCTTTACGACATGGAACATATGATCACGTTGCTTCTAAAATGGAGAAAACCGAAGTTTCACACCATGAAATACAGTTATGTCAAATAGGTAGTTCTAATATACATTTTTAAGGGACCACCTGCCGCCCTCATTCTGGTGAGGGATTTTCTAAATGTGTCGAAGACCTTTCCGCGTTTGGTCGGACCGTACGCGTATGGTCGGGGTAATCAACACGTATTATTTTAAACTCTTCATTAGGTGTGACCCTTTTGGTTGTTACGTCACTAAAATGTCATTTTATTATATATTAAAACAACTTATAAAAAAAACAGTTTCACACAGTTAATATAACTTACTATTTGTAAGTACAATTATAAGAAGATGTCAAAATCAAATGAACATATTGTAAAAGAAATGTTTTTGTTTAAAGTAGCACGAGAAGGAAACATCACCGGCAAGGATCACGATATTTTTTAAGATCTTTTGAAAGATCATGATATTTACAAGACATTTTTGATAAGTAAAATCTTAAAAGTGTATGTTTCTTTATTTTTTTCTATTCTTTATTTCTATACTTCTATTTTAATCTTAATGATAAGACCGGTAAAATAGCATTTAAGAGCCATGAAATAGCTACTGACTTTATTCAATTTGATCTGTGATATTCATTTTACGATATTGGAGATCTAGGGTTTCTGAAAAACACCGTAGACACATCGGAATTGTCCGAGTCGATATCACTGCACGCAGCCAAAACAAGCAATCACAGAAAAGCTACATGTTAACAGTATGGTACCGTGTGAATGTCATTCTAAGTATACAAAAGCATACACGAATACAATTAGCGATGAAAACGAAGATCAACTGACTGTGGCATCAATATTTAATGTTTATGTAGCTTTTGAAATGTAAAATTAATACGTATTATTTCTATTGTATATTTGAAAAAAATACCTATATGGTCCAAATACTCATATGGTCCGGCCCGTTAATAACCAAACGAGTATAATACTCATATGATCCGACCATACGCGTATGGTCGGACCATATGAGTATACGCATATGGTCCAAATACTCATATGGTCCGGAACATATACATATAGGCAGTTTATCTTGTTTCAGGAATTATGCAGCTCATTGAGAGATTGAAAAAAACAGGTAAAAATAATTGTTTAGATATTATAAATTCAAAGATCAACTTTGTGATAAACACAAAAATCCAAACAGTAAATCATTCTATAAAAAATATAGTCAAAGACAAACCGACTAAGACTGCAATTAAATTATAATTGATTATTAGGTCTTTCCACTTTTCTGTGGAAAGACCTATTGTTTTTCTTCTGATTATTTTTTTTTTCTTCCGCCTAATTTTGTTCTTGCGATAAACATTTGTTTCGCAATATGTCGCTTAGATATTTTGTATATGATATCGAACAGTTTATGCGCTTTTGAAATTTACCCTGCGTAAACAAATACTTTTCTTTGTAGGAGTTATCTCCCCAAACACTGTTTTCCTTGTTATCGCATCTCCTTCGCAACCGTAAAAGATTATGACAAATTTATTTTACAAAATTGCTCGTTATATCCTTGGCATGATTTGTCCTATTTTGACCGAAGCGATATAACCGCTCCATATGAGAGTTATTTCCCCTTATGCATCTGATATAAGTGATATGAATTTCTATCTTATAAATCATAAGTGATAGAGACCTAGCATCTTTTGATTTGAGGTCCTTGGTCCCTAAAAATGAAAAATAGGTCAAGGTCAAAGGTCAAGGTCATATTCTAATATTTGAATTTGGCTTATTTTCACTTATATCCAAAGACTGTATAAGATATCAACAAATTATTTTTACTAAATTGTTAGTTACGACATGTCGTAAGATGTAAATTTTGATTGCAAGCGTACGCTGAATGTAAAAGGGAGTTTTCTCCCCTCTTGTATTTAAAAATACGCGTTTGGTGATATAACTCATTAACTAAATATAATTAAGACCTATGGTCTTTTGATTTGAGGTCCTTGGTTTATGACCTTGAAATTGATCTCAAGGTCATAGCTTAATTTGACGTTCTAGATTTTGACCTTTGCTATTATTCAATATGTGTACATGATAAAGATATACAACTTTTAGAAAAAGGTATCAAACCATTTAACCTTGAAAAAAACAACCGGAAGTGACCTTTTGTAAACCGGAAGTAGCTATTTTTTTGTACTTTATTAATATAAAAGTATATAGAACCAGATATTTTTGGAATTAGTGTCAAGTAAATATTCAAATATAATCGGAAGTAACATTTTTCAAACCGGAAGTAACAAATTATCTCCCTTATTTAAAAAAAATGTATGGAAACAATATATTTTTGGAATCAGCTTACTAGGAGCTATCATTTGACGATTGAAATGACATTTTAAACTTAGTTTCACAACTTTTCATATCAAAATACATTGTTTTGATGGAAAGACCTTCAATTGTTCTCTGAACAATTGGTTTTTAATTGTACATACATTGCTTCTTAATCAGGCTTCTAAAATACTAAAATGACTATTGCTTTACCACATTTGTATAATATTGCTATACATTTTTTTAGATTTTCATGTGATTCGTTCGAATATAGAAGAGTTAGCATGTGATGATGTCATCCCTAAAAATATACTTGGTAAGTTTTTTGTAACTAAATATCAATTCGTAAAATACAATCTTCCATACCAAAACGATTACTCAGATTCTCACTACATTTGTTTGAATCAAATGTAAAATGGAATTAACCTTCCCGGTACATACAAAATCACCTTACAGCATTTGAAATTAAATAAATACAAACTTCTTTTCGTAGTTTTGAGCAAACACATATTCACTATATAAGCTCTGAAATCTTCCTGAACTTTACCAAATTTTTAACCAATAAGCAAGACTATCAAAGCTCTGCCACCATAAAACACATGATTACATGCCGTTAATCACAGGGCCCTAACTTTTGATGGTTACATAAGTATGGTTTGAGTGTAACAGCTCTAATATGATCTCAATCATATCTTTTAAATCTCAATAAGTGAGATAATGCAAATTATGTAGTAGAATGTATGATAAGATAGGATGAAATGCATTATGCAGTTATAGGAGGTATAAAATAAAAAAGAAAAAGAATTCTGCATCTCAGAAATGCTTGCACTTACACGTCAGGTGAAAGTACTTTTAAAATGTTGTTGTGCGCAAATAAGTTTATGTTAAATTTTGAAAGCCTATTATTAGCATGCATATTAATGCATGTTGATGTCATCACATGCTATGGGAGCAATTACTGCAACACACTGGGTAGAAACGTGACAAGATTTCAAAATCAGTTCAACATTAACAAATTGTACACCCTAATGGTCATAAAAATACGAAAATGTGGTATAATGACATGAGTGTAGATATAGATAACGGCAATTGTAGGAAACGTATGACCTTCAACGATGAAAACACGCACACAATATAGTCGGCTATAAAAGGCCCTGACATGACAAATATGAAGAAATTCAGTTGTGGAAACTAACGGCCTGATTCATTACAAAACAATATCCTCAAAAATATGACAGACATGATCCAACGATCACCAACTACAGGCTGACCACTTTATCCTGATACAAATATATAATAAATGTTTCGATCATATCTGTACTTACAAGGAGCATGGTACTAGGAAAATTTCAATTGATCGCCTATTTTCTAAATCAAACTAAATGTAAACCATTACGGTTTTTTTCATATTTTTTTTTTGCCTCGCAGAGCAGTTTCAAAAACGATTGAATCTCTGGAAGAAGGATGATAGAAAGTTTGTTAATATAGCAGCAGAGAAACAAGTTATGAAATGTATTTTGACAGAAAATTGTGTAACAATTGTTGGAAATTCGGGTACAGGGAAAAGCTTTCTATTACGCCATGTTGCACTGGCCATGATGGACAAAGGGTATATCATTATTCCTTGTGATAACCCTGGAGATATCAGACAATGGTTTAAACCCGAGAGGAACACATTATTTGTCTTTGATGATGTCTGCGGTCGGTATACTCTTAATCAACTGATTGCCAATGAGTGGAAACAGAGACTTGAACATATTCAATTTTTACTGGAGGACAGCTGTTGTAAAATTCTGTCTACTTGTAGACTTGATGTTTATAAGGATGAACAATTTAGTATTCTGTCCATTTTCAAATTATGTAATGTCAATTTAAGTTCTCAAGAATTTAGACTTAGCAATGCTGAGAGATTGGCTTTAGTTCAAGTGTACTTCACGGAAAACTCCGATAAAGTCAACGAATTGTCAGAAAGATATGATTTTTTTCCGCTTTTATGTAGTTTATATCATAAACAAAATCTCCAGGAACATGTCAATATCAAAACATTTTTCAGGAATCCCTTCAATATTTTTAAAAACGAACTTTCAGAACTGTATAGAGAAGGAGATGATGCTAAATTGAAATATTGTAGCTTAGTCCTTTGTGTGATATTCAACAACAGATTAAAAGAAAAAACATTCTTAACAACACGTCGAAAGACAAGGACAGTGATACAAGATGTACTCAATAAATGTGAACTGAATAAAGGAACATCGATCGAACTTTTAAGGAAATCCCTTGATACACTCAAGGGAACATATGTGGTGACGGAAGATTGTAAGTACAAAATAATTCATGATAAGTTGTTTGATTTCATGGCGAAGTACTTTGGGGAGAAAATGTTACACCTCTTCATTGATCATGCTAGAAGAAGCTTTATACAAGAAAGATTTCTGTGGAAGACAGCAGACAACACAAACATAGAAAATGAGTTTTCAATAAGAATACCTGATAATCAAATCAACAAATATATTGAAAGACTGTTAAAGGAGTGGAAGAATGGTTTTGTAGACAGTGTGTTCTTTAACAGGAACATGAAAGCATCTCAATTTACAGAACAGTTTATAAAAAGTATTAACAAACTTGATTATTCAAATCAGAAACAACTTGCTTGTAAACAAGATATAAAAAGTGAAGATATAGCCCTTGGAGGTAGTTGTTATGTCGGGTCTGTTGATCTGGTCAAATGGTTAATTAGTAGGGACGGCAACATACATCATTGTAGAGATGACGGTTGGTTCCCTTTATTATGGGCAAGTTATGCTGGAAATACTGATGTTGTTACAGTTCTGTTACAACATTCAGCAAAAGTAAATCAATGTACTAACGACGGTGGTTCACCTCTATATACAGCAAGCCAGAATGGACATGATGATGTTGTTACAATACTGTTACATTATTCAGCACAGGTAAACCAGTGTAAAAATAATGGTAGATCACCTTTGCATATAGCAATTCAGTACGGACATGTTAGGGACGACATCAAAAGTTCAATGAAGGATGAAAAACTTAATTCACACAGTTTTTTCACTGACCCCCACACCCCCCTCTTAACTTAATTTGGGAAAAATTGATTGACCAATAGGGATATATGTAAAATCGATTTTAGATTAACAAAACTTGAAGCAATGTTGACCCCCCCCCCCAAACTATTTGATTTAAGTTTTTTATCCTACATCGATCTTTTGATGTCATCCCTTAGTGTCGTTGAAAAACTGATAAAACATTCAGCCAACGTCAATCAATGTGATAATGAGGGATTATCGCCTCTTTTCTTAGCAAGTCAGATAGGACATGTAAATATTGTTCTCGAATTGTTAAAACATTCAGCAGATGTTAATCGATATGACTATTATGGTACATCACCTCTGTATATTGCAAGTCAAAAAGGACATGCAGCTGTTGCTAAAGAATTATTAGAAAATTCAGCTGAAGTAAACCAGTGCCGCATAAATGGAGCGTCGCCTCTGTATATAGCAAGTCGAAAAGGGCACTGTATCGTTGTAAAAGAACTGTTACAACACACAACAGAAGTAAACATATGTAAAAAAGACGTTACATCACCTTTGAGTATAGCAAGTCGGAAAGGACATATTGATGTTGTAAAAGAACTGTTAAAACACTCAGAAGAAGTTAACTGTTACAATATTTGTGAATCCCCTCTGTTTATAGCAAGTCGGAAAGGACATGCTACCGTTGTTAACGAACTATTACAACATTCAGCAGAAGTGAATATATGTACGAAACATAACACCTCTGCACTACATATTGCTTGCTACAAGAATATCTCTGAGGTTGTGCATGTTCTTCTTCAGCATAATGGTGTTGATATCAATCTCTGTGATAATGATGGGTGTACTGCACTTTACATAGCAAGTCAAGAGGGACATCTGGAAGTTGTTAAAACATTATTACACAATTCAGCAGAGGTCAACAAATGCAGTATTGACGGTATCTCACCACTATCTATTGCTTGTTTCTGCAACAGGATTGAGGTTGTAAATGTACTTCTTCAGCATGATAGTGTTCATATAAATCTCTGTGGTGATAACGGATGTTCTGCACTGTATAAAGCGAGTCAAGAAGGACATATTGATGTTGTCAAAGCATTGTTACAATATTCAGCAGATGTGAATAAGTGCGATAATGATAAAATGTCCCCACTGTATATAGCAAGTCAACAAGGACATTTTGATGTTGTAAAGGCACTGTTACAACATTTAGCGGATGTGAATGCGTGTGATAATAATGGTCTATCCCCACTGTTTAAAGCAAGTCAGGAAGGTCATATTGATCTTGTTAAAGAACTGTTACAACATTCAGCAAGTGTGAACTACTGTTACAGTAACAATTCTGGCAATTCATATCTGTATATTGCAAGTCGAAAAGGACATGCTGAGGTTGTTAAAGAACTGTTAAAACATTCAGCAAAAGTAAACCAGTGTAACAATCGTGGTGAATCACCTCTGTATATAGCAAGCCTGAAAGGTCATATCAATGTTGTTAATGTCCTTTTACAAAATTCATCAGATGTAAATCAGTCTCCTAACTATTGTGCATCCCCTTTGTATATAGCCAGCAACAAAGGACATGTTGATATTGTTAAAGAATTGTTAAAAAATTCAGCACAAGTGAACAATGTTGGACAAAATGGTGCATCACCTCTGTATATAGCAAGTCAGGAAGGGCATCTTAATGTTGTAAGAGAATTATTAAAACATTCAGCAGATCCCAATCTATTATATAATGCTAGTACATCACCTCTGTGGATAGCAAGTCAGGAAGGACATGTAGGCATTGTTCAAAAATTGTTACAACATTCAGCAAATGCCAACCAGTGTGATAATGATAGGTTTTCACCTCTCTTTATAGCAAGTCATAAAGGACATGTTAATGTTGTTAAAAAACTGTTAAAACATTTAGCAGAAGTGAACCAGTGCAACAAAAGTGGTGCATCACCTTTGTATATTGCAAGTCGGAACGGACACACTCATATTGTTAAAGTTTTGGTGCAGCATTCAGCAAAAATAAACGAGTGTAACAATAAAGGTGCATCACCTCTGTATACAGCAAGTATCCACGGACATATTAATATTGTTAAAAAACTATTACATAACTTAGCAGATATAAACTTGTGCTACCATAATGATGCATCACCTCTGTTTATAGCATGTCAGGAAGGACGTGTTGATGTTGTTAAAGTTCTGTTACAGCATTCAGCAGAGGTGAATAAAATTAGGGATAATGGATCATCACCTCTGTATATATCAAGTCAAAAAGGATATTTTAATGTTGTTAGAGAACTGTTACAACATTCGGCAGATGTCAATCAGTGTACAAATAATGGTGAATCACCTCTATATATAGCCAGTCAAAAAGGACATGTTGATGTGGTTAGAGAACTAGTACAACATTATGCAAAAGTTAATAAATGCAAAAATGATGGTTCATCACCTCTGCACATTGCATGTCAGAAAGGACAAGTTGGTGTCGTTAAAGAACTGTTCGAACATTCTGCAAAAGTGAACAAATGTACGAATAATGGATCATCTCCACTGTATATAGCAAGCCAGAACGGACATGTTGATGTTGTTAAAGAACTGTTGCAACATTCTGCAAAAGTTAACAAATGTACGAATAATGGATCATCACCTTTGCATATAGCAAACGAAAAAGGACATGTTGATATTGTTACAGAACTTTTGCAACATTCAGCAATTTAATATGTTCGTAGAATTGAAATAACAAAAACATAACATTTGTTTTCAACTTTGTATTCTTTATCCGATCACAAGTACTTGTGGACAGGATACCCTTTGGGTGCCCCTGAGTGGGAACATTCCGAATGACCCCCCATGTAGTTTGATTTTTATTATTTTTTTATTAAACGTTTATTATAAATTGTTTTCAATGGGAATATATAACGAGGTTACTGACATACAGCATTTGAAATGTTTGCCAGTCGACTGATATGTATATAGAGAGAAGGTAAGTCACTCTGGTTTTGTTTACTTGAGATACCAATTAGTGATCACCTTACAAATAATATTAATAAGCGATCCTACCTTTCATGTCACTGACTTCTTTCCTTTCAATAATGAATTTGCTCTTTAGGGATACATTTATTTATTAAATCGGAGCTCAAATAATCCAGTAATTCATTGTTTTAATCGAACGATTCACAATTTTTATCGAAATTTTTAAAGGTTCAAAGCAGAAATGACGGAAGTGATGACGAACTGACATCTGGCGAGTAATCGGCGCAGCAACGACAACTCCGGTCTTTCTTCCGATGACTTCCGAATTGCACTGAAATAAATAAAAAAGACAGAGAATGACTAAAAAAAGTACGGTAAAGCAGAAATTAAACAAATAAAAAGACACAGTTACTAAAAATAAGTACGGGAAAGCCCAAAGTAAACAGATTACGGATGAAGATCAGAAATTAGCCTTTGAATTAGCCACGAGTGGTCATAATTTATTTATATAAGGGCAAGCAGGAACTGGGAAAACATGTTTAGAAATTGGTACACTATATGAGATTTAAGCAGTAAACCTTAAGGCAGTTATTCACAGATTGACCACAAATGCGCTTTACGATTAGACAATATTAGAGGACTGGAAAAAATCTAGGTAAATTAAGTGCATTGTTAATTGAAAGTGCATCAGATTTGTTATGGTGGTAACACACAATAAGATTACCATGAAATGACACCAATGTTTGCTTATTGAAGTTGAAGTTCATAAATTGTTATCAAGTCTGGAAGAGAGCGACCTTTTCTGTAAAGTTAGAACTTGGGTCCGTTCCACTGCCTTGATAAAGAGTGTCACGCAAGACATTACTGTGACAATTATTAACAACTGAAGAAGCCTTTGTTTCAAGTTGACGGAATTTCCGATCATTCTTAAATGCTTTGTTGCAACAAAATATACAAGCTCTCCAGTCGAACGTCATAATTCGTAAAATAAAGGCAACAGTAGTATACCGCTGTTCAAAACTCATAAATCCATGGACAAAAAACAAAATCGGGTTAACAAACTAAAACCGAGGGAAACGCATTAAATATAAGAGGAGAACGACACAACACCGAAACGCAACACACACAGAAACGTACCAAGCATCAGACAAAATACCACGAGAATAACAAATATAACATCAAAACCAAATACATGAATTTGGGATAGACAAGTACAGTGCCACGTCTTATCTTAATATCTCAAAAATAAGAGAAAACAAACGACACAACGTTAAAATGCAACACACACAGAAACGAACAATTATATAACAATGGCCATCTTCCTGACTTGGTACAGGACATATTTAAAGGGGGAAAAATAGTGGGTTGAACCTGGTTTTGTGACATGTCAAACCTCGCACTTTAATGGCAAAGTTAAATATAACATTGAAATGACAACATAATATTACAGGACTACAATACAAATAAATAGGAGAACATATAAGACAAAGAAACACATGATCTTTACATAACAAAAAGCATCAGGTTTAAAATGCAATACGCCAAAAACGCGCCTCGTCCACGCAAGACTTACTAGTGACGCCCAGATATGAAAGATCGAAAGTGAAAAAAGTACAAAGTTGTACAGCACTTAAGATCAAAAGTTGAAAAAGGTTGTGCCAAATACGGCGTTATTTTTATGCTTGGGATAAAGAACATCCTTATTATTTAGAACAATTCATGCTATTACAAACAGTAAATTTTATCAAATGAATATGAAAGTTATAAACATAATGAAACTGAAGTATTAACTAATTACAGAAAACTAAACCCGAACACATAATGCTAAGACCAACACAGAATATGTATACCCGACTCATTCCAGGCGTCAACGCAATAAATCATAAAAATGACGTCACATACGATAGCGAAAAGGCACAAACGTTACGCTACATTTGAATTTATGAAATTTAGAAACAGCATGACGTCACATATGAAAAACTATAATTCAAAAGTTAGAGAGAATTAGTATTGATCTAATATTATATTAGAACTATAAATACTGATATTCCATTTAAACACAATGCATATTGCAATACTTCTTAATAGCAATTAACTGTAAATAAAATTAACGGTACTAATTTTCTTGCACCAGATGCGCATTTCGACAATACATGTCTCTTCAGTGATGCTCGTGGCCAAAATATTTGAAATCCAAAGCTTATATAAAAGATGAAGAGCTATAATCTAAAAGGTCCAAAAGTATAGCCATATAGTGTATATATATATGTCCAGTTTGTTAAGAATCCAACTTCAAACGTAAATTATCGTACAAAATTAAATATGATTAATAAAGGCGGTGATTAATTTTTATTTCCGTTACACCTAAATATAATAAAAAGACGTCAACACATTTGACAAAATCCGATGAGAATTACAGATAAAACATTAAACATCTAAACTAAATACATGAATTTGGGATAAACAAGTACCGAAACACGTCTTATAGTGATGCGAATTCACATTCAGCAAAACAGTCACAATTGGGGATAAATCACGTTTGGTAATTAAAAGATGAGATGACATAACGACAAACCACAATCTATCATGTGGTAAAAATGTCCTTAGCTAGTTTGGTTAAAGACACAACGTATGGATCAACCAATTCGTGATGGTGTCCATAAAATTTACGGAGTGTCAATTTTAATCTGTCCTCCTCATAACTTTGTTGGAGCAGTTCCTGCGTAAGAAGCACACTCCTGTATATGGAGTCCGTATAGTTTGAACAAGCACGTGAATAACGTATCAATTGTGATATGTAAACACCATACGAAGGGGCAGAGGGTATGTTACTGCTGAGAAATAGGAAATTGATAATTGGGAAGTTGAAATCGTCCCGTTTATCATAGATTTTCGTGTGAAGTCGTCCATCTACGTCAATATTGAGGAAAAGATCAAGGTATGAAGCAGTCCTTCTAGTATCAGTAATATCCTTAATTTCAAGTTCGCTGGGATATATGAGATGTAAGTATTGGCTGAAGTATGGGTTGTTCAATGATAGAACATCATCGATATATCGGAAAGTAAAATTAAAGAGTTTCACAAGGTGCATTTTTCTTTTTGTCTTTTAGAAGGTTCTGAATAAATTCTGCTTTATACGAGTACAAAAACAAATCAGCCAGCAGGGGTGTACAACTAGTACTCATTGGAATACCGACTGTCTGTTGAAATATAAATCTTCCCAACTCAATAAATATATTGTCGATCAAAAAGTCCAGCATTTTAATAATATCATCTTCAGTATATTTTCTGGAAGATTCAGTGTGATTCTTCACAAAATATGAATTATTGTATCCCAAAACAAGAAATTTGTATCTACGATTCCCATTTTTATAGAAAAAGCTCTGTTTTATGAGATGGTGAAGTCGATCTTTCAACTGAGCATTGGGAATAGTAGTATATAGCGCAGACAAATCAAAAGTTTTTATGTTGTTTCAAAATTGCAAAGATTGTGATCGAAGGTTAAGCAGTAGATCTTTCGAATTTTTGAGAATCCTCATCTGGTTAACGTCGCAGGTAGAATATATCTCCTCACAATATTTTTGAAGCCCATATGTAACTGTAGAAAGAACAGTAGTCAGTACGTTAGAAAGATGTTTAGTTCAAACACCTGACACTGAAGGATGATTGTCTGTCGTTATTACAAGTCGGGTTAGAAGTTTACTCACTTTTACAGGGAGGCAATTCTGTATACTGTTATAACTTTCGTAGCATAAACCGTCTACATTTTTCAAATTCATAACTCTCTAACAGAAACAAGTTCATATTTAACCTCGTACACAACATCCAGTGGTTTTTTTTCATTGCAAGTCGACTTCCCTTTACTAGTAAATTGACTCAAATTTCCAGTCGATGTTTTTCGGTAGGTGTCGTTAGTTGATGTGGTTTATAAATCCGGAATAAGTTAAATGATTTGTAATTCATTTTCACCGTGTGCATATACAAAAAAAGGCATAGAATTGCAGCTACATCATATAACGAACATATCTGATATAATCTATGAAACAGATAAAGATATAAAAGCAATTAAGGGCATACGATACAGTACAGATATCTCGTTGATTTGTTCTTGAAATGTTGGTAGAAGGTCAATTGTAATGTGTACTGTCGAAATATGAAAAGAAAAAAGTACCTTCATAACTTACTTTTTGAGATAATTTGATTCGAAATTTGCATATTTGGAGGAAAATCCCCGAAATTTCATAAATATGGACTTTCAATGAAAGTTACAATTCTTTTGAAGGAAAAGTCATAATTTAACCGGTGTTTTCGACGTATAAAATTTTCTGACGTCAGACACTCAAATCAATGAATGTGTATCTAGTTAAATTGTTTCTTTTGAAATTGTTATACGATGATGTATGATGTACCCTTATTTTGACTATTTTATTTATTGTGTTTATTGAACAACCAATGTACATATAACGGAATTTGATGAGACTATCATTAAAGTGAGAGGATTAGCGCTATAGAACCAGGTTTAATCCACCATTTTCTATATTTAAAAATGCCTGTACCAAGTCAGGAATATGACAGTTCTTGTCCATTCGTTTTTATGCGTTTTGTTATTTGATTTTGCCATGTGTTTATGGACTTTCCGAATTGATTTTCCTCTAAGTTCAGTATTTTTGTGATTTTACTTTTTTTGTAAAATGTTCCTATCATCCATGGCATCATTATGCTGAAACAAATTGAAGGTTAAATCAACATTCCAGCAGCACCTGCATACGGGGTATATATCACCAAATTGATACGATATTGCCGTGCTTGCATATCCTATCATGATTTTCTTGATAGAGGGTTACTGCTCACAAGGAAGCTATTAAACCAAGAGTTCCAAATGGTGAAGTTCGTAAATTTTACGGACGCCATCAAAAGTTGGTTGACCGTTATGTAATAACCGTTTCACAAATGCTATCGAATATGTTCCTTACGTCGTAGCCACAATCCCCTTCCCTTTCATGAATTTGACCTACCGAATTAGACTATTTACCGGATTTGTAATCACATAAGCAACACGACGGGTGCCGCATGTGGAGCAGGATCTGTTTACCCTTCTGGGGCACCTGAGATCACCCCTAGTTTTTGGTAGGGCTCGTGTTGTTTATTCTTTAGTTTTCTATGTTGTATCATGTGTAATATTGTTTTTCTGTTTGTCTTTTTCATTTTCAGCCATGGCCTTGTCAGTTTATTCTAGATTTATGAGCTTGACTGTCGTCCCTGTGGTATCTTTCGTCCCTCTTTTATTATTTTCCGGATTTAGATTGCTGTATGCGAAATAAAGAAATTGACATATATTTCAGCGTCTATTCGAAAAATCAGAAAAAATTTGATCGTTGATGTTTTCTTTAAATTTCGGATGAGCGTTCATGAAACAGTACTTGATTGATTGTAGAAGAAACAAATAGGGGTCCATGTGCTGGTTTTTTCAATAAATTCAATAAAAGCCATAAACTTTGATTTTTTACGACATGTGCCATAATCATCTTTCAAATGTAAAAAACAAAGAGTACTTCTTTTTTTATAGTTAGAGCTGTTGCGTGCAATTTCATATCATTATAGCCTCAGACCGAAAATAAAGTTGTAGCATAACATTTTATTCAGGAAGTACAGCAGCCGGTATTAGAGAATAATATTGAACTGTGTCTTTAACAATAGATAACTTAAATTACCTTTTATACGGCGTATATGTATGATAATTGGCTTAATTGTTTGTCTATAAGTAGAGCTATATTACAAACACTTTGTTTGTTCGTATGTACGATCGTCTAAAAATATGTGTGTTACTTTTCTCAGAAACAACCTCACTTAAATATTTGCTCATCAGCTTCACAGCAACGAGTTTTAACGTGACTGTGTACTCTTTCTGATCTGCTTGTCATTTATTGTCTGTAATTCGTGTACATTTGCCAATACTTCATTTTTAATCTCTCAATATGTTGAAGTACAATAGGGACATGCTTATACAAATAAAAATACGTTGTGTGATTACCAATGGGGTAAATCTCAACCAGAAACCAAATGACATAGTCTATAATTATGATGTACAATAACAAATGACAAACATTGAATTACAAGCTCTTTTAACAGCATATGAACGGACGTTTTCTAGTTTTGTCTATTACATAAAGTTTGGTGTACACACCAAAATACAAATTATTAAACAAACTGACCTGTGACAATTCTGCATCTATTGGTACCAATTTGCATAAAAATCAACAACAAAAATGTAACAAATTATATTTTGGGTGAAATCTATTAACGGACTTTTGTGTACAGTTTTTGAACATACACATGATATTATTTTTTTTGGAAGATATAAATTAAACTCGGCAATTTTTGTATGTACCAATTTAAAGCTAAGAACATGAGGATACGCTCTCTTTTTTATTATTTTATTTGCAAAGAGGTATGTTACAAAACCTTGTCTACCAATGAGGGTCTCGCACTGTTGAATTAGGCGACCGCACAATGCTACAAGAAAAATGACAAAATTAAGACAAGAAATATTTTTGATTTGATATAGTATTGTTGCATTTATTATCAATGAATAGCAATAACTATTCTCGTCATATTGCACGAAATATTTTGTCTATTACTCTTGAAGTTCCATTTATACGGGTTTCTGTAAAGACTTGGCTGTACACCACGGTAATAATGACGTTTGTGTATGGATATCAAATCTTTCAATACCAGACTCGATTAAGCCACCCCACGCGCCATATATTTTGTATAAATTTGTCATTAATCATTGGTTCATACGATTCCTCATTTCTTTTAGGTTCATTAATACATGAAGATGTCAAAAACGGCTACTAAATATTTGCTGCTGAATGTTAAGCAGCTATTAGTACCCATTATTTGCTATTGCAGCTTTTCTGTCAATGTAACAAATTAATAGGAGGTCCCTTCGTTGCGTAACGGTTCTTATTGTTATTCATCATGTTACAGTTTAAAATCCTTGTAATTTGACTTTCTCTATGCTCTCCGTGTACGAACATCTGCATGCCATCCTCACATAGATGGTAACGTGTTCAATAAGGAATAGTTTCTTCGTTGGTAATACATGTTATACTTGTATTATGTTTATAACTAATACAGTCCAATGATCGAAATAGTATAACAACCATATGAATAATAAAACTTATTTTTTTTACCGAGTCTTTTCGGACGATATTATTGCATTTAAGTTACATCAATCAAAATATATAGTGGCAGTTAAAAAATCAAGATGAGACGACGAAGTTGGGTAAACACCCTAAATCAGAATTCATAATTAAGTAATTGTATACTTTTTTATAAGTTTTTAAATGCCAGTAATTTATCATTTAAATTTTGAAAACAAAAAGATGATGTCTGACACTTCTCTGTGGCTTATCACAATGGCAAGTGTCAGGAGACAAAATTAAAAGGTTAAATGTCTCATCAATTTAAAAAAAACGATATGACAATAACATACCTGTGTATCAGGTTTGAATATTTTACACATTTAACAATAGTTAAAAATAAATATGAAAAGTATAGATACAACGTCAGCTAAAAAAGATTTCTTTATCATTAGTGATTAGACTGCGTATGGTTACTGTAAATCAGATCAACAAAGACTGTCATAGAACTTGACACTAACATCTAAAGTACGTTGATTATACACACAGCTTATATATAAGTATAATCACACTTACTGATTGTGTACACATTAAGGGCGATTGTGACTTATACACAAATCAGACTAAAATTAAATTACTCCAGTAGTCAATTCAATTATTCTAGTTGTACAAATGTATCATTCACGAGTTTTTTTTATTGCTATGGACTATTTTTTTCACATAGGAAATCAAATCGTTCCATAAATTGTTACCACTCTATCAGATTTTTATTTACATCTGCAACACCAGGGGTTCCACATATGGAAACAGGGTCGGCTTCCTTTTTAGGATAACTTCAGATCAGTCTTCTTTCTAGATCTGGTTGTGCCCTGAATGGAGTTCTTTTTTGTTGATTTGTGTTTGTTATACTAGTTATAAAAGGTACCAGAATTATAATTTAGTACGCCAGACGCGCGTTTCGTCTACATAAGACTCAACATTGACGCTCATATCAAAATATTTATAAAGCCAAACAAGTAAAACGTTGGAAGTGCATTGAGGTTCCGAAATAGTCTGTTTTAGTATTTTGGTCAATTTTTGTTCTATCACAGGGCATTCTCAGTTCGTTTTCAATCTATGCGTAAAATATCCCTTTGTGTTGCAATTGTCTCTGTGTTATCATTTTAAATATATAATTCTAGTTATGCTAATGTCATTCCAGTCTTTAGGTTTATCCTTTTTCACACAATCTCTCAAATGGGTATGGTTTCTTTTTTGTGTTATTGCTCCTAGTATCACTTGTATATCACAAGGATCTTTGGTATATGCGAGTGATCTATCATTACCAATCGAAACATTTGGTTTCATTTTTTTGTAAGAGTTTAAGATATCCCTTCAATTTTTTATTGTGACCTTGATTTCTTTTTTCTTCCTTATTGATTTATGGTATTTCAACATCGGCCTTAATGTACACCATTGCTGGTATTAATTACTAACACAAAAATTATTCGATCATCGTTTTTTCATTCACTTAAACTTGTGGAAATCTTATATTTTATTCAAATTTGTTAACCATAAAATATTTGTTATAGGCTATTAGGATCACTTTTCCAAATTGTGTATAAAATGAAATACCCCATTAAGATATTTATCAACTAAAATATGTCAACGTTGGTTTTTATTTCAGAAATTAGATGTTCTGACAATTACCCTTGTAGAATTCCAGAGTTCATTTCTTGTTAATTTAATTGGATCATAATTGCTAAGTTTGGTGTTGCCTATGTTTTATTGTGGATAATGTTGTTCTTCATATCATTTTCAGCTACCTACCGTAGTGTTTCCCAATTTCTACTTCTTGTTTCAATTGGTTACATGATAGTTTATAGTGTGTCTTTGTTTGTTGTGATGTTACACTATTGTTTCAGATAAGGGTGACGGAATGGTATCATAAAAATGTTTAAACCGGATTGTTTTCACTTGTCCTAAGTCAGGAATCTGATTTTCAGTTATTGTCGTTTTTTTATGTGGTTCATTAGTGTTTCGCGTTTTGCATATAGATTAGACCGTTGGTTTTCCCGTTAGAATAGTTTTTCACTAATAATTTTTGATGCCTTGGTTTACCTTTTTTAAATTGGGACTTAGATAGATAGTTGTTTCATTGGGACTCATACCCCATCTTCTAATCAACTATTTAAATGTAAAATTTTAGTTGATTTGACTTTTGTGATTTACAGTTTAAGTGTGGTATATCGGGTTTTATGTTATAATAAACGTTATATCATGTGCGCTAAAACCCATAAAAGATCAAATAAGGAATTGTGTTAAACAATAAATCAAAACTATGGAAGAAGGTACGCACTTTTGAAAAATTATCTATTAGGTACACATATAATTGTTTCATAGACGAAAAGCATGACTAGTATACGATCAGATAGTTGTCTATAAAAAATCACCCTAATATATGTTTACTTCAACTGTAAAGCTTCAATGACTTTCGTCATCGTAATACACTGTTTATAAAGTGAGATTTAAATTTTCGCACGGCAGTACATTCAGACCGTTAAGATGCGACAAGTAGATCATCATACGCTGTCGGCTGACTGAATTTACTCTTTAGGTAAGTAACTTTTGTTTTAATTTTTTTTTGTGATATCTAGCAATGAGTTGAAATTCGATTGTAGTTGCATTTGATCGTAAATATTGTTTGTTCTGCTTAGTTATATGTTGGACTAGCAATAATTTAAAGTTGAAATGTATCTTATAAATTAGGTTTGAAATTAAAAAAAAATACTGGTTCATGTCATAAGTTAATGTTATCTAAAGTTATAAAAGTATACATCGGGTACCTTTCCGCGCAAACTACTAGACATCGTTGAATGAAATTCAATTTTCAGTAGTTTTCCTTAATAAATATCTTCTTTTTTTTTTGGCAATGGTACTGTCTGTATTTCCTTAACTGATGGTTTTTACAAGTCATTTTTTTTTCTCTTTTTTTCTTATCAATTGTTGTTTGAGGTAACGATATTAAGCTTAATGGTATACCTCCATACTGGCAAACTTGACCCTGACGATCTGGGGTATCTGTTGAATTGATGTTTAATGTTTGACGATATATGCTTCTGCTATAAGACTTCAGTTAGATATTTTGCAGATTATCTCTGTTAAAAGGTGTTTCTCTTGTATCTCACCAAAAAAAAACATATCAAGATACTTTCAACTATTTATCTTAGGTCTTCTCCGCTTCACTAGTAAATCTTGTAATCAATGTATAAATAAATAGGAAGCTCGTTAGATGTGAGGGATTTGAGAACAAGTAGCCATGTCCTGTCTGAATATGTCTGATGCCAAATCTATTCTATCCTGTTTGCAGATTGTAAAGTAATTGTTCATATGGGAGGTTATGCGCGTTATATAGCATTTTCAAAATTGATAAAGTGATTGTATTTAAACGAGAAAACACATTGTATGGGTTTATATCGTGCATAGACAGAGATAATATGGATAACAAATGAATAAGTAGTGAACAAACACCATTCTATTTGGTGTCCTGTGACAATTGGATGTAACGGTTTTTCGATAGACCACGTTGACCAAACAATCAATTTGGAGATATTTACCCCTTATGCAGGTGCTGCTGGAATGTTGCTAAGAAATGGAAAGTTCACAACTGGAAAGCTGAAATCATCTCTTTTTTCGTAAAGTTTTGTTTTCAACCGACCCTAATTGTCAATTTCTAGATGTAAGTCAAGATATGAACTGTATCTGTTGTATCCTTTATTTCTAGTTCGATGGGATAGATGCGTTCAACATAGTCACCAAATTTTGATTTATTTAATGAAAGTGTAACTCTTGGTATAATAGCCTCCTTGTAAGCAGCAATTCTCCATCAAGAAAATCATGATAAGAAATGCAAGCACGGGAATATCTCCCAATTATCAATTGGGAGATATATACCCCGTATGCATGTGCTGCTGGAATTTCTAATTGTTAACAAATATATAATACATAAAATCATTTACATTTGCAAGTAAAACGTGAACACATGGTTGAAAATTAAATGCATTTAAATTGAATATAAGATAATTTGATAAAAAAAAAAGGTATACTTGTACTTATGATTGTATTACTTATAATCAAGTTTTAGCAACAACTATTTTCATCATCATTATAACTTAGAATTGGTTCAAATCATTCATACTACTATATACTCAAACAATTAAATGCGATAAATCGGTCAATATTTATACTTTTGTAAATCAATATTTCATGCTGAGGCACTCTTTTAAAGTATTTATTTTAACTGTCGTTAATATACTTTCACGAGAAACAGTCAAAGGGATAAAGATGTGATTTACCAAGAATTGTTTATGAATAATGAAATGTTTTAAAGATAATTTATGAAAGATAATACTGTTATTGTACGCTTGGTTGTCCTTCAAAACATCCGTAGAGTTATTTAAATCGTATACTGGAACTGATAAATCACAGTCCGGTTGCATTATTTAAATCAGTGTGTGCGGTACCAAAGGACTGTTGAGTATAAATCAAGATTTATTATCGTTGATTGTCATTAGCAGTCTATCAGTAGCTCTATTTATCAAAAGAAAATATCGATCAAGCTGTATATTACGAAATGGATCTTTTTAGACTTACATATATCTGTAATACACCTTTATGGATGAGAGAACGTATATAAAAACTGCATGTCTATTCTTTAATATGTTTGTACGCATGATTGTTTCAGAATAATATTAAACGTATACATTACAATTTTTCTCTTAATCTTAACATAACGATGAGGCAATATTAACCCTGATACATTTAATCCATAAAACAATACCTTACCATGCTTACAGTTGAAAAAGCAAAGAACATTTTTTTTGTTTAAACTTAACATAAAAAAAAAGAAGATATCAAATAAATTAACTTTATTTTAAACAATGTTAATTTATTTGGTATCTTCTTTTATGTTAAGTTTAAACAAAAATAATGTTCTTTGCTTTTTAATCATATAAAAAGGCTTTAAAAAACTGCGTATCCATAAACAATTGTTATAAAACACTAGGACCAATTATGCCGAATAATATATGAATATTTTTTGTATCAAGAAAAGGCTCAAAAGATATATATAATGTTTTAATTGAAAAAAGCAGTATTAAACTTCGATGTGAAGAAAAATGGTCCTCAACACTCAACACAAATTTTGATTAGAAAACTGTGCATAATATGTCTTTTTATTCCACAAAAAGCTCAAAACTCCACTGGTTCCAATATAGATTAAAACACAGAATATTGGGCACAAATAAGTTTGTATTTGAAATAAAAATAAAACAAAACGACAAATGTACTTTCTGCAATGAATTTACTGAAGATATTGAACACATATTTTGGACATGCCTTTAAATTAGCAGATCTGTGGATAAGACTCCTCGACTGGATTTATAACCAAACACAAATAATTATTCCAATTAACATGGATATAATTTTATTAGGAAATTAAGGAAAAACAGAAAATAATTAAATAAAAAACTTAATAATACTTTTATCAAAATTCTTTATCTATAGAACAAAGCTGTGTGAAAACCAAGTAAATTTTGCAGGGCTGAACAATTATATAAAAGAAAATCTAATACTAGAAAAGAATATATTTTTTTAAAACAAAGCCTCTTCACATTGCCAACTACTACTGGGACCCCTAGCTTCCATTATTAGAATAATCTATAATTAAGCAACTTAGCATTACCCTATGTAGTGTTATTGTGTATTTTGTTTTAGCCTTCTCACACCAACATATATGTTTTTATATAATGTACTATTATATGTTGTTTATTGTCTTTTGTTCTTGTTTTGTGCCAACAATGCATATACATTCTTTATACCTGTTTTGTGTTTGTATGAATTATTTACAATGGAAGACCAACTTTGCCAAATTTATTTAATGTTGTATATTAGAGAAAAAATACTGTTGCCAATTTCCAAATTTCAAGGACTTTTTATATTTACTATTTACTATTGTATATATTTTATAATTTTGAATACTAAAAATTACTAACAAATTTTATAAATATACAATCTAACGTTTTACGAGGCCGGGATAAGATACCGGTACTTTCTGTATCAAACTAACAAATGTGAAAGTTTTCAATAAGGGATGTAAAATTAAAAAAAAAAAAAAAAAAAAAATATATCAAAAAAGCCTACAATAATTAAACATACCTTTCAATGACTAGGTATGCATGGTATCCCAGTAAAAGCAAAGATCTGCCCTTGGTTGAATGTCTGCTTAATACCTTGTTAACTTTTAACGCAAATAGCCGCGATTAATTGTTAACAAGTATATATATATAATTCCCACGTAGTTGGCTTACACACTATCGTATAGTCTTTTTATTCAATTTGATCAGCATGTTTTTGTTAGTTGAGGATGGCAGAACTGTCGTTCATTTTGATATATATACAATATCATAATCATGAATGTACATGTATGACAATAAAAAGAAGCGATCTAAAATTAAGTAAATGTGTCTGGCTATGGATACTTGCTATGGTCCCAAAGTATCTAAAAAATAGATATTTTACATTCAGTATAAAAATTAACCAGTTTACCCTCCCCCTTTTTTAAAGCATTAATTAAACCAAAAGAAAGTTAGAAATATTAAATATTAACTTTTTGTCTTTTGATTATACTATAGTGATGAGCATTTTTTTTTTGTTGGATGTAAAATGATACTCACTGCACCACTCGGACAATAAACAGTGAAATTTTTTGAAAAAAAACCACCCACGTTATCGAGTAGATTATTGAGCTACTGAAAATTATACGTAGTCCTCAAATAAATGACATATGCATCAAGATAAAGTCTCACCTCTCCATGTGATTAAGCCATCAGAGATTAACGCTCGAGATTTAATTATAATATAAAAGTCTAGGCCATGTCAAAATTTTCCAAAAAAAGACATTTCTTACTTAATAAACGATATATGAACGATATGAAGAATGACAACCAAAGAGACATACATACTGTGAAGGACCAACACTTTATTGGGCGTCTTTGGCTGAGGTGTTCTTATCTTAATTGTTAATTGTCAAAATGTGTATTTGGTGATCCAATGCTTTTATATTGCTGTAAGGTTATGTTCGTAGTAACAACCTCGTCGTGTTAATTGTCATTGTTTGACAGACTAAACACACCTCTAATGGTATAACGCATGATGCTACGGACACTTTCATGTTTGATTCGCATTAATACTAAATGCTATGCTATTCGTCATACAAGTAAAGATGCGTACGACAAAAAACTGTGCTACCTTTTGACTAAAAAAGTGTGTTTGATATCATGGATATTAAAAATTTTAAACAATTCAAATAATAAAAGAAAAATCATTCAACTTATAATTATTTTAACATCAAGTAACATATTGAATGGTTACAATTTTTGATAATATTGTTTGAAAAAATGTATTCAAATGTCTGTTTTATGTATAAAACCATTCAAGTGCAACGCAACAAAACTTTTCATCTTCGCAATCACCTAGATTTAAAGTTTTATTTGAATATTTAATATAACTTGTTTACAAAGAACTGAATGCAATAAGTCGGTTAAAATGTTAAATCATCTTTCTTGTTAAAACAGAAATTCATTCTGACTCATCCTGAAATGTATGCTTATCTATTTTAAACTTTCGTCGAAATATATAGAAAGTTGTCCATCTGAAAAGTACTGTCATATAAGGACATATCGTTTACCAAGAATTGTTTATGAATATTTATCGAAGTATTTTGTCAAACATTGTACTCTTATTATCTACTGTTTGTCCTTTAAAATTATGTATTCTGTCAATATCAAATGTCGGTTCAAATACCAGTACAAACTTAATTTATGTTACACGATTTAAATCAAGTCTTGCTCACTCATTTTCAATATTTATTAGTTTAGTCTTTTCTCAAAAGAGTAAAAATGTTGTACTCTGACAAAACTTTTGTTTTACCTTTGAAACAAATTTTATTTTTTGCAATACCATAAGTCTACAAAACTTAATAAATATGTCGATAACAATTACTTTATAGTGTTGTTATGTCATGTTAGATAACCGAAACAAATTTGGGAGATACAATTTGTTTTGCATTTAAGCAATAAAGGTTTCGGCGATGTACATGTCGTTCATGGCAACGCACATATATACAAAACACTCACATTTTTACCTAACCATTTTTTATTTTGTCAAATGGTATTACATTCTGACGCGTACAAAAAGTCTTAAAATGTCTGATGTTAAAGTTTGACACCGTAAAAGGACATATGACGTCAAGCTGAAATATGCGAAAGACTGGATAAACGATTTGCAGAATTTTAAGTTAAACATATTTAGAGTGTTGACCATGAGAGAAATAGGTGAAATAACTTGTGAGAATGCGATATCGCTTGATATCAATTCTCGTTATTTAATTCAAATAATAATAATAAACTCCCAGAAGGCTGGTTTGTTATGATATTGATATTGAATAACACGAGTTGAAATCAAGTCATAGTAACTCTCTGACTCGTTATCATGTAACCTATAGGTTTTTAATCTCGGTTGATTATCGACTCTTCAGTGTTTAGAAATGTGTGTTCAGGGAACCAATTATCACAGATTATCATAATCGTGCATGTTCCATTTGTTTGTCACTTTGGAATACAGTTAAACAATACTCTTTTATCAATATAAATTCAAGCCCAGTTATCAACCTGGTATTTTAGATGAGTTTTTATTCTACTTCGTACGTATTACAACATTTGGATTCAGCTAAAACTTTTCTGCAATGAAGGCGTTTCGTTTCGCCTCTATTAAGTTTGACATTTCGTTCAGTTAATTGTGATATAGATCTGAAGTTTCTGTTTTATCAAGGTCTAGTATGATAAGCATAAGGTAATATTGAAGCACACCGTAACAATCATATTGTTAATTGTCAATGTTTGAAAGGAACACACGAGGGTATTCTTAATAACGTAGTGATCAACTTTGTATTCGATTCACCTTGAAACAACATGATATGTTGTTCCTAATACAAGTTCAGATGATATAGAAAAACGAACAGAGGTTATATTTGAAGACAAAAAAAAGTTTGTTTTCGAAAAATTTCAAGCTATTTAAAATGAAAATGAATATAGTATCATGCATACAATCGTTCATATCAGTAATTAAAACCTCATTGAATGACCGAGATAGATTTTTCAGTATTATCCTTTACATGTATATTCATTTGATAAAATTTACTGTTTGCAATAGCATAAATTGTTGTAAATAATAAGGATGTTCGTGTCCCAAACAGAAAACCCTATCCGTATTTGGCACAACTTTTTTGAACTTTTGATCCTCAGTGCTGTACAACTTTGTACTTGTTTTGCCTTTCGAACTTTTATATCTGGGCGTCACTGGTAAGTCTTGTGTGGACGAGGCGCGTTTCTGGCGTATTGAATTTTAAACCTGATGCCTTTTGTTAGCTATTATTCATGTGTTTCTTTGTCTAACATGTTCTCCTATTTATTTGTATAGTAGTCCTGTGAGATAATGTTGTCATTTTAATGTTATATTTAACATTGCCATTAAAGTGCGAGCTTTGGCATGCCACAAAACCAGGTTCAACCCACCATTTTTTTCTTTTAAAATGTCCTGTACCAAGTCTGGCATATGGCCATTGTTATATTATAATTCGTTTATGTGTGTGGTACATTTTAACGTTGTGTTTCCGTTGTGTCGTTTGTTTTTCCTGTGTTTGAGTGTAAATTCACATTACTATAAGACGTGTCACGGTACTTTTCTATCCCCAATTCGTGTATTTGGTTTTGATGTTATATTTGTTATTCTCATCGGATTTTGTCTAATGTTTAGTCCGTTTCTATGTGTGTTATATTTTAATGTTGTGTCGTTGTTCTCCTCTCATGTTTAATGCGTTTCCCTCAGTTGTCGTTTGTTCCCCCGATTTTGCTCTTTTCCATCGATTTACGAGTTTTGAACAGCGGTATACTACGGTTGCCTTTATTTAACACTACTTTAAAAAAAAAATAATATTAAACATGCAAGTAAAGTAGTTTAGTTTAACGTTACCTTTCAATGATTGGGTATATATGGTATCCCCAAAAAGCAAAGATCTGCCCTTGGTTCAATGTCTGCTTCATACCTTGTTTACTTTGACGCAGATAGCCGCGATTTATTATTAACAAGTATATATATATAATTCCCACCGTGTTGGCATAAAGACTATCGTATAGTCTGTTTATTCAATTTGATCAGCGTGATTATTTTAATTAAGGATGTCAGAAGTATAGAAATGAATGTCGTTCATTTTGATATACAGTATCATAATCGTGAATGTATGAAAATAAAAAGAAACCATGTGAAATTCAAGTAAATGTGTCTGTTTATTGAACGTTGCTATGGTCCCAAAGTATTTAGAAAATATATATTTCACATTCAGTATAGAAGTAAACCAGTTTTCCTGCCCCCTTTTTTAAAGCATAAATTAAACCAAAAGAAAGTTAGAAATATAAGATATTAACTTTTTTTTTTCTTTTGATTAGACTACAGTGATGAGCATTTTTTGTTGTTGGATGTAAAATGATACTCACTGCACCACTCGGACAATAAACAGTGAGAATTATTAAAAAAAACCAACCAGGTTATCGAGTAGATTATTGAGCTCCTTTACATTATACGTAGTCCTCCAATAAATGACATATGCATCAAGATAAAGTCTCACCTCTCCATGTGATTAAGCCATCAGAGATTAACGCTGAAGATTTAATTCTTATATATCGGTCCAGGCCATGTCAAAATTCCCGAAACAATGCTATTTTAGAGGAATTATATATCTTACTTAATAAATGATATATGATCGCAATAAACGATATTTGAATGCAATAATCGATATAAACACGCAATAAACCATATATAAACGCAATAAACAATATATGAACACAATACACGATATATGAACGCAAGAAACGATAAATAAACGATATAAACGATATATGAAAGCAATAATCGATATATGAACGCAATAACCGATATATGAACGCAATACAAGATATATGAACGCAATAAACGATATATGAACGCAATAAACGATGTATGAAGATATCAACTAAAGATACCTAAATACTTTAAAGAGTCAAAAATTATTTATGTGTATTTGGTGATCCAATGATTTTATATTGCTGTTCGGTCATGTTCGTAGTAGCAACTACGTCGTGTTAAAAGTCATTGTTTGACAGACACTACGGACACTTTCCTGTTTAATTCGCCTTCATACAACATGTTATAGTATTAATGATACAAGTTAAGATGCGTACGACAAACAAACATATGTGATACCTTTTGACTAAAAAAGTGCGTTTGATAATGAAAATTTTAAAAATCCAAATAATTAAAGAAAAAAACCACTTTGCTTACAATCATTTACATCATCAAGTAACATATCATTGAATGGTTGAAATAGTTATCAAAGGTACCAGGATTATAATTAAATACGCCAGACGCGAGTTTCGTCTACATAAGACCCATCAGTTACGCTCTGATCAAAATAGTTATAACGTCAAACAAGTACAAAGTTGAAGCGCATTGAGGACCAAAAATCTCAAAAAGTTGTGTCAAATACGGCTAAGGTGATCTATTCCTGGGATTAGAACATCCGTAGTTTTTCAAAAAATTCAAAGATTTGTAACATGAAATTTATTAAAATGCCCATTTAATTGATATGCATGTCAACACCGAACGTTGATTACTGGGCTAGTAATACTCTCGGGAACGAAAGATGTATTTACAATGTTGCTAATATTGTTTGAAAACTATATTCAAATGTCTGTTTTATGTTCAAAACCATTCAAGTGCAACGGAACACAACAATACTTTTAGTCATCGAAATCACCTAGATTTAAAGTTTTATTTGAATATTAAATATAATTTGTTTACAAAGAATTGAATGCAATAAGTCGATTAAAATGTTAGATCATCTTTTTTGTTAAAACAGCAATTCATTCTGACTCATTCTAAAATGTATGCTTATCTATTTTAAACTTTCATCGAAATAAATAGAAAGTTGTTCATCTGAAAAGTACTGCCATATAAGGAAATAAGGTTTCCCAAATATTGTTTATGAATATTTGTCGAAGTATTTGAAAAACATTGTACTCTTATTACATACTGTTTGTCCTTTAAATTTATGTATTCTGTCAATATCTAATTTCATTATATATACATTCGTACTAGTACATGTCGGTTCAAATACCAGTACGAACTTAATTCATGTTCCACCATTCAAATCAAGTCGTGCTGACTCATTTTCATTATTGATTAGTAAAGTCTTTTTCTCAAAAGAGTAAAAATGTTGTACTCTGACAAAACTTTTGTTTTACCTTCGAAACAATTATTATTTTTTGCAAGTCTACAAAACTTAATAAATATTTCGATAACTTTCACTTGGTAGCGTTTTTATGTCATGTTTGATGTCCATAAAATTTGAGCAATACAATTGGTTTTGCATAAGAGTCTCTTTTCTCTTGTGATTGTGGCTTGTTATCTATTTTTTGCACGAATAGATCATTTTTGTATCAAACGACACAGAGTGTGTTAAGTATAGTGATACGAAAATCTGCGTTAATATGATAGGTTTATCAAGGATCATAAGCCGATACTACAGCATTTCAATTTGCCATTCTTAAGGTCATCAATGACTTTTAAAGGTTTTGGCGATGTCGTCCATGGCACATATATGATTGATTTAATTATATACAAAACACTCACATTTTTCACCTAACGATTGTCTTAATTTGTCAAATTTTGTAATAACATTCTGAAGCTTACAAAAAGTCTTGATACCAATTCTCGTTTTTTAATTCAAATAGTAATAATAAACTCGCAGAAGTTTTGTGTGTTATGATAATGATATTAAATAACACGAGATCAAATAATATAAAACTCTCACTCGTTGTTATGAAACCTATAAGTTTTTAATCTCGGTTGATAGTCGTCTCTACAGTCTTTGGAAATACGTGGACAGGGAACCAATTATAACAGTTGATCATCATATTGCATGTTCTATTTTTGCCACTTTGGAATACAGTTGAACAATACTCTTTTATCAATATAAATTCAAGCACAGTTATCAACCTGATATCTCTGATGAGTTTTTATTTCACTGCGTACGTAAAACGACATGTAGATTCAGCTTTAACTTTTCTGCAATGAAGGCATTTTCCTCACTAAGGGTTGACATTTCGTTCAGTTAACCGTGATATAGATCTGACGTTTCTGTTTTATCAAGGTCTGGTATGATTAGCATAATGTACTATTGGAACAAACCGTAATAATCATAAATTGTTAACTGAAACATCATGATATGTTATTCCTAATACAAGTACAGATGATATCTTAAAACGATCAGCGGTTAAATGTTATGACCAAAAAAATGTTTGATATTGTAAAATAAAAAATAAAAAAATAAAAAACGATATTGAAATAAAATTATGCATACGATCATACATATTAGCAATTATAATGCCATTATATGGCATAGAGAGATGCATTTACAATGTATTTTTGATAATATAGTTACAAACGTGTATTGTATAACGTACAAAAACATTCCAATGCACCTCAACAATAATATTCATCATGGAAACCACCTAGATTTAAAGTTGTATTCGAATCTCATTATTCCTTGTTAACGAAGAATGGAATGCAATAAGTCGATAAAAATTACTTTTGAAATGTTTGTATCATTGACAAAGATTCAAATTATATCCCTTTGGTGCAAAAATGCCATGTTTTTGCATTAAAATTGAAATATCTTTTTATTAATCATCGATGACCTACATTTTTTAGTATTTTGTTTGAAAAAGTTTCACGAAGGTATTCTGCATGGAGTTTTTTTTTAAGTGTATAATTAACATTAATACACAAAAATCTATTCATAATAAAAGTCGAACTAAAATCGAACAACCATTAAATCTGATAACACAAAACATTTGTTTGATATCGAAAAGGTTCAAACTATTCAAAATACTGCATGTATCACTAAGAAAAGGGGTTTGAAACTATAATTATTAGAGAAATGTAAAAAGTTATAAAAAAATAAAATGTAATAAGTCTTTTAAAATGTATGTTAAAGTTTGAGTGATACTACAATTAATTCTGACTGAAAGGTTTTTCAAATGTAGCAGGCTTATAATTTGATACACTGGACGGACGTTTTGTCTACATACGTCTCATCAGTTAAGCTCAGATCAAAAAAGTTATACAAAAAAAAACAAATATAAGTTGAAGATCACTGAAGACCATAATTTCCAAAAGATTTTGCCAAATACGGCTATTTTAACAACTTATTGAATAATACTGTATTGGTATCTACTTTAAACGGTTATCCGAATAGAACAAACAATATACTTCTGAAAAGAGGGACGAAAGATACCAAAGGGACAGTCAAACTCATAAATCTAAAACAAACCGACAACGCCATGGCTAAAAATGAAAAAGACAAACAGAAGAACAATAGTAAACATGACACAACATAGAAAACTAAAGAATAAACAACACGAACCCCATGAAAATTACTACCCGTTGAGAAAATGTGATTTATAAAATTTATTAATATTAATAGGATTGTATGACTTGTGACAACATACCGATGCTACGCAACGATAATGTTCCTCCTAAAAACCTAGATGCACAAGTTTTGTTCGAATCTTCCATATAAATTATGTACGCAGAATTCAATAGGTCGGTTAAAATGTTACATTAACTTCATTTAAAATGCCGATGCACTAATCCATTAAATCAAACTAAATTCTTTTCTATTTTAAATTTACAATACAGTAATAATCGGGTTATTTTTTTCAAAAATGGCTCCCCTTTTATGAGTATTCAAACCTTTAAATATTTTACTGGATGATTGCATTTTTTCATTTTTGATTTCAGTTGAAATATTAATTTACTGGAATATAATATGAGTTATATGTAAATCTTTTTTTTCCACAGTATTTTGAAAGATAAAACAGATGATATATTTATACAATACATCTGAACACTTTGACGATCATAATGGATTTGAATAAAATGTAAGTGTCGTGCCAATAGTATTAACAATCGCAATACAATGTTTGTATATGTTTGACACATGATAACACAACAAGAAAACTAAACAAGAACAAAGCGCAAATATTACCAACTTCATATAATAATGTATTAGTAATAGTGTAAACAAGACGCTCTGCTCCTCATAGGACACAATCGTAATTTACTTTTCTGAATTAAAAGACAAGAGTTCAAACTGGTTTTTATGTACACTACAGCCCACGTTGACTTTGTCATTTCCACGCGTTGAACTAACATGTTAAAAGTAATTCAATCTCAGGAATACAGCTACTAATAGTTTATATTGAAACTGTCTAAGTTCTTGACTCTCTGAACGTTGGATTGGTGAAACATGTGGGTGGTGTACTTAATTAATAAACCTTATAAGTTAGATTTTTCTGTCGAAGATTATCTCAAGAAATAAATATCAAACTCAAAACTGCAATAAAACATATATCGTATCATAAAAAAATAACAATACATATTCAACATGAATAACGCACATCCGTAAAAAAGCATGTTTCTTTAAGAGGGGGTGGGGGGTTGTGTTATACTTTTTATTGTATTGGTGTAGGATCCTACCGTAAACGTTTTAATGAGAGGTACAGTTTTGTCCTTTTTATATTGTAAATATCAACCCCTTGGATAAAGATTGGCATTAACACACTTTTGGTGATACACGTCCAATGGTCAGCACTTTTGAGTTGATGTGACCTCTCCTTGGTATTTTCTTTTTCTATAAATTTACTTCTCATAAAACGTTGAATAATTCGAAACTCTACGGTATTGTGTCATTAATTGTATACAGTCCGCCAAAAGTTAAGCACCACCTATTTTTATTGCATCGATTTTTTTCATTTAAGAAAATAAGTTATTCCACGAAAAAGAGAAAATATTCATGTAGCAATTTTGTTAACATATACCTTAACAAACCATAAACTTGAGTTTGATCACCAATGCACATGTATTTGTGTTCACAGAAATAGTGCTAAATTAAAGAAATCAGAAACGTAATGTTAATTTCACAATGATTTATTTTTACAACAATTATCCACCCAATATCATTAAATTTATCTTCCGTCTGTCTTTCATATGTACGGCAAGTGTAATGTCAACATTTGAGTCAATAGGATGTGTTATTACTTTTCCTCCGGTACAGTTCCATAAAACAACGTCTCATGTTATGTACAAGCTTCTGAATTTTGGTTGAGGAAATATATTTCATTCATTATCAAAAGCCTTTCCTTAAAGATTGATTTCTGGAATTGAGATTTCTGCCAATGCTATTCAAGATATATTCGATAGGGTTCATGTCTGGAGACAACGAATGCTAAACTACAGTGTAGATATGTAATTCTCTTTTTACTCAGCTACAATCCTTGCTCAATGTGGTCTATCGGTGTCGCCCATGTACAAGGGTCTTGATGCGAGTGGGTGATTATCAAAATGAGGGACTACATTACTTCTAAGCATCAAATCCCTATATGTGTGTGTTCGATCATATTATCCTGCAGAAAATATATACCAAACTTACATTTGAGAAGCAACCCCAAACTGTAACACCACCATCACCAAGTGTAGTCGTTTGGCGAATGTTGTCTCGGTCATATGCAGTTTTCTTTTCCCTCAAAACTCTTATTATCTCGTATAATGGTCCGATTCTTATCTCATCAATGACTTCGTTGCAAGCATCACATGTTCCAGCGGCGATTGCCATTAGCTCATTGAAACCTGATTATACAGTGCCTGGCTGTAAAAGCATGTCTTTTGACAACACGATGTGCTCTTACGTTGCCTGTATGAAGTGGACGGACCAATGTTCGAACACTTACATGACCACCTGGAGGCCAGTGGTGTCTAAGCTGCGGGCCAGGAATATATAGGTTGGCTAAATCACAACGAATAAACAATGTTTAACCCCGCCGCATTTTTGCGCTCTGGCCTTTGATAGTCTTGTATTATTTTAATTTTAGTTTCTTGTGTACAATTTGGATATTAGTATGGCTTTTATTATCACTGGACTAGTATATATTTGTTTAGGGTCCAGCTGAAGGACGCCTCCGGGTGCGGGAATTTCTCGCTACATTGAAGACCTGTTGGTGACCTTCTGCTGTTGTTTTTTCTATGGTCGGGTTGTTGTCTCTTTGTCACATTCCCCATTTCCATTCTCAATTTTATGTCATCACGATGGGTAGCTAAAAGAGGTCTGCGTAAACATGTCTTTGTAAAAGTCTGACAATGACGATGTGATTAACATTGAAATGGAGATGGAAATGTTCTGAGTACTCAAACTGCCATTTGACCTGTCAATCCCTTACCAACAATCAGCCACATATAACGTACGCATTGCCATATTTCACAATGACTCCTATTTCAACTATACGAGGGACAGTAGGAAAGTGATTTTAAGGTATCGAAATAGTGTATTTTTAAAGGTATGTATGAAAAAAATGGCTTGAAGGGTTTTTAGAGTTCAATCATTTTGCTCGTAATGAATTTTCTTAGTGTATGTTAAAAACAATTCGTAACATTAATCATTTGTTCCCAATAGTTAAAAAAATATTGCCAGTTATCTTTAGGTGGTGCTTGACTATTGGCGGACTGTATTTATGGCAAAACTTATCGGAATTAACAGTTGTTGATGCTTTCAGCTTCAGATTTAATTTGGTATTTAACTGGTTTGATGTTGACTGAACAAGCTACTGTTGCTTATGTTTGCTTATTTCTTTTTGTATATATCCCCAGTAACAAGCAGATGTTGGCAATGTTAAAGCTATGAGATTTGATTTCTCGAATTAATGATTAGAACAAAACTAAATACCCCCTATGTTTTAAATAGTCAACAGGTTGCTTTAATACAACGCATTGTCGGTTGAGATATTATTAATCTAAATTCCGATATTTCTTTTCGGTATTATTTTATCATCAACATGCATTTACTCGTGTATCCATCCAATTAATATTTTTTTGAAATACATGTAAAATCTACTATGCATTTCATTTTAGCGCCAGAGTATAAGATAATCACCAGAATAGAATGAGATACACAGAAGACTACTTGCATCTGTAAACTGATATTATATGACTGTTTTCATGGAGAAAGCACGGAAATATAATAAATGACGTGTTTTTAGTGAATTCATAATGGCAATCATTATACTACTGTCTTTACTACAGGTATGCTTTATACGTAATTTACAACAAAAATGTATTCCAATATAAGGTAAACGATAATACCATTTACACGCCTTTGTTTCGTACAATTTAAGAATTTCTTTCTCTTTGCAACATTTTACATGAAAAAACGTTTCGGAATAAAAACAATGTCTGAATTTCATAATAGTACTTACCGACCAAAAATAAATAACACGCATGTAAAACGACAGGAATCACATTTATGTCGTTCGAACACGGATTTTAAACTGAATGAGGGTGATTAAATAACAGATAAACACAGTAAACAAAGGGCGTCTTAATATGACATCCAAGAATGAAGATGCATATGCCTCGTTTGCCCATAAAATAACGTGATAGCGCGGTTGAAATGGTCAAAGCATGCATGCGTCAAATTGACAACGCAAACAACGTTTCTGTTTCCAAATCGAAGATATAATGACCAATGAGTCGTTTAAGCCAGAATGGATCCTATAATGACGGAAGACGTAGCGGACCTTAAAAAACGACGTTACGTCAAGATCGTCGAATAAGATTAACTTATCTCAGCGATTGATTTCGCCATCTCCAATTACTTCAAGACAAACAACTGGGAGTCATACTAAAAAGTTTTTCAACGGAAAATTAACCTGAATTACTTTTCAACTGGACAGTGATAAATGCCACTTGCCAGGTGTATGCTCACAATATCGTGGGTAGACTAACATTGACAGCTTAATTGCCAGATATATCACCCAATGAACAATTATTTGATACATTTGACAAACGTGTTCACATACGTCATCAGCCACCGGAATCAGTCAACCAGCTGCGAGCCGACTAGATGGGAGATAAGAATATAATCCAAAACCATTCATTAAACGTTCACCTGTATCAATGCATTGTAGATTGAGTGCTGTTATCACAGCAAGAGGTGGCAATACACGTTACAATGTATTAACTTCTGTTTCAATAAAAAAAAATCTTCAAACAGTCCGTGCAATACGGAAAATTAATTGTGATCAGGGTTTTTTTTCTCTTTACGTTAGTTTTCTTTTATGTTTTTACACAAGAATAACATTGTTGAGAAATATATTTATTTGTTTACATCTGGAGATCGTTCTTTTTTTTATTTGTGGCTAGTATATTGATGAAACATAATAGTATAAATGAATACTTATCTTCAATGGCTTTGAATATTGCCGTTAGTTTTCTCGTTTGAATTGTTTTACATTGTCGTATCGGGGCACATTATAGCTGACTATGCGGTATGGGCTTTGCTCATTGTTGAAGGTCGTACGGTCTCCTATAGTATATATAATGTCTGTGTCATTTTGGTCTTTTGTGGATAGTTGTCTTATTGGCAATCATACCACATCTTCTTTTTTATATTAATCCCTTTTATTCATACTTGTCCTGTTCTCATAAATCCTCGACTTTAAAATATTTTAGCAGGACTTTTTACGATGGAGGTAAATTTAAAAAAGAGCCTCAGAAGTATGCATTTTTTAAGTGTTATTTTCATTTTTTGTATATTATTATCTTATCATTCACATTTTTAGCTATAATACATACGAATTTGGGTAAATCATGTATCATCAAATTCCCTTCTTTCTAAAGAGACCATGGTTGTTATATAATACTAATGCATTGATAAGTGATTGGTAAACATAAAACATGCTAAATAATCATTTTAAACAGTTTTTCGTTTGATAATTTTTTTTTTTAACGGTATTTACTATCGGAAGACACAATAATGGTTAAATGTATACTGATAATACATATACACTTAAAAATATAGACTAATTGCGGACAATCAATGTACATGTATGTCCCTCAGGGATTGATATTAGTCCTAAAATGTCTTGAAATTGAACTTTAGCCGTGCAAATAGATTGATGACACAATATGAAAAATATCTGACAAATAACAAATCAACAAGAGTTAAGTCATAATAACAATTAATATTTGATTTTGACGTCATAAGTAGATACTCTAATAATATGAATCATAACTGTCACCCAAATAAATGAAATGCGGTGTTTGCCCTTCAATTCATTTCATAAAAACTTGATTTTTTGGTCAAGTATGTGGTCAATGTTTTCCAGTGGAAAATATACCTTACATAATCATATAATCAGGTCATTTGACTTCCAGAAAACTATTTTACTTTGAAAGACATTGTCAACAAAACAGAAGCCAGACAAGTGTAAATGTAATGTTAATTTAAATATAAAAGATCGTGAATATAGGTGTTTGCATTCTATACTACACGATTTGATTGTTGAATTAAGAAGGTCTTTGTATCCATACTAAAATACAAAACGGGTAGATAGCTCTTACTAGGGAAACTGCTATTAAAAATAAAAAAAATAAAAGCTTTTTAAACATTATAATATCAAATGTAAATTAAGAGTTGACATTTTGTAAACTTCTTAATTAACCGATCAAAATTTTCGGACAACTATTTTCTACTGCATACATTCTATTTTTATTGGATTTTGTTATTTTATGTACGACTGTTTAAACGTATTACCAGACATAATCTTACTACAGGTATTGTCAATGACGGATGGATTCACATTTTCCTGCCCAGTCCAGTCACATTGGAGACTTCGGGCTACAGCATTGTGTAAAAGGTATGAAAACTACACTTGTTTACTCGATGTACTAACTAGCCGATACAGAGAAAACTGCAAAGGACCAAAGATAGTTGGACACGGTATGTAGAACAAATAAATAACACAATGCTTTTTGGAAATCCATTCGATAAAATTAAAAAAAAAAACGTTAAATTAGTGTTTAATCATGTGTAGAAAAAAAACTGTACGGTACGGTAAAATATAAATCAAAAGCAAGAGCAAAAATGACAAACATCCTGATTTAACGATAATACTATCAAAATAAATATGTGTGTGTGTTTTATCTGTATAAATATTAGAGATGCTGGCGTAACGTACAATTTCGATAAAATTATACATTTGATTTAATCTATTAAAACGTGTTGCAGCTTCTTATAAAAATGCTTCTTTTTTTCTCTCACTTTCTTATTAGTGTATCATACATTTTCAAACTGTTTTAAACATAGTATGGTTGTTTTCGTAACAAACGTACATGTAGAGTCGCTTATTGAGCTCACTAAGCGGCTCGTTGAAGAAATGCATGTAGAAAAAGTTTAAACTTTGATACAGATATCTTCAATCTGATTAAAATAATTAAATGATTGCAATGCAGAACGTTTAATGCATTAATCCCATCAATGGTGTAAGTTTGCGAAACGTTTTTCTAACCTCTTTAATCGATTTAAAGCTGCACTAATGAAAGCAGTATTCACGTTAAGAATGTTTGGAATTGTTGTTACCTTCGTTTAAATAACGGTCGACTTTTTATCCGCCATATCCATTCATTCCTAAATGATATGTTTTTCTTTTAATTCACCCGAACGACAGAAATAATGTTCAAACATAAAAACAATACATGAAAAATTCAAGATTGCAACTATGATATATAACTAAATAAGTCAATGATATCGTTACCTATTGTTGTTGGTAATGTTTACTGAGATCTCATTAAGTTCCAATGTGTTTTCTTTTGTTAAATAAAATTTGAAAGGTTTTCATAGTTAGAAAGTTAACAAAATACGATAAAATATCCAAATAAGATTCCGTTTTATAATGAAAACATTGCATAACTGTTGCAGAAAAGGTGGATTAGTACAACACCTCATCACCTCACTTATTTATGTATCTTTGAAAAAAAAGAACTTAATATCTTATGGTTGTGACTTCTTATCTAGTTCTTGCATGACGTGATATTTGTCGTATATATAACACTACATGTAGTATGATACGAAAAAAATATTTTTATTGACTCATCACTGCAAAAGTCCAAAAGTCTGAAGAGACCAGTTTGTCTGAATTTGCTTGAATTTTTATTCGATACTCTTTCTTTGTCTGAATTAATTAAAATAGTATTAATTTGTATAAAAAGGTTCTTGATTTTTCTTGAAAAGTGTCTTCACAGTATTAATAGTTATCAATATAGGTACCAAGATTATAATTGAATACGCCAGACGCGCGAGTATTGTTTAAAAAAGTCTCGACACTTTCTGTATCATCTGATATGAATGTTGATTAGTCTCGACCAATTCTTGACTGTCTTAAATGTTCTCTATCAGTTTTGACATATTCTTGACATTCTTCATAATAAAATTGAGAAGGGAAATGGAATGGAAACTGTCCCTCGTATAGTTGAAATAGGAGTCATTGTGAAATATGGCAATCCGTACGTTATATGTGGCTGATTGTTGGTAAGGGATTGACAGGTCAAATGGCAGTTTGAGTACTCAGAACATTTCCATCTCCATTTCAATGTTAATCACATCGTCATTGTCAGACTTTTACAAAGACATGTTTACGCAGACCTCTTTTAGCTACCCATCGTGATGACATAAAATTGAGAATGGAAATGGGGAATGTGACAAAGAGACAACAACCCGACCATAGAAAAAACAACAGCAGAAGGTCACCAACAGGTATTCAATGTAGCGAGAAATTCCCCCACCCGGAGGCGTCCTTCAGCTGGTCCCTAAACAAATATATACTAGTTCAGTGATAATGAACGCCATACTAATTTCCAAATTGTACACAAGAAACTAAAATTAAAATAATACAAGACTAACAAAGGCCTGAGGCTCCTGACTTGGGACAGGCGCAAAAATACGGCGGGGTTAAACATGTTTATGAGATCTCAACCCTCCCCCTATACCTCTAGCCAATGTAGAAAAGTAAACGCATAACAATACGCACATTTAAAATTAAGTTCAAGAGAAGTCCGAGTCTGATGTCAAAAGATGTAACCAAAGAAAATAAACAAAATGACATTCATAATTCATAATGTCTGAATATGTCTTGACACATTCTTGACAGTTTTAATATTTTATTGGGAACATCCTGTCCACGCGTGATACTTAATACATACTGCAACAGATGACATTACACAATTTTTCTTCTGTTAAGGATGTCTGCTTGTCATGTTTTGGAATTTTTGTCAGATTTTCGGAATCCTCTGTTTTTACCCATATGAATGCCCTAAAAAATCCACATGAACCCCCATTTTTCCTTTTATAAATTTTTTACATGACTTGTATAATAATAAGTCATTTTAAAAAGTCTTATAAAGTTTTATTTATTTTTCAGTAGTATTTGAGAACTTTAACTGGTCAATGATAAAGCTATGAAAAATCAAGAGAGACAATTTTCCCGCCAAAATTTCAATGGCTTATACATGTTATATCTCGAAAACAAGCACATTAACCCCTACATATTTTTTTGGTTTTTTGATTCCCTATCAATACATACTAGTTTTATGAAAAGTTATTTATTTTGAAACTGACCAGCGAACATCCTTAAATCAAGGATTTGTATAGAAAGAGTATACAAATCCTTAAAAGAGTAAGAATACATTAATACCTAGCTATGTATAAAAAACAAGTGCAATACTAGTAGTTGTTTAATTACCTTATTAACTCTGAATATTATGCATGTAGAATGAAATATGTCTACAGTATGATGGGTTTAATCATTTAGCAACTATTTATAAGATTACGAATCAGTATTTGTATTTCTTTACAAACCACGTTTAAATTGGTTCATTACAACATACCCCCATTCTACCCCATTCTATTGTTAAAACTTTAAATTCCATAGCAATATTTGTATTTCCCAAAACAAGTACCTGACATGTTAAAATGATATTAAGTATCTAGTATCGGTTGACAAAATTTATCTTGTGGTGAGGGCATGACCCCGTAAAATTTCCTTTATAGCAGTTATGTCTCCTACATAATATGTAGAAAAAAAACGAAGGGTGGAATTTTGTTCAAGAGTTTATTCTGGTTCTTCGTTACATTCAGATCGAAAAGATTCAACGACTCATTGGTAGGGTTATGCCCCTTTGAAAATTAACCAATGTCGGTTTGCTACTAAAACTCAGAAACCGTAAGTTGTAGCCATCCATGATCTTCACCAATGATCATCAATTAACGTCATTATGAAAATTGATCTAAAGTCAAAGGTCAAGGTCATGACCTAAATTTTGACCTTAGCTTGGTTCGTGTTGTTTATTCTTTAGTTTTCTATGTTGTGTCATGTGTACTATTGTTTTTCTGTTTGTCTTTTTCATTTTTAGCCATGGCGTTGTCAGTTTGTTTTAGATTTATGAGTTTGACTATCCCTTTGGTATCTTCCGTCCCTCTTTTATCGGATTCACTCAAAAACCATAACAGATGGCTGATAAAATGTAACGGATAAAATGTGTGTCTATGTTTGGTATGTTTGGTCAAAACATTATTGGACCAAATATAATGGACCTAGGACACCAAAGATGTTTTTCGGGTCCGAAATGATAATTGTTTGCTTATAACCCAAAAGTTGTTAAAGATAGAAAGAAACTTTGAATTGCAAAAATGTTCAGCATATAAGATCTATAAAATTAGGTCATGATCAGAGGTCAAGGACATGAAACACCTTATCAACCATATATTTTTGAACTTAGAAGGCTATGCATAATACAAGTATGAAATCCTCAGTACTGGAAATGACTTTTTTGTTCCTAGCAATCACTTATTTTTTTAACTTGAAATACTATGAATAATACATATGATATCTTCAATACCGGAAGTAATATCTTTATCCATAGGAATGATTGTTTACATTAACAACCACTTGTTATGAACATAAAACTCCTTAGCAACCATTAAGTTTTGAACTAAGCAGGTTATCAATAAAAAAAAGGAAAGACATTTCAATTGTGGATGAACAATTGACTTTTCAATCTTTATTTCTCTTTTTATAATATACTGTTGTTTCAAATTACACTTGTTACAACAAAAACAAAAGTAAATATAAAATAATTGAAAATTTGAGTATATACATATTTTTTATAAATACAAATATTGCTATGAAATTTATAGTATTAACTATACAATGGGGTTATGATGTTATTAACGATTAAAACGTGGTTTGTAAATAAATACAAATGCTGGTTCTTAATCTTATAAAAGTTTTTGGTCAATTGGACATGTATTTTAGTACAGTAGTGGATCCACGATTTTTTTTTTAAATTTTCGAGAAAAATTGTTTTAACAATATTAAAAACCAATTGTTCAGAGAACAATTGAAGGTCTTTCCACCAGTAAGAATCTATTTTGATATAAAAAAAAATAATTTTGTATTATATGTCAATTTCATCTTCAATTGCCAGCTTAAGGGACGCTGATCCAAAATATATATGGTTTCTATACAAAAACATATAAATAAGGGAGATAATTTTTTACTTCCGGTTTGAAAAATGTCACTTCAAGTATTCTTTGATACTCATCTTGAAACTGAAACCAAAAATGTATAATTCTATATACTTTTACATTAATTTAGTACTAAAACATAGCTTCTTCAAGTTTACAAATGGTTACTTCCGTTTGGCGTTTTTAAGGTCAAATTGCTGGCAACCTAATGCAAAAAGTACCATGGCTTTACCTTGTATATATATGAGGTTAAAGCAAAGATAGAAAAATTGCATGTTGAATAAACATTTTACCTTGACCCTAATTTCAAGGTCTTGAAACAAGGGTCTCAAATCAAAAGACCATGCTTCTCGTTTATATAGGATGAATGAGTTATATCACCATACGTGTAATTTTAAATACAATAGGAGAGAAAAATCCCCTTAAATCTCCCCCTACCCTTTTAACTCAAATTTACGTGTTTTAACATGTCTCAAATAACAATTCTGTAAAAATATTTTGTCGATATCTTACAAGATTTCTGATAATTAGTGATAACAAGCAAAAATTAAAATGTTTATCATTACCTTGACCTTTGACCTTGACCTCATTTTCCTTTTTTTATTGACCGATGACCTCAAATCAAAAGACCATAGGTCTCTTTCACTTATGGTTTTTCCAGTTACAAATACATTTCACATATATCATATTTTGACGCTTCCTTTTAGGGTTGCGGAGAAAATCTCATAACATGAGAAATAGTTTAAGGGGAGATAACTCTTACAAAGAAAATTGTTCGATTAAACAGTGTTAGTTTCAAAAGCGTATAGACTATCATATCATATACAAAAAAACTAAGCGATATGTTTTGAAAAAAAATACAGCGGAAGAAAAAAATTAGGCAGAAGAAAAAAAACATCAGAAGAAAATCAATAGGTCTTTGCATATACAGGTTGAAATACCTAATAATCAGAAAAAGTACAGTTATGCCTGTCCTTTCACTGTACGGAAAGACCTTACTGTATTTCTTCTGATAAAGTTGTATCATGTATATTGGTCATGATTTGTAAATCTCAGAATTGTCAAGTAAATTTAAGACAAAATTCAATTTGTTCAGAAATATGTCAAGCTATACTGAGAAAAAATAAGATAGTCGAGAATTTGTCGAAAATTTTCAAGACAGTATGCAAATTGTAAGACCATATTCAGAATGTCGAGAATTTGTCGAGTAAATTTCATAAAAAAAATTATGTAAATCAGAATTTGTCAAGAAAAGTTCAAACTTTTAAAGGATGTAAAGTAGTTGTTCATGCAAAATTTACATAAAAATTGGTCTTTTGAACTTTCGTAGTGCATGCTACATTTTCATTTTCTAAATGCAAATGTTGTGACATTTCAATAAAACACTCACATGTTTCACCTGAAAATGATTTTTTAAATTGTATAAAATTCTAAGCGTACAAAAAGCAAAATGACGTCTGATGTTAACGTCGTATGACGAAACAGAATACACGACGTCGTTCGTGTAGATGCTTTAGACTGGACTAACGATTTTCCTCTTCATTTTTTTCCTTTTCTTCTTTATTTTATTTAGAATTTATTGATAGTTATTAGATGAACGATTTGGTATTATTAAAACATGGTAAACTCTACTACTTTTCTATATATAACTTTTGATTATCAATAAACTTAATGGAACTAGGGCTAATAAACTGAATTCTTTTTCTGTTGGAATTTAAATTATCAAATTAATTTCCGTAATGTTCGTCCTCTTTTTTAAACTGCGTTGTCAAATCGAACTTAGAAATAACACGAAAAAAATGTTTGCGTTAAGGTGAGAGGTACGTAAATGAACGCCTCTAGCGGAATACGGGAAAATCGACGTTTGTTGCTATGAGAGTTATCTCCCGTACACCAGAAAAAATAGTTTCAAGATGTCGGAATAATGGTCAATTTGGTGGAAGAGTATTGAATGCATCTCATTAAAATGTAGCAAAAAGTTAATAATGTAAAATGAAATATCTTGTAACAGTTAAACAGTGCTTTCCTTTCATTAAAATGAAAAAAAACTTGACATGTCGTGATGGCCGGAGAGAGATTGAGTTCGGTGTACTAGCTGAACAACTTAAAACTTGCAAGAACTTCTATTTACCATAATGTTTCTTCAAAACTGTTTAAAGTACAAAGAATGGGTCTCGGAAGTATTTTGTGTATACCTCTGGTAACTGTCCATACATTAACTTACTATACGCCGGTCGGCACAGATCAGAGACTTAAATAATCGGGAATATGAAAACGAAATGTAGTATATTGATAAGATTAGAATAAACGCGTACATGCATTACACACGTAAACTCCCACAATAACAAATTAAAGCTTACACTTAATATTGTCATTTTATTTATTGAAATTCCATAGAAATTTTTTTCACAGACTTAAATTAAGTCATTTGCATTCAAAGAAATAAAGGAGTAGGTCCGGTAAGGACCGATTTTGGCCTCAAATTTCAGGTTCATCTGACGAAAGATTTTGACCACTTTTTAAACACTTAAGTGTCTATTTTATTAGATTCAATTAGTTTAGGTGAAATTTTAAATAATTTAGTCATTAAAAACGATTCGATTCAAGCTCAAATATGAAAAATCTACCAAATATGCCGAAAAATGTCGTTTTTCAGATGGTTTTGGTCAAAAATGAAAGTGGCCGCATCCATGTTCATCGTCAACCTTTATATATGTTAGGTATTATCATCAAATACAACTTACATTTCAATATTAAGGATGAACACAAATGCGGCCACTTTTGTTTTACACGGAAATCGTCTAAAATTTAACTAAAATGCTAGAATTGTGAAGATTTCAGTAATTTAGCATGCCTTTATGGTGCTAGTACCCGATATATGTGCATTTTATTGCCAAAAAACAGCCCATATTTATGTAGCAGAAGCATTTAACTAGCCAATAAATAACTAAAAGTTTAAATTTGATATTCCTTTTATTACTGTTATATAGCCATTTTCTCATTTAAATATAACGTAACGGTACCCAAATTGCACCGAGTACCCAAATTGCACCTATTTAGCAAAACTAGCAGCGAAAATCTTACAAGATTTTCTAGAGACTAAACAATTTGTTATTTTTATGATTTGATACTAAGCACATCTTTCAACATAGGTAAAACTATTTAGATATGCACAAAACATTCACAGTATCTATCAACAGATGAAGTATTTACTGAAAAAGCAAAATGTACTGAAACGTCGCCATGCGACGTCATCAAAACGTCATCTTTTTAAAATGACCAAATACAATATGTTACAAGTATCCATTTAAAAAATAATGAAGAGTAAGCATGGACTAATATCCAATTGTTCAAAATATTTAAAGAAATTAAACAAAAGCTCTGTTATTAGACTTTTGACTATGTGAATTTAAGCATGGAAGCAATTTGGGTACTCCTAATTTCAGAATCATTGATGGTTTGGAGGTCAGTTTAGACCAATTTTTCTATGATTCCATATGGAATAAAAATCAAATTGGTGTACCTTTATAATAAAGAAGGATAGGGCTACAAAATAAACATAGAATGGACATTTTTGTTTTCATCATAAAAAAACGTAGATGAAAAAACTGTCAAAATAGGTGCAATTTGAGTACCGTCACGTTAAACATAAATCTTTCTTTACAGTGCTTTCTTTCACGTCCGCGATATGGTCTTTAAATAGAATTTCAAAATGAAAGTACTAGTGCTATTTCAAAACAAATAGTTTATAGTAACAAATATCGAAAAAGAGTTTAATTGCTTCCTGTGTGACATGAAATTTGTAAAATATAATGTCGGAAATTTCTTCAGACGGTTTAAGCAATAAAAAGTGACAATGAACTTGACCGAGAATCGAAATGGGGATGGGGCCTTCCGCTAGAACAAACGGGAACGCCGAAGTAAGTCTATCTTTCAAAATGAACGAAAATTTAAAATAAATTTTACACGTTGCTTTTCAGTCAATTTGAATTGAATGGAACATTGTGAAATACAAGCTTCCAGCATGAAATAGCGGCAAGGGAAAAATATAGATCCGCTGATTGAAAATTTACGGCTTTACCGCCACTTCAAAAATAAAATAAATAGCAAAGTATATACATCATACTGAAGATTTAGAAATTTCTGCTTGCATCAATTAATTCATTTTAAATTGCGCAAAATTTCGGAACTTCAGTATTTCAATTGATACTGTTTATATACATGTACAAATGCTTTTATAAAAATTTAGAATTAAAGTTTTTATTTATTGCTTTACGTATTTCTTCTCAATTTTCGAAAAAGAAAATCTAAAAAAAAATCTAGAGTACAAACAAGAATATTGTTGGCATAAATTACGAGGTTCATAATGCGGTTGGCGATTTCCAATCGCTGCAACATCTAATTTTCTACGTTAAACCCTGCAAGGCGGTTCCTCAAAACCACATGCAGCTTTTCTATTCAGTTCGATGTTAGCTTGATCATTACAGCCCACAAAATCTAGACAAGATTTATCTGAACGTCATATAATGTGTGTTCAAAGTCTATTCTGAACAATTTATAACAACACAGAGGTGAGTGGGGGGAGAAGGGGGGGTAGAGCAGATTGGTATCCCGAGAAAATATTGTCAACCGCGGCGAAGCCGAATAACAAAAAATATAAGAAAGATAAATAAGTTGGAATTTATATAGATTTGTTTTTTAAATATTCACATCTATGCACTGTCCGCTCTTTAATTACGGAACAAAACCAACGATGGGGGAAAAGTAGGGATAATATGCAAAAAAACTTTGAAATATTCTTTTTTTTTTTTTTTTTTTTTTGCCTATAATTTACATTTATCCCACATCTCCTTTCGTGTCATATTAAACACACTATTCAAGTTTGCAAATGACCAGTACTATTTTGATCGAAATATGTGCTCATGTTTATGTTGTGTTCTCGTGCAATTGAAACATAATTTTATATATTTTATATGCATGACCTCATGCAACTATCGGAGGAATAAAAGTAAAATGTTGTGGTTTTTTATGCACCCGCCGTAGCGGAGGGAGTATTAAGTTTAACACTTGTTCGTCTGTCCGTCCGTCGTACCGTTCAAACTTAGTTTCCGTTCTCTAACTTTAGTTTGCCTCAACCAAATGTTAGAAGATCTTAGAAGACTTATACACAAGGCTGATTACCAAAAAACAAAACACAGATCTAGTTTAAATTTTGGTGGCGTCACTTTAACCGTTCTGGAGTTATGCTCAATAACAAAGGAAAAATTGCTACATTTTTCGTTTTCCGTTCTCTAATTAGTTGAATTTGCCTCAACCAAATGTAATGAAACGTTTACACAATGCTTATTACCAAGATCAAGTACAAATTTGGGTAGCGTCACTTTTACATTTTTTTAGTAATATCACTTCATAACTATATATTGAAGCGAGGGTACCATCTGTGTCCCACGGAAACATTTTCCCATTTATTTACCATTGTTTGTCATTTGGCCATTTTTCGTTTTTTTCACATGACCTTGTCAGTATGTTTTCGGCTTATAAGTTTCAATTTCAATTTCCCGTTGCGCGGTATATTTCGCCTCCATTATTGTGAAGCAGCAAAATTGTGGTCAAATATGTGAACATTGAATGTATATCGTCATTCATAGAACTTTATAATGACATATCTTTTATCGTTTGTGTTTTAATCATTCCAGAAATACGTTATAAATACTTAGGACCCCGTATAATCACTGAAAAAACTATAATAGGTAATCAATCCTTTTTTCAGACAGAATAATGTGCTCTATAGCGCATTTGAATAACCAAACAAATTATAATGAAGCAGTCGTTGTCTCTACAATGCTGCTGATATAGCCTTGACGTTACGTAATCCTTTCGGCGACGTCATGATTTTTCTCTCTTTTCCCGTCAACAACACCCTTTCAAGGGCTGATATATAAAAAACGAGTTCGGTAACCCCATGACAATTATATATCAAAATAAAGTTAGATAATACCCTTAAAAACATAAGATTTTTATAGAAAAATCGTAGGATTGGTTTAAACTAAAGTTTAATTAAAGCTTGAAATTTCTTATTTTTGATGCAAAATTGCTGCAAGATTTGTTAATCGAAGATCGATTTTACTTATATTCATATATTAAGTGAATCATTTATTCCCAAATTAAGTTAAGAGATGGGGAAGGGGAGAGGGTCAGTGAAAAAACTATGTTGAATAAGTTTGTTTATCCTACATTGAAATTAAGTACCGGTCTTAGTAAGAATCGTGCAGGTTCCTGTTGATGGGCGATTCATGACCCCTCTTCAAATGTCTTTATATTTTGTTTATGAAGAAGGTATGGTATGAAAATAAGTTTCATGGTTTATTTTTTTCCCTTTGATCCTTGGTTGCCATGGAAACCATCCTTACAAAATTTTGCCTAAATACGCACAAAAGTGGCCTTTGAAAATTGAAATGTTAGGAATTTTGAAAAACCATAGAAATAAAGTTAAGCAATGCAAACGATATGCATATGTAAAGTATTGACAAACAAAACACAAAACTATAAAAAAAAACGTTAAAATTTTGAATTTACTTTAATAGTGGGTTTTCATAGCAACCAGTTAAAAAAGTGTTCAACTTTGAAAATGACATATTTCAAAAACTCCTAAATTTTAAATCTGTTTATCTCCCAAGACCAACAATACCATGACATGTATTGACAAATGTTGAAAGACAACATTCTATATATTCATAAGATAAAAAATACAATGGCGGATTTAACTTAATCAAAAAAGATTAATATACAGCTTAAATATATCTATATTTGAAATTATACTTGTTTGGCATGTAGTGAACTTTTCACTTGTACACTAGTTAAATATTACATAATTAAATGCACATTTTTTCCAAATTCACAGTTTTTTCTCCCTAGCAACACATATGTAGCCATGGCAATGGCAATTTGTTTTCTATTTTACAAGATTTAATTTTAGATATGTTGCAACAGAAAGGCAATTTAAGATGCAAATTGTAAAAAAATATGAACTCCAAAGTAAATGTTAAGGAGAAAAGCGAAATTGAAAAATCAAAAAACTAAACAAAACACTGCGTATTGCTGATTTATATACAGATAGTGCATCTAGTGATGGGTAGGGGTCTCACTTATCGGCGACATGGAGAATAATATAACAACAAGAACACCTATTTAGCGCTAAGAAATGTTAATATTAATTATCTAAAATAAATAGAATCAGACACATGCACTAAAGGGTGTTTTAAATATCAAATTATTTCCATTACAGTACTTATGTTTCAAGTAGGGGTTGGGGTTGGAAAGGGGGATTTTGTAAGTTCTATTTATTTACAAGGTGATAGGACGTGCCTCTAGAATAGGCCACCTGTTTTTAAAGCTTAAAATAAGTTCAGAAAACTATCAGATATTTATAATAAGCACAATAAAGTATTCAACTTTTACATAAAACCACCTGAAACCAAATCAATATGGGAAAAGGTTTCTTATTTCCTATGCAATTTATAAAATGGTGTATATTTTTAAAATCTAAAACAGGGTGAAGTAATAAAACAGCGGCGCCCCTATCGATAAAGTATTGAAGTACAACACCCCCCCCCCCCCCCAGCCCCTTTCTAGACATATGTAGAAGATCGTTAGGGTTGACTGTTTCGAAATTCATCTTATTTTTATTATTTATTTCAGAGATCCAGATAACCATATCTATGGCATTACAATAGATACATGCTACTACCTGTATTCTTAAAAATGTTCTATATTCATTATATACATGTATATTATTTATTTTATTGTAGTTCTTGTCACTGTGACTAGTTTATCTTTAGCCTTCACTAATCTGAGTGACGTATGACTTGGTCTTTGATTATTATGACAATATTCATTATATATATGTCAAAATAGTTGAAAACAAGAATGTGTATTTAGTACCTGGATACCCGAATCGCAAGACTAACAAAGGCCAGAGGCTCCTGAATTGGGACAGGCGCAAAAACCGGTGGGGTTAACCATGTTATTTTGACATCTCAAACCCCCTCCCCTATAGGTTATATCTCTAGCCAAAGTAGAACAAACACACAACAATACGCACAGTAAAACTCAGTTGAAAAGAAGTCTGAGTCTGATGTTAGATTAAACTATCTTGACCAAAAACTTTAACCTGAAGCGGAAAAGAAGGACGATTGAAGGAACAGGCAAACATACGCACGGACAAACTGACGCACAGACCAGAAAAGATAATGCCCATCAATGGGGCATAAAAACCAAACTTGATCACATTTTTAAAAATTACACTTTATTTTTACACAAGATTATAAAAATTTTCAAAACATAACCTTTAAAAAGGTAACAGACATGTAGGATGCCTACAGATTTCAGGCACTTGTTTCTATGCACGGGAAGGTCGACTATTCATATATTTAGATATATAGGCGTAAAAAATATTTTTCACATGTGCAGATATATATATTCATAAAAAAAATAGTAAAATAAGTTACAAGTTAACAGTTCCAGTTCAATCGATTTCAATCTTCCATATATAGATATATATATACGAATATATACGAATATATGGATAGTCTACCTTTTGCCGTATTCGTTCCCGTTTCCGTTCTCTAACCATCAAATTTTATGAAACTTGTTCTCTATAGACTATTACCAACAAAGACACTTCCAATTGGAATATAGGTAGTATCATTTTCAAAATAAATCTCTTTTTCCTAACATAAATCATTAATCCAACCCTAATACCAAAGAGAGAAGATTGCCGCATTCAAACATCAGATTTTGAATTGATAATTAGCAGAAACATAACAAATGTACAGATTTTGTTATGTTGCATGTCTATCTAAAATTTCATAATTAAAAAAAAATGTCCTCAAAGTTGTTATTGACTCCCTTACAATATGTAGTTCATTGCTTTTGGATTTTTTTACAAGTTTAACTATATAGATACACCTACGGAAATAATATTAGGAATACACGTTACATTCATAAACAAAAAAAAATAAAGTTCTTATAGGCATAAGAATGTATAAACTAAACTTTGTCAGATGAATAGGTCCAATTTGGACGGCAAATGTTAGTTGTTTATTCTAGGAAAAATATAAAATAAACTATCGCACCAACCTTGCACCAAAAAGATTGTTTATTCAAAGTTGGATATGTATAATCTTGTCAAAATAATAAAATTTCTAGTTGGTCCAAGCATGGTACGGTGGTCAAAATTTTGAAAAACCATCAAAACTTCTGTACTTTTGCTTGTTTTCCCAATTATAACATCATTTGCACCTACCATTGTGACGTTGTTAGATAAAAACATTTTTTTTTAATCATTGACTCATATTCTAATAGTTTATGGAGGAAAATCTGCTCTGTTAAAATTGTTATTATCTTGTAAATCTGCGGCCATTTTAGGCCATTAAAGCCCCTACTCCTTTCTTCAAAGGGATAGGGCAATAATAGAACCCCTTTCAGTCTGTTTATTTAGCGCATTAATGTAAATATAACGGAATTTGATGAGACTGTCATTAAAGTGAGAGGGTTGGCGCTATGGAACCGGGTTTAATCCACCATTTTCTACATTTGAAAATGCCTGTACCAAGTCAGGAAGTAGCAGTTCTTGTCCATTTGTTTTTGATGCGTTTTGTGATTTTGCCATGTGATTATGGACTTTCCGAATTGATTTTCCTCTGGGTTCAGTATTTTTGTGATTTTACTTTTCACCATTTTTAAATATTATTTTTTTCTAGACATGGGGAATATGTCAAAGAGACAACAACCCAACCAAACAACATAAAATATCAGAAAGGCTGATGAATGAATGAAGCATAGCTGCGTCCCTAAGTCTACACTTGGTCTGTTCAAATTGAAATTTAAAAAAAAACGTTAGAAGCTATTTCATTGTCTTGAAAATTAGCCTACGTCCAAGTTTCAATGTATGTAAAAAAAAACACTAAGTCTCAGACTGTCGATCACCTGTAATGTTATGGTTAAATTTTTCATCAATGATTATTTGTGATTTTCAATATTTTATCAATTTAGTGATTTAAAAATTCCATTTAAATGTTCTTTGTATCTGTCATATTTTCACGGTCATATTTTCATCAAATGGAAAAAAAATGCATTTTAGCCCTATTTTCCATTTTAGCACTAGTAGCTAAGTTTCTTTTCAAAAACAAGGAAAATTAAATAAAAAATTGTGATTTTTGTTTAAAGGGCAATAAATCCTTAATGATTCAATTAACAATTTTGGTCATACAAAATTATTTGTAGATCTTATTTTGCTGAACTTTTTTGCTGTTAACAGTTTATCTTTTTCATAAATAATATTCAAGATAATAAAACAAAACTGCAAAATTTTCTTACAATTAACAATGTGTTGTTAGATTCATCTGGAAATTTGTTCTTAATGTTTTAGTGTTTGAGATATAAGCCACACACTGCATGTTACCCCTATGTTTTTTATTTTAGCCATGGCGGCCGTGTTTTCTCACAAAATAAAAATAAAAACACAAACTTAATTCTAGGTATCCTCATGATCATTCAGTTTTTAATTTTTACTGGAATTGGTTCAGTAGTTTCAGAAGAGATGTTTGAAATAGTTAACACCAGAAAGACGACCTTTGAACGGTGAGCTTAAATTTAACCATTGTGGTGACGTCAGCGTATTCATTTACCGTGGATTCTTTTTCTAGAATCAACGCTTCCTAAATCCGTCGCTGAAATTGACTCACCAGATTATATTCTGTTGTTTCCTTTGTGTGTCTAATTTCACTAAGGTTGAATTGACTAATTTACTGATTTCTGTTCACTAATGGAATTATTTTAAAAACTTACCTTTAATTTTTGTAATTTCTATATGCCTTCACTGGGAATCGAACCCGTCCATGAATTCTGTTAAATGTTACTGACTTCAACATATCGATGAAACCTCTGGGCTACCAATTGGTTACAATTTATATGTTTATTTTATATATATAAATGAATATATGATATACATCTTTTCAACATACATACAGGGCTTGTACCTTTATATATTAATAATAAGCAAACGTACAATATGAGTTGGTAGCCACGAGGTTTCATGGTTAAGATTAATGAGTTAAAATTTAGGTCTTGTCTGTTTAGGTTCGAATCCCTGAATTCTCTTTGTTGTCCATAATCTCTGGTTTTCCAGTTTTTGTTTTTGTTCTTGTTTTGTATGTTATTGTGGATATTTTGTGTAATAAAAACGAGGTTGGTAGTTTATAATCGGATTAATGTTGGCTATTCCACGTCCACTTGTATTTCTGTCCATCTGATGAGTTAAGCCTTTTTCAACTGATTTTTATAGTTCGTTCTTATGTTGTACTGTTATACCACTGTCCCAGGTTAGGAGGCTGGGATTCCGCTAACATTTTTAACCCCGCCACATTCTGTATGTATGTGCCTGTCCTAAGTCAGGAGCCTAGCCGTAATTCAGTGGGTTTTTTGGTTCAATTTTTACATAAATAAGCCGTTAGTTTTCTCGTTTGAATTGTTTTACATTGTCATTTCGGGCACTTTTATAGCTGACTATGCGGTATGGGCTGGTTCATTGTTAAAGGCCGTACGGTGACCTATAGTTGTTAATTTCTGTGTTATTTTGGTCTCATGTGAAGAGTTGTCTCATTGACAATCATACCACATCCTCTTTTTTATATTCCACATGTTTGAAATAAAAATGATTACATTCTTTTTGTCCATTATTGTTTTATAAATTAATTTAATATGATTTCATCTGTTTTACTACATAATTTTACAAATGTCAATACGCAAATTCCTATGCTAGAAAATCGTTATGTGCCTAGAATTAGGCTTCGTGTTAACAATTTCGGAAGCACACTTATTATATGCACTATATGTATCTTCTTTGTCGGGTTGTTGTCCATTTGACACATTCTCTATTTCCATTTTCAATTTTAATAGAAATGAGTCCGAATAGAACTTATTTTGTATAAACAGATAATATTCAGATGCCTGATAATATGAAGATTTTAAAGGGCAGACGTGTTGTGTAATAATGGTGTAATTTTTGATTTTATAAAAATGGATAATTACCACGTGAATCACTGTTTACATTTACTCGGAAGAAATTGTTCCGAGTATTCCTTATTTTGATTGGTCAATTTGTTACCTGGATACAGGACGCTCTTATATATTTCTTTGTTTCGGGATTCGCGGTACATTTGAAATTTTTCATTGAAATTATTTGGCTTTGTTAAATTTATGTTTGAGTTATGAAGTCGAATTCATTCATTCGTATAGATGTTTTTTGAAATGTGGAAAGCCAAAGGTGGAGCTATTTGCCTATAAAGATGGTGGGTTACATCTCAATTGTGAAGGTACAAGGCAGTTAGGTTTATATTTTAAAAGAAGGGTTGCTCATTTAATTTAGATAGGTTAACTTGTCATTTGAGATGAATTTCTTAAGTGGAGTTAAAGGATTAGATATGGTTGAATTTCATGTTTCTACCATACTTCCTTTGGGTTTTTTTTTAGTTTATGGTTGATATTATTTCTTCCATACTAAAATTTGGATTATTTTTTATTTTATTTTCCTTAATATGTATTGGTATTATTTAAGATTGTTTGGTTAAGATGTAGTTAGGTTTATTTATATTAATATGTACTAATATTTTTATTTTATATTGCAGGTAAGGGACTCTTTTCAGTGAGTATTGTTCACACTGTTGGGTGCGGTTTCTTTTCATATGAGATATTGTTTCTTGTATGGAGAAAAGTTTATGTTCAGGGTTGATATTGTTTCTTCCTTGCTTGATTTTATTATTTAGTTTTTGCTTGATATTATTTCTTGCATGCTAGATTAACAAGCTTAAATTGTGTATTGTTTATATGATAGTTAAAATTAATCTGCTTAATTCTTTGTTCAGCACAGTTGTTTGTTTATTTTTTGGCGGCCGTTGGCTTGGCGGCTAGCTCATGTGTTTATTCGAGCTGTTTGGATGAATTTATTTATCATTTCTAATGGCTAGACGCTATATTTGCTCTTGAACATTAACTTTACATGTTATATGTGACTGTCAGTGGTACAGTCGAGTGTTTGTCCTGTGCTGTGAAATATATCTGTTTGTCTTGTGTATATATTGTGCCGTAATAAAATTGAGTAACTTAGATTTCTTTTGTGAGAAGCCTGGTAATTGTGTAATTTTTGATTTTATAAAAATGGATAATTACCACGTGAATCACTGTTTACATTTACTCGGAAGAAATTGTTCCGAGTATTCCTTATTTTGATTGGTCAATTTGTTACCTGGATACAGGACGCTCTTATATATTTCTTTGTTTCGGGATTCGCGGTACATTTGAAATTTTTCATTGAAATTATTTACCCTCCCACCCGCCGCATACAACTGTGTTAGTTATAAATTTAATGTATTTTGTGTACTTATTTATAAGATGTGCTTGTGTATACTGTGGCTAGCTCATGTGTTTATTCGAGCTGTTTGGATGAATTTATTTATCATTTCTAATGGCTAGACGCTATATTTGCTCTTGAACATTAACTTTACATGTTATATGTGACTGTCAGTGGTACAGTCGAGTGTTTGTCCTGTGCTGTGAAATATATCTGTTTGTCTTGTGTATATATTGTGCCGTAATAAAATTGAGTAACTTAGATTTCTTTTGTGAGAAGCCTGGTATTTGTATTTTTAAACATTTATTTGTGATATTTAATTTATTGTAATGAATCATTTGACACGATAACATGGTTATTTAAACTCACTTACAATACCTTCTTATTAAGAATAGGCGTTAATTTTGACAAGACATTAACACAATAGTTTAAGTTATAGATACAATGAATAAGCGTTGATTCATGAAAAACAAACCATTCGCCCTCCGGGCTCATTGTATCTATATCACATAAGTACGTCCGTTCTATCAGAAATATACTGAAAATGAAAAATAACAAACTAGTACAATTTAGAGCGCTAACGAGGTCATAACTCTTTAAAAGTCCATTGTCAATCACTTTAGAACTTATCCAAGATATTGTTGATATCATGTGAAGAGTTGTCTCATTGACAATCATACCACATCCTCTTTTTTATATTCCACATGTTTGAAATAAAAATGATTACATTCTTTTTGTCCATTATTGTTTTATAAATTAATTTAATATGATTTCATCTGTTTTACTACATAATTTTACAAATGTCAATACGCAAATTCCTATGCTAGAAAATCGTTATGTGCCTAGAATTAGGCTTCGTGTTAACAATTTCGGAAGCACACTTATTATATGCACTATATGTATCTTCTTTGTCGGGTTGTTGTCCATTTGACACATTCTCTATTTCCATTTTCAATTTTAATAGAAATGAGTCCGAATAGAACTTATTTTGTATAAACAGATAATATTCAGATGCCTGATAATATGAAGATTTTAAAGGGCAGACGTGTTGTGTAATAATGGTGTAATTTTTGATTTTATAAAAATGGATAATTACCACGTGAATCACTGTTTACATTTACTCGGAAGAAATTGTTCCGAGTATTCCTTATTTTGATTGGTCAATTTGTTACCTGGATACAGGACGCTCTTATATATTTCTTTGTTTCGGGATTCGCGGTACATTTGAAATTTTTCATTGAAATTATTTGGCTTTGTTAAATTTATGTTTGAGTTATGAAGTCGAATTCATTCATTCGTATAGATGTTTTTTGAAATGTGGAAAGCCAAAGGTGGAGCTATTTGCCTATAAAGATGGTGGGTTACATCTCAATTGTGAAGGTACAAGGCAGTTAGGTTTATATTTTAAAAGAAGGGTTGCTCATTTAATTTAGATAGGTTAACTTGTCATTTGAGATGAATTTCTTAAGTGGAGTTAAAGGATTAGATATGGTTGAATTTCATGTTTCTACCATACTTCCTTTGGGTTTTTTTTAGTTTATGGTTGATATTATTTCTTCCATACTAAAATTTGGATTATTTTTTATTTTATTTTCCTTAATATGTATTGGTATTATTTAAGATTGTTTGGTTAAGATGTAGTTAGGTTTATTTATATTAATATGTACTAATATTTTTATTTTATATTGCAGGTAAGGGACTCTTTTCAGTGAGTATTGTTCACACTGTTGGGTGCGGTTTCTTTTCATATGAGATATTGTTTCTTGTATGGAGAAAAGTTTATGTTCAGGGTTGATATTGTTTCTTCCTTGCTTGATTTTATTATTTAGTTTTTGCTTGATATTATTTCTTGCATGCTAGATTAACAAGCTTAAATTGTGTATTGTTTATATGATAGTTAAAATTAATCTGCTTAATTCTTTGTTCAGCACAGTTGTTTGTTTATTTTTTGGCGGCCGTTGGCTTGGCGGCTAGCTCATGTGTTTATTCGAGCTGTTTGGATGAATTTATTTATCATTTCTAATGGCTAGACGCTATATTTGCTCTTGAACATTAACTTTACATGTTATATGTGACTGTCAGTGGTACAGTCGAGTGTTTGTCCTGTGCTGTGAAATATATCTGTTTGTCTTGTGTATATATTGTGCCGTAATAAAATTGAGTAACTTAGATTTCTTTTGTGAGAAGCCTGGTAATTGTGTAATTTTTGATTTTATAAAAATGGATAATTACCACGTGAATCACTGTTTACATTTACTCGGAAGAAATTGTTCCGAGTATTCCTTATTTTGATTGGTCAATTTGTTACCTGGATACAGGACGCTCTTATATATTTCTTTGTTTCGGGATTCGCGGTACATTTGAAATTTTTCATTGAAATTATTTACCCTCCCACCCGCCGCATACAACTGTGTTAGTTATAAATTTAATGTATTTTGTGTACTTATTTATAAGATGTGCTTGTGTATACTGTGGCTAGCTCATGTGTTTATTCGAGCTGTTTGGATGAATTTATTTATCATTTCTAATGGCTAGACGCTATATTTGCTCTTGAACATTAACTTTACATGTTATATGTGACTGTCAGTGGTACAGTCGAGTGTTTGTCCTGTGCTGTGAAATATATCTGTTTGTCTTGTGTATATATTGTGCCGTAATAAAATTGAGTAACTTAGATTTCTTTTGTGAGAAGCCTGGTATTTGTATTTTTAAACATTTATTTGTGATATTTAATTTATTGTAATGAATCATTTGACACGATAACATGGTTATTTAAACTCACTTACAATACCTTCTTATTAAGAATAGGCGTTAATTTTGACAAGACATTAACACAATAGTTTAAGTTATAGATACAATGAATAAGCGTTGATTCATGAAAAACAAACCATTCGCCCTCCGGGCTCATTGTATCTATATCACATAAGTACGTCCGTTCTATCAGAAATATACTGAAAATGAAAAATAACAAACTAGTACAATTTAGAGCGCTAACGAGGTCATAACTCTTTAAAAGTCCATTGTCAATCACTTTAGAACTTATCCAAGATATTGTTGATACTAAGCTAGTGTATACGTTGTATTAAAACTCTGGCAAGAATTGTACCTGTGGGAGCGCTAACGCGGCTATTTTCCATAAATTTATTATTTTCAAGGGTTATAACTGTTTTTATAAAAGTCGATTGGCCACCAATATATAACTTGTTTGAGATATTGCTAATATTAACCTAAAGTATTAGTTTCGTAAAAATCTGACAAGATTTGTACATGTGAGAGCGCTGCAAGGACCGGACAGACAAACACACGGACAGCCAGATGGACACAAGGACGGACAGCAATTAAAATTTTAAGCATAAAATTGAGAATGGAAATGGGAAACGTTATGTTTAAAATTTTAAGTTCCAATATAAATTTTTATTTATTTGGGAAAAAATACTATTTTTGATATAACAAAAATGAAAACAAAATAAAATCTTTTTTTTGTCTTAAATCAATGATTTTGATAAGAAAATAACACTCTGTAAAGATTTGTCCAATGGCACAGTTATTATTTTGGTACAATGTATCCAATTTCATTATAAACGGAAAATACATTGCCTTGTATCGCTTCTTTTTATGACTAGTATATTTTTGTCCAGAGTCAGAATATGTACGCATAATGGCTGTTACTATGTACCTCCCATTTAAATCGACATGTATTGAAACCTTTATGCAAACACTTAATTGTCAGTATGTCGATTTAACTGTGTAAAAAAATGAAATTGACTAAGAACTACAAAACCGTTCTTTCAATTCTAATATTTAATGAATCTAACTTATGCAAAAGATTTGAAATAAATTCGGAATGTGTCCATTAAACACAAATGATGACCCCGCTTGCATATCATAAAAGTTATAAACGTACATAACTGAAGAACGGTAAAAGTAGTACTATCGAATTGTGTACTTTATCTAACTTGTATTGTGATAAGTATTGTGTAAAAGTTTCATAACATTGGGTTGAGGCAAACTAAAGAACGAAAAACAAAACGCATAATTCAGCAACTTTATCCATTTGTAAAGAGGCATGGAATAGAACAATAAAAATGACACCACCAACATTCAAACTTGATCTGTATTTGGTGATTTTAAGCATTGTGTATAATTTCAATATCAGTGGAAGAGACAAACTAAAGTTGGAGAACAGAAACGAAAACTTCAGCAAAATTTTTATTTGTAAAGGGGCATAACTCTTGATCAGTTTAAGTGACACCACCAAAATTCAAATATAGTCTGTGTTATGTGGTAATAAGCAATGTAATTAAGTTTCATAACATTTGGTTGAGCCAAACTAAAGTTAGAGAACAGAAACCAACTTTGGAACGGCCTGACGGACGGACAAGGGTACACCTTAATGCCCCCTCCGCCACGGCGGTGGCATAAAAATGTGTAAATATAACAATTGATTAAAATGAGCACATCGTGTCATAAAGTTTTCAGAATCAAAACAGTATAATAGGTCCAGCAAATTTTCATCAAACACACCAGGAAAATATCTTTTGAGAAATATGAAAAATGCGATTACTCTTATACAAATTATAATTCAGTAAGGTTATTTAAAAATAGACAAGCTGTTCTTTTCCATCATATACAATAGAAACATTGACAAATTCTTGCACAATTTAAGGTAGACCGTTGGTATATATTTCCTAAGATAGAACATGTAGAATTTGACAAATTGAAAAATTGCTGACTTTTTTGTTTCCGTTTTATAACGAAAGTTTGCCACAAACAAATGTTTTGAAACTTATACACAATGCTTATTTCCATAAATGTCAGAACAGTTAGAACTTTACTGGTGTTACTAGTACTGTCAATAAGTTATGCCCCTTTAAAAATGAAAATGCTGAATTTTTGTTTCCGTTCTCTTTCGTTCGTCTGTTTGACACGGTTCATCTTACCTGACCTCATTCTTTTTTAATTGTTCATTAAGATCGGTTTTATAGATAATCACGTTATGCTCATTGTTGAAGGCCGTACAGTGACCTGTGGTTGTTTATTTCTATGTCATTTTCTCTCTGGTGGAGAGTTGTCTAATTGGCAATTACGACACATCCTTTTGTTTTTATACATAGACTTAATTAAGTTTAGGATTCAACATTATTCTTGTTCACTGACAGCATCTGTCTTAGGCACGACACCGTGTATTTCCATTTTTTCCAAAGTTCTAAGAAATCTTACATATAAGATTGAGGTAAGGGGGTACATATCCTGTCCTCAACTTTAGAAGTTGTGTTATGCTTAAATTCTTAGATTACTTAGTTCACAAGTAAACACAATAAGATACCACATTTTGTCACAACAAATTTTACAATTTTGAATAAAAAATGTTTTTTTACGAAAAAAAGGGGGGGTGCACCATACCCAGAGTGATGATTTTTCATTTTGTACAAGTACATCGTCATTTATCAAATATTCTCGTCTAAAATTAATAAATTGCATTGCATATATGAATGGAATATTTTAGCTTTTTAAGTTCAAAATGTTTCAGTATTAATCTGTTTGGTAATTTGAATATTGGAGAAAATTGACAGTTTTTGACTAAAACTATTTTTTTTTTTAAAACACGACTTTCTTTTTATTTTATGAATATATAGAATTTTTCTTTCAAAATTTTCAATGACATGTTATGGTATTGTTGGTCTTGGGAGATATACAGATTTAAAATTTAGGAGTTTTTAAAAATTTTCGTTTTCGAATTTTTACAAATTTTTCATTTTTAAATGGTTGCTATGGTAACAAACTATTTAGTAAATTTAAATTTTGTTACGTTTTTGTAGAGTCTGAGTTTCTTTTTGTCAATACTGTAAATATACATATTGTTTGTATTGATTAACTTTTTTTCTATGGGACTTCAAATTTCCATACTTTAAATTTGAAAAAGGGTCTTTTTTCACATAATCCGGCAAAATGTTGATTTGATGGTTACCATGGAAACGGGCATTATACAGGGAAAATAAAGACATAATTTTACTTGTCTACTAAGCTCTTTTGGTATAGGGCAACTATGGTATTAATTCTGTGACATGTCATGAATCACCCTCTGCATGATTTTACAAAGACAGGTACTTAAAATGTCGTCCCTTTAGCCTTCAGTTGTCTTTTATAGACGAAATACTCGCCTGGCTCAAATACAAAATTTCCATCCTGGTGTTTATGATGAATTTAATTATAACCTCTGGGTTGATGTCAGTGCTGAAGGATTTTTCATTTACCGATGGTTTCACCAGCCCAGTAGTCAGCACTTCTGTGTTGATATGCATTATCATTGTTATGGTCATAATTATGAATTACAAATCTTTGAATTTTTGAAATAGTTAGTCTTTTCTAACTCAGAAATGAATAACCTTAGCTGTAGCTAGCAAACTTTAAGGAATTGTTGGTCCTCGATGCTCTTTAATTTCGAATTTTAGTTGGCCTTTTTAACTTTTTTAAATTCGAGCGTAATGATGGGTCTTTTTGGTAATTACTATTTTTAACAATTCAAAACAGCGTTTTGGGAATGAAAATTAAATGTATATGTCTTCGTTTAAATTATTTTAAAATAATTGCAACTAGAAATACGCATACGGATTTAAAACAGTGCTCGCCAAACGTCATACATATTAAAGTCGTGTAATTAACGATTTTGAATGCAAAAGATTATAGGCAAAATCACCAACCATAATTATTTCACAAGACTTTCAAATAGGATAAAAGACTGTTAGAGAAATTAATCTTCAGTTTAGGACCTTATACATTTGTCAAATCTATAGCGAAGTTGTTACACAACTAAAATCAGTGTGTGTTTTGACTTTTTATTAGGAATATTATGTTAACTATTCAAACAACTTCGTCTATTTTTTTGTTTATCATTGATGTTTGCCATATTCTGTATAAAAAAAAAGAGAAACAAGAAACACGTATAAATTACATAAACAACCAACAACTACTGTACATCAGATTCCTGACTTACGTGCAAACATTTGCAGCGAGATTAAACGTTTCAATTGTACCAAACTTTCTCCCTTTTTCTGAAACAATTGCATAACATCACAACATAGAAAAACACACGATAAATATCAATTGGAAGGCTTAACTCAATCAAAAAACGTAAATTAATACACTATGAACGAATAAATTTGATCTGCGATGTCCAAACAAAGCCAAGGCAAGACACCACTGCAAAATATTTAACCTTTCGAAAATAATCACTTTTGAAAAAAAAAACACGGTTTAATAATGTTCCTTCATCCAAGCATATCTTGGATGTGCAGGATGAAGGTCATTCTTAGAATATGAGCCTGAGGCTCGAAAGTAATAAATTAGCTTAACTTCTCTATGAGGGGTGAAGCTTACATGTAATATCTCTGTTTAAAGAAACAAACTATAACCACATAGCTGGCCAGTGACCTTGACCCTAGTATATAAGCACCTGTTCCATAATAACTTGTCATAATTTAAAGCAAGTTTGTGTCGACCAAATATAAAACCCATTGGAAAAGGGTGGGTCTGACTCAGATAATCCCTAGGGTGGGAATTAATTACTTTCGAGCCTCAGGCTCATATTCTAAGAATGACCTTCATCCTGCACATCCAAGATATGCTTGGATGAAGGAACATTCTTATTCATATTTCGCCTTCGGTCTCAAGTAATAAATTAGCTTGTTTAAAGTGTAGACACAAACTAAAAACAATTTTTATATAAATGCCAACATTTAATAAAGCATAAAAATCACAAGATCATCCAGTAACTACAACTGAAGACAAGTGTTTTAGTACTGATATTATTCACTTTCCTGTTATAGAACTTATACAAAGTTTTACCATATGTCCAGACTAAGCTGTTGCCATAATGTCTTTAAAAGAACATCCTGAAGCTAAATTCACTTATGAAGAGGTTCCTCTAAATGAGTAAACCTTAAAAAACCTCGGCTAAAATTAGAACTCTCTCTAACTATCTAAACTTTACGAAAAGACTTAGATGAATTCTCTCACATATTTTGTACACAAAACATGATAAATCATTGTCTTAACAACACAAAGTTTTGCTTTATCAAAACCCTTGATCACCTCATTAGGTAGACTAACTAACAGATCTAGTATTTTTCAAAAACTCATGTATATGAAAAAATAAAGTGCCATGTCTCTGAATGAAAGACATAGAATGTAAATCTACAGCTGATAAAGATTGTACTTCGGCAGCTGTAGTCAAGGCAAATAAAGACACAAGTATACAACACAGTCTTCAATGTTAAATCCTCTAATGAATATAAAGAACTTAAAAAAGATAGCACTAAATTTATCTCCACAGTGAAAGAGTATCTAACTCTTCAATTGCAGATTCAGGTTAAAGCAACCATTCACATATACATGTAGTAAACAAACAAATTTAGTAACATCTACTTCTTAGAGGATCAAGTCTGTTTCAACATAGACCAAGTAAAATTCACATTAAACATGCTGAATATGAAAAACTGGTGTTTTACAAAAAATTTCAATAATCAATCACATCCCTTTTAGATGGTGATAAGGAATTGGTTCTCTTTGAACACACCAAATAATGAAATTTCTCAAAAAGTATTGATAATGCTTGATCATAGATGCATGGTCTCCAAGATGAAATGTAAATATATTTTACAAATGATTCTGAAATCTCCTGTTTATATTAAAGTAATTTCTGAATATAATACACACGTTCTATCCCTACCGCACAATCAACCCTTCAGGTGTTGGTTCACTTATATTTTTTAGAATATACAGTTAAATTAAGTCTCTTCCTGACGGAAAGGCATTCTTCAGTATGCAACATTGTTACTAATTTTCATGCTTAGCAGTTTAACTGGCAAATAAATTAAAATTGGTCTTAGCAAAGAAAACCAACTCTGAGCCGGCCAACAAGGAATAATCAAAAGAGCCTTCTGAACTTTATCACTAATAATTTTCTTTATAATTATCCCCAACAATGAAAAAGATGGGAAAATATAAGGTCTTAATTCTAATCATGAAAAGTACAAACATCTCTGAAAGGAGCTTGTTGGTCAAAAGACAACGAAACAATCATCTACAGATTTGAAAATGAAAACGTGATAACAACAAAACAAATATATCTTCTTTCAATTGCCATCCTGTTGAATCTGTAAATTTTTTAGACATATGATAAGCATCAAAATTTTCTTACCAGGAATATAAAGAGCTGTGATAAAAATGTTCTTTCTTGAACACCAAGCCCAATTAATGAAATATTTGTAGTAAGCATGTTAAGTGACAAAGAGGTTATACATCCTATTGCATAATAAAAGCTACTGAAAATGTATTTTCTGATTGTATAACTCTCTGTGACTAAAAATTTCTCTCCAAAAGAAAAATTTAGCCAACAATTCTATGAAATCTATATGAAATGAGCGCATGTTCTTAAAGAAGCTCCATCTACCAACAGAAAAATTTTCTTCAAATTTGGATCCCAAATCCTTCTAATCAGACATCTGGTCCAATCCAAAAACTTATTTGGATGGGTCTATAAATCAATTTTTAATTTGTTAAAAATTTCACCTATTGATGATAATAAACACTGTAACAACTATACAGTGTTTCAACATTATTTCTCGCCATGTTTCTGCAATGTAACATTCCCACAAATACTGCATTAAAGGTATGTGCCACAAGACCAATATATGATGCAAATCATCTATAATACAGTTACACAATTCTATTTAAGAAGAATTTCCCAAGGGAGATAATTTTACCATTTCTCATCTGTCAGAAAAAACTTAAATAGCTCAGTATCAAAAATGAGACAAAGGAAAACAATGTGCTTCCAAGGAATGAGTACCAACTTCTCAAAATTTATTCTGAAGCACAGCTTATCAAGCATTTGCACCACTTCTTCTGTATTCACAATACAACCATCTAAATTCTGATCCATAATAAAAGAATTATCAATGTATAAACTATAGCATGTATATACTTCAAGTGACATTATTTCATAAAAATACATAGACAGGTTTTAAAACCTTAGTAAAAACTCTTGATGCAGAAGCCAATCCAAAACAAAGAACATAAATATCATATCAATGTCCTTTCCACATGAATCAGGAAATTGTGATATAATCATAAATGATACTTAAATATGCATCTGTGAGATCTATAGATGTTAGCTCTCTCTATATATAGAGATAATTATCCCTAAGAATTACATCTAAACAAAAGATAAATGGTCCTGCTAGCCACAAGCTAAGTTTGTTTGAATTTTTCAAATAGATAACAGGCCTTGAAGACCCATCTTTCTTAGGAACTAAGAAAATATAGGAAATAAACTGATTTTCCAATGATCGATCAACCTCTTAAATAGCTCTCTTAAAGCTATCAATTTTTGGACTTCTGAAATTATTTCATCCTTATGAAAGGTGAAATGTATTTATTTAAAAATGATGAACCTTGTGGTACATCATTAAAAATAATTTTATAACCATTTCTTATTAAATCTAATATCAATAGATCATTAGTAACATTTTCCAAATCATAATATTTAAGTTATCTACTGTATATAGCAACTGGTTGAGAAATGTGACCTCTTTGAGATTCTCTGTTCCCTTTCGGGAAACCTCTCCCTCTCAATGAAGGGAATTGCCTACTAGTATACGCCCTGTTGACCAACAGAGTCTCCGCAGTTAAAAGACTGATATTGCCTTTCCCATAACAGCTGGGAGTAAATTAATTGCTAGACCTGGAACCTCTTCCAAGGAATCTAGAATTTGCTTTAGAATCTTCGTATAATCACCAAGTTTGCTTCATGCAATCATAACTAAAAACGTGATAAATCAACTATTACATCAGAATAACAAATAAGTTTTATCATCTAGATATTTCTGAGCATCTCTTATGCGTTTAACCAGAAACCCATGGTCAAACAAACAAATAGAATTTTACAATAAAATCCTTGTATTATCAAGATCTAATGGCTCATTCTTACAACAAAAAATAGCCAACTCAACAATAGGGATGATGATCAACCCCTTAATAAAGTATCTCTGGGTTTCCTGCATCTTTGAAACCACAGAGTGGGCCTGTCTAGGCAGTGCCATTTCGATTTTTTATTTATCCTAGACACACTAGGATTCTCACAGTTCTCAGGGTGATAGTATTACTTACTCCTCTATGAACTTGATATTTTCCTGATTTGATATTTACTGACATGGTAGTATTATTAACAGTCACAAAAAGTCCAGAAGAAAACTTAGACACAGTTTTCCGCCTTTTTAAACAATTTTGGGATATTCCAAGCAAAATCATGATTAAACTGTTCAACAAACAGGATGAGATAATGGACCATTAATCTCACTAAGAGAAGCCTTAAAGACTTCTGAAAACCTTAATGCAGGAATCAAAAGCCGTATCAAATTCAGCTCCGGCTGGACTATCATCAGCCATAGCACAAACTCCAAAAGGAGGTACATGCACGGTATCATTACAGTAGTTCAGATCAAAATTTAGAACTAAATCTACATTAAAGTAAGCCTCTAATGGCAAAATTCGAATAAAGCAGCAGGTTTCTCTACAAACTCTGCTTGAGTTGAAGGCAGAGAAACTGTCTCAAACCTCATGATTCATACAGGTTCTTTACTACATTAATAATAATGAGTCAATGCATCAATATACATGCCTATCTTAAATCTCAACAGCACTATCTTGAGAAATATTCACAAATCAAGTAGATTTTGAAGCTATACAAGTAGCACTAGATTTCAAAACTTACTTTTGACAGGTTCTGTTGCTTTGTCAATTATTTCCAATTGCAATGCCATTATGATCTTTTATAAAACTACTAGGTTTTATAACTGTTTAAGAAGAGGATTTATTCAAAATACCTCTTGTTTTCCTATTACATTTATCATCTTTAATTTCTAAAACAACCCAGAGGTGATGAAAATCATAGCCATCACCCTTGTAAGTGTAAACATCATTCTAAACATCTTGCAAAAGCAATACGTTTGCATAATCAAATTCAGCCATTGTAATAAAATAATGTGTACCTGTGCAGGTAAAACACGTGTAAATTCTGAAGAGTACTCACGACCTTCAGGTGAATAGAAATACTTTTAAATATCTACCTGTTTAACAAACAGAGTATGAATTAAGTAACAAATGTGCCGTACATCGTACTAAGGCAAAAACTTAATGAATATATAAAATTGTCATACATCGTAGACAATAACATTTTTAATTAATTTCCATCGACACTTGTCATACATCGTAGACAAGAAATTTTTAAAATCATTTCCATCAACACTTGTCATACATCGTAGACAATTGAGGAATTATTATTTCTAATTAACAAAATAACATTAGAACTTGTCGTACATCGTAGACAAGTTAAATGTACTTTAGTAACTTTCCCCTAAATCTTAGATAAAAATAACTAAAAAGAATTCAAGTGAAGTGTTCACTTCACACCCTCTAGAAAAATAATGACAAGTAATTATGGAACAGGTGCTTATATACTAGGGTCAAGGTCACTGGCCAGCTATGTGGTTATAGTTTGTTTCTTTAAACAGAGATATTACATGTAAGCTTCACCCCTCATAGAGAAGTTAAGCTAATTTATTACTTGAGACCGAAGGCGAAATATGAATAAGAATACAGGTAAATCTTGAAGTTTATACAAATGTAGTAAGAAAAAGTGAAAATACCTTGATTAGCCAAAGTTTCATTAGAACATGAACAAGATACAATCAAATTTGAAAATAAATAGAGGAAGTCATGAGCTCATACGAAGCGATAACGAATGCAATGACAGATTACTCAATTATTTTACATGCATCACCCATCTTTCGAAATTTCAAGATATAATGCGTTGACTTTTTGTTTTGTTACTTTTAGGTTATAAGTATGTTTTAAGACCAAACTTTGACAGGTTAGAGTGTATTTCTGAACGATATCAGCCACCTATTTTCTATACAACTGGACACAGTGACTGTCTTCTATTAAAATCGAAATGTAGCGGTGAAGGTCAAACAGTTTTTACCAACGGCTTCAGAACAAGTGATAGAACATGTCAATGTGATGTGGGAACCGGATATATGTTGGCATCGTCCCCTAAACACCATTGCTATTGTACACCATCAGAAGAAGACTGTTCTTGCTGTAGGAGACCGATAAACGATAGTTTCAATAATGGTTCACATAACGCATCAAATGGACGTGAGTAAAACCTGTTTATACGGAAAATAAAAACAAAAAATATAAAAGCGAACATTAATGACATTATTTTTTTATTTCGGTTAATGTCCCATTTTTATGTTAGGTATGCACAATTTTTAATATGCGTTTATATGCTTCTCGTAATAAATGATATGTTTAGCATGTAGCATACATCCGTTTCTAATGTATAAGGATGAAGGAATTATACACTGCATATGACGTTGACCTTTTATGAGTTTTTAGTACTTTCATTTCAAACAATACGTAATGCAATGAACACAAACACTTATGTAGTGTATTTCTTTAGAACACATACAATGTCGGTGAATTTAAAAATATTTAACGTTCACGGATGAAGAGTATTAAACGACACGATTTTAATTTTGAAACTATCAATTTTCCCCACCTTAGTAGCAATATACCAATTTCAACTGCATATGGGATATACATTTCTCAACTTATTCGGTATTCAAGAGCTTGCAGGTCCTACTTAGACTTTGACGTCACCACTATCCTAGCAGAACGCTTATGAACAAGGGTCTGCCAGAGAACGTCTTGTCCTTTTTTGAAAAAAAAAGTTCATCGAAAGGTACCAAGGCCTTGTTGATAAATATTCCGTATCAACTTAATAAATAATACGCGATGGTCTTGAAGTATGGATTCTGAATACTAATGGCGTTTATCATCTTCATAACGTGATACAGTATTCTTTTAAGGTAGCACAATACAAAAAAATGTTCAGTTCCAATCAGACAACTTTAAACTGATGTAACTCATTTCATCCTTCTTTATATTTTATAAATGAGGTACCAAAAGAAAGAAGAAAGATTAATCTTTCACATTGTGATAGTTTCATTATGACATAATTATTACATAATTAATTATTATGTAATTAGTTGCTATATTGTGATGTCCACACTTGAATGAATTTAACGTCTTTGTTCTTCATAGCATCCCAAAATATTTGATAGATTCTTGTACAGCAAAGTTTGACCTCAAAAACTGTGTCTCAGATTTCCAAAAACATCAATAGAACAAATTTTATACCCAATTGAATTCAGTGGTCTCTTATTGTATTTATGTTGCAAACTTCATTGAAGATTTAGGAGAGAATGAAATACACTAGGAAAAATCTAATACACGGTTTTGGAGGTCAAACTGTGTTGTGCAAGAATCTATAAAAACAAATATGTTGGGATGCTATGAATAACAAAGAAGCTAAATTCATTCAAGTATTGACATCACAGAATGGCATCTAATTACATAAGAATTAATTATGTAATAATTATGTCATAATGAAATTATCACAATTTGAAAGATTATTCCGTCTTCTTTCTTTTGGTACCTCATTTATAAAATTTAAAGAAAGATGAGTGGAATTACATCAGTTTAAAGATGTCTGATTGGGGATGAAAAATCTTTGTTTTGTTCTACCTTAATTGTCTTTTTGAATATTAATAAAACTATACTGTTTTTTGTGAAATCCATTTAATGGAAATATGTACATCCCGTCATTGTGTTATTGTTCTATGATAACTTTTGAATTTTGTCTTTCATTTTTGCTAATTTGCTTGGTCCTAATGCCCTTTTTATGTTTCTTTTATACATATGACTTGGCTCTTTACACATTTATCCCTTCAATGCGTTGTTGTGCTATGGTATGTTTTTGTTTTCTTGTCTTTCAATTTTGCTACTGTGCTTTGTCTATATGGTTTTTTGTTCTTCTTTGTTATTTATATGTTGACTGCTATACTCCCTTTTTTTTCTTTTTTTTTAACCTGTCTGTTTATTTTGTTTACACATCGTTGCCAATTTAATGGGATTTTATGCAAATAAACTCATCATGGATACCAGGACTAAATTAAGTATATACGCCAGACGCGCGTTTCGTCTACAAAAGACTCATCAGTGACGCTCGAATCCAAAACAGTTAAAAAGGCCAAATAAAGTTTGAAGTTGAAGAGCATAGTGTCAAGATGGTCTTGAAGTATAGATTTTGCGTACTGACGTTTGTTATCATCTTAATTACGTATTATAGTATTTTTTATATGTCTTTTTTAGATATTCATTTGTAGTGACTCTGTGGTTATGTAAAACCACATACTTTGAACGGCAAAATTATTTCATTTATTGATATTACTTTTACTTAAGGATCTTGACATACTATGAATGACAAAACTATTTTATTCAATAAGACTACTTTTTCTGTTTAGTCTGTTTTTTATGATATACATTTGACGTGAAACTGTACTTATGTATCCCGTCATACTTTGAACCACACCATTATTTTATTTATTATTATTACTTTTACTGTTAAATCTAGTTTTTGTTATATCTACTTTACGTGAGTCTGCATATATGTATGCCGTCATACGACAAAATTATTTTTATGTCTACCTGTGCGAATTTCAAACGCGCAATTTTACACCAGTAATGAAAACCTTCTATCATTTATGGGTAGACTTTACATAGATAAATTCAGCCGTATTTGACGTGAAACTGTACTTATGTATCCCGTCATACTTTGAACCACACCATTATTTTATTTATTATTTTTACTGTAAGTATGTTTTTTGTTATATCTACTTTACGTGAGTCTGCATTTATGTATGCCGTCATACGACAAAATTATTTTTATGTCTACCTGTGCGAATTTCAAACGCGCAATTTTACACCAGTAATGAAAACCTTCTTTCATTTATGGGTAGACTTTACATAGATAAATTCAGCCGTATAAGAAAAGCAAAATGAGAATGTTAAATTTGATGTATGCCTTTTTGTGCTACTTTGTTACATGTGTTGTTTATGTAGTGATATTAAGATGATAACACAATATTGACTGTTGTACCCCTATTTTTGACATTTTTACTCTTTGAGTATGTTGTTTTTGTTCATGCATCGTTGACAATGTAATGGAATTTGTTGCGACTGTCATACAAGTGAGAGGTTTAGCTAGCTATAAAACCAGGTTCAATCCACCATTTTCTACATTAGAAAATGCCTGTACCAAGTCAGGAATATGACAGTTGTTATCCATTCGTTTGATGTGTTTGGACTTTGATTTTGCCTTTTGATTTTTGATTTTCCTTTTTGAATGTTCCTCGGAGTTCAGTATTTTTGTGTTTTTACTTTTCACATAAGTGAGAGGTTTAACTAGCTTTTTATTTTGCAATTTGACAAGGGACTTTCCGTTTTGAATTTCCTCCTCGGAGTTCTCTGTTTTTGTGATTTTACTTTTAACTGCATATTCTGATCATTATCACAAAAAAAAGTACCGTACGATATCCATACCGAAAGCAAAAAACACAACAATCATGTAATTAACCTGTCTTTAGCTGGTGTTGTTTTTTAATTACAGAGGAAAATTGCGACAATGGTGATGGATTAATGACTGCTCCATTAGATGAACCGTGAGTAAATGTTGCAAAACATTTTTGGTGTTTCGGTATATTATTTGTTATTAAACACCTTGCGAAATTCTTTTATTTTACTTTCCGATATATTGATGATGTGCTATCATTGAATAACCCATATTTCAGCCAATACTTACATCTCATATATTCCAGCGAACTTGAAATTAAGGATACTACTGATACTAGAAGGACTGCTTCATACCTTGATCTTTTCCTCAATATTGACGCAGATGGACGACTTCACACGAAAATCTATGATAAACGGGACGATTTCAACTTCCCAATTATCAATTTCCCATTTCTCAACAGTAACATACCCTCTGTCCCTTCGTATGGTGTTTACATATCACAATTGATACGTTATTCTCGTGCTTGTTCACACTATACGGACTTCATATACAGGAGTGTGCTCCTTACACAGAAACTGCTTCAACAAAGTTATGAGGAGGACAGATTAAAATTGACACTCCGTACAGTTTATGGACAACATCACGAATTGGTGGATCCATACGATGTGTCTTTGACCAAACTAGCTAAGGACATTTTTACCACATGGTAGATTGTGGTTTGTCATTACGTCGTCTTATCTTTTAAGTACCGAACGTGACTTATTCCCGACTGTGACTGTTTTGCTGAGTGTGAATTCGCATTACTATAAGACGTGTTACGGTACTTGTCTATTCCAAATTCACGTGTTTAGTTTGATCTTGTATTTGTGGTTCTCGTCGGATTTTGTCAAATTTGTTGATGTCTTTTCTATTATATTCATGTGTTATGGTAAAGAAAATTAATCACCGCCTTCATTTATTAGATTTGATTTTGTTCAACGTAATCTACGATAATTTACGTTTGAAGTTGGATTCAAAACAAACTTGACATATATATATTATAGTTTATTGCTATTAATAAGTATTGCAATGTGCATAGTGTTTAAATGTAAAATCAGTATTTAGTTCTATTATAATCTTAAATCAATCCTAATTCTATCTTACGTTTGAGATATAGTTTTTCAAATGTGACGTCATTTTTGTGATGTATCAGAAATGTATGTGACGTAATTTTTCTGCCTTTTCACCATTCGTATGTGACGTAATTTTTATAATTTTTTGCGTTGAGGCCTGGACTAAGTCGGGTGTGTCTATTTTTCTGTGTTGGTCTTTGCATTATGTATTCGGGTTTTGTTTTCTGCAATTAGTTAATACTTCAGTTTCATTATGTATATCTTTTATATTCATTTGATAAAATTTACTGTATGCATAGCATAAATTGTTCTAAATAATAAGGATGTTCTTATCCCAAGCATAAAAACATATTTTTGACACCACCTTTTTCAACTTTTGATCTTCAGTCCTGTACAACTTTGTACTTTTTTCACTTTCGATCTTTTATATCTGGGCGTCACTGGTGAGTCTTGTGTGAACGAGGCGCGTTTTTGGCGTATTGAATTTTAAACCTCATGCCTTTTGTTATCTATTAATCATGTGTTACTTCGTCTAATATGTTCTCCTTTTAATTTGCATTGTAGTCCTGTAATATTATGTTGTCATTTCAATGTTATATTTAACATTGCCATTAAAGTGCGAGGTTTGGCATGCCACAAAAACCAGGTTCAACCCACCGTTGTGTTTCCGTTGTGTCGTTTGTTTTCTCTGAAATTCGAGTGTGAATTCACATTACTATAAGACGTGTCACGGTACTTTTCTATCCCAAATTCATGTATTTGGTTTTGATATTATATTTGTTATTCTCATCGGATTTTGTATAATGCTTAGTCCGTTTCTGTGTATGTTACATTTTAAATGTTGTGTCGTTGTTCTCCTCTTATATTTAATGCGTTTTCCTCAGTTTTAGTTTGTTACCCCAATTCTGTTTTTTTGTCCATAGATTTACGAGTTTTGAACAGCGGTATACTACTGTTGCCTTTATTTATTTACATTTTCATGAAAAAGGGGGATGTAGGAATGAAAGTATCTCAATTATTAAGTATCCATGACATCTATGACATGCAGCTATAAATGAGATGGATAATCATTATGCATTCCAGTTTTGGGGTCTGGTTTTGTAGGATATTTTCCACTCTAGTTATTTTTATCTGTTGGTATATGTAAACTTCCGCAGCTATGTCCGGTCGTAAAAGGGATATCTAAGTCGTAATATTTGCTACAACTACGTTAACTCTCTGATGATGACCTTTTACAGCGCAAAATAGTTATCCTTATTCTATTCACCATTACATTTGGCAATCCTGCAAAATGATTTACATATAATATTAACTACTTAGTTAAAACTTGACATGCTTTTAAAAACACATTCAGGGACATGTGTTGTGCTGTCTCAGAATTTTTTTTTTTAGATGCGAGCTCATTATAATAAACATAAGAATGACTTTCAATTAATTTCATTTTATCTCGCGGAAACAAACAAGTAAAAAAAATTATTTGAAAAGAAAATGAAAAATACCAAGTGTAAAAAAATTGTCCTTTATTAAATAATCTCTCAAAATAAATGCATAAATCGTTGCTTATCGTGTTAAAAATATCAAACTTTACTTTAATTTAAGTTATATCAGTAGGAATACGATTAGAAAAGTATAAACAAATAAATCATAATCTTACAAACTTAGTAAAATAAACACTGCTAGAGAGGAATATATAATATTTTCAACCATTGACGGATACACAATGGTAAGCTCTAAATATGTTGGAACCTATAGATTGCACGGTAGTATTCCCTTGCACATAGGGATAATGATAGCCTTTTTTTCAGAATGTTCACAACTTTCTGACACTGCTCAAAGTTCTACATACGCATTTAACTGAAGTACTTTCATTATAATATTCAGACATGAATTTGAATATGTATCATGACCGTTAACTTGTTTTGCTATGCTATCTTTAAAATCCTTAGGTCACTACTGCTATTATGTTGTTTGTCACACAGTGAATACAACATTTTATAATATCTATAAAAATCATTTTAACGTTTATGTTAAATTGTTTTTATATTTTTCTACATATGGTTCATCTCTCAGTTTGTGGAAGTACATTTGTATGTTCAGTTGATACTGTATTGTTTGTCCAATCACACTGTTCAGATACATTGACTTAAGTAGGTTACATAAAAGAACAATCTAAATTCAAAAATTATAATACTACCGTGGTACCCTAACAAAGACATCACGAACTAGAAACCAGTCATGACACCAATGATGCATATACTTCTTACTAGGACACGTTTGTCGAAATTTTAACATATGTTTTCCCTTAAATATTGAACTATTGCAATGGAAGATTTTGCTGCGGGAGTTTAAATCTTGGTTTCGTAAACAGTTCTAATTTAAACCGGATAATGGAAATAAAGGCAACAGAAGTATACCGCTGTTCGAATGTTCATACATCGATTGAGAGAAAACATATCCGGGTTACAAACTTAAACTGTGGGAAACAACTCATATGTAAGAGGAAAACAACGAAACAACACACAAATTAAAGTGCAACAAAAAAAAAAACAAATGACAATGCTACGCACACAGAAACGAACTATAAGATATAAATTGCCATTTACCTGAGTTGTTACAGGACATTTAATAACAAAATGGTGAGTTGAACGAAGTATTTGAATAACAAAGGAATACACGTATGTTGATAACATATGTATTTGCAATAAAAAAAAATTAATGTGATCCTTAAATATTACAATTACATGTATCAATGTCATAACGATGAAAACTAAACAATAAACGGAAATCAAAATCTTCCTAAAGAATACATTTTAAGGTCAGTTCCATGCACGTAATTTCTGACTGACTGTGATCAGGATATTCTTGCATTATCTTCTCTTCACTTATAGTTATATAGACGACGTCCTCTTACTTGATAAATCAACATATGGTAAAACAACTGCCAGTATGTATAATATATAATGTGATAAGGTTTTATGTCAATACTTATAGGTTAAGCAGGAAAACAAATGTGACTAATGAAAGATATGATGATTACAGATACAATATCCTTTATCCCAGTGGTGAGTTTTATGAAATCTGTCGCTTCAGAGAAAGATAGTGTACCTATGTATCTCGTTATATGGCATTAATATGAAGATGACAAATGTGAAAGCCAGGGATCAGTTCAACTGCTAGTACTGCTTAATATCCATTAAAAAGTTGGTTAAAGTTTGAGGGATAACATAATAACTACGTTAAATTAAAACATATTAACACGAAATATTTGAAAAAACATGAATACAACATATGTTGATAATATAAATATTTGAAATATTTAAAAATGTGATCCTTAAATATTGAAATTACATGTACTGATGTCATAACGATGAAAACTAAAACAATACACGGACATCACATTGTTTTAAAGCATACATTTTAAGGTCAGTTCCATGCACGGAATTCCTAGATTTATTCATCTTCGGCTGACTGTGTACAAGAAACTCTTATGAAGAATAAAACACATACTGGCATTATCTCCTCTTCACTTGTCGTTAAATAGACGACGTCCTCTTACATCATAAATCAACGTTTGGTTACTCTGAAAATCCATTTATCCCATCGAACTTGAAATAAAAGCAAAAAAGATACAATTACGTCTGCCTCATACATTGGCTTACATAGACATAGACAGGGGGTCGGTTGAGAATAAAACAGATGATGTCAGATTTCCGATTGGTAATTTTCCATTTCAATTTAGCAATATTCTAGCAGCGCCTGTTGATTATCTTTTGGATCTTGTTTTGCCATGGCGTTGTCAGTTTAAATGTATATTTGCTATAGTCAGCCTCTCTTCTGACTTTTGCAATGTATTTCTATTCACATAAATGGAAATATTGTTCTTCACACTGTAGATGTCTCACGCGATAAAAAAAAAATACACTGAAAGATTAATATTTTCATGCCACACGTTAATTAAATGACCATGGTTAGAGAAGTGTTCAAAATATAACAAACGTGTTCAGACGCAGGGAACACCGATTTTTCAAGTTATCGTCTAAAGATATAGATACTCGTAAAAGATGTAATTATTATTATTTTGCCTGAAATAACTATAGTTTTATAACGGTTTATGTTAAGTTCTTATATAATTTTGGAAAATTAAATAAACTTAAAAATAGAACATGTTCCATATTTTAAAACCATCACTTTGGCAACTTAAGTAAACTATTCTGAAAGCGAACATCCGGTGTGCTTAATTTCAACACATTGGTTTTAAACAAGTTGTATGTTCTCAAAAAATGTAACAGTTGAACGCATCAACGTGTATAGATTTGCGGACACTTTGAATCGTTGAATACTAAGTGTTAAGAACTCTTAACATCAAGTGTTCAAAAATAGAACACAAAATCATTAAAAACTGATCACAACACATTCAATTACTGAACAATAGTGTAAACATTTGAAACACCATGAAGGCATAACAAGTATATAAATATGGATAGAAACCGTATGTTTCGTATATTAAACATTTTGTTTGTTTTAGTAATATTGTGTTTTGTGTGGATGTGTTATAAATTTCTGTGTGTGTCTTCACTTTGATTCGGTTTTTTTTTTTATTTCTTTATATTTTGGGTGATTTTCCCTTTCAGGTAAAGGAAATAATAAAACAGCAGCAGTTACTGTGTCAGTAGTGTTGTTTCTGTTGCTGATTTTATGTTTTCGTAAGTATATTTTGCCCCGATAAATTGTTGTTTTATATTTGTAACGTGTTTAAATACTTTAAGAGATCATGTATTAGTCTAATGTAAATGCTTCATAAAGGTTTTTTTTCAAATCAACTTCTATATTGATTTACATGTCACATATACATGTTCATAGATCATACAAAACATTTGCTTAACATGTTTTCAGTCATATGAAACTTCAAACTAAAAAAAAATGATGCATATGTTTTGAGTAACTAAATGGTTAGTTTTTATTATAAAACTTATGTAAATATTGTGTACAGGTTATCATTTTGTACAAATCATAATTTGTACAAAACAATTGTAAGAATTATTATTTGTTTTTTGACTTTGTACGAATTGTAATTTGTACAAAAAGTGCCTGCACAAATTACAATTTGTACAACATTTGACTTACATTCACCTATAAATTTTCTGTTTTCTATTTTGGTCTATTATCATATTTAGAGAAGAAAAACAAAATCTTTATGCCTTGAAGTCAAATGTTGTCGATATAGTAAGTAGACTGTCACTCTTCATAGGATGTGTCTTTAACAGCTTCGATTTTATTTCTCAACAAAATTGCATGTTAAAGTTCATACAGCTGTTCTAATGTGGTACCCAAATTATCCAGATTCAATATGTACCCCTAATATATTGTTGGGTCACGCTCATACTAATGAATTTGTATAATAAATAACCCCCTTTAGCAAGTTCTGGTAAATTCCGTTCCGTTTTCGTGGTTAGATATTTGGCTTGGATCTGTAGGACTGACAGCACACGCTTCCTTGTTAGAGTTCTTAGCAAGTATGATTGGTGTTTCGATGTCACTGAGGTCAATTCTATATTACTATCAGAATTGTCACTGAGTCCAATTTCCTTTATACTCAGAATTGTACCTAGGGCCAATTTTTATTAATCTACAGAACGTTCACTGGTGAAAATTTCTAGTAAACTATCAGAATTAACTGTCATGCATGTATCACTTATATTTCATCTCACCGTCTGGGTATTTTCGTATTTTGTAAATAAGGTTAATTGTGTGGTCAAAGAATAATAAATCTATAGTGTGTATCGAAGCTTTTTTTTAGCTTAATCCGTACTATAAATCATTGTAAATTGTACAAGTTATCAGCGAAATTTTGTCTAATTTTGTACAGATTGTAAGTTGTACAGGCACCTTTTGTACAAATTATAATATGATTATACGATATGGATGCGTAAAAATTTTTAAAGACTAAGTTGAATGATATATAGAGGCATTAGTTGAAGAATTGGATAAATATTATTTTTCACCAGTGATTCGTTCACTTCGATGTGGCGTCGCTCTGTGCTTATACATCCTGTTGTGAAACTTGTTTGTTGCTGTCTTTTATTTTTATGTTTTGTGCTTTGTTTATATGCCTTTTTATGTTTTTTGTTACATATATGACATGGCTCTGTACTTATTGGTCCCGTCATTGTGTTATTGTACTATGACAAATATGTTTATTATTGTCTTTAATTTTTGAATATTTGAACTGTCATACAAGTTTACTGAGCTATAAAACCAGGTTCAATCCATCGTTTTCTGCACAAGCAAAAAGCCTGTACCAAGTCAGGAATATACCAATTGTCATCCATCCGTTTGATGTGTTTGAGCTTTTAAATTTGCCATTCGATAAGGGACTTTCCGTTTTTCATTTTCCTCGGAATACAGTATGTTAGTTATTTTACGTTTTTTCATATGACTTTGATAGTACATCAGTTTTGTTAGGAGTCAGTTTAGAAATGATGTTCCTTTAATATGAGACTAGGACAAATACAATGCAAGATAAGATTTCCTAAAGCTTTCTTAAAATTACAGGGTTTCTATTGATTTTTAGCGCCATTTTTTTATAGACAGAGGAAGCCGGAGTGCCCGGAGAAAACCACCGAACTTCGATAGTAAAACTAACAATCCTAGTCAACTAAGATTTAAGTCAAGTGCACCCCCACGAGCGGGGTTCGAACTCCCAACATCAGTGTTGAATGACTCGTGTTTACAGTAGAAACACTACTTTGACCACTACATCAATGAGGCCCCTGGAGGATTTCTAAGCTATTTCTATAAATTACAAAATGTGTTTGCCGATGTTGAAATCTTAAAAATCTATGTTACAAAATTTAATGAAATCAAAAACAACACGAGAAGTTTACAAAACCTCAAATTGAGCATGGCCGGTTATGTCCATAGGGTTACATCTTAACGATCGTTTGGTTAAACATTTTCTTCTTTTTTTGACTGATTTACCATCCTACAAAACACATTATTTTGTTTTTCTCGTAAGGCTATATTCTTTATAACAAAGGACCAAAAGATAAACATTCTTCGGATATAGTTTAGAAAGAATAGGTCATCAGGTTTGTGTTTTTTTTTATTTTGTAAAGGGCAGAAACATGACTAAAAGTAACAATTTTCATTTAACTTTGAGTGTTTTACATTAATCTTGTTGGTATATCGCATATCAAAAACAATTAAGAAACTAAATCAAGGTTGATTAAATTACTGAGATTATATGCACAAATGATTTTCCCCGCCACATTCTGTATGTTTGTGCTTGTCCCAAGTCAGGAGCCTGTTATTCGGAGGTTGTCGTTTGTCGATGTGTTACATATTTGTTTTTCTTTCATGTTTGTACATAAATAAGGCCGTTAGTTTTCTCGTTTGAATTGTTTTACATTTGTCATTTCGGGGCATTATATAGTTGACTTTGTGGTATTATCTTTGCTCATTATTGAAGGTCGTACGGTGAACTACAGTTTTTAATTGATGTGTTATTTGGTCTCGTGTGGGGAGTTATCTTTTTTGCAATCATACCAGATCTTGTTTATATTCAAAGCATTTCTAGTTCGTTTCAACAGAAAAATATTGACATTTTACATTACACTGAAGGATCCTTGATAAAGTGTAACCATGTTTTTGCTAATAGAAAGTCATATTTGAAAGCAAAAAATAAATAAGCTATGCGTTCTACATGTTCTAACTGTAACTATGATGAGATGATTAAAGCTGACTATCTCTCTATATTTTGTTTTTAACATCTTCTTTGTCTGTTTTGACAAACCGTTAATCGACAAATTGTAGTTGTTTGTATAGCATCAATTACGTCCTATTCATAGCAGATGTGTTCATGCGTAAAAAGTTCAAGTTTTTTGTCATAATAAAAAAAAAAGGAGAACGATTTGTGAAATAATGCCAAAAGTAGAATACCGCTGTCAAACAATCAAAAAACGATTTAGAGAAAACAAATCCGGATTTAAAGCTAAAAGAGAGGTGAAAACATAAAGCATCAGAGTAAAACAACGAAATAAGAGAAATACAGAAGAATGCCAAAAAAAAAAACGCCAAAAAATACAAAGAAACGGACTATTTGATAACAACCGCCATATTCTTGATTAGGTATACGACATTTAAAAAAAGCAAATGTGTGTTGAACCTGATAATATGGCTAGCCAAACGTCTCGCTGTTATAGAAATGTGAAAAAAGGCTCAAAGGACAACACAACGTGACTGGACAGAACCAAAAAAACGTAAAACCAATCCGCAATGCATACCTAAATATTATAAAAGCATATTGCTAAATGTAAACCGCGGAATAACAACGAATATCTCCTATTCCTTTAAGACAGAACAGGACACCAAAAGCTTTGCGTCAAACGAATGAATCAACGCCACAAAAGTGGCATATTTGTTATCACATGTATCTTGAAATTCATACACTTATATGCGAAAATGGACGTCATACTTTTAAATAAACTTTGAGATATATTAATGAAAAGAAATAAAGAATCAGACAAGACTAATAAATTCCAGAGGTTCCTGACATGTGATAGGCGCAAACAATGCAGTGGAGTTAAACATTGTTTCGTGAGATCTCAACCCTTCCCCAATACCTATACCATATAGCCAATTTTGAATTAAAAAACAGCAAAACGCACAGTGCAACTCCGATGTTAGATAAGGTAACAGAGAAAACTTAAAAAGACAATGATGAACATTAATTAACAAATGACTACTAGTAGTTATTGACATGCCAGCTCAAGACCCCACTTAAACGGATTAAAAGATTATGTATTCATTATAATAAAATCAAGCAAAACCCCTACCTTAGTATCGTGCCATCATAAACGGTACGAGAAGAACATAACCCGTATCATCCCAACAATTGGTTTGAGAATAAATGTGTTCATTTTCGACTTTAAGGTGACTTTACATCGGCTCTTTTCGTGCTTAACCGACACAATTGCTGTTGCAGGTGGAACATTGACGCTATTATTCTCCTCAAATTTTGTCTCGGGTTTTATGTCGTTCCCTTTACCTAGTCTATATTATTTTCATTTTTATTACAATGTATTTTATTATTTTCTTGGCTATGTGTTGTCTGTTGTTGATTGATTTATGATATTTGAACGTCCGTTTGTATATTATCACTCTAGTGTACCAGTGGCAATTATAACGGCAGAGCATCTAAATGTTGTTGGTATGTTTTGTAATGTCAATTTTTTCTCTGTTTGATGTATGTACTAATGGTTCTCTTTTATTTCTTTTTTAATTGCATTAAAATATGATTGTGTACACCTCGTTAGTTTTTACTCTCTTCTGTCTACTGAATGTTGCAAAGTTGACTTAATTTATTGTTGTTGGATTGAATTGTAAATAATAAGTACTTGATTTTTTCAGCTTTTGCAGTTTGTTTGAACAATTTCGTGATTCACCACAGTAAGTTCTTTTCTTTACTTTTACATATCTTTCACAACAGAGACAAGTATTAAAAAAATGACATATTAGTATTTAAAAATATGTTTTGATTTGAAGAAACATGATAATATATAAACATTCCTGTACGCGTTTTGAAATATCCTTTGGACTCGTTTTTATACGCGAGCAACCCATTTTTCGGATTTATGTGGTACCAGTTAATCACGAATGTAAATGTTAAAGTTAGTACACTGTTTCTCAAGAATTGTATGCTAACATAAACTGTCTAAGAAAAGATCTACGAAAAGACAATTTTCATAAAACCACACAGATTGATAACAGTATACATGTATGATGCCACAGTGAATATCATCGATGGTCTCTGCCCTTTTCTACACATCAGGACAAACAGTCTAGAAATATCATGATTATGGCAATAGTAATTCGTCAATCCGTTTCTTATATGGGAGCATATCAACTCTTAAAACAATGTTTTTATATCATTGTAACACAGTTAATACTTTCTATTGTCATATAATATTTGCTGTCTTATATATATTTTTCAATCCGTTCAGTGCAATTGGTGTACACGTATTATCACTTTGCATTGATGATATAATGTCCGCACTCATATGAAAAGTATTTGTGTCAGAAGATTTATAAAATATTTCGATAATATTAAAGCTACAGTTCAAAATTTAATAATTTTAAGTCGTTTGTAAGAAATAGTAAGTAAGTAAGTAGATAATTTATTCGATGACATTTAGCATTAGTATAAATAATAGTACATATTATGATAATAATACAATGATTATTTTAAATTACACCCGGCCCATTGAACCTCTCAGTTACTTTAATTTTAATGTTCATATTTTCAATAAGCAATCGTTTGATTCAACTCGTATTTTGCTAACTTAAATATTCTATTGCAATTTGAGGGAACTTTTTTAGTGGAAAGCATAAAAAATATATAGATGTTCGATTTGCCGTTTACGCCCACAAAATTTGGCACAAAGGCTTTTTTTCTTCTCTTCTGTCAATGAGTTCATTGTGTTACTTTAATGGTTCACAATCGCCTTCAAACAAACTATCAGTATTAAGGTGCCACAAATGCGTATTTTTTTGGATCTAAACCATGACAAATAAAACCAAAACCATGACGAATTTCTAGACTCTTAACTGAACCATGTCAATCGCTTAACCAAACCATACCAATTTGGATATTTCGGTTATCCTGCGTTAATTTCTTAAAAACATCAATTTCTATTTATATAGTTTGACTGATAATATATATTCAAACATTTAATTTGCTTTTTATTTGCTCATTTGAAGAGAACTGAGGAAATCATATTGGGAAGTTACATAACTTATCAATGACTAAATCAACCAAACTATGACAAAATCACTGTACTAAACGCTCTTCGATATGACGACCTTATTACCCATGTTATTGAATAGTAACACTTGTCCATGAATAAAGAGTCAGCTTGACTTAAATTAATACTGGTTAAGATACATTAAGATACAAACTCTAATCAACTACAGTCATAGAAGAATGATATCTTTTAGATCGCACTTGTTTGATAACAATAGACCTTAAAAAAAGATTCAAATTTGTGTTAAGGTCCAGATGATAGCAACAACACATTAAGAGGAATGCTATTTGTTACTGAGCACTTCTTTGATTTTATTGAAGGTCCACACACAATTTTTGTTACAGAATCACAAAAAAACGAACTCGTTATTATGTCAATATATAATTGAAATATATAATTATATTAATGGAGAACTACTAGTATTGTTTTAATGTGAATTATTGTCGTTGTAGTTATAGGCGTTCTAACTCTTCTGACAAATAAGCTTGTCTATGGTCTGGGGATTTCTGTTATTTTTGCTAACAATTTTTACTTTTGACGTCAGAAATCTATATGTTTTAATACGACTGCAAGAAAAAAAATTGTCATATATTGCTATCACGTCGTCGTAGGCGTCGCGAAAGACAGATGGTTTCCGGATAATAACTTTTGTATAAGTAAATAGAAATCAATTAAACTTTAACACAATATTTATAACCACTAAAGAAAGTATGGGATTGATTTTGGGGGTTATGGTCTCAACTGTTTAGGAAAAAGGGGCCAAAAAGGGGGTCCAGATACACATTTTTGTAGTTTCCAGTCCTTAAATGTATAAATCTTTCTGAAATTATACCACAAGTTTCCATACCACGAAGGGATGGTAATGATTTGCTTGGAAAGGTGGGTTGAGGGGAGGTGTTATGGCTCAAAACGTTTAGGAATTAGAGGCAAAAAAGAGGGGGAAACAAGGGTTTATTGGTTAATGGCCAATTAAGACAATTTGAAACCAGTGTATGGAAGGTAATCCAAATATATTGAGGTAATCGAAACATGTTTGATTACCTCTCTTACACTGTCTCTTAATTATGTCTAAAGATTTTTTTTTCTGATATCATATTTCAGAAATTAAAAAGAAAATTTCTTCATATATTTTTTTTTGCCAACAAAGTTTGGGATACATTTTGCTTTTTCGGGTTGGGGTCAATATGCAACAGCATGGTGTATTGCACAAAATCAACAAAAAAGGGGGGTATTTTTTTAGAGGGGAGTGGGGCAATTCGCAACAGCGAAGTGCAAAACCAAAACAATAAGTATAAATTCAAATTATATAATCAGTTTTAAGTTCTTCGACTACAGTTATTCTGTGTCAGAAACATATTCTGTGTCAAATATTTAATTACATTGCAAGTTCAGACCTGCATCAAGCGTGAATAGTGTGTCCATTTTTGTGTCAACGGTTCATGGTTGGACCTCTGCGGTCGTATCCAGCTGCGTTCGGCGAAGCAATTGATCAAACACTTAAAGTGTATACATATTATCATCTCATCATTCATCAATCTCATCATACATCAAACATCATCATCACCATCACCGATCATCACCATCATCAACAAACATAACGTATAATGTTGTGAGCACTTTATATAATGTTGTGAGCACTTCATATAATGTTGTGAGCACTTCATATAATGTGGTGAGCACTTCATTTAATGTTGTGAGCACTGCATATAATGTTGTGAGCACTGCATATAATGTTGTGAGCACTGCATATAATGTTGTGAGCACGGCATATAATGCAGATCATTAACATAAGACAGTCATGGCGTTCCATAAGAAACTACTTGTTTCCCAATCTGCAGATGGATGGGTGTGTTGTATTTAAACATGACAAGATCACAGGACCTGCTAAAAATAAAAAAGATGTTTTTTGTATACTTAATGCATTCCCAAAAGACAATAGCATTTAACTTACGATCAAGAAACTTAAGAACAAAAGCATAGATGTGAACGGCATTGTGTATAGATAGACTAGTTGTGCGTCTTAGATTAATATACATTTGTAGGCTGATTTGTTACACGAAGTATCGTTGTTAGGATTGTTAAAGAAAGAGTGGCGTCTGATTCTAAGAAATTATTCAGATGACGAATTTTGTGAAACTAATTCAATTGGTGTTAGAATCATCAGTCAGGGGCATTACTTAAACAAGTAACAATTAAAATTACCTATACAAGTAATGTTGAAAACGAGGCTAATTTAAATATAACTTATATAAGTTATTTTTCTGAATATTATTTTTATAGGTGTCCAAGAATACAGATTTTACTAGCTTTAAATAATTTTCACAGTTATCTGGTTATTTTTCCCTTGATATATAAAAACTAATTCTTTAGAAACACTAATTAACTTTCGACGCACTTATCTTTCATACCGACGCTTCTGGGTCAAAGATTGGTCTCTTGGGACTATTAAATTATCATTTTCCTCTAAAATCTAGAAGGTAGACTGGTATAAATAGATAGATACTTGTGAATTAATTAAGATCTGAAGTTATTTATAATTTGTAACCTAAATCAATTACATATAAGCCTTAGATAAGTGTAATTACTATTTTTTTTCAAAAATGTTTAAAATAACTTATTCAAGTAATATGTTTGTCATTATTTTCAAAGTAACCCTTTATCTCTATACTCCTCTCAAATCTGAAAAATTCTTTATTTTATGATATAAAATGTTGTTTAAAATCATGAAAACTACATTTAGTGTATGTTTCTATTGAAAAATAAAATAACTCTATTAAAAGAGGGACGGAAGATACCAAAGGGATAGTCAAACTCATAAATCTAAAACATACTGACAACGCCATGGCTAAAAATGGAAAAGACAAACAGAAAAACAATAGTACACATGACACAACATAGAAAACTAAAGAATAAACAACACGAACCCCTCCAAAAACTAGGGGTGATCTCAGGTGCTCCGGAAGGGTAAGCAGATCGTGCTCCATATGTGGCACCCGTCGTGTTGCTTATGTGATTACAAATCCGGTAAATAGTCTAATTCGGTAGGTCACATTCATGAAAGGGAAGGGGATTGTAGTTACGACGTAAGGAACATATCCGATATCATTTGTGGAATGGTTATTCCATAACGGCCAACCAACTCGTGATGGCGTCCGTAAAATTTACGAAGGGATGATTTCAACTTCACCATTTGGAACTCTTGGTTTAATAGCTTCCTTGTGAGCAGTAACCCTCTATCAAGAAAATCATGATAGGAAATGCAAGCACGGGAATGTCGTATCAATTGGGAGATATATACCCCGTATGCAGGTGCTGCTGGAATGTTGCTACTTAGAAATGGAAAGTTCACAATTGGAAAGCTGAAATCATCTCTTTTGTCGTAAAGTTTTGTTTTCAACCGACCCTCATTGTCAATTTCTAGATGTAAGTCAAGATATGAAGCCGACTTAACTGTATCTGTAGTATCCTTTATCTCTAGTTCGATGGGATAGATTCGTTCCCCATAGTCACCAAATATTAAGTAATTTTATTATTTTTAAAATAAAAAATTACTTATATAAGTAATTAAAAAAATAACTTGTTTAAGTAACGCCCCTGACTGATCATATACAAAATACCCCATGAAAACAATGTATGGAAAGGTCGACAAAATGGAACGCGTTGGCTTTATGGACGGAATTTGAACAAAACTATTTATGTAAACACATACGTTCTCTCTAACTGAAATGCAAGAATGAAATAGTGTCTTTAGGCTTATGGGCATATTAATAACGAAACCTTAATATTTCGCAAACGAACAAGAATAACTGATGAACAGGCGAAAGGTATGAAAAAATAAACAGTTGAAAATCGATGAAACACTTTCAATTGGCAGTAGTCAGGGATTTGTGAAAATGAAAACAAATTCAGCGGTTTGCATGAACACTGAAGAGAAGATCTTAATAAAATGCTTTGTTATTGTCGAAAATATAAAAGTCTTTAAATATATTACACTAGTAAATGTGCCACGCATGATAATCGTGCGTAAATCATGCGTGGCACTTTTGCCTGTGTACAAATAAATTACCCCTGTTAACTGCCTGCCCACACAGTAGTGAAGGGTAATGTCTTAATTCGCCGTTTTGTATTGGTCCCCGAATGGTCTTTGCAACGTTTCTCAGCCATCGTGATTGGTCTTAATATGTGTCGGTTAAAGGACACACAAAACTGCTGGTCGTTGACATCCTTGATATGGGTTGTTGCTATTAAAATATCCAAAATTTGACAAAAGTATTCCTTAACCAGTACATCTGAGCGTGAACATCTTTTCTAATTGTCCATCATTTTTTCAAAACGAGACGAAGGGAGTAATTCCGTAACATATAAGGGACGATCTTTTTCTAAAAATATAATATCAAAACTTTGTGAGAATTATTCTTATTTACTTTGAAGATCAAAACGGAATTGATACCCTTTCTTAAAGTGCCACTGTTATCGTTACATTTTGTATTTGCGTTAATTTGAAATTAAAATCCTACCAAAATGAATAATGAAACTTTGTTCAAAATATTAATTTGATCTTTAACCTTTTAAAAAGGAATCACCTCATACTTAGGTTATTACATACGTCACAATCACTCGGTGATAAGGATTGACCAAACAGAGTTCTTATTATGTGTTTGTCTTGTTGACGACAGCAAAAAGTAAAAATAAAAACCAATTGTTTACTAGTTGTATCCAGTTGATAGTTATTTCAAATAATTCGAAGGTTCTTTAAGTCAGCAAAGGACCTGGGGGATGGCGTGTTGGAGGTCAAGTCTATCGAAAGTTACAAATAAGAGCGTTTAATTATGAATTAACAAGAAGAATTCCTTTCTTTGACGCAGTTTTCTTTTTTTTCTAATTCAATGATTTAGTTTGAGAAAATGTCTAGTCAGAGTTTTAATTGTTCCGGAAATCTACCATCTATGACTCCTCTAAAATCGTGAATTGTCGTGCTTCACAATCATCAGAATTTGCTTTGCACAAGTACATTCTGTATCGAGGTGATTAACCTCGACATTTCCGAGTTAAACAGAGCTACTTGTATAGTATCTGCATGTGGTTAGGTGTCGTCCTATGAAATCTTACGTACATGTATACAGTTTCAAATTGATAGTGGTTTCTGATACAACAAGGTTTAATGACATTCTTACTTCTGCATGCTATGTATACCACATTTTTTTCTTATTTTTAGACCAAAAGAAGATGTGAATATTTTTCCGGGAAAATGTTAGGTATCAAAATATCAAATTAATTCAGGGATATTTTTTCTTTCTTGCTATTTAATAACAGAAATTCAAAGAATAAACTGCTTGTCCGGTTTTGAAATATTCTTGTCAATTGAAACAGATATATAATTATATGTATGTGTATATATGTCTCTGGTATAGACAAGGTTTATAAATGAATTATAAGTCTTATCTGCAACGGTACAATATATAATGCACATTTAAATTTGATTCCGCCGGTCTTTATCTATTCAAAAGTAGGGAAAGTTGACGTTAATTGATTCTGTCTTTTTGTTTCAAACACCGTTGGTCAAATCGCTAAAGTATTTTACGCTGTGAGATTAAGAATATTTTAATTAGGATATTCCCGATTATATTTTTTTTTTTTTTTCACACCTAAAAGGAATATTTGTCCGTAATTTTGCGAATCCATTCCAAGAAGGACCTTAAATATCCTATCAAATTTTAAAGATTTTTTTTCAAATAGCTGAAGTATTTATGTGTTGTCAGATTTAAAATATTTTGATGAGAACACTAATTCCCGAATATGTAAATAAAGATCGCTGTGAACGGACCAAATTATATATTTGCAATTGGTAATGACCTATTTCAAATATTCTAGGGTACTGATTCTGATTTGAAATAGTACAATTTTTAGTTCGTACACTCGTATTATTTATGAATGTATTCAATTAAATCAATTGAATATTTCATGGTTACAAAAATAGTCAGCGGTCATAATTCATTTTTGAGCTTACGCAAAATACAAAAATATAACATGGCTATCCAGTTATTGTGCCACCTTGTTACTGCCCTAAATTAATTTTATTTCTATTTTTATTATGTGTGGTTTTTTTTATAAAACTCTCCCGTTTATTATTCATACGAAATGGTGTTCACACCTGGAACGGTGAACCGTGACGGCTAAACTTCACTGGGTGAAGATCAAAGATTAGAATTACAGAAGGCTAATCTTTTAATTACCTTTAGTTAAACTTCGCACTCAGCATTCCTTTAGTGTCACAGAACAATACACATTGTATTAATACAGTACTAGCTGGAAATGTTTGCTAGACTGAAGCAAAAGGTCAGAGTACAAACATGCATTTTCAATAGACTATCAATCATGTCAGTTTCATATATTTGTTTAAAATATTGTCGAAAAAAAATCATAAAACTGTTCTATTGTATGATTTACTTTTATTACTTAAATTCGAATCAGAAATGCTTAAAACGTAAGCCCTATAATTTAATTTTAATAGTTGTACGGCTATCACTTTACTTTCCTAATTTTTAATTGGTTAATAGCTACAAAAAACGTCGTCAATGCGCTGTTAATCGCGTTCTTAGATAGTTAGCGAACAAGACTTAAATGAGATTAATTCCACTCCCGGTATGCAAAAGGACTTAAACGACGTCAAAGAAGTCAAGAAGTTCGATTAAAAAAAATAATAATTCCCAATTTCCTTCTTTCTGTCTTTATTAGTTTGCATATCCAAAAAAAATGATGAATATGTTTTTCTTGTGCTATTATGAACATAATAAGATGATAAGTACAAAATCTAGATTTTCCTTTAAAAAAGAGAAACTATAAACAGCACATGTCATTAACTTACTCTTATCTAAACAAAAGTGTTTTAACAAATTTTAAAATTCTGGATGTACAGACAATCAAATGATATAACAATCTTTTTCTGTTTACAGACAGTTTTAAACTATTTAAATTAAAATAAGTTAAGGTGACCTTTTTCAGCTGTTTTTCTATGCTACGTAAAAAACTTATAATGTAAAACTCTTACCAATCGTTTTGCTTCGGACGCAAGAAATTAATAAACGTGTTGACTTCAATTTTTCTCATTACTGGGTCGATACCTCTGCTGGTGGACTATCAGTTCCCGAGGGTATCATCAGCTCAGTTGTCAGTGCTTCGGGACTGCCATGATTTAACAAACTTTACTATATTCGTCCGTTAATAAATTTTAAAATTATTATGAAACTAAGGTTTCAACACCCTCAAATCATACTCTGTTGTCTTACATATTTTTTTCTTTCACTTTTGTAACAACATTCGGCAGTTAATTTTTTCGTTTGAAATATTTTACAATCTTCATTTTGGGGCCTTTTACATCTGCCTATGCGGTTTAGGATTTCCTCATAACTGAAGGTCCTGCGGTGACAAATTGTTGGTTATGTCTGTGTCACATGATCTCCTGTGAAGTGTTATAACATTAGTAATAATATCACATCTCTTTGCATATGTACAAAATGATGTACATGGTAAAGTTATTCAAACAAATGACTGTTTAAGATCAATTAGAATTTCAAAAAAGAAAACAAAGAAATAGACTTAAAACATGAAACACAGAAAAATCAGAAATAAAAACAGCTTGTTTCGCATATATTGAATATTATTTCCTCGTGTTTATTAATAATCTGATAGATAATACAAGTTTTGCTAAAATCTTTTTTTGCATAATTTTTTGCATATGGTTTATGGATAGTGTTATTTGCATTTTACATAGACAAATAAAATCGTATAATATAATCAAAATGAGGATGTTAATTTGATGTATGCCTTTTTGTGCTTCTTCGTTACATTTGTTGTTTTTATAGTGATTAAGATGATAACACAATGTTGACTGCTGTACCCCTATTTTTGACATTTTTACCTATTGTGTCTGTTTGTTTTGTTCACGCATCGGTTACAATATAATGGAATTTGATGCGACTGTCATACAAGTGAGAGGTTTAGCTAGCTATAAAACCAGGTTCAATCCACCATTTTCTACATTTGAAAATGCCTGTACCAAGTCAGGAATATGACAGTTCTTGTCCATTCATTTTTGATGCGTTTTGTTATTTGATTTTGCCATGTGATTATGGACTTTCCGAATTGATTTTCCTCTGAGTTCAGTATTTTTGTGATTTTACTTTTTTTTGGTTGGTGTGTTGCAGCTAGTTGCATACATTGCAATACTGACAACATTAATTTGTGTTGATGCACGGCATCTTTTATATCGAATTTGACATGTTACATTTGTTTTAAGGAAAGAAAGAACATGTACATAGCTGCACAAAGAAAACCAACGATGCTTCATACGCTCGAGCTGTTCAAAACGTTAAGGCTACTGCAGTATCTGGTACTCATATCCCATTGACACAAATGCAAAACGACGAACATGAGAAACAGAAAAAACAAAAGGAAACGTTGACAGTTTATGTAAGTCTTAAGTTTTAAAACAGAGTGATGTAATATAAATGTTTAAAAGGCGTTTTACATGAACGGCTATGAATTTTCATAATATACTTATGATTAACAGTTCTGATGACCTGTTGAATTTAACTTTTTCGGGTTAGAAAAATTTTCATATGTAAAAAAAAAAAATACGGTATTAATGTTTGAAATGTTTTAGATTATCATAAAGATTAGAAACATACTTATTTGAACTACATTAAAAAACGGGAAATATCTTGATCTTCAATGTCTACTGATTGTAGTGATTGTAGTCGTTCTATTATACTGCATCCAAATTTTACCAAAAAATAATTTACAACTTTAATATTTTCCTGTTTACATAAGCTTTTGCTTCTGTCCAGTAAACAGGAATACTGCTTCATTGACGTTATCTTTATTACAAAGTATCAAAGATAAATCACAAATTTAAAACTATCCTCAATTAAAAAAAAAAATATTTTGTTGTAAGAAAGACTATATGCAAAGCTGATATCGTATGCTTTTATCTCGGAAGCTGAAAAATTCCTGCAAAAGTTTCACCAATAAAAATTTTAAACAGACATTAACCAATATCATTTTAGAGAAAAATTAACAACTTTTTTCATAGTTATTGACCCTGAATATGTGTTAAAGGTAATTTCGCAGTTTGTTGTTATTGTCTTTAAAACTTTCATTGATTAAGTAAAATCTGGAATAACGAATTTGACCAAAACAACAAACAATTATAATTGGCCAAAATGTCCGAAATCAGCATGTTACAGCTTATATGAGTCATTGCTTTTGATGGCTGAATTTTAAAATTTTGACAAGTCCGTAAATATCTCAAATGTATCCTAAGGAAGTGGAAATGATTAGAAATAATAAAATATACAATGATGTGAAACACGCACACTTTTGCAATTGACTCTTTAGTGAGTTTACGCACTTTGGGAAGACCTTTATTGACTTTTGTCAGAACGCATAATAAAGAAGAAAATTGCGATTTAAGCATGTTAAGGAGTGATTACCATTTAAACACCATATTTGTTCGTTGTTTTTACTTTTTCATAAGCTATAGAAGATATGGTGAAACTTTAAAAAGTCTAATGTTCAATATTTTAAGGTAGATTCATGGTATACCGCCATTTTGGATTGTACCATCGCAGTACAAAAACGGTCTAGTTGTTTGGCAAAATCTGCAGATTTGGAGTTGCAATTTAATGGTTAGACTGGGTTTTTTTTTGTAAAAAAACTTATTGATTTCTTGATTATCGTGACGTCACGACGAGATTCAATATGGCCGAATAAAATAGGCGGAGAATGTATACAAATATAAATAATTAGATAATAATGTTAAAGAAATGAATATTCAAACATAAATAGGTACGTCATATCCTAGAAAAATATATAACGAAACGAACTATATATATTGACAAGTTTTGCATGGATTATAAACAATATTTTTTTAGAAATAAGTGCGACCTGAACATGGGTCGCAATTCCGAACGTTTTGAAATAGGAAAAATCCGTAGCTCTATGGTCCGCAAATAGTCAAAAAATAACATAAGGACCTAAGAGCTACGGTTCCGCAGCTAGGATTATACATGATCGATGACTGTGAACCAAGGTGTGCTAGTCAAATGAATAATAAGCAATAACAGAACTTAACTGAAACTACCAGGTATAAGTGTAGGTTTCTACAATTTGAAATCGATAAATTCAACAATCAATTAGCAAGGCATGCGTATCTGTGCTAAGCGTGATGCCTATGAATACGCTATGTTAAATCGGATTATTCATTAGTTATCAAACACACGACAAGAGTTACCCAAGCCTTGCAAGAACAATGAATGAAGGGTTTTTACCAAATTATCTACAATTTGAATTCAAGTCCTTACATTACATTTATATTTGTATTACATTTGATGAACATTTGAATATTTCCTGATCATATTTCTTGCATAAGAACACTTCCAGACAAATGACAGTCTTATATATGTACTATATGCAGCAAATTCAAGTAAAAGAAAATGGTTTCATTTATAACTATATTATATACAATAACTTCCTTAACAAATGACAATACTCTATGCAACAAATTCAAATAAATGAAAAACATATTTTGTTTTTCAGAAACCAGAGAATCAGGAAAAACAACCAGAACAAGACATTAAGTCAAAACAAACACAACTTGTTGTCAAAAGTAATAGTAGCATCATTTTATCCCACTTATATTAGTTATCAAAAGTACCAGGATTATAATTTTATACGCCAGACGCGCGTTTCGTCTACATAAGACTCATCAGTGACGCTCAGATCAAAATAGTTAAAAAGCCAAACAAATAGTATTAAATTTTCCTTGTCTATTTGTTCATTAATCCGTCAACTGTTCGTCACCCTGTTCGTTCGTTCAATGAATATTTTTCCTGGGTACTAATTAATAAAATGACTTACATCTTATCAGGAGCATGACGATATGAAATGAAATACGCCTCATTCATGTACTTGTTGAAACTTTTAGCTGTTTTTCCTCACGTGGTCAAGTCATTTTGGGCCAACACATAGCTTTCATCATTGTCAAAAATGTTTTCATGTATATATCTTTCGCAAGATAAAATCAACTCAGAATTTTAAATGTCTTGTATCTAGAAAGATCAATTGATACCAAAAAATCTGACAGACGAATTTCTCAATATGTCCATATATAACGTCCCCCTGTTTATAAAAAAAATAATTTTAATGATTTTATTAAATATATTGGAGGCACAAACGCCAGTTCAGCAGCTTTTAGCTCAACAAGGTTTTTTTGGTTTTTAAATGTGTGTGTGACAATGTTACCTACAGTGGGAATGTCTTAATATTTGGTAAGTATTTTGTTTGACGGTGATGGGTTGTACAATAAAATCTTACTTTCAAGCAATAAAAAATTCAAACAGCAATTCATAACCAATTTGAAATAAGAGACTTGAAACAAATGAACGACTTTGATACATGTAAGAGACGGTCATTCTGAGTTTAATGAAGTTCTGTATAGTAGATTGTACGACAAATGCAACAAAATGCATAGTCAATAGTACTAAGCTATTATTGTCTTACTTTATCAGTAGCCAAATGAAATTTTGCATACAATAGAATAACCATATATTCCAATTCACATGAAGCTGGTTCATTATTTGTCTATAGGTAATGATCAAATAGCAGGTTTTATCATTTCAGATCAGAAACAACATGATCGGATTCCTCACTATGACGAGTTAATAAATAACACAGTACTTGACAAGATGGTTCTGGATAGATTGATTTCCAGGTGTATATTAATGATAGAGGACAGAGAGGAAATTATCAAACCAACCACACAACGTGAACGTAACATGGTTCTGCTCGATATCTTGACTGAACGACCTTATGGTACCTCGGAGGTGTTCAGGGATGTCTTAAAAGAATCTAACCCACACAACACTGACCTTCAAGACCTTGTTAATAAAATGCAATGTGATGAAAGCCGCGATGAACATATTAATTGCAAGGACATAGGTAAGTAGTTTCAGCAGAAAATGTAAAATTTCAAAATATAAACGATCGACCTTGGATTTAACAGAAAATCAATCGGCATTTTTTTTTTTGGCCAGCCCGCATATACACACCATTTCAATGACATACACTCATATCATACAATATTATAAAGGTTTGTTCAGCTTTGAGTTCTATAAACAATAAGGTATCATCACTTGTTAATTTACTAACTGTGGGTCCATTATTATTCAAAAGTTTCAAATTTTGTAGGATTGCGACGATATAGGTTACATACGAAATTAATTGCTCAACGAATTATATATATATTTCGTATGCGTGTATGCTGATTTTAGCATTACCACGAGAAGAAAATTTTCAATCCTCGAAAATTGGAATTCACAAATATTTATGAATATTTATGAATCCATACTCTAAGTTTTTTTGTAACAAATTGAGGTAAAATTGAGGTAAAGTGTTTGCAAAAGGCGTGAGACAACACTATCAGACTATTTATTGATATATAAACTATCATATATGAAATGTATGCTGTTTGTTTTGACTCATTTTACGAGTTAACCTCATCAATGGTAGTTCACAACTAAGAAAGTAAAAGCATTAACTGATAAATAACAAAGCCATTAGTATGTGAACACAGTTTAGGAATCAACCAATTAAGAGACAATCATTTACATTTTTACGGGGTTATAACTCAATTGTTAAAAAAATAACAAGAACGATATTGTTTATTTATATCTATTCAAAAAGAAACATGCTGAACTAGTGGTGGTGATGAATTCAGCATGTGTATATCGACATAAAATAGTAAAACCAACTTCATAGAAATGATCTTCAATAGCTTCTCTCATATTTCAGTAATCCATGAACACATGGCAAAGCTACAGAAACATTACTTGATGTTTGTCAATGATGTTGATTGCAAAACAGATATATTAGACCACCTTTACGAGAAAGGTGTTTTAGATACTGAAGAAAAAGAGGAAATCTATAATTGTTCGAATACTCGACACGACGGTAACAGACTTTTACTTAACAAATTGTTCCGCAAAGGTAAAGATGCATTCGAGCAGCTTCTCGAAGCCCTTAGAGATGGAGAGTATAATGATGTTGTTTCTGATATTGAAAAAACTGAAGTTTCAGAGCATGAAATCCAGTTATGTCAAATAGGTAATCTTTTAAATTATTGATGCAATTGAAGTTAGTTTGACTTATTGTGCAAATAGTTCACTAACATCTCAACTTTAAAAGTATCACGGTAGGTATAGTGTCCGGCTCTGATCGTAGTTTTTCAAGTGATTTGATCAGGGTTTTTTTTTCAAGTGTTACCACTTTATTTCGAGTGAATATGATAAACAATGTAAACAAAAAGACTTGTTCAACCACCATTTTCTACATTTGAAAATGCCTGTACCAAGTCAGGAATAGGACAGTTGTTGCCAATTCGTTTGATGTGTTTTGTCACTGTATTTTGCCATTTGATTAGGGACTTTCGAATTTTCCTGGGAGTTCAGAATTTTTAAGATTTTACTTTTTAAAGGCACGGAACCAATGCATTCATCAGTTTGATAATGACATACTGACACTTACATTTTATAAACAAGTATCGTTCATTTATATGTATTGTTTGTCACATCTTATGAATTGCATGTACAGTATAAATTTGTAATGTCAAAAATTATTATAAAACATACAAGCGCTACTCTCAAAAGATTAATGAGAGACCATCTTAAATGTATATACATTATTTACAGTAAAATTAGCAACTTAAAATACTTCTTCTTTTCACTTCATATTTTAACAAATACGAAACTTAAATGGAAAAATATCAAATACTAAACTCGTTCAAAGGGTATCTACACGTCTCAATCTTCAAAATCGCTTATCTAAAAATACTACCATCGCTAACATTTTTAACAATAAAAATCGTGTTAACCCTTCTATCGATAATTGTCATGCCAAAAAATGACTTACATGTCCCCGTCTTTCCACCAACAATACGGTAAGATCCACGTTTAATGGTCGCACATTTTCTTTACATTTTGAAACTGATATAACTTGTGAAAAACAAACAGTATTATTTATTTACTTACATGAAACAAACCGGGAAGCGGTATTTAGTACGTATGTGAAACTGGACGACATCTATCTAAACGCACTCAAGAACACCTGTATCGTTTTAAAAGACCCAATAAATTCAAAAGTATCGTTTATCAACACCTTAAGATGCACAATCATCCTATTAAATATTTAGCAGTTCAAACTTTAGAAGTAGTAAATAAGCAGCCTGGTGAATCTCATTCAAAGTTTGTACGATCACGGAAAATAATTGAGTTTCATTGGATTAAAAAATTACAGACAGTCTACCCTCTCGGTCTTAATGATAATATCATGAGAATTGGTAATATATCAAGAACCGATTATGTTAACATGTTAGATATAGTTTCTAAATCTGTTCGTAAAAACCGTTCTCATTGTCGTAGAAAAAATCGCAATCAAAATTTTTTTTAGGACTAATCATACCAATATTTCGGATCTAATTTCTATTTAAAAAAAAAACGGCAGACATTATCTGTTAACAAAGCTTTGTTCGTTACTGGTTAATAAGTTAAATAAAATTTTAGGGGATTGCAGCACAATTTCATATAGCAGTCCTAAGTATGAAATCGTTCAAATTATAATGGTATATTGTTATTCTCAACTGTTTCCCAAAATTGATTGCCCTGAAGATCATATTTTTTTTTTATTAAAATGAAGTATGTCAATTAAGGTTTTGATTTTGTAAATATTGTCGGTGTTTTAACGACTATTCTATTAAAGAACAAATTCCTGGATATTTTGATAATACTGAGCTCCCTCTTATTTGTTTTATTTACAAGAAATCTACCCGGACATTTGTATTTAATTATAGCCAATTTTGTAAAGATGTTAATATCAGTGAAAATACACCTGCTTTATGTAATTGCAGTAATTCCGAATACATTTATGGACCAATTTCCCATGTTATAACAGGAGATCTTAACATCGTTCAAGACCGAGAGTTAAAATCATTCCTCAGTAAAGGACCTAAATATCGTTCCCTGTCAATTATTAATTGGAATGAGTTTCGTAATATCATCCACGACTCACTCCGTACAAACTGTTTGAAATGGATAAAACGAGAAAATGCTGACCAAAAATCTTTGGACTTTTTTTAATTCAGTAATGAACATAGTTGATATAAGTATTCAACATTTTAAAGAACATTTTACTCTTAACAATAACCACAATCAACATATTTGTCGTATCAAACATAAACTAAAAGAGCTAGCCAAGGAATTTGTCCCGGCCGATAAAGCTGCTTATAATATTATTATTGCTTGACGTAAATTTTGTATTGAGGTTCTGAAAAAAGAAATCATCAATTCACCAATATTCCAACTGACTCCATTTTCAGAAAACGACATCTGTAATAAGCATAAATTTTAGCTACCGCTTTACAAGCAGAACCAAATACAATGAAAGCCCCAACTATGTATTGGCTTCAGAAGCTACACAAACGACCATACAAATATAGATTTATTTCGTCTTCAAGCCATTGTTTCACTACTAAATTGTCTATTCTTCTTATCAGTACACTTGGTACTTCGAAAATAGTGGAATTAATTACATTTGGAGAGTCAAGAACTTGTTGGAAGTACTTGATAAATTGCATGCTTATATTGGTGATTTTGAATCTGTTCAAAGTTTTGATTTTTCTACACTATAAACCACTTTGCCTCACATTTTCATTAAGAAAAAAAATTCACACACCTAATTTAATGGGCATTTAAAAAGTCAGAATGTAAATATATATGTTCGAACTCTTTTAGGTAAATTTTTAGTAGCTATAAACAAACAAAAACTATGTCAATTGGACATGATTTGATACTATATCTGCGCTTGAATTTTTACTAGATAACATTTTTGTTCGCTTTGGAAATTCCGTATATCGTCAGGTTATCGGAATTCCAATGAGGACTTACTGTGCACCACTTATTGCAGACCTGTTTTTGTATTGCTATGAGTTACAATTTATGACAAAAATCCAAACAAAGACCCATCGAAACAACATCTGATACACCTATTTAATAATACTCTGGCCTTTTTCAGTCTTGTATTATTTTTAATTTTAGTTTTTAGTGTTCAATTTGGAGTTTAGTATGGCTTTCATTATCACTGAACTGGTATATATTTATTTAGGGGCCAGCTGAAGGACGCCTCCGGGTTATTGTCCGGGTTATTGTCAGTGGGCTAAAATGGGGATAATTGTCTGTATATGTGGGTGGTCTAATTTGTTTTGTGTGTGTGTGTGTGTCTGTGTTTGAGCAGGGGGCAGCCTTCTTTTAGTAGAATATTTTTCATTATATAGCAATTTCTATTTTTCACTGTAATCCGGTAGGTTTCTCACTCTTTAATCAACGAACTCTGGAGTATATCATAGAACATATAATTAACTGTTAAAACAAAAGTAGTATGAAATGAATTTGATAAAATTATGAGTGCACTGGATTATGTTCTAAAGACCGTTTTTCAAAGGATCCAGTATGTTTTTTAATTTAACACCGGAATGTTGTGGTAGAAAGTTTGCATTAAATTTAAAAAGGTAGTAATATGTTTTGGCTATTTTTTTGGAATACATGATATTGTCCTTCACTTAATTACAGTTACTCATTTATTAACGAACTCTGGAGTATACCATAGAAAATATAATTAACTGTAAAAAAAAAAGCACCATGAAATGAATTTAATAAAATTATGAGTGAACTGCATTTTGTTCTAAAGACTGTTTTTAAAGGATCGAGTATTTTTTTTGAATTTAACACCGACATGTTGTGGTAGAAAGTTTGCATTAAATTAAAAAGGTAGTAATATGTTTTGGTTATTTTTTTGGAATATATGATATTGTCCTTCGCTTAATTACATTTGCAAACTAGAAAAGTCGTTTTTTCAAGTCAAGAATACCTTTATCATTTTTTTCTCTACAAAAACCGGACCATTTGTTTAAAAAAAAATGGACAATTTTACAAATGCTGTCAGAAAAAATTGACAATAATAAACACTGAATATTTTTGTTAAAAACAAGGAAACTGTGCTTCTTTGTTGATCAAAATTTTGTATAGTATTCAAAATAAGATTGGTAGTCATGTAAAAAAAAAATATTAGAATTGAGAAATAACAGTTTACTGACCTTATCGTATATTTTTTCACTCGAAAAAACATGAACTACACTCGGAAAATATGGACCAAATCACTCGAAAGACCACGATCCTAGCCGGACATTATAGCAACCGTGAGTATATACTCAACTCATTAAAATACGTAGTCAATATTGAATAGGAAGCCATGCCACAAATATACAATAGATATAGGAAGATGTGGTGTGAGTGCCAATGAGACAACTCTCCATCCAAATAACAATTTAAAAATAAAACCATTATAGGTTAAAGTACGGCCTTCAACACGGAGCCTTGGCTCACACCGAACAACAAGCTATAAAGGGCCCCAAAATTACTAGTGTAAAACCATTTAAACGGGAAAACCAACGGTCTAATCTATATAAACAAAACGAGAAACGAGAAACACGTATATATTACATAAACAAACGACAACTACTGTACATCAGATTCCTGACTTAGGACAGGTGCAAACATTTGCAGCGGGATTAAACGTTTTAATGGACCCAAACCTTCTCCCTTTTTCTGAAACAATAGCATAACATCACAACATAGAAAAACATACGATAAAATATCAATTGGCAGACTTAACTCAATCAAAAAACGTATGATTACACAATGAACGAATAAATTTGATCTGCGATATCTGAATACAAATGCACAGTTAATAAAATATATGAGACAAACATTCATGACCAAAAGGCTAACAAACAAATTCAAACACACTGAGAAATATTTAACCAATCAATGTTCACTTTAGAAAAAAACCCGGTTTTTTATAATCTTGAAGTTTATACAAATGTTGTAAGAATAAGTGAAAAATTGAAGATATTACAATTAATCAAAGCTGGTATACAGACAAGATCCATATAAGTAAAAAATGACAAAAAAGCATTATAAACAGTATCAACAGGTCTAATTATCAAGAAAATACGATTTGAGAGTACTCGCAGTTACTGACAGCTAGTTAAAAGCCAAAACCAATTAATAGTAAAAAATCATGCATCAGAGACTAAAATCGACTAAAACACATCACAGGGATTTAGTATTTTAACGTCATTAATAGTCAAGAAGACATGACTTGTGCAATGCCAAAAATAAATGTATCGACAGGTAGTAGTATAGTGAAGAGCGACTTCTATAGAAATAAAAGTTAACGTGGCTGTGTCCCCTATACATCTCGCCTCAAAAGATAATGAAATTTAGTTATGTTTTAATTTGCTAATGACAAAATCAATATTAGTGCCAATGTGAACTATATTCAGAGATCTAATTACAATATTGGTACGATAACCCTTACTTATAAGTTTGTTTAAAGGTTCGATGAGTTTACAAGGATCACATAGTGATTTCATCGCTTTAAGTACAATATTACCATAAAATTTAGGATGTGAAATACCATTTTGAATAAGCTTTCTACAGGTATAGCCAAATTTACTAATCAAATCTTTGTATCTATGAAAGAATTTAGTAAAAGTTTTAAGTAATTTATGGTATCGAAATCCCTGACACAACAATTTACCAGTGATGCATTGATTACGTTCGTTAAAATCTATGACATCAGAACACACACGGGCAAACCGAACGAGTTGCGATATATAAACACCGTATGATGGAGCCAAAGGCACATCGCCGTCTAAAAAAGGATTTTAAATATAATTTAAGTATTAGGTTGCAAAATTAAATTACAACGTATAACCGGCAAATCAAACAATATGGCGAGATAGTTAACAATTGATGATAAAGTTGTGCATATCATAGTGTGTTATGTTACTGTACACGTATATCTCCATGGTGGCTACTTTTCATGGAAAAGTATATAATAAGGAAACTTAAAGTGTCGTAACGTGAATATATACGTAATAATTATGTCCTTTGATTAAATTTAAGATTTTTGATTTAAAACTCGTCTGACAAAGTTATATTGATTAAAAGATTTCGAAATAATTGCAACTATCTCATTATACATAAAGCCTGTTTTCGTTTGTTTCAGGAATGAAGAAACTCACAGAGAGAGAAACAGGAAAAGGTAAACATAAACTTTAAGATAGTTGTCATGCCTGTATCACATGTTTGAAAATGCTACAAATATCATTGTGTGACAATTAAAACAAATTCAAACAGAATGAACTATGCTATGTGTGATCAACGTGTCAAGGCTCTGTTGTATTGGAAATACATCTTGAACAAATTGCAGATTACAAATGCATATACCATATGTTCAACATGTCGGGCAAAAGTTAAGACAGTAAGTTTATGAAGCTGAAATCATAACACATGTCTGATTTAGATATGTGTAGTAAACCTAACTACACAATAGTATGTAAAACAATTAAACATTATGATATGACTATGCATATATGGCATGTTGTAATGTTGGTTGATAGAGCAGTTATAGATGTTTAGTCACAACATTCTATAAAGTTTACTTTAATTTCCAACTTGACAACAAAGTGTAGTTCAAAATGGTAGTAAATACCTCTGATCTACAACACCGATTGCTTCTTATAAACTCTTTATTTTTTGCTAACAGTGAAGAGTGTTGTTTACTACACATTGCACACTGTATAAGTGCAAAAAACTTAACTTGTTAAAAGATATAAAAATCTAAGATGTTGAAATGTGTATAACTAAAAAGATATTTGCTGTGCTTCTTTTAGATGTTGTTGTAACTCATACCAAAATAGAAGAATTGTCACCTGATGACGTTTTCCCTAAAAACATACGTGGTAAGTGCCTTTTGTCGAGAAAATATTGCTACATTGAATAATGTGTCGACTGTATTAAATAAAAATGTTTTTGATTGCCTATTATTGCTAACACCCACTCTATTTGATCAGATACACTGTTAGAATAAAAATTGTCACAGAAACATAAGAAGCAACCTGGAAACCATAAAAAAAAACACAAAAAGATGTATGTTACTATATCTATTGAAAGTTGGATATGTACTCACACATAAAGTTGACTTTTATTTCAGTTAGTTGAACATATATCAAAATATACAACGTTTTACCAAAGTATGAACACATTCTTAGAATCATGTTTAATTTAGACTTCCATACCACCTTAAGGGATTTTATATTTCCTTTCATGACTATTAATTATGACTCATGACCCCTATACACAAATCAGAAAATGTGGCATGAACATCAATGAAACAACTTTCTATCAGAAATCAAATAACGTAGAAAGTAGGCCACTATAGGACAACATTTAAACCTCCAAACTAAAAACAAAATCCGCATTGCAAGCTATAATAGGCCGCGAAATGACAAATTCTATAGTAAAACTGAGGGCTTGAATTATATACAGCATTATGAAAAAATAAGGTATATACATGTAGCAACAAGCCACTTAATTACAGACCTGTGACAAGTGCATCAGAGTGTAGCGGTATCAATCGAGTGTGTCAGCGCGTGGTTGTGTAACAGCACATCATACTAACACACTGACCAAATTAATAAAAAAGGGCTAAACTTATCGGATCGATACAAAGCACGTCCAACCAACAACATTTTATTAAAGTCACCTTCTAATGCAATAATTTGGTCACTTATCAAAACTTGAGAAATAAAATTACTTTCAAATTGATTTTAACCCTTCCAATACTAATATCACAGTCATATTTCTATTATTTTCACTCTAAAAAATGTATTACACGGAATTACCAAAAATAAGTAATTCAATTACTTGATTTAAGGGCATATCCAACATTTTATTTTTGGCGGTGAGAATGTTTTCCCTTGAAGATATTTCATTCTTCAAATGACAGAGAATCAAATTTTGCCAAAAAAAATATTTTTCGCCGATTTCGTTTTTTTAAAAATTGAATGCTGAAAATTGAACATTTTTGCAATTTTGAAGTAAAAAACGTTTTTTATTAAAAAAATTAAATATGATTTTTTAATCAACATATACTTATATAATTGGGCTCAAATTGAAGCAAAATCATTCAAGATGGTAAGAAAAATCTAACTTTACCATTTAAAGCATTAATTCTTACTCAAATAAAGCCAAAAACGTTATGGTGGACCCAAACATCGGCAAGAAATGAACATTTGAAATGCACTTTTTATTTTTTTTTAAATGTTTCTAACGGTGTCGATTTGACCAAAGTAAGATATGTTGTTCTTTGAAAAAAATGGAACGTCATAACGTTTTGAAAAATATTTGTCACCATACTCGTTCTTGAGAAAAATTGAGTAGTATAATAATGTTTACTCAATCCCTCCCGTAAGCCACACAAATTGCGCCAAGAATTTAAAAGACGTTTCCGAAAATAACGTTATACTTCCCCGCTAATGTTTCAAAGGCAGTGCCACGGTGGGGCAGACAAATGTATTTACACTGTGACTTTGTTGGCTAATTGTCTCGATAGCACTTATATCGCATCTTCTTATTTATAATGAACTAGTATCTGGACGAGATAACAATTCAGTTAGTTTTACTATTGTGTTCGTCAAAATTGTGGAACCTGGGTGTGAAACATACAAACCGTGGAATTACAAACTATTTAAAAAGTCCCTCTGGTATCTTTCATCCCTCTTTTAAAACAAAGGTGTTGCACGTCAGAAATCCGTTTCTGTGTGTAGGTCTATAGTACAAAGCAGGATTAATTTTCATATTATATTTCCATTTGATGATTTTGTTCTGAATATTCATTTAATATGTCACTTGACGTCCGTCATCCATAATCATTATTTATTTTACCGTTACTTTACAATGAAGCGTTTTGCTTATACTATTTATATTACACCGTATATAATTTCACATACCGAAATTAATAAAGAGCACGTGAAATTTTGCAACCAAACACTTGTCTAAAAACTCACTGACTCCGTATTAGTTATTCATTTTATAGTTTCGGGCTTTTTATTTTTTATAGGCTTCTAGCTATAATAAAAATCTGTATGTTGACTCTTAGTGTTTTGAATAAATGGGTCGTTGGGTTGCTGTCGTATTAATGTACACCTTTAAAATCTTTTTCAAAACAAAGGATTGATTGGGTATAGAAATATTCACATCTCTGGACTTCTCCCGTCTGACAGTATATCTTTGCTAAAATTGAGTGCGGACGTTTAGCTGCTCGGATGTATACATTTGCAGCCTCGTTTAGTCAAAATAAAAGTTTCGTATATCCGATGCATGGTGCAGTGAAAGTTTCGCGCCTTCTATACGTGAAAAAACCATATAAATAAATGTTTGAAGGGATATACGAACTTTGAATAAAATCTCGAAACAACAACAAAGTTCACATGAATCTTCAAATAAGTCACATTGCTGATTTTAACACAACTGTTGCACCTTTTGCAGTTGTAGATGAAAAAAACCCAACTTTATTTAACAAAAGAGATCAATAAGACAATAACTTGTGAATAAACGAAAGGGCCGAAAAACGAGCCTGACTGCCGTTGTTTTACCCTTCAATATATGGGTTATTGCATATACACAATGGAGATTGTTTTCTGTTATACTACCCTCCACCTAGTTTGGCTGCATACTATGAAACCACTGATGTAGACTACTATATTATTATTGATTATTCAAACAAATGAATTCAAAGAGAAAGATGCGGAAAGAAATTCTACAATTTTCGTTTAAAAATAAAATATAAATAAAAAATAAAATACCAAGACTGAAAAACTGTTTGAGACAATTATCAGTTGTGAACTAATGATTATGCATCACTGTATGAAACTGATAAATTGATTGATCCCGTGCTCCAGTGGCAAATATATCACGCACATTTACGACGAGGCGAAAGTGGATCCGAAGTAAATCATTGATAGATTATTAAGATAAGGAGTTTGCTAGCGGTAAAACGTATGCCGTACTAGAATAAAGTTGAATAAGATCAAAATCTTGAGTTAAGCTATTAGCTAAACCCTAACCCTAACCATAACCCTCATACATAAGTAAACACCAAAACCGTCAGATATTTTCTACTTGTATGTCAGTGTATATTACAATGTTTTCCTATTTCATTTTTTTTTATTACAGTGTCGTCTTTTGTCTTACATTGTTTACCGGTTAAAGGTCGTATTCATTTACAGAGCTACTGTACATTAGCAGTTCGACGCAAAGCTAGATGCATGATACATGTTAGTTTACGCCGTATTTTATTTGTCTCAAGAAATCAATAATTTTCATCTTTCTCAAGTAAAACCAAACTTTGAGTTTTCTATTCTGAATGCCAAAATCTCGGAAAAGTTCAGTAAAGAATTAATTACAATTTGCATTCTAATGCAATAATAAATCATTACACATTTGTTCACGTTTTTCTCTTCTGCATGTATTGAAGATAATTTCAATAAAACGGAAACTTAAGTGAGTATGGTCTATAATGATCAAGATAATTGCAGTTCTTTTATGATAGACCAAGAGGAAAAAGATATCATTAAAGATTTGAGTTCTTTTTCTGTTAATATTCTGTATGAGAGAACACTCCCTTTCCAGACGGCCATAGCAATTCCAATGGTGATTCCGTTATGAAGTCGTTGAAACAACGTTAAATTACGGGAAACAATAGACGACGTTTACGTTTGTTATTACCTCCCCTGAAACTGTTGGATATGCCCTTTAGTAATTGAATTTGTCAAAATTATTGATTATTGTTAATACTGACGTTGTATTGGTGTTGTTAAGTAATTTCAAGTAAAGACAAGTAATTTACACTTTCAGTAATTCTAAGTAATCAAATCATGTAAACAAAATAATCAACATAAGTAAGAGTCAGTGATTTTAAGTACTTATTACAAGTAAATACAAGTATTATAACAAGTAATTCTAAGTGATTCACAATACTTATCCTTTCAGTTTCAAGTAATCATAATTAATATCATAAGTAATTATCAGTTAAAAAATTAGTAATTAAAAGTAATCCAAAGTAATAATTTTAAGTAGTTGCCAGTAATCCATAGTAATAATTTTAAGTAGTTGCCAGTAATCCATAGTAATAATTTTAAGTAACTATAAGAACTAATTTTAGTAATTTTAAGTACAAACTTTAAAGTATCTCAAGTAATAAACTCAAGTAATCCTAAATATATCTTTCATTAATAGTAAGTAACTCATCCAACATATATTGAGTATTCCTTTTGATATTCTTAGTAATTCTTTTATCACTGGATGCAATTTTTGACTTATGACACAGTAATTTCTGGGAAAAAAACTTATTAGAATCAGTAAGTTTATCTTTTAGATTTTAAGTAATTCTTTTACATATATAGAGATTAGAAGATGTTGTATGAGTGCCGATGCGACAACTATCTATCCAAGTCACAGTTTATAAAAGTATTTATATAATATATAAATAGACCGGAACGAAAATTCTACACTGTTTTGTTATAAATGCATATGATTTTAAAAAAGAAGCATATCTTTTCAAGTAGTCATTGTATATCTTTTGTCTTAATCCATTTCGATTTTGGTTTGTTGTGAGTTCACATGGACTATCTTCCCTGCATTTTTATGCTACATTTTCATGTAATTGAAACAGTAAACAAAGAGTAGCCAGAAACATGAATAACCGCAAAGTGTCCCCTTAAGCGGATAATATGGGGAGTCCTTGCGCACGCACAAATCATGATACGCATACCCTGTGTTTTATTTGTCATGTAGCATTACATGTTGTTTATCTTCAGCTGTACTTTCATTTTGTTTATTGTTTACTTTGAGCTACTGTTTAAATGAGCCAAACTGTGGGATATATTTTACTTTACAATATTTATTCAAAAAACAATATATTACATACATGTAATAACCGTTTCACAAATGATATCGGATATGTTCCTCACGTCGTAACTACAACCCCTTTCCCTTTCATGAATGTGACCTACCAAATTATACTATTTACCGGATTTGTTATCACATAAGCAAAACGATGGGTGCCACATGTGAGCAGGATCTGCTAACCCTTCCGGAGCACTTGAGATCACCTCTAGTTTTTGGTGGCGTTCGTGTTGTTTATTCTTTAGTTTTCTATGTTGTGTCATGTGTACTATTGTTTGTCTGTTTGTCTTTTTCATTTTTGCCATGGCGTTGTCAGTTTATTTTAGATTTATTAGTTTGACTGTCACTTTGGTGTCTTTCGTCCCTCTTTTACATACCTTTTTCGACGTGTTAAACAATGTTTTAAGTAAGATATAATCCTCTAACAGTTCATTATGTGAATGAATGATCAGGTCGTCGAAATGGACTGTTATCGGCTTATATCTTTAACTGAAATACTTTGAAAAAAATCTAAAGAAAAGATAGGGTCACCGTCCGTTTTGAGCTAAAATTCAAAATACCCAAATTCCATGTAGATTTCTTCAGAAAATGAAACCATTTCAGAGTTACCTTCCCTAGTGAAAACACTATACGATATAATTACTTTTGATAGACATTTCCGAAACATCAACAGGTTTTACTTATTTTTTTTGCGAGAAAAAAAAATAACGAAAGAAATTTTTAAACTAAAAGTATTTGTTGATCTTGATTAGGATTTTTCTGAAGAAAAAAAGAAAGTAATCTTAACGACACTTATTTTTTCATAGCTTAATCTTCTAATTCAAAAGTCGATATATTTCTACAGTATATAAAATGATACTAAGTATGTAAGGTTTAAAGAAAAAAGGTATAACACCATGTTAAGATAGAACCCTTAGAAAATTACTCAACTCATTTTGATGAATTAATTACAAAACCAGAGCAGTGAAGAATTCAATAATTTCTAATGTTGAGTGACAGGCGTTGCTTGCAATTTCTTCCGATTTTTACTGTCGTTATTTTATAAGATACATGGAGATATACTTTTTGGGGGAATATACCTTGCTGTTGATTACATGTGTTCATTTCGTATGAGCTAACTGTAAACATAACTCTATAAAATGGTTTTAAAATAAATTTGTTACAGTGAAATTTAAATGATAAGTTAATATTGGTATTGAAAGAACTTCGACCAAAAAGGGATGTTGAGATCCCCGAGCCCAAAGAACGAGGAGATTTAAACAGCCGTTTCGTGGGGAGGTCTTTTAATGTCAATTTCAAGTTAATCATTGAACTTTTACTGACTTATAAACCGTCAAACATAGGAAAAATACACATATCAAATGCATTCTACCGCTGAATTGGATGAGTCTAAAAAGATTATCTTAAATCATAGTTAAACAGAACTCATGTACAACTGAACAGTGAATGTTTTCCACAAAAAAACTTAATTTATATAGCTTTGATGTTCTTAATCTGTCAGAAATTATGTAATAGACTCGTAAAAACTTGAGCATAAAATGATGTAAGTAAACTATGCCAAATATTTATTATGCAAACAGCTTCTCTCGAAACTTCTAATCGAACGCTCATACATGACTTAGGTCCGTTACAGTATTCAGGTAAATGTTTATGTTGGTGTCATATCTATTATGTTCAATAACAGTTAAGAACATAAATAGTGTGGTTTTGTGCCTGAAAACAATGAATAAGATCGAATTTAATAGCCTAAATGTAACATCTTTAGTATCAAGTTATTGAGGTTTCAGCGGCTTGATCACAACTTTTATAGGTAATATATATTATCTATCATCATTTTTAAATTAAAATAAAAAGTAGTATATCATGTATATTATGGTTTTCCCTGTTTGATTGGCTTTACACTAGTAATTTTTGGGGTCTTTTATAGTTTGTTGTTCGGTGTGAGCCAAGGCTCCGTGTTGAAGGCCGTACCTTGACCTATGATGGTTTACATTTATAAATTGTCATATGGATGGAAAGTTTTCACATCGTCACTAATACCATATCTTCCTATATAAATTCATAATATTCGTCCGTCATTCCCTTTTCAGGACCTTGAGGACCCATTGTAGGCTTTTTGCTGTTTTGTGCTATATGGTCTGGTTCATGTCTCTTTTTGACACATTCACCATTCGCGTTCGCATTCTCAATGTTACAGCAAAGAAATATCTAATTAAAAAATTGTTCAGTTATTTAGTAATTTTTCTTTATTGATTTAAATGGAAATGTTACATTATAGCCTTTATAGCATTTCACAAAATCTTGTTTTCTTTGTACATGGAATAATTTAAGGAGTTGATTGATTGTTGTTTTCTCTACGTTCAGTGTCAAATATTTCTTCTGTGTTCATGGCGAGAACACATACATTTAAAATACCATAGTTAGGTCTTTCAAAAGGGGTCAACAGTGTTTATACAACACCTTCTTCAGTTTTAACCGATCAAAAAATATAGTTCGAGCTTATTATTCTGTATAGGCATCTTGTCATTACAATAGACATATGTTGGCACTTAATTTGATTTGTCTGTATCGTTAGGTTAATGTCACATCAATTTGTATATCATTATCTCCTTTTAATATCAAACAAAATAATGACTGAGATATAAATACTGACATCTGTGGACTTCTCCCGTCTATCAGTGTATTATTCTTAAAGGAACGCGTCCGTTTTGGCAGTTTAAGTGTTTGAATATGCAGGTTCGTCTGGTCCAACGACTAGTAATCTCAAAATTATAAGAAACATTTAAAAAATGTACCTAATATAAAATTGTTGCGATCAATTTTTTTTCTCATTTTTGCTTTTATAAAAACTATACAAGACGTTTAAAAGACTGAACACAGCACATTGTGTCACGTAGACGAGATTATTCAATATATGAGTTATTGCCTCTGAAGATGCTCTTTTTTCCAATTCTTACTCCATCCTCCTATTTAATTCGCTGGATGTATTAAACTATAAACTGTGGTGTGGACTACATTATTTAATGTTAATAATAAAAATGAAATAAAAATAACGATAATTATTTACAATCAATAACAGCCATTATACGAAATTGAGATATGGACTTATTTAATTTATTAATTTCTATCCCAGCAAACATTTCCCGGTTTCGAACAGGTTGGTTTTTCAACTCAATAGCATGTGATTGTTGACCTGAAATTAAATCAATTAAAACACTTTATTTCTCTGAGTTGTGTTAATAATGGGTTTTCACCACATTTCTCAATTCTATGTATATCTTCTAGTAAGTTGAACCTCAAGTCGGATATTCCTTCAGTATGCGTTCAGGCTTAAATACGCCCTACAGAATATCTAGAATATGAGATAAAACTCACTAATTAATCTAGATATTTTCCTAAGAAATTATTATCCATACTCAATAAAAATATAACAGTAACTGCATGAAGTAAGACGCAAATGAATTGTTACCATCCGATAACGGTGCAAGAAAAATTCAGGACACTTTGTAAGTAATTTATTGCTCCAACTTTGCTTAGAAAAAGGGGAAAGGGGGTGCTATGTTGTTTTCTCTTTTAATGACATTTCTATCGCGGATATATCGAATGAAATATTTAGAGTGATTTCTTTTGAATAGCAATACATGTTAACTACATAATCAGGATACAATTCTATACACTCCACCCTCCCCCACCCGACACCATTGCGAGAAACGTGGATGCTATTCCATAGAATATAAGAATATTCTATTAGTTGATCACTTGATAAAGTAAAAGTTTTACATAAATGTGAAAAAGTTAAAATCTGACACAAAGGGAGCAAACATCCTGGCACATGTAAATGTAACACTGACACGAATATCTATACATGTAGGTCACAGTATGTTTTCCATTCCGTGTTAATCAATAAGATTTTCAAAATAGTACACAAGAATATGTTTAAGTCTGGCTTTATTTTTTAAGTGTTATAAAAGTTTTACTTTATATTCATATCACATATATGATAATGTTTTGTATTAAAGCGATACATTAACAAAACTTCACTTTATTTGATTCTAAAATAAAATGCGGGCAATGACGATCTTTTTACACTTTTAAAAACTTTAAAAAAAAAAATCCCCTTTTGGCAGCAAAAACTATAAGACAAATATAATTTTGTAATAAATTATAAATTGCATTTTTATCAAGGAAAATAAATACCTTACTTAGGCTATTATTTTATGCCTTGGAGCATATTTCATTGACACTTGGTATCGGTCATGGTTGATTCTTCGACAGAATGACCTATCGTTCTGAAAGAAAATGACTCCATATATATATATATGATAAGTCCAGTTTGATTAATTTGTGTCTGCAAGTTCAAATTGCAAATCGGCTCTAATTCTCATATGTGAAACATACTAAATTATGACGTTTTTTGTTTTAAACGACTTTTTTTTTATGATTGCAGAACAGTTTAAACTACGGTTAAAAATGTGGAAATTAGAGGACGAAAAATTTGTCAGTACAGCAGCAGAGAAACAAATCATAAAAAATATTTTGACAGAAAGTTCAGTTACAATTGTAGGAAACTCGGGGACTGGGAAAACATTTCTGTCACGTCATGTTGCATTAAAGATGACGACAAAAGACAATACCATAATTCCATGTGATGAACCCCGACAAATAACAGAATGGTTTGAGCCTGGACGGAAAACACTATTTGTATTTGATGATGTGTGTGGTCAGTATATTCTTAAGCAACATATTTACAATGACTGGAGAACAAAACTCGATAGCATCACATCTATTCTTGAAGACAAATGTTGTAAAATAATGGCAACATGTAGGCTAGATGTATATAAAAACGAACTTTTTAGAAAACTGCCTATTTTCAAAACGTGTAGTATTGACTTAAGCTCAGAAGAATTCAAACTTAATGCAGATGAAAAATTTGCTTTAGCAGAAATGTATTTCAAGGAAAATGCTAATAAAGTTACAGAATTGTCAGAAAATTTTGAATTCTTCCCTCTTTTATGTAGATTGTACCATCAACAGCAACCTCAAAACATCAACGATTTTTTCAGCAATCCGTTTAATGCTTTAGAAAATGAACTTAATGACTGGTCTCCTGAACATGAGGACGAACGATCAAATATTGCAGTTTGGTACTTTGTGTTATGTTTAATAACACATTGAGCGAAGAAAACTTTAACACAAAAGATAAACAGATAGGGGCAGTGCTGGAAAATTTATTTGAAGAATGTGAACTGAACAAAGGAACGCCAGTAAAAAGTTTACAGAAATCACTTGAAAAATTAGTAGATACCTATGTGGTCAAGGAAGATAGCAAATATAAAATAATCCATGATAAGTTGTTCGATTATCTAGCTAGCTTTTTTGGGAAGAAGATGTTACAGCTTTTCATTAAACATGCGAATGCTGATTTCATAAACGAACGATTTATATGGAAGGCAGCAGATCAAATCGATACAGATATTAATTTTGCTATAGAAATACCGGAAAACCACATTAATACATATATAGAAAGACTGCTAAAGGACTGGGAGAATGGTTTTATAATGAAGATATTTAATAACAGAAATATGACTTCTTTTACATTTACAGAAACGTTCATAAGCTCTTTAAACAAATTGGATCAGCAAAAGCAAGAGGAGCTTGCTTCAACAGAAGACATTCAATTCACAGTAACAGCTCTTGAAATGACTTGTTTGGGTGGTTTAGGTAGCTTGGTGAAGTGGTTAATTAGTAGAAACAGTGACATTAATCATTGTGCTGAAGATAGAATTTCCCCTTTGATTTGTGCATGCGTAAACGGAGATGTCCATGTTGTTAAAGAGCTTATTCAACATTCAGCTGATGTAAACCATTGTGACATTGATGGCGAATCACCTCTGTATAAAGCAAGTCACGAAAGACATGTTGATGTTGTTGAAAAACTGTTACAACATTCAGCTGATGTAAACCATTGTGACAATGATGGCGAATCACCTCTGTATATAGCAAGTTACGAAGGAAATGTTGATGTTGTTGAAAAACTGTTACAACATGTAGCACATGTAAACCAGTGTGACAATTCTGGCGAATCACCTCTGTGTATAGCAAGTCAAAAAGAACATGTTGTTGTTGTTAAAAAACTGTTACAACATTCAGCAGATGTAAACCAGTGTGGCATTTTTGGTCAAACACCTCTCAATATAGGAATTCACGAAGGACATGTTGATGTTGTTAAAGAACTGTTATTACATTCAGCAGATGTAAACCAGTGTAAATTTGGTGGAAAATCACCTCTGTTTATTGCAAGTCAAATTGGACGTGTTGATATTGTTAAAGAACTGTTACAACATTCAGCATACATCAATAAAGCGTGTTTTAATGATCAGACACCTTTACTAATTGCTTCTTGTTCTAACAATACGGAAGTAGTAAAGGTACTTTTGCAGTGTGAAGATGTGGATATTAATTTTTGTAATTTTAGTGGACGTTCTTCACTGTATAAGGCAAGTTCGAAGGGACATATTGATGTTGTAAAAGAACTGTTACAACATGCAGCATATGTAAACCAAAGTGACAATGATGGTGAATCACCTCTGTATATAGCAAGTAAGAAGGGACATATTGATGTTGTAAAAGAACTGTTACAACATTCAGCAGATGTAAACCAATGTGACAATGATGACAAATCACCTCTGTGTATAGCAAGTCAAATGGGAAATGTTGATGTTGTTAAAGAACTATTTAAATATTCCGCAGACTCAAATAAATGTGACAATGTTGGTAGATCGCCTCTGTATAAAGCCAGTTGGAAAGGACATGTTGATGTTGTTTATGAACTGTTGCAAAATTCCCTAAACGTAAATAAATGTAGTAAAAAAGGTATTTCACCTTTATCAATAGCTTCGTATTGCAACAAGATAGAGGTTGTAAAGATACTTTTACAGTGTGATGGGGTGGATAGATTTCTATGTGATAAAACTGGACGTTCTTCACTTTTTTGTTCAAGTCAAAAAGGACATGTTGATGTTGTTAAAGAACTGATAAAAAATTTAGCAGATGTAAACCAGTGTACCAATAGTGGTAAATCACCTCTGTATATAGCAAGCGAAAAAGGTTATTTTGATGTTGTTAAAGAACTGATAAAACATTTAGCAGATGTAAACCAGTGTAACAATGTTGGTGAATCACCTCTGTATATAGCAAGCCAAAAAGGAAATGTCGATGTTGTTGGAGAACTATTAAAACATTCATCACACATAAATAAATGTAGTAATGAGGGTGTCTCACCTTTATCAAGAGCATCTCATTTCAACAAGACAGATGTTGTAAGGGTACGTTTGCACTGTACTGCTGTGGATATTACTTTAAGTGATGCGAAAGAATGTTCTGCACTGTTTGTGGCAAGTCAAAAAGGACATGTTGATGTTGTTAAAGAACTGATAAAACATTCAGCAGATGTAAACCAGTGTAACAATGTTGGTGAATCACCTCTGTATATAGCAAGCCAAAAAGCACATGTCGATGTTGTTGAGGAACTATTAAAACATTCATCAGACATAAATAAATGTAGTAATGATGGTGACTCGCCTTTATCAATAGCTTCTTATTTCAACAATATGGAGGTTGTAAAGATACTTCTACAATGTGATGTGATGAATATTAATCTATGTGATAATGATAGACGTTCTCCACTTTATTGTGCAAGTCAAAAAGGACATGTTGATGTTGTTAAAGAACTGTTACAACATGCTGTAGATGTCAATTAGTGTAACATTGGTGGTGAATCACCTCTCTTCATAGCAAGTCAAGAAGGACAAATTGATGTTGTTAAAGAACTGTTACAACATGCTGCAGATGTTAATCAGTGTAACACTGATGGTGTATCACCTCTGTTCATTGCAAGTCAAGAAGGACAAATTGATGTTGTTAAAGAACTGTTACAACATGCTGCAGATGTTAATCAGTGTAACACTGATGGTGTATCACCTCTGTTGATTGCAAGTCAAGAAGGACAAGTTGATGTTGGTAAAGAACTGTTACAACATGCTGCAGATGTCAATCAGTGTAACACTGATGGTGAATCACCTCTCTTCATAGCAAGTCAAGAAGGACAAGTTGATGTTGTTAAAGAACTGTTACAACATGCTGCAGATGTCAATCAGTGTAACACTGATGGTGAATCACCTCTGTTCATAGCAAGTCAAGAAGGACAAATTGATGTTGTTAAAGAACTGTTACAACATGCTGCAGATGTTAATCAGTGTAACACTGATGGTGTATCACCTCTGTGCATTGCAAGTCAAGAAGGACAAGTTGATGTTGGTAAAGAACTGTTACAACATGCTGCAGATGTCAATCAGTGTAACACTGATGGTGAATCACCTCTCTTCATAGCAAGTAAAAAAGGACAAGTTGATGTTGCTAAAGAACTGTTACAACATGCTGCAGATGTCAATCAGTGTAACACTGATGGTGAATCACCTCTGTTCATAGCAAGTCAGAATGGACATCTTAATGTTGTTGGGGAACTGAAAGAACATTCAGCAGAATTAAATCAGTGTGGCAAAGATGGGGATTCACCTTTGCAACTAGATGGAGAATGTAAAAGTACTTCATCACTGTGATGAGGTTGATGTTATTCTCTGTGATGAATATGTCTGTTCTTTACATGACAAATCTGAAAGGGCATGTTGATGTTCCTTAAGAACTGTCAGAACATTCAGCAAATGTGAATACATTTTACATCCAATAAAGAAATCATGTTTATATAGCTCAGACGCACGGGCTGAATGAATCATTACTATTAAGTAAAGAAGCAACTTGACATTTATGTCATAATGAAAAGCTCCCTATAAAGGTTTCTTTACCTGTCTTTTGTTTTTGGAATTTTGACAAAAAAAGTTTTCTATTAAGTGAAGAGACCTTTGTTGTTTTCAAATCAAAGTATTAAATCACAACCCTTGAAGAAATACTACTAAAATTAACAAATTAGATTTACATATATGTCTTAATGTATTGGAAGGTTGCTGTCTAGTTGACATCATATTGTACAGGGAGAAAAATTATATTGTATGATTATGATGACTCGTTTATATTGTAATCTAAATTCTTTTTTGTATAGGATCAACTAAATAAGTACAGCGGTATTTTTTTTTTGTTTGATAATTATCTTACGCGGTTTTGTCTGTATATTTGCAAATCATGAGATTTTGGTGTAATTGATTTATCTAGACCGAATACATGCTAAGGGGCCAGCTGAAGGACGCCTCCAGGTGCGGGAATTTCTCGTTACATTGAAGACCTGTTGGTGACCTTCTGCTGTTGTTTTTTCTATGGACGGGTTGTTGTCTCTTTGATACATTCCCCATTTCTATTCTCAATTTTATTGGTTTTATATACGTTCAAATAATATTAATGTAGCATGAATCATTTTAGCAAAATTTGAACAGGTTGTTTAAACTCAGATTGTGTATGTCATTACTGAAACATTGCTTATAAGACATGTGACGATGAACGTCAACCTACTTTTGCGAATCATTTTAGATATTTGAATATATGGAATCCATTATATTGTTTGTCTTTTTAATTTTTAGCCTTAGCGTTGTCAGTTTGTTTTAGATATATGAGTTTGACTGTCCCTTTGGTATCTTTCGTCCCTCTTTTATAACATAATTTTATTCTCTTTGAGGAAGACCACTATGCTATGATATGTCTTTGTTACTATTAATTATCTGTTTGTCTTTTCTTTTTTAGCTATGATATTGTCAGTTTATTTTCGATATATTAGTTTGAATGTCCCTCTGGTATCGTTGGTTCCTCTTTTATTAATAAACTGGACATGTTCATGTTTACATCAAGCAATATTTACAGGTTGATTATCATTAAACTTAATAGTAGGTACATCTCTGGATTTTTTAGGCATATTTTATGAGCGAAATACTTTACTTTATGATATTTTACTATTATGAATTACAAAATACGTTGAACTACAAACGTCAGAATCATTCAATCACGTAATGGAATTAACTATTTGTGGATTCTTATAAACTCTATATATAAATTTTGGACTATTTTAAATCTCGGGTCTATTTCTGAAATTTATTCTAACATAATTTAGATTTGTTAACCCTGTATGCTAACCTTGCCTATGTAAATTTTTAAATTGTTTGTATGTAGATTGAACGACAAATCTATGTGACGTATAACATGTTCTCACGTCAGACACATAAATCAATGAATGAGGTTGTAGATAGATGTTTTGTGTTCTATTAAATTGTTCCTGTTAAAATTGTTATACTGATGATGACTGATGTACCCATAGTTTGACTATTATATTAATTGTGTCTGTTTAGTTAACGCATCAATGTAAATATAACGGAATTTGATGAAACTGTCATCAAAGTGAGAAGGTTAGCGCTTTAAAACCAGGTTTAATTCACCATTTTCTACATTTTAAAATGCCTGTATCAAGTCAGGAATATGACAGTTATTGTCCATTCGTTTTTGATGCGTTTTGTTATTTGAGTTTGCCATGTGATTGATATGGACTTTCCGAATTGATTTTCCTCTAAGTTCAGTATTTTTGTGATTTTACTTTTTATGCCCCACCTATGATAGTAGAGGGGCATTATGTTTTCTGGTCTGTGCCTCCTTCCTTCCGTTCGTTCGTCTGTTCGTTCGTCTGTCCGTCCGTTCGTCCCACTTTAGGTTAAAGTTTTTGGTCAAGGTAGTTTTTGATGAATCTGAAGTCCAATCAACTTGAATGTTAGTACACATGTTCCTTATGATATGATCTTTCTTATTTTAAAACAAAATTAGACTTTTGACTCCATTTTCATGGTCCACTGAACATAAAAATTAAAAGTTTGAGTTTCAGGTTAAAGTTTTTGGTCAAGGTAGTTTTTGATGAAGTTAAAGTCCAATCAACCTGAAACACATGTTCCCTATTGGTTGATCTTTTACTGTTAAGGCCAAATTATATTTTTGACCCAATTTCACGGTCCATTGAACATGGAAAATAATAATGCGAGTGGGGCATCCGTGTACTTTGGACAAATTCTTGTTATGTTTGTTTTCTAGTTTGTCTAGCTCCAGTGTTTCCGTTGTTTAAATTTTAGTCCATTCCGCATATGGAATATCCAAAAGATTCTTATTTGGAGTAGGTTTTCTTCCAGACAAAAAGTAATTCAATCTGACTAATAGTCCATTACTTGAATATTTATCAAATTGAAGTCGTTATATAAAAAGGGAAATCAAAAAAATACTGAACTCCAAGTAAAATTCACAAACTGAAATTCCCTAATCAAATGCCAAAATCAAATAACGTAACACATCAAACTGGTTTTATAGCACTAAACTTATAAATTGTATAACAGTTGCATCAAATACCATTCTATTTATAACGATGAGTGAACAAAATTCAGATTGTCAAAACAGGGGTACAGAAGTCATCACTGTGCCTAAGTCTCAATCAGAACAAACACAAACACGTATTTAACAAAGAAGCACAAACATTGATATTTTAAATATTAACAACCACGTTCATTGGTTATTTTATTTTGTATTTTAATTCAACCCATAAAGGTTTGAAATTTTTTAAGTCCTGTGACTGAGAAGCTAGATTCACTTCAATTCTTGTGTATAATCGTGTGTTTGACGTCATAATGTAAACATCACACACTCTACTATGAAATGATTTAAAGATTTATATTTTTTAAGTGACTTATAGGACAATGGGCCGGGTGTACAAATATTGTATTGACAAATATTATTATTATACTGTATATATGTTCCGGACCATATGAGTATCTGGACCATACGCGTATGGTCATGACCATATGGGTATATACTCATATGGTCCGACCATACGCGTATGGTCGGACCGTACGCGTATGGTCGGGGTAATCAACACGTATACTTTTAAACTCTTCATTAGGTGTGACTCTACTGGATGTTACGTCACTAAAATGTCATTTTTTCATATATTAAGAAAAACTTATAAAAAACATTTTTACACAGTTAATATTACTTACTATTTGTAAGTACAATTATAAGAAGATGTCAAAACATATTGTAAAAGGAATGTTATTGTTTAAAGTAGGTGATATCATCGGCAATGTTCATTATATTTTTTAAAGATTAAGATATTTTTTAAGACATTTTTTATAAGTAAAATATTAAAATTGTATGTTTCTTTATTTTTTTCTATTCTTTATTTCTATACTTCTATTTTGATCTTAATTATAAGACCGGTAAAATATCATGTAAGTGCCATGCAATAGCTACTGCCTTTATTTAATTTGATCTGTGATATTCATTTTACGATATTGGAGATCTAAAGTTTCTTAAAAACACCGTAGACACATCGGAATTGTCCGAGTCGATATCAGTGCACGCAGCCAATACAAGCAATCGCAGAAAAGCTACATGTATGGTACCGTTTGAATGTCATTCTAAATATACAAAAGCATACACGAATACAATTAGCGATAAAAACTAAGATCAACTGGCTGTGGCATCAATATTTAATGTTTATGTAGCTTTTGAAATGTAAAATGAATACGTATTATTTCTATTGTATGTTTGAAAAAATACCTATATGGTCCAAATACTCATATGGTCCGGCCCGTTAATATCCAAACGAGTATAATACTCATATGGTCCGACCATACGCGTACGGTCGGACCATACGCGTATGGTCGGACCATATGAGTATACGCATATGGTCATGACCATACGCGTATGGTCCAAATACTCATATGGTCCGGAACATATATACACAATGTCACTATAATAAACAAATTCGTATTCGTATTCGTATTCACACAGGAGGAGAAAATAATGTTGTCGTTCAAAGTATTTCAAAATCATAAAAAAAATCGCAATACACATATCAATATTGTACTGTGACAACCACAGAATTTATTGAATGTTTCATTTGGATTCAGTATATGTATATGTCAGTCTTAGACAGAACATTGAACAGTATATCGGAGTCATTTCAGCTGTCTTTATACTATCACTTTATTCTAGAATTTATATCGCTTTAATATGATTTCATGGAATTTCTAAAAACTAGAATTGTTCTATCAAGATAACCGAAATAAAAAAAAAACATTTTGAATTCAGAAAATAAAATATCGTGTCCAGTGAATAAAAATGTTTCACATTCTTGTCCAAAATTCATTATATTTTGTATCGGACCCATTGCATACTTTAAGAACTTGTTAAAAGGTAAATATTTGTTAATGCCAAAAGTTTTGAATGTGTTCTTCCAGAGTTATTGGGCTTTTATCCATAAGATTTTGGGTCTTTTTATATTGTAGCTATAGTATAATTAGACCAAATTCAAGTGATGTTGGTGTTGGTGAATTCAAACTTGTTTTTTGTTTTTTTTTACGATTTCCTGATTAGATATTTCAAACTTTTTGGACTTTTCAATAACTATATTTAAGCCAGCATTCATACACTGATTGATATTCCCGTGCATATTTTTCTTAAAATGCTCTCTTTTCTATCAAGTAAATTGTCTTCTAAATACTGCAGTTTATGTTGTCAACAGCTGAAATGCACAAGATAGGCTGAGCATGTGTACTTTGTATAGCAGATTATTTCTGCGTAGTAATTCTATATGATTCAAATGGACAAGTAAGCAAACAAAACTGTTCATTCATTATTCAATATGTACACTTGTTATCCATATTTTTATATTTTTGAATTGTGTTTTATTTTTGTTTATCTGTAAAAAGCATATTTTTGTACTTTTAAAATGTTTTATGATTTTGTTGGACAAGCATGTTGTAACACATGTGTAGCTGTACCATCCACAAGGTCCCGTAGGAGATATTGTCATCACTTTGCATCCCCGTATATCATCGTCCTTCGTTAACTGCTATTTTCAATATATACTAATCAAACAAAAGAAACGATACACGACTTTTGAAAAAAAAATATCAAAATGTTTTAAATATAAAACATAATAAGATACATTATTTTCAAAAGCTTTCATATGCAATAAATGCACATATGAGAATGACAATCAAAACCTGTCGGAAAGTTACTAAATTCCGTAAAAGCGATGAATGGGTGCAAATTAGTTTTGTGGAAAGTTGGATAAAAAATCGACCCCCAATTTTCTAAGTACTAAATTAAATTTCAAATGTGTTTTAAAATATTCGACATGCTTATCAAGTTATGTTCATGTTATAACTAATGGGTTGAACTAAAAAAAAAAAATGAAATCTCAAAAAATGCAAAAAAAATTAAAAGTTTTCGTCTCAAATCAATGCTTTAGATATGAAAACAACACACTGTGTAAATTTGGAATCTTTGGGATTAGTTTTAAGTTTGTTACGGTATTTTGAATTTAACTTGACACATAATGTCTATGGTAAATCAATTGATAATGTATATGTCGTGTAAAGTTGCGATTTTGTACAGGTTATAACATGTACAAAAATATTGTACATGTTATAACTTGTATGATGCAAAAATACAAGTTATAACATGTACAAAAGTACCTCATACATGTTATAACCTGTACAAAATATTGCTTAAAAATGGTTTTAACTTGTACAAAATCGAAAAAATAAGAATATTTTTCTATTATCGCAACAGATGATATTGACCTCAATAACATTTTCATAACTTTTTTATTATTCCTTCATGTTAACGATTTCTTGTGGGACCGAACTTTGCTTTACAAATAAACAAAGAAACTGTATGATTTTTAAAAAAGTATTGATGGCAAACATTGTCTTTACCTTTAGATGAAAGGTTGGCATCATTAGTTGGATTTTCTTTTTTTTTAATTTGTCGTTTTATATAAATTTGGTAAAAAAATGTTAATTTCGCAAAATGACGTCATTAGATATTTTTTTGTTTTTAACGGATTTATAATTCAATGGACATTAAGTATTACTACCTTCAATATTTGTCCTATAAACGGAATACTTGATCTTTAATTTGAAAGAAAAGTCATGTATCGTTTCTTTTGTTGACTAGTTTATATCTTAACTAATTGCTTTTATCTTTTAAACTTTCACAGATAGAGAAATTTTATTCGTAGTAAGTTATGATTATAGAGATAAATATTGATGGCATAAAATACTTCTATATTGCCAAAATCATCATTCACCCCTTATATCATTAATTGGGCTGAATAAAGATATATTGACAGAATCTTTAACAAAGTAAAAAAACAAAATTATAATCATGAAAAATAGATCTTCAAGTATGTACAATTGTTCAAAAAGCTTATTGTTAATACTTTTTATCTTAAGAACTACAACCAATTGACGAAAACATTGAACAGCAAAAATGACCAACAGCACAAGATCTACAAAAAAGGCAACATGATCAAACACATTTCAATTAACCCCTAAATGCCTTATTATAGGTTTTGTCTAAATACACAATTTGAGCAATAGGTTTGTTTGTTTATCGCTATTGTGGTTGATCATTCATAAGGCAAAAATGAAGGTGGGCTATACACGCTCCTGTGATCTTTTAATACATTACTGTATAATTTCGTTGTTGTTTTTTTACTTAAGATAATGATTATCAAAATAAATAAAATAGGGTAAATGTAGTAACAAATATAGCATAAAATTATATGTGATCAAGAGAATAAGAAAAGTTGTAGTTTCCTATTTCATTATTCGGAAAATTTTAATAATATTTATTGAGTTCGTAAAAAAGGTTTGTCACATATCAAAATTGTATTCAAATAATGCATGCATCTTTATTATCGTGTGAAATGCTTTATAAAATTATAATCATATGAGTTATATTTGTATTGCTTGTGTCATCACTTGTTATGTTATGATTTGGTTTCGATCTCACAATATCTTTAGAAATAGGGAGATATGGTATAAGTGCCAATGATTCAACTCTCCAACCAAGTCATAATGTGTTAAAGATGAATCTACGGCCATCAACACGGAGCCTTGGCTCATACAAAGCATAATATTCATGTACAAAAATGTACATACAACTGGCATTATGCAACTGAAACATGTTTTTAAGCAGATTATACTAAAATGCTTTTGTCTCCCAGTGGATGCATGTCACAATAAGCTGAGCTTGTGAAATTTTTTCAAAATATATCGAGAAACGTATTCCCAAACGGTGTAAATGACGGCACCAAATTCGAACGAAATGTGTGTTTTGTTGTAAGAAGCATGGTGTATAAGTTTAAAACATTTGAATAAGGTAAACGTAAGATAGAGCCCTTTTTCAAAATCCGGATATGGTGCACTAATTTTTGCACCTCATGTTTGTGTTTTTTACTTTTTTTGTCTTTTGCATCAAATGTTGTTAGTGTTGTATTTAAACCCCTCTACCACAAAATGTGTTTTTCATGTAGACATATGAAAAATGCAGTTTTTATCCAACACAATCATAGCTTGAACGTTGTTACAATTTATAATTTATATATTTATTCGTTTGAGCCTGTATTATATTGTCTCTCCGGTTAATATTATCCGTTCATTCTATTTCGACTCTTTAAAAATCAAGAGTTCAAACCAAAATGAGGTAAATAATATGGCCTTTCAAATACCGTTTCGATAACTTACCTCACTGAAGAGACATGATTGGTCAAATCCAAATATGGGGTACTAATTTTTGGACCCAATGATTGTGGTATATCATCTTTGCCGCAAGTTTATTGTTTTCTGTTTGGTTATAAAGATCTATTTTGTTTAATCTTGTGATCAATTTATGTGGCAATTGTCGATGGCAGTAACATTGTTTAAGAACATCATTTGTTCGATCTGTTAGTCATAAGCGTATTGTTTAAATATACTTTTTCACGTTTTTGCTCTTTTTGAAAAATGTTGATTGTGCAGTATTCAAACACCTCTACCAAGAAATGTGTTGTACATGCACAAACATTGCGGTTTTTGATCAACACAATGATTGATTTGATGGTTGTTTTTAAATTAGACAACAATGAATAAAATCCATACAGCATGATCAACTTTACGAGGTTCCAAAATGACAATAAATAAAACAAACTAACGGCTTGATATATGTACAAAACGATGAACAAAATAAATATGATATGAAACAACAAAAGAGAACAACTGAATTAAATATACATGGTCCAGCCTTTGGACAAATGAATCACATCAACAAACCACAACTAGTGAACATCAGATTCTTGACTTAGAACAGTTGCAAACAAATTACGGCGAGTTTAAACGTTTTAATGGTACCAAAAACTAAAACTACTTACTTATCATAAGTCATGTGAGTTAAAATGATTAGTAATATTGTTCGCTGCTGATCCCTTGCGAATACATAGAGGGTTAGTAAAATTCATAGGGAGTGAGGCCGTAATGAATCTCCTATGCATTTTGTTTACACACGATGGACCGTTGTGGGTCAGTAGTGAACCGTATTACCAATTTATCGCACTAGATACTTTTCTGCTAAGTTTTGTTGAAAATAATGAGACACACCAATATTAATAGATGACGTCACCATTAACAGTACAAGACACGTCAGGAACCCCCTATGCAATGTATTAACTCCCTACGAATCCATAGGGGTCACTACGTGCATTGTTGAACCAATCACAACGTGATACTTTATCAGCGGTGCGATATATTAGCATATGCCAGTGCAAAGGTAATATCGTATACATGTACATGATTTAAGGGCAAACGCATGTTGAAAAAATAAAATAAACACTGCTTCGTTGAGGACCTATCTAAGCAGGATTTGTAATAAGCTAAATCACATTGTAAGAGCTCGAACATTAAATTATATTAGACATAAGTGCATCATATTGATTAAGTGTTCTCCGTAAAACTATATGATATAAAAAAAGAAGATGAGGTATGATTGCTAATTAGACAACTATCCACAAAAGACCAAAATGACACAAACATTAACAATTATAGGTCACCGTACGGCCTTCAACAATGAGCAAAGCCCATACCGCATATATTTAGCTATAAAAGGCCCCGATAAGACAATGTAAAACAATGCAAACGAGAAAACTAACGGCCTCATCAATGTAAAAAAATGAAAGAAAAACAAATATGTAACACATAAACAAACGACAACCACTGAATTACAGGCTCCTGACTTGGGACAGGCATATACATAGATAATGAGGCGGGGTTAGGTATATACACAACAAAGTTTAATCAGAATGCAAGTAACGCAAACAGTTTATAGAATATAATTCGAGCTAGGAAAAAATCAAAAAAAATCATATTATTCTGCGATGAAGACGAGATGGTGCATTTGATAATGTCAGTATGCACAGCATTTCAAGTAGGTAGGAGAAACTTGAAAACTCGGATATTTTGTTCATTCGAAATTTTCAGGTTTGCAATAAGGTTTGAATAAAGGGTTTTTGGAAGCCATGCAAAATGTTTTAGTAAAGTGTCTTTACAGAGTATATTTTGAACAAACGAAAAGGTAATAAAGAATATCCTTCATATCCGACCGTTAAAAGTCGTAATACAAGAATGACGAATTGAGTTAAAAAATAATAATGTTCGCGCACCTTACAAATAAAAACGTTTCAACTTTATTTAGGAGACTATTGTTTTTCAAATTTTAATCATTTTAGATATAGAGTCGACGCTACAGATGTTTACATCACGTTTATCCACTCACGTATACTAAACTTGGGAATACAGTACTTTACAAGATGTAACAATAATGTCATGCAAATCTTTCAAAAGACAGTTGGTTGTACTTTGTACACATTTAGGTATTCTATTCCTACAGATTTGCTCTTACTACTAAATGAAGTATGTTTAGTTGATATGCAAAATTATAAAGTTTTACTTAACAATGCTGGTATTTGACGAGGGAGCTTTAGGATTAGTTCTTTGTGTTTCTTGTGTTTTTGTTCTCATTTTGTAAGTTGTAATGGTACTTTAATCTGATGATTCAAGCCTTTAAGGGCATACGATACAGTTTTGATCCTGTATTTACAAGTTCATGAAAATTTGCATATTGGCTATTTTTTACCTGATTGAATCAAATATATAATAAAAATATACCTTTATGTGCTACTGTTCGAGTAAAATGCGGTCGAAATTTTGTATATTTGCTCGAAATTCAGATTTGTGGCCGTAATTTTTTTTTTTTTTTTCGAAAGAAAGACATAACTTTTATGTTATTAAAGATAAAAACAAATTGTTTTTTGTTAAATAATCGGTAATATCTGTATATTATAAATATCTTTCAAAAATATGCATTTTTTCATTCAGAAATAACTCATATTTATCAAATGTTCATGAATTGAAGAAAAAGCGTAATTTTTTACTGCATGTTTATCACAATTAAAAAAAATCCTCTATTTACAGTTTTATAAAATTTGGGTCACATAATCTCCCTGCAAAATGAAACCAAATACCGTTTTGAAAAATAGGGGTCCATGAACTCGTTTTCAAATTAAATCAGTTTGAATGATAAAAACCAGTCGAAAAATGCATCTTTTCCCGATATGTCACAGTTTGACGTCGCGAAAATAACAAATTACGTGAGCAAGTCATTACCTTCCCCGTAACTGTATCGTATGCCCTTAATCTGAATTTTACATTTTTACTTCAATGACGAGCTTTTGCAACACTATCATGTGTAAGAAGGATGATTACATGCTAATAATAATTTCTTATCGTATTAATATTAAAGTTGCCTCGTAAATGTTCAACTTATCAGCTACAATTTATAAACTAAAATTGGGACAACGTTATAGTTTCCTGATAAATTACTATATGTCCAACCTAAATTCCTTAAACGAGTTTGAAATCAATTTTTAATTTATTTTTTTTATCTCGTAGATAAAGCTCCGTTAACATATTTAAAAAAGTATATAAAATGTCTATATCATACGTTAATCATATGTTTTTTTTTAAATTGAAACTTGGTTCATACATATATTAAAAAGTAAAATCACAAAAATACTGAACTCAGAGGAAAATCAATTCGGGAAGCTCACAATCACATGGCAAAATCAAATAACAAAACGCATCAAAAACGAAAAGAAAAGAACTGTCATATTCCTGACTTGGTACAGGCATTTTTAAATGTAGAAAATGGTGGATTGAACCTGGTTTTAGAGCAATGAAAAGAACATGATTTGGCAATGCGACACAAACTCAACTCAAAACAGAAGATCACCAATATACTATTGTTCAAAAATGAGTTCAGTTTGAATTCGAACCAAGTATGAAACTGTGGTAAATTCATATAACATACTATTAAATGTCTTCATCAACGCACATTCCTTGGTCGACAAAATATAAAGATCTGATAAAAGACAACAACTGACGAGATCATGTCACTAGATCTCTGGTAAATAGTTATCTCGTTGTCATTCAAACTGACCATCTACATACTTGGGGTGCTTTGTCAATGCGTCATTTGTTCTTAGGTAGATACCTATCTCACTATCATTCACAATGATAAAATCAGATACTTTGTACAGACGTTACTTGATCTCTAGTCTTCGGTAGATAGTCTAAACATTTGCATTCGCACTTGTACACACGAAATTCTGCACTTTGTTATGGTCGTCGTTTTGTTTCTAGTAAAAAGTAATTTCATTAGTATTAATACCATATACACGTATTATTTAACGTGCAGAGAGCATGCCATTCTAATGAAAAACTTGCATTAAAATGTAAGCAATCTCGAAATAAAATCGGATAATTTGTCATACCGTTTCACAAAACAAATTGATCGCTGCGCTTTAGAGAACAAAGTCTTTTTTGGACTCGCTACAATTTGAACCACATTTATTATGCAACTGATTTAACATACAATACTTATATGCTCAATAAGATGCTTTGTTATTTAAAGAAAGAGTTTTGTCAACTTTAATAATTTTAAATCCTTCAGTTCTGTTACTAATAAGCAAAACATATGAAGATTCAGAGAGGCCAATATTTAAATTTTACATATACAAGTTTTGAAAACAATAACCAATTAGATCGATGACACATAATAAAATGTATTTTTATCTGTAAATGAGCTACTATTGACAATATATTATACAATCATAGATTTATAAGTTTTCATATCATGTTTGTTTTTCAAATGTCATCACTGATAGTCTAAATCAGTATGAATAATGTATGGTTAGCCGCCCAGCTGACCCACAATTTGGTTGCATAGAAATACGAATACAGAAAGACAGGTGAGTCTTTAGATTTTAATGTCTTACACGACCATTTTGATCTGAACATCAGCTCAAAATTTGAAGCTTAAATCATTAAATCTTGTTTAAATCGACTTTGGTTTTTTTTTCAAAACGTTTTTGTAAGGTTACCCTTTTTTATCAATTTAATTTCGAGGTTTTCGAAATTTGTTTGATGGACTTCATAGGAAACATCTAAGTGTTACATATTCGCGACGATTAATGTTGGCGTTATTTTTCTACTCGCGAAATCGGGCAAATAAGTTTGAATACAGTATTTGGTTTATAATAAATAGAGTACTAGTCAGCAGCTTTTCAGACAGTTCAGTATTTTGTGAATTACTAGTCCATGTTCATATGGTAGTTCATATAGGAAAAAAAATGAATATCGATAGGAGGCAGTGGAACGACTGTGTTATTAACCGCATCATCAAGTAAACGCTGAAATATTATGTGCAAGAGATACAGGATTCTAATATGACTTTGGAAAACGAATTTAATGGTATAATTGCGTTATGTTTTGGGGTCAAAATTTAGTGTAGAAAGGCATTAAGGCGATGATAACAGACCGACATCCCTTTCAGTTTAAAGGTTCAAAAATAAATCATTTCTAGATCGACATAATTAAAATGCATTTTAACTATTTCGTTTTATGATTAAACAAAATAAATTCTACCCATGCCATATATTTCAGACGACAATTCATTATTTATCTCCTATAAATTAAGTACACATTTCCTCATCACTTTGGTACACATTGCACAAGTGTAGGCACCATTACTAAATACATAACATAATGTTCATACAGTGTATATGTGCATGTACATCAATTAAGCATTGGGGAAACACATACGTACTTCTTCTTAATAACTTTAGCATTGAGTTTTTTTCCAATAGTCAGAGGATTGCTGATTAAGATGTATGGATACCTCTATGGCTAAGGTTTCTTTACCCACAGATAACTAGTACTTTTGTATAACAGTATTGCGGAAAAATGACAAAAACAAATCTTTTATTAGAATCATTATACAGGTCGTTCTACTCTGTATGTTTATATTTAAATATAATGAGATAGATATCAGATGCATTTGTACAGACTATGTATTTCTAGGTTATCATGGTTATCTTTAAATAAGATATAAAACCAAACTAGTTATAGGATACCAATAGTTTTATATGGTCACTATTTACTAATTTGTTTGTCAAATATTTATAATGAATTATAATAAAAAATAAATTATGTTAGAAAGTAATAACACAAAAGGGTTACACGTTCTAAAACATAAAATAATTACACGTGCTAAATTAAATTCTGGTCCTTTTTTAGGCTGTTCTGTCTGCAGTGCCATTGAAATCTGATATACTACTTTATCCTTATAGAAGAAATATTCCGGCATTTCATTTCAACGGGAAGAAATGTATTTATTTCATTCTGGTTGAATGAAAAGTACAGACTTCTTGCTCCGAAGTGAACATTTATTATCTGTGATGAATTTTTCTAATAAAGTTTTTGAACAATCTTCTGTATGACGGAACATAAAATTGAGAATGGAAATGGGGAATGTGTCAAAGAGACAACAACCCGACCAAATAAAAAAACAATAGCAGAAGGTCACCAACCGGTCTTCAATGTAGCGAGAAATTCCCGCACCCGGAGGCGTCCTTCAGCTGGCCCCTAAACAAATATATACATACTTTGACACAGAAGCATCAATTCAAAATAGAAATCGATTCTTCCTGAAAATATTAGACCGGATAAATTTGTGTTTGGCCAAAGACAGGGGTTCATAACTGTAGATTAAAGAATGGTAACGACTTTTTTATGTACATAGTAAAGTTATAACCAAAACTTTTAGGAATGTTGGTCCTCAATGTTCTTCAAATGTTTTTTGTGCTGACATCAGGGTTTCCGCTGGCGGTCGCCATTTTCGCAATTTGCGAAAAAATAACAATTGTGGCGATTAAAATTTGTCATTGGCGAAAGAATTTGGCGAAAGAAATATATAACGATTTATTTTCAGCCATCTTGTTTATTTACTTTTTCAGGTTTCTCTGACTTTACCAATCAGACAATACTCGTAATTCACCTTGAACTCGTTAAGATTTTGACAGAAAAACAATAATCGGCTGATTGCATTCATAGCTATCGACATCAAAGGACTAATTAATAAAGGTGTTGATTGTATGATATGACAAAATGATATAGTTAAATGGCTTCTGTCATATGTCACAAAAAGGTTTCTTAACCACTTTGCGACGCACGTGTTTGAAGCAAATTTTTTACGCTTCCTCTCCTTCTTTTGTATGATAGTACAGAAAAGAAAATTGTTGTTATGACGAAACATGTTCAAAAGCAAGAAAAGTCTCTGATTTAAAACTTTATCATTTTACTTTCATATAGATTATTGATTTGAGTGGGTACTTCAAAGTCGTTTCAGTGATACATGTGTTTCAAGCATATACTTTTACTTATTTCCTATGGTATAGAAAAGAAAACTGTCGTTATGAAGAAATTTATTCAAAAGGTTGGCACGAGCGTAACCCTTCAATGTAATGACTACACCTTACACGAGGTATCAATTCCAAGTGATGAGATGCTTCGTTTTGTTGTAAAACCACTTCTTACTTAGTGTGTGTGTGTGTGTGGGGGGGGGGGGGGGGGGGGGGGGGGCTGAAAAAACCAAATCGAAAATATGGCTGACATGAATTATCATTTTTTTTTTAAAGTAAGGCTTTTCTACCGTAGGCATAGATTACTTAAGCTGTATTTGACAAAACTTTTAGGAATTTTGGTCCTCAATGCTCTTCAACTTCGTACTTTATTTGGCCTTTTTAACTTTTTTGGATTCGAGCATCACTGATGAGTCTTTTGTAAACGTACGGGCGTCTGGCGTATATACAAAATTTAGTCCTGGTATCTATGATGAGTTTATTCGTCATTTGTAAATAACTCTGTTTCTGTCTACAAACATGTATTCCTGGATTCACAGATTGTGTTAATTTTTGATACCCGCAATGTAAAATTATTTGAAACTATGGCTTATTTATAATTTTGTCTTTTGAAATTCAGATGAAATTAGCACTTTGGTCAAAATAGTAGTTTGTTCGTTTGTGCTCAAATGTAAGTAAGAGTCGTATCTAACGGACAAATCTGTCATGCAATAATCTGGACCAGCTTGTTTAGTCTTATACATGTAACGATGTACGTTACATCTTCAAAACTACTGTTTTAAAGATAGTTTGGACAATATTAGGATATTCAAATCGATGAAAAGTACTCATTCTAAACTTCAGTGCACTTGTATTAAAATAGACAATTGATAATGCAACCTTGACTTAGTTTTAATATAAATATCTACGTGGCTCAATTAATTTCACTATTTATCTACATCAGTAAATACTAGTTATGGTTATATATCTGGTATATGTGGAGGAAGAAACGCGCGTCTGGCGTATTACATTTTATACCTAGTACCTCTGTTCTTTATGTTCTCCCATTTACTTGTATTGTAGTCCTATCATGTTACAATGTATGTTGTCATGTTAATGGTACTTTAACATTACCATAAAAGTGGGAGGTTTGGCATGCCACAAAACAGGTTCAAACCACCCATTTTTTTCTTAAAATGTCCTTTACCAGGTCAGGAAAACGGTCATTGTTATATCATAGCACGTTTCTGTGTGTTACATTTTAATTGTTTGTTTCTGCTGTGTTATACACTGTAGTTATTCTCTTATATTTGATGTGTTTCCCTCAGTTTTGGTTTGTTACGCTGGATTTTTTTTATCAATCGACTTATGAATTTAGAACAGCGGTACAAAACTGTTGCCTTTATATACAAACCCATTTGAGGAAAAAAATTGAAAACTTTATTAAATATACAGCTCATCTTAATGTTATACTGTACTATGTCGACAAATGTAAGAAGCTGCAAGAGTTTTTGTCTGAAGATAAATTTACAATATGCATACAAAAAAAGTTGCAACCATATATGTACGTGTCAACAGCATTTCATAATGTTGTGGCTTTTTCACTTTTTTCTGCCTGATATGAAAGAATAAGAGTTGCTTATAGTTAAACTATATTCTTTCTGTAAGTGGAAAGTTAATTTATTTTGTACAATTCCTCGGAAAGACAGTCATCCGTCGGGTAAATGAAGTTTACTATAATATCATCAGAAAGATTCTTTTTTAAACTTTTTTATTGTTATTTTTAAAATATCTGTAAAGAATAAAATAACATAACAAAATAGAAGCAATGAACATAGAAATACCATCGTGTGTTTTGTTCTTTGTCACATTACGCATGTACGCAATCAAACTTAAAGAAGTACCAGTAAGGGTTTATTTCAGGTAGATTATAAAAGTATCACTTATTTACCTGCATCAGACATACAAAAATAAGTTACTCTTAGTAAGTGTACGTGAGGTGCACGCAAGTGGAACACTGGGCAATATTAAAACGCGCGTTGCATAAGTTTGAAGTACGTCGAAATGCAAAGGTATACGCTTGGTTAACGGTATCAATCCAGGAAATGTTTATGCAGCATATATATATTTATCTAAATCTAGCGTTCGACAGGCTTATAACTTTTCGCTTAACTTACGTAATGCATACATAAAACTCGCGTTGTAAAACGCTAAATATGAGTTTAAGACACGTTTAGCGTACGTTGTACACGCCTTTTTACTTGGACGTATGATGTAAGTGATTGCACCTGGCTTAGTGTCAGTGTTCCATTAACGTATACAACCAACCACTGGCGTATCAACAACGTATTTTCACATTCAACGAAAGTTGATCTGACATTTATAGATCATATATCCAAGTATGTTTATTAACTGATATTAAAGGTTTGGCAGTGTTCAGTTTGATACTTGCTAAAATGAATTGCATAGAGAGAATCAGGAGAGCATATCTTCTAGCCGTGGCTCAGAAACATGTTGACAAACTTCAGCTTAACATGCACCAATAATTACAAGACATTAGAAGGCGTCTAGTTGAAAGACTGACTTCTTGAATTTGGTCATCAGTATTATCTTCTCGCGATGTCTTTTTTGTTCCGGATGTTCTAATCATCCCTCGCCAAGGGATAGCCAATAACTGATAAAACTATGCCTTTCTTTACGGGGCATTCCGAAATAAACTGCTATGAAAAAAATGGGTACAAAAGTCCATGTGTATAGATATAGGAAGATGTAAGTGAGTGCCAATGGGACAACTCTCTATCCAAATAACAATTTTTAAAAGTAAACCTTTATAGGTCATGTGTACCCAAAAGTAGTACATACACCCCAAAATTACACATCCCAGACACGCCAAAAGCACGAATATTTGTCCTCCTAGATACAACCGAGACTTCTCTCTAAGTACGTTGTAGCGTTCATTTTTTTATCATTCGGCCGATAAACGCTAATGTACGCTTTCAACATGTCCTAAACACGCTTACTTAGATCTGAGTACTCTCAGATCTGTTCATTGTGTCTTTTTGTGTCGGGATGTATAAGTACCCGGCCACTTCCACTTTTACTTTCACTCCATCTGATGAATTAAGCCTTTTTCAACTGATTTTTATAGTTCGTTCTTATGTTGTACTGTTATACCACTGTCACATGTTAGGGGGATGGTTAGGATCCCGCTAACATGTCTAACCCCGCCACATTATTTATGTATGTGCCTGTCCCAAGTCAGGAGCCTATAATTCAGTGGTTTTCGTCTGTTTATGTGTTACATATTTGTTTTTCGTTCATTTTTTTTATATAAATAAGGCCGTTAGTTCTCGCTTGAATTGTTTTACATTGTCTTGTCGGGGCCTTTTATAGCTGACTTTATGGGGTATGGACTTTCCTCATTGTTGAAGGCCGTACGGTGACCTATAATTGTTAATGTTTGTGTCATTTTGGTCTTTTGTGGATAGTTGTCTCATTGGCAGTCATACCACATCTTCTTTTTTATATTACAGGTCGTTGTGTACACGAGACAGATATGATCTAAGAGTTTAATGCGTCCAAAATTAAAGATGTATTGGCAGCGTACATGACGAACATCGGTGGTCTACGCTGATATGTGACGCCGATATTACTTTCGCTTATTATAATATCAAGATTTTTTTTGTCAAGGATATTAGCTTTCGCTTTCAATGATTAATGAAAGGATTGAAAATTCAATATTGAAGAAACAAATGTCTGATGTTTCTTTATGTGACGTTCTCCTATTTAAATGTTCATGATTGTAATGAAAAGTCTTTTTTTTTCTGTTCTAGATATTAAAAAACAGGTGTTTATCATTTGGTAACTGTAGAAACTGTAGTATTTCAATGATCATATACATTTCTCCGATATCATGGGTCAAGATAGGGTTAGTTCTCAATTTCTTTGTTTGATAAAAAAAAATACTTATTTATCATGGAGAGAAGGAATGGTACTCCAAAAAATTGTGTTTAAAATTATACAGAAAAAAGACAAATATACCAACAGATAGATAACTAAAACAGCGTCAGCAAGAGTAGTACAGCATGATCACAAACAGCGTAGCACATCTTTCCAACTCCTTGTCCAACAACAATGAATAATAAATAATAATTCGAAGTTTCGTCGTGACGTTACACAAAATGCATTTACAGGAATTACAACATATATATAAGACAATGTTTAATGGTTCCTGTCCATGGTGATTTATATATTGTTAAGCCTCATGATATACTTATTTAAAATTCAAAAATTATTACCGCTTGTAAAACATTACTCAATCCTCTCCAGTCTATTTTTAATTAAACTATGTATATGATGGAGAATCACATCATACAGTCACATACTGCAAAACATGTACATGGTTGTTGCAAAATAATTCTAATCTAGAAAAACACGTCTAAATCATTATTTGCGTATAAGGAACGCACACACAATGCATATTATCAGCTAATTGTATAAGTGTCATCTTATATCAAAAGATGAAAGTCAATATTGTCCCCTTTTAATTTACCATGTGTCCATACTGAATATGAAATGTATTCCGTGATTTCTTCTTTCAGTTCCTTCATTAGTCACCATGGCAACAAATCAATCACAGGATTTGTCAGAAGAAGAGTCACGTTGTGTTTTAGGGAAGACACCCCAACTACAGAGTTATGACACTTTTAACCGACAAGGTAATGTATATTCATTTTCAAAATGTTTTATTCGGGTTCTTAATGATTTCGGGGAACATTCTCATAAAAATGAAAATTCATTAATTAAGTCTATTAAACCATTATAGGTCAATATACGGCCTTCAACAGAGAGTCTTGGATCACAAATAACAACAAGCTGTAACGGAGAAAACCAACGGTCTAATCCATATAAAAAATGAAAATTGAGAAACACGTCTGTACATAATTCAACTCTGCGCTAATAAATATAATATTTATATTATTAATTATCAATAAAGGCAATAGTTGTATACCGCTTTTCAAAACTCGTAAATCTATGGACAAAATACAAAATTGGGGTGATAAACTAAAACTGAGGTAAACGCATTAAATATTAGAGGGGAACAACGACACAACATTAAAATGTAACACACACAAAAACAAACTAAGCATTAGACAAAAATCGATGAGAATAACAAATATAACATCAAAATCAAATACATAAATTTGGGATAGAAAGTACCATGAAACTTCTTATAGTAGTGTGAATTCACACTCAAATATAAGAGAAAACAAACGACACAACGGAAACACAATGTTAAATTGTTACAAACACAGAAACGAACTATAATATAACAATGACAATTTTCCTGACTTAATACAGGACTATTTTTCGAAGCAGTTATAAACCAGTTATCCCAATCATATTATACATGTCTTAGTCGAATTTTCTGATGTAGATTCTATGCCAAACAATCGCACAAATAACGTCAAATAATGTCAATGTAAACCAAACACATGGACGGATAAATTATGATAGGAATCAAGCGTATTGTATTAATCTTAAACACGGATTTAGTTAACAATTTTAACAATCTGACAATTGTGCTGTAAATAGATAGGGAATAAATCACATCATTCTTTACAATTCTCAATCTAAAGCGGTTTCATAGTTTTGAGGAAACATTTGTATTTAACCTGACGTTCTATTCAAGTACATATCGTCCAGGCTGTCTCTCAATTATCGTTTGCCTCTCGATTTATAATCAACATGACATTATCAGATGAAAAAAAAATACGAGCAATATGTATAATTGAAATAATCGCATGCAACGGAGCTTTATTCTGACATTTACTATTATACTTAATTGCGGTCTTCAATTCAAATTGAATAATATATTAGAAATACTAAAATAACTGTACTTTAATTGAAACATTTTAACATGGCTAAAAGAATAAATAAAGTTACAAGTACCTGCAGCAGCGACTCTCGTCTATCGCCCTTCCTAACTAGTGTAAAACCATTCAAACGGGAAAACGAACGGTCTAATCTATATGAAAAAACGAGAAACGAGAAACACGTATATATTACATAAACAAACGACAACTACTGTACATCAGATTACTGCCTTAGGACAGGTGCAAACATTTGCAGCGGGATTAAACGTTTTAATGGATCCAAACCTTCTCCCGTTTTCTGAAACAATAGCATAACATCACAACACACGATAAAATATCAATTGGCTAACTTGACTCAATCAAAAAACGTAAATCAATACACAATGAACGAATAAATTTGATCTGCGATATCTGAATGCAAATGCACAGTTCATAAAATACTAGAGACAAACATTTAAAGCCAAAAAGCAAACAAACAAGTCCAAACAAAGCCATGGCAAGACACTACTGAGAAATTTTTAACCTTTCGAAAAAATTTGATAAATATTCACTTTAGAAAAAAAAAACGGTTTTACAAAAAATAATTTAAATCTTGAAATTTATACAAATGTAGTTATAATAAGTGAAAAATTGAAGATATTCAAAATAATCAAAGCTGGTATATAGCCAAGATCCATATAAATATAAAATAACAAAAAAGCATTATAAACAGTATCAACAGGTCGAATTAACAAGAAAATACGATTTGAAAGTACTCTCAGTTACTGACAGCTAGTTAAAAACCAAAATCAATTATTAATAAAAAAATCATGCATCAGAGACTAAAATCAACTAAAACACATCCAAGGGATTTAGTATTTTAACGTCATTTACAGTCAGAGAAGACATGATTTGTGCAACGCCAAAAATAAATGTATCGACAGATAGTATAATAGTGATGAGCGACTTCTATAGAGATACAAATTAACGTGTCTGTGTCTCTATACATCTCCCCTCAAAAGATAATAAAATTTAGTTATGTTTTAATTTGCTAATGACAAAATCGATATCAGTGCCACTGTAAAATATTCAGAGATCTAATTACAATATTGGTACGGTAACCCTTACTGATAATTTTGTTTAAAGGTTCGAGGAGTTTACAAGGATCACCTAGTGATTTCCTCGATTTAAGTACAATATTACCATAAAATGTAGGATGTGAAATACCATTTTTAATAAGTTTTCTACAGGTATAGCCAATTTACTAATCAAATCTTTGTATCTATGAAAGAATTTAGTAAAAGTTTAAAGTAATTTCTTGTATCGAAATCCCTGACACAACAATCTCCCAGTGGTGCATTGATTACGTTCGTTAAAATCTATGACATCAGAAGACACACAGGCAAACCGAACGAGTTTGGATATATAAACACCGTATGCTGGAGCCAAAGCCACATCGCCGTCTAAAAAAGGAAAATTAACAATAGGAAATGAAACATCGTCTCTTGTGTCGAAAATTTTAGTGTGCAGTTTCCTGTTTGAAATTAAAATGTTTAAAACTAGAAAAGGACAACTGCTGCTGTTTATCTTAGATTTAGTTAAAGTAAGTTCTTTTGGGTAAATTTCTGAAGTATATTTAGAGAGCTCTGGGTTATTCAACGAATAAATATCATCCAGATAACGGTAGGTATTTTTGAATGTATCAACCAAATATCACAATGATGGGTCTTTAATGAGTTTGGTCATAAACTGAGATTCATAGCAATATAGAAATAAATCTGTTATTAAAGGGGCACAGTTGGTGCCCATAAGAATACCAACTACCTGACGATACACTTTATCGCCGAAACGTACATAAATGTTATCTATCAGAAAGTTTAAAGCTTCAATCATATCCTCATATTTCCAGTAAGTGTATCTAGCATACTTTCCCTTTTACTAAGAGAAAAAGGCTTTAAACGAGTTACAGCAAATAAAATTACAATGAGATTTTTCGAAAGACCATTTTATCAAATACAAAAACTTCATCTTATAAGATTGTGTGGATGTATAGTGTACTGAGTAGAAAAATCATAACTGTCTACAAAATTGTCAGGATCATTGAAAGCATGTATTATATCTAAAACCTCTAAAGAATTTTTAAAATTCCAAAAATATATAATACCATTATTTTCATAAGCTTTATTACAAAAGTTAATAACCAGTTCTTTGATATTAGTAAGGAGGTTAGTTAGAAGCACTGATAGATTAGAAGTAGAACACTTACTCGAAGCGGAGATGAAACGGAATTTAAATGGTTTTTTGTGTAATTTCGGTAACCAGTACATGGTAGGGACTTTCAAAGATCGGAAGTTCGGAAGATGCTTTAAGCTGGGTAGTGGCAGTGGTACGATTTGACTCTCTGTGGTACGCACTGACCTGAATGTAGAGGAATTGATAATTTCGTTTTGAAGAACTTTCGTGTAGTATATGCGTCACATCACCACTACATTGTTTGCTGCCTTGTCTGCCGGTACGAACACAAACCGCTCTGTGAGTTTGTTTTTTATTCTAGAAATGGGTATATCCTGGTTCCTATTAATAATTTTAGAATTGTTTTCTAGATATTCGAATATTAACAGTATTCAAAATTTTATTCAAATAACTGTCTAAAGATTTTTTATCGGAATTTTTCACGTTTGCACCAATTTTAACAGTAGGCAGACGTCTTTAATGACCTGACGACACTGTTTCCAATCTATTGTAGATGGAGGACGGTATTTTGGTCCTTTCTTTAGAAAAGTTATGACCTCACGGTCATCGACGATGTTGAGGTCTCCTGTAATAACATGACCATAGGGAACATATTTAAAACTAGATGTTTCGCTATCTCAAGTGGAAGGAACATTATTTTCTATATTGACGTCTGTGTGATTGACGTATAATTAAAAAATCAAATGTCTGCTCGGTTTTTTAGAAGAATACGAAATAATGGGTTGTTCTATATTATCAAAATATGGAGGTATTAAGTTTTAGACCGAAGAGTCAGTGAATATGCTAGACAAATTAATAAAATCAATACCTCTATTAGTTTGTTTCCAAATACGCGGCACAAAACTAAGTGTCGTCAATCGTCAAAGAAATATAGATATGGTATGAATGTGAAACATATAACACTGAAAACCCAAAAAACATAACATGTTTTATAAATAGAACAAAATGAATACATATATCCGGAGACGTTTATAAACATGTGGAAATATTTGGCAGCTAAACATATTAATGAATCTTTGAATCTAATGATTATATGTATAATAACATTTACTTTTTTTGGGGTGCTTTAAGGTCACGTTCCTTGAAAAAAAAATATATGTATTCATTGTTGTTAATATTGGCAATATAATGAGTGTTTTAACCATGTGTAGTTCATAGCAATTATTTCAAGCACTCTTTTATATAATTCAGTTCTTGTGTTTTTTCTTAAACACTGATAAAGATCTGACTTTATAAGCTATTCTCTATCCTTATCTTTAGCATTGAATATAACTAATTTGTTAACTATAGCGTTGAATTGTTTTCTAATATTCGGATTAAAGCGTTATTGGTTAAAGTCAATCCCGTTAAACACCATATAGCGTAAAAAGATGATTTTGATGTGAAATTAGCAATTCCATGTATTTTTTTTCGGATATGTATAACTTTACTAACAAACATATCTTTATATTTCGTTTGTGTATTGAATAGGGACCCAAATAGTTCCCTCATTACATGTACTTCAATGAAATTTTATCATAATTGAGGGGCAGATTTGTTATTCCTTCTGCTAGACTACACAATTTTTATCACTTTGTCATTCTAGTAGGCCCTTCCAGGGTTTCTTGGATAATTATTGAAGGGTCATTTAAGAGAGCAATACTATGTTGAGCATACACAGGGTAATTTTATTAACTCCCTGGTTAAAATCGCAAAATAAGATTTGGATCATTTATTCAGACAATCATCCACTCTTTACATTTCAAAAACACTTAAGTTGAAAGGTTAAGGATTTACTATTGGATATACCATGCATCACTGGTGTTGAAATGATCACCGTAATTGCAGTTACGGTGATCCCAACATGGCGGAGTCCAAAATAGCTTAACAAAATTGTAATGTCTTCGTGTACACGCGTTGTTTTCTAGAATTATTCAGCCGCTAGTTTGATGTATACTGTATTGTTGTATGTGTGCATGTGATCTTATATCATGTGTGACCTTGTTACCGAAATAATAGCCATTGAAAATTTACGGACTATCAACGTAACTACAAAAAAAAGATAGTCGTAACTTGTGGACAAATAATTTGAAAGATAATCGTAACTGTATAAAATATGTTTAAAAGCATAGTAACTGATTTTATCAGAACCCTCTCCTAACGGTACCTTTGATAACTACTGGTACCTGGTACAAGTATATATAACTTATATATCTGTATTACGTAATAATAACGGATATAGTAAATTCAGTAGAATATAACCTGTATCAACGCTCTGACTTGTGAAATGTATTTTGAACTGACAATTTTTAATTATTTTTTAGTTATTTTAAAATTAAGAATGAAAATTGAAAAAATGTCAAAAAGACAACAACCCGAACAGAAGAGTTGACAGCCGGAGGCCACCAGTTATATTTGCTAATGTTTTAGTTTCGAATAAGGCAAAAGCCATTGTATATTCAGAAAATCTCTAAACGGATAATGAGAGTGTAGCAACCTTGACTTGCTAACACCCCAACATGTTTACTCTGCACGGCGTTTGGTGTGAACACGGCCATTATGTTTCATTTAATTAAACAAGCTAGATTTATATTTTTAATACAGTTAACTGTGATTTTAATGTTATAGGAACATATTTTCTATTTGCATATCATAAATATCATGCATATGAAAAAAAGTATATGCAGCCTTGTGTTTAAGTTTAGTGGACTATTAACAATAATATATTTCTGTAAAGCTAAAAAGACATTTTATTGCAACAGATGTGTATCAAAGTGGTGATAACGTTTTCGAGGATTTCATACATTTTTTAATCAATCCAAATAACCAGCGGGCGTACTCTGCAGGACATCTTTTGAAAACTTGCCAGACATTTCACACTTAGTTGTTTCACAGATAATTAGTCACTGCCAATCATCAAATGGAGCTTTTATTTTTGTTATTTTTAGCAAATGAGACTGATAAAGATATTTATATATTTACTTTGATCTTGATTTTTTTTTTGTTCAGAAATATAATTCAGTATTTTAATTTCCTTTATTTGAAATGTTTAAGCTTTCAGCTAATCTGACAATAACAGTGTAGTTATAAGGCAGCAACAATTTGATTTTCTGGGGGAGGCTATGGGTTTTTTTTCTGGACAATTTTTTTTAACAATTGACAAAACAATTTATATTTTTCGGGACAAGTCGAAAACATTTTTTTCTTTCAATTTTAGCATTACACATAGTGGCAGCTGAGGGTGAAACAAACAATTTTTTTTTCTCAGAATCAAAAACAAATTATTTTTTTCTCCAAAAACTGGAAACAAACTTTTTTCCCCAAAAAAAACCATAGCCACCCGCCCCCCAGATAATCAAATGGTTGCTGCCTAACGTGATACATATAAAGAGAATGGAAAAAAAATCACAGGAAAAAAGTCCCGGGAAAAAAAGTTACAAAGTCCCTAGAAAATAAAGTCATCGGAAAAAAAGCCACAAGAATAAAATTACAAGAAAAAATCAAAGGGAGCTGACAATGCGGTATAGGCTTTTCTCACTGTCGAAGGCCGTACGGTGACCTTTATATATATATTTTTTTTTTAAATTGCTGTGTCATTTGATCTCTTATAGAGAGTTATCTCATTGCAATCATACCACATCTTTTTTTATATATGTGTTGTGCAAAAAAAACAACACAAAAGCATTACAAGTTATCGATTTATTCACTGACAGTTGCTTTTTCAGTTAGTGAAACCGTTAATAAAAACTGTCACGTACTTTGACGTTAAAAATTAATTTGAATAAACATAGCATACCTATAGATACATGTATGTAAGTTTGACACTAGTAATTTTGGGGCCATGTGTAGCTTGTTGTTCGGCGTGAGCCAAGGCTCCGTGTTAAAGGCCGTACTTTGACCTATAATGGTTTACTTTTTTTAAATTGTTATTTGGATGCAGAGTTGTCTCATTGGCTCTCACACCACATCTTCCTATATTTATCTAAGGGCTGTAAAGCCAGTCAAGTTCTTTAAAAACTTCCATCATCATCTTGTATGGCTTTATTTGTTCGGGGGGGGGGGGGGGTAAAATATAGATTATGATGATGTTTCTAAAAACTTGTGATCTTTTACAAATGTCCATAAACTAGAAATTAATATTCAGCCCTAAACGTTGCCGATGAAAGCTTTTTAGAAAACCATAAATGATATAGTTTAGATATTTCAGCTTTGTCTTAAAATTTGCAATAAAAAAAACCTTCAAATATTGAATCAAAACTCTTTTGAAACAAAAAAATGTCCAGACATATATAAACATTATTTTTTTCCGTGTTCTATTCCGTTTATGCACGACATAGAATTTTCCTTTCCTAGTCAATTGTACTCATGACTTAAAGTAATGTGAAATTTTACAACGAATCATCTAAAAAATTGTACTATAGTGTCAGTAAGGACAAAAAGTCATATTTAGTGTAAAGTGCAAAGTTCCAAAAATGTAGTTAGAGTTATGAATTTTCGTTAATTTATATTGACATATTTTATTAGAAATATTAATATTAAACCGGTATAACAAAAAATCTCAATTATACTAAGAAAAGAATATTCAGTACGATTATACAATATTCTTCGTCGCAAATTTTTGTAAAACCTTAGACAAATAGTACAGTTGCATCTTATCGATTGGTCAGTGTTCGGAACTTATGATAACAAATAGTTTTCAATAGCGTATCAAGGACGAGAAAACGAATAAAAAGTTATGGCCCCCTGCCCCCCCCCCCCCCCCCCATAAATCCGCATCGACCACAGACAAAATGACTCATAGATGTTAAACTGGTCCGCCGTTCCATCTATACATGTAGCTTCGCACTTCGAGGTGAACACAACAGGGGTCCAGTTTGTATAGATGTGAATTATTAAAGGTCACCGTCTCGAAATCCTATGCACGTTTGAGTTTAAATCCCGCGATAATTACAAGGGTACATCAAAATGACATATAATTTTAATATTCGTTAATTTTATATACTCAGAAAGAATAGCTTGATCGTTTATACAGAGAATAACATAAATTTTAAATAAAAAAAAAAAAATATGTGGTATGATTGCAAACTAAACAACTATTAACCACAGTAAATGACAGATGAAAGCAACTATAAGTCATCATACAGAAAATCCATACCGAATAGTTAGCTTTAAGAAGGTTCCGAAACAAAACAATTCAAACCAAGAAATAAGTAATACTGCTGCTGTAAAGACTTCATAACAGTTGTGTTTATGAATGAAAAGGTTAAAGAAAGCATCAATCTGTCGATTGCTTTCTTTTGCTTACTGCGCTACATCGATGAGTGTCAATTTCATTTTTTCTTATATGTAAGTACATTTATCTCTTATTCAGTTATGTTTTAGACGGTCCGAAAATAATGAAGTGAGATACAAGGCATTTTAAAATACGTATCAGAAATACAGATTTATCTTTAATTTTCAAACACCAGACTAAAATACAATCTTTTAACACCATTTTAATTTCTAGCGGCTATGTTCAAGATCGACTTCGTCTAAACAGAGTTTCAGTACGTGCCAGAGGCAAGATAAATTATCTACATACTTTTATCTTTTGTCATTTTTCATATCATGAAAGAAATGTAATCGAATATCCTGTAATTACCACGTAGAAAAGTAATATACTAGTAGGAACTAACAAGGAATTGAGTGAACTTTCGGGAATTATCGCGTGATTTAATACCTTGGGTTTTTAGATTAGATATGCACCGTTAAATGTGAAACTTACTAGGATCATTTTTAGAATAAAAGTCCCTTTATTTAACCTTTGTTAAGTTATCGCATGCACGTGAGTAACTTACTTAAAAAGTACATGATTTCGTTTTTGCCGTTTTACTAGACATACAGGTTTTTAGTAACTACTGCCAAACATCACTATACTGTATATAAGATACATACCCCCCCCCCCGAAAAAAACACCAACCAACCAGTACATCATTAGAACCCCAAATTATTCATCGTGGAAATATTGCGCTTAAAAAGAGGGGCAAAAGATAGCAGATATCAGAGGGACTTTCAAACTCATAAATCGAAAATAAATTGACATCGCCATGGATAAAAAAGAAATAGATAAACAGACAAAAAATATTTCACAGTACACAACATATGAAACAAGGACTGAGCAACACAAACCCCACCAAAACGTTGGTGATCTCAAGTGTTCCGGAAGGGTAAGCAGATCCTGTTCCACATGTGGCACCCGTTGTGTTCTCATATTACCCATAAAACCAATTCAATTTGATAGCTTTGATTTAATTTGTGTTTCAGACGCGAATTATTCAGTTTTTGGTTAAAATGCACACCATTGAATTTTTTTTAACGAAATTGTTTTTGAGCAGAATACAATTATAAACCCGTATGCATAAATTCTTAAAACATAGGAAACATGTCTTTAAATATCAGCTGTATGTGTACGAGGCTAAGACACAGGTGTAATGCGAGCTTTAGCGAGCTAATACTCCTGTTTCGAGCCGAGTACAAATACAGCTTAATATGTAATGACACTAAACAGTTTTTGTTTTATCCTGCATTTCATTCTGTATTTTGTTCGTGTTTTGAAAGACAAAAAACTTCACATTTTTTTTTAATTTATTTTCCATTAGAAATCCCTTGCGTCCCGCATAGTAATATTTAAATCACAAATTCAGCTGAAGACGGGTTGAAAAAAAAGAATCTCGAATGGTCAACAATAATACATCGCTTATGGTATATAATTATTTATTTTAACATAACAACTTATTTCAGATCTAGATCTAGGTGAGGGCGTGTAAATATTATAATTTCACCGAAGGGAGCAAGACGAAACACACTGTAACATTTGTTTATGCAAAAAAAACAAATGATACCTCCTGCTTTTAATTTAATCCCTTAAAAGTTACAACATTGTATAGTAATGCAAGAATGCAAGAATATAAGGATGTAGGAGTGTACCATCTTTCAATGTATTTTGTCCTTCTGCATATACTACGTTACAGTAAAGTTTTTTTTTGTTTTATCACGCCGTATGCGAATAATGTTCTCTCAAAATGTATGCCCTTTATAATATTTTTTCATTGTTCAGTAGCTGTCAAAACTCTTATTCTATTTTGATGAACACAATTTAGTATTGTATTTTTTTCGTTTTTACTACTTTTTTGTCCGGAATATAAATAAAATACTTGCCATTGTACGTTAGGAAAACGTAACAAAATAAGCTAAAAATCAATTCACAAAGCTATATGTATCATACATTATAAAATAAAAAGAATATAAAAAAAAATATGCTAATTTGTTGCTATTATAAGTATTTTTTCGAAGTAATATGTTTTAATATCAATTTTGAATATAAGTACCTGTTTGTCGTAAGTATAACGGTGTCGTTCAATTCTTATTCAGTAGGGGGTTACGGGGTTAGGACCAACTTTTTTTTTACGATCAATGCCTTTGAATGGGGTAATATGATTGGAACTTCAATTTACCTTAGGTTGGAACCCCCTTTTTAAAAAATTGCTGGATCCGCCCATGAATATTTCCTAATTTCATCATAGATACATGTATTTATATGATCACGTAAATTTGAGAAGAGAAATGAGGAATGTGTCAAAGACAACCCGACTAAAGAGTCGAAAACAGCCGAAAGCCACCAATGGGTCTTCAACACATAGAGAAAATCCCGCACCCGGAGACGTGCTTTAGTTTGCCTCTAAACAAGAATATGAACTAGTTCAGTGACCTTGGACATCAAGCTAAATCCGAAAATTATAAATAAACATATAAAAATTTAGGCAATTAATAAGTTTGCTGTAACAATTTTGCCAACGATTAGATTTATCTGAAACAAGTGTTCAACAATTATCAATTTTCTGATTTATTACAATTTAAACTAAATCGTAAATTATCGATGGTAAACGTGATTAAACTGTTACATTATCACGATTTCATTTTGACTTTTCAAACCACAGAAAAGTTCCCAATTGTGAAATAGATAACGACTTGTTATTTTTCTCCCAAGATGTGAAACTTCAAAGAGTGAAGATCGATGTGATAGACGGATGCTAAAAATCAACATGTTAATTATATGGACGAGAAATAAAAAGGTGTTACATGTATGAAGTTATACTGGAAACTGTTATCAATAAGCGAGATACCGATCAAAGCTTTGTATTTGCAATCTTCGAAGAACGCAAAAAAAAAAAATGGCACAAATAAAGAGTGATGTTATAAATGTAAAAGTTCATAAAGTTTATTTTAACATTTTTCTATTTCCAAGCCAATGGTCACTTATTCGTATTTAACATAAAACAAATATGTTTTAAATATTTCTTAAGAATATATTGTTTTTAATATTTGGTCTTTATTCTACTTTACAAAACATTTCTAATATTTACATATATAAGTATATATATATTTTTTTTAGATATTCAAGGCAGTGTTATTTCTTTTTCAATAACTTTGAGAATGACTCCCTTCTCTTATTTCTAGTTAATCTTCTGTATTTTATAAAAACGTCTTTTTTATGTGCGTTAGATATAATTTCCAATTAAATCAACCGCCGGTTTAATTGTGTTGAGTCATTTAGGTTAACAGAAAACACAATATAATGAATGATTATTTTCTTCACTGAATATTCTTGCTACATTATGTAAGTATATCAGTGAGCGTTATTCGTCCTGAACATGAATGATATATGTGCCACTGGACTTCAAGAAACGAGCAACCAATCATTACTAGCTAGTGTTTGCACTTAAATAAAAAAATAAAAACAAATACACTGTACATGCATATGATAGCGGACTATGTGTGCACGTACAGAAAAATTGACAGACTTTGGAAGTACTAGGTTATTTTGAAAAAGGTTAGATATACGGATCATATGCTAATGTAAAAGACGGGAAATGATTACACTAGTCATCGAAAAAAATGTTTTCCCTCCGTGAAACGAAATAAGAAGATTGTTCATCTATTTTTTGGAAAGACTTAATGGGCGTTAGTTTTTGAAATAATTTACAAACACGAATAGGGTCAGCATTTCTTTAATAAAGAAAACTATGCAAATCGTTTGACGTGGATAACGAAAGAGATTGACACACAAGTGTTTTGACAGCATAATATAATATATTCTATTCATTTTAACCAGGGATAGCGACTGCCACTAAATTATTTCCCTGAGATAATCCTTAAAGGACAAGGTACGATAAGCATCAGAGAACGGTCCCCTTATTTCGTTCAAAATTAAAAGTGACTTGTCATTAATTATAATACATTATTTTTAAACTTTAAAACCTATATTTTTGTAAACATCAATAGATTTTTCAACTTCCGCTGATATTATTCATGCTCTGTTGCTGTAAAGACCTCAAGATTCGCGAAAAGGGCAGAAAAATTGCAGTTTCCACACCTTTTTCTGCATTTTAAACTATGAGCGTACCTACGACCCACGATCATATTTATACCAGACATTCCTTAAACATAAATGTTGATGCAGTTCAAATATTTTAGTGGGTCGTAGGTACGCTCATAGTTAAAAATTAAAAAAAAGTGACAAAAAATCGTTGTAGTTTTCATTGAATCATCGAAATTTTTAACCGAACTGCGGACCGGAGATGATTTCCGGTATTTACTAGATCCGACGACGGAAATGTATTCATCAGTGCTAAGCTATAATAATGGCTAGTTTCTTTAGGACGAAAAATAAACATAGTTGAGACAGGAAAACAGGATATTCCTGTATTCCTTATTCTTGAATTTAAAGTGACATTTTAGCAGACCGTCGAAATTTGACCCAAAATTATATGTCAAACTTCAGAGAAATACTGGGAACGTTATTGTGAATGGATATAATAACTGGTTCATACTCAAAAAGTGTAATACTTATTTTGTTTCATTATTGACGAAATCGTCGCCCTGGAATGTTTTAATCTCCGTTGACACTTTTGTGAAAAGTGCTTTCTTTCACGTCCGCATTTCTACCAAGTATGGCATGCCAAGTTAACATTTTAGACAATCATTTAATATAAATACAGATGGCGAAAATAAACTACAGAACTGTGAATAATAACATACATTGTAATTCATATGACATAAGAAGACACAATGTGACAATTTTATTTTAATTGTGTAAGTGTAACAATAATCAAGATAAAAGAAAACTATCCAACACTTTTATGATGTAAATTATGTATCTTGAGTTTTTTTTTTTTTTTTGGTCATGGTGTTGAATTTATTGGACTTATTATTTGTAATTGTCACCCGCCTTCCCGTTGTTCCATCTTGACGACAACGCGTGCTACTTCGTATTTCTTGTTTGCAAATCATTATCTACATATCTTTCCGTTACAATTTACATGCATAAAGTATTTGTCACTAGACGGTCAGAAAACAACATTCAATCAATCATATATCTTCTAAAATAACAGCACTACACGTATTATGAATTTAAACATATTCAAAAGAATAAAAGCTCCTTTTATTTTTTAATCAGATATTAACACGTAAAAAAAAAATAAGTATTGAATATGAATGGAATAAAACGCATCATAATTAAAGACTTCTTGCTTGTAAGACGTGTGTTTCGCATACAAGAGACTCATCAGTGACGGTCGAATAAAAAAAAAATGGTGAATAAAGGTGATTTATTCCTGAATATATTATCTTTAATTTTTGCAAACAATATAAAGTTTTGTTAACAGTTAATTAACTTGACAATCCGATCCAACTAGTTTTTGTTCTTACCCCTTAATGCCAATTGATTAACGGAAATCAGCAAATACCAATTTTTAAGTCTTAGGTTTGACCAGGCCGGTGATATCAGGCGTTTTAATTCATTTATTATATTTATTAAATTGTACAATGAATTAATAAAAGGGTGCATACTGTAAGAATCCATCTTATATGAATCCGCGCTTAAACATACACATCCACCCAAAAGAAATAACTTTTGCAACATATATAGAAATAAGAAGATGTGGTATGAGTGCCAATGATACTACTCTCCTTCCAGGACACAACATGTAAAAAGTAAACAATTATAGGTCAAAGTACCGCCTTTAACACAGAGCTTTGGCTTACACCGACCAGCAAGCTATCAAGGACACACAAGTGACTAATGTAGCAATTCAAACAGGAAAACCAACGGTTTAATCTTTATATAAAAAAAAAACTAGAAACGAGGAACACGTATGAACCACAACAACCACTGGACCGGTTCCTTACTAGTTGCAAACAAACGCAGCATGTGTAAACGTTTAAACAGGCGACCGAACTTATATACTCTTATTAGTAACTTGCATGTTTAATTATAACTGTAGTTCATTTTGATAAACAAATTACAAAAACACAAAAACAAAACGAAAAAATACAAAATGCAAATTAATCACATACATGCATTTTACATAATATTTTACAAATGATTTGACACTGACAGGAAAGTGAAACCATTTTTTGTCATTGCTAGTATCCACATCATTATCACAGATAACAAAAATGTTCCATAGATATAGGAAGATGTGGTGTGAGTGCCAATGATACAACTCCCCATCCAAATAACAATTTATAAAAGAAAACCATTATAGGTCAATGTACGGCCTTTAACACGGGGCCTTGGCTCACACCGAACAACAAGCTATAAAGAGCCCCACAATTACTACACTGTAAATAGTTATCAAAGGTACCAGGATTATAATTTAGTACGCCAGACGCGCGTTTCGTCTACATAAGACTCATCAGTGACGCTCATATCAAAATATTTCTAAAACCAAACAAGTACAAAGTTTAAGAGCATTGAGGATCCAAAATTCCAAAAAGTTGTGCCAAATACGGCTAAGGTAATCTATGCCTGGGATAAGAAAATCCTTAGTTTTTAAAACCATTCAAACCATAGTCCATTTTATCGTGAAAGCGACATCAGTTTATTCTGTACTCAGTTTTCAATTGTCTTTGTCAATTTTCCCTGGCTTCCAAGATGAAATGAATGGATACATTATGACAAACATAACTATTCTTCTTCTTTTTTGGAATTTTATTCTCATACACACTTGTCCCGGTCTACACTTATTAAGTTTTATACATTGACTTATGATATTTGGCATACAGTGTAAAGCCATGACTCAGATATCATATATGATTAATCCATTTGAATGCCGTAACCAGTTTTCCCCATTGACACCCATTTTTCTTTTGATTAATCCTGTTTATGTATAATTATAAGATATCTGTAAAAGTCTTATAACATCTTTGTTATTTTTAAATAGTTTTTGAGAACTTAAACTTGTCAATAATTAAGCTTTGAAAAATCAAGAGAAAACATTTCCTCGCCATCATTTGAAGGGTAATATCTCGAAAACAAGCACATTGGCCTATATTTTATTTTTGATCTTTTGATTCCTAAATAAGTCCCCTATCAATGTTTGATCTTTTGATTCCTAAATAAGTCCCCTATCAATGTATATGTAATGAAAGGCTTGTTTAAACTACTAGTGAAATTCCTTAAGAAAGACTCATACTAATAATTATAAATAAGACGTAGGGCAACTTAAATAGTTTTACTTCGGTCATAAGACATCACTGACTACTTATGTATATGTGTTGATAATTTGTTTACAGAGCAAGCACCAGAAAGAACAACAGGGTTGCTAGGCAGCATGGTTGGTTTCTTTCGAAAGGTATTTGAAAAGTATTTCCTTTAGATGATTACATATTTTTGAAGATAGCTTTTGATTACAGTAAAAAATGAAAAATAAAAGTACAAATGTTATCACTGCAAAAACACACTTTTTTTAAAGAGCTTGTTTTGTTGGATTTAAGCTAGACGGCAACTTTTCAATATAAATTTGAAATGCAGGAACAAAGAAATAATTATAGCAAGATCAATCTCGTACTTGCCATATCAAGACCATCTTTCTAAAAGTATTATTAAAACGTTGACATGGTTGATGTGTAAACTTGAATTTCAAGAAAGTTTTCTTTTTAGAAATCAAGTACCAACAATACAGAGCAGAAAACAGATAATGATGTAAAAGGTAATACACTTAGTTTTCGTTTTTATTATTAAGATACACTATCTCAATTACTTATTTTTCATATCAACCCTAATATATTCATATTTGTTTCAATCTATGGTATAACGATTATTCGTCGACCGGTGATCATCAGGTAGAGTAATGTGAATGTAACTGGTATGGAACTGTATGTGGCATAATCGCTTTCTTTGCCTTTGGAAAATTAATATTTATCTGATAAACTGGTTTGATACATTTGTATTCAAACTTAATTTAAATGTAATAGAGACTTTAACGGTTATATATAATCAAATAACCGTTTATCATAATTTTTATATAAAATTGTCTGTTCTTATGTTTTGTCTGCTGTTTATACCAAGGTCAACTAAAAAAAGTAATTATAATGGTACCTTATTATTATTCAGTTACTTACCATTTACTTATTTCTTATGTGTTCTATTTTATTGATTATATTTGAAAGAGGTGAATGTAACTGAATGTGTAACTCGCATAAGGCGAATACATACGCTGTGATTCGAACATTTATAAGACTAATACATACGTACATGTATGAGACGATAATATTCGCTGTGACTCGTACATGTATGAGACAAGTATATATTCTATAACTCGTACATGTATAAGACGATTATATACGCTGTGACTCGTACATGTATAAGACGATTATAAACCCTGTGATTCTTACATGTTTAAGACAATTATAAACGCTGTCACATAATTGAACATGTATTATACGATATTATACGCTGTGATCGTACTTGTATGAGACGATTATATACGCCGTGACTCGTACATGTATGAGACGATTATATACGCCGTGATTCGAACATTTATATGACGAATACATACGCTGTAACTCGTACATGTATGAGACGATAATATACGCTGTAACTCGTACATGTATGAGACGATAATATACGCTGTGACTCGTACATGTATGAGACGATTATATACACCGTGACTCGTACATGTATAAGAAGATTATATACGCTATGACTCGACATGTATGAGACGATTATATACCTGTGACTCGTACATGTATGCGACGATTATATACCTGTGACTCGTACATGTATGAGACGATTATGTACGCTGTGACTCGTACATGCATGAGACGATTTTATATGCTGTGACTCGTACATTTATGCGACGATTATATATACACGCTGTAATTCGTACGTGTATTAGACGATTATATAAGCTGTCATTCGTACATTTTTAAAACGATTATATACGCTGTGACTCCGATATGTATAAGACGATTATATACGATGTTATTCGTACATGTATGAGTCGATTATATACGCTGTGACTCGAACATGTATGAGACGATTATTTACGCTGTGAGTCGCACATGTATGAGACGATTATATACGCTGTGAGTCGTAAATTTATGAGACGATAATATACGCTGTGACTCTTACATTTATGAGACGATTCTATACGCTATGACTCGTACATGTATGAGACTATTATATACGCTGTGACTCATACGTGTATGACACGAAAATGTACACTGTGAATCGTACATTTATGAGAGGATTATATACGCTGTGTTTCGTACATTTATGAGACGATTATATACACTGTGCCTCGTACATGAATGAGACGATTATAGACGCTGTGACTCGTTCATTAACGAGACGATTATATGCGCTGTTTCATATTTGTACATGTATAGGACAATTATATACGCTGTTACTCATAATTGCATGAGACAAGTATATACGATGTGACTTGTACATGTAAGAGACGATTATATACGCTGTGACTCGTACATTTAAAAGACGATTATATACGCTGTGACTCGTACATTTGAAAGACGATTATATACTCTGTCACATATTTGTACATTTATGAGACGATTATATACGCTGTTACTCATAATTGCATGAACCAAGTATATACGCTGTGACTTGTGCATGTATGAGACAATTATATACGCTGTGACTCGAACATTTATGAGACGATTATATATGCTCTCACATGATTGTACATGTTTGAGACGATTATATACGCTGTGACTCTTACATTTATGAGACGATTCTATACGCTATGACTCGTACATGTATGAGACTATTATATACGCTGTGACTCATACGTGTATGACACGAAAATGTACACTGTGAATCGTACATTTATGAGAGGATTATATACGCTGTGTTTCGTACATTTATGAGACGATTATATACACTGTGCCTCGTACATGAATGAGACGATTATAGACGCTGTGACTCGTTCATTAACGAGACGATTATATGCGCTGTTTCATATTTGTACATGTATAGGACAATTATATACGCTGTTACTCATAATTGCATGAGACAAGTATATACGATGTGACTTGTACATGTAAGAGACGATTATATACGCTGTGACTCGTACATTTAAAAGACGATTATATACGCTGTGACTCGTACATTTGAAAGACGATTATATACTCTGTCACATATTTGTACATTTATGAGACGATTATATACGCTGTTACTCATAATTGCATGAACCAAGTATATACGCTGTGACTTGTGCATGTATGAGACAATTATATACGCTGTGACTCGAACATTTATGAGACGATTATATATGCTCTCACATGATTGTACATGTTTGAGACGATTATATACGCTGTGACTCATACATGCATGAGACGAGTATATACCTGTGACTCGGACATGTATGAGACGATTATACACGCTATGACTCGTACCTTTATGAGACGGTTCTATACACTGTGACATAATTCTACAATAAGATATATAAGAGTGATAAACCATTATAATACTAATGTTGATTTAATATATTGATGCTTACCAGAAAACAACCCTGGATTTCTGGTATTAACAAACAGGGACTCTTCACTTATTAAAATTTGCTGTTACAAAATATTAGAAATTATTATAAATTAAGGAATGTATCTCCCTCATGCAAAGCTCTGATTCCTTTCACGGATTTGGCTATACTTTTTGGACCTTTTGGATAATAGCTCTTCACCTTTTATATAAGCTTTGGATTTCAAATATTTTGGCCACGAGCATCACTGAAGAGACATGTATTGTCGAAATGCGCATCTGGTGCAAGAAAATTGGTACCGTTAATTTTATTATTTATATTCACTGGTATGCTGGACTAGTGAGGTATATTGTTAACAACAGAAAGTGCAATTTGTTGTTGAATAAAAAAAAAAAAAAAAAAAAAAAAGAGTGATAAACTGACCTGCATATCGTAGTAAATTAGGACTCAACCTTATTACGAAGTTGAAGTTGATCTTTATATTTTACTACAAGATAATAAACATCTTTCTCTTCATTTTCTGGAATGTAACTATACACTAAATCGGCTCTCAAATATGACCTGATTATCATTGAGAAGTTTAAGATATTCGTCCTCCAAAAAAGAGAACCTGGTCCAATGGAATCATCATGTAAAAATATGGAATGTCGGAATAGATTGATTATCTTAATAATGTGTGTAGAGTAGTCAACATGGTATTATCAACATGTATGCATTGTTATAATTCTTCAATTTTATAAGAAAGAGAAACGATTTTCCTAAAAAATTATAAAAAACCTGATTTTGAGTAGAATTTGATTATAAATGAATTAGCAAGTAAATGCTTTATCGTTTGTATTTAATGCAATCGATCTATTTAAGCCTTCGAAATGCATAGACTGTATCTGTATACCTGATACACATGTAGTAACTGCGTTTTTCTTTAGGCGACTTCTACCACTTTTGAATTTTCCAATGAAATGTGTACAGTTTTGCTACGTGGTCACTGAATTTACTTCATGTCTTCAAATCTATCTATCAAAAAGTAAAACATAATTATAGTTGTTTTCTTCCATTATTTTATAACGTTGTATAAATTTTCACATATGTTTCTCATGTTCCTCATTGTTGATTTTTTTTTATTTTGAAATCTGCCACATTTCACATTTCATTCATTTTGAAACGTTATCAAGGTATAATTTTACTTTGCCAAATTAAAAGGCATATTCTATGTTTAACCTTTAACATCAGTCTTAAAAATATGTTTCTTAACATAATGTCTAACAAAATAGGTATTTGATTATTTAAGATGTCAGTACAAATACAAAACTAGTGTACTGACTTGACACAATAACGGTATGAGGATCCTGCGCGATGTACCGAAAATTATCGGCACTGCATCACATTTTTCTCTTTTCCAATCCTTGTCCTTATATAGTTACATTGTATCATACCAAGTCAATGTACTTTTTTTTTCTTTTTCGATGTACTTTTTTTCTTTATTTTGTTTGTTAAACCAAAAAACTAGATGTTAGAGTTCCTCGATTAGGTTGTATAGCCACCAATTTACCTACTCCAATTCAATGTGACAATAATAGTGTAGCACCTCTGTATAAAAAACGTAAGACTGGACATGTTGATGTCAAAGATTTAAAACAATATCCAGCAGATGCGAATTAAGGTAAAAATAATGATGTACCTTTTATATACATAGCTAACATAATGAACATGTTATTGTTGTTACAGAACTGTTACAACATACAGCAGAAACAAATCAGTGTGAGAAAAATGATGCACCACCTTTGTATATGGCATGTCGAAACGGACAAATTGGTGTTGTTGAAGAATTGTTAAAACATTCAGCTGATGTTAATAAACGTTGGAAATATGACTTGACACCGTTACATACTGCTTGTAAACACAACAGGATTAAGGTTGTAAATATGCTCCTTCAATGTGATGCTGTAGATATTGATCTTTGTACTGATGATGGATGGTCGTCACTTTGGATTGCAAGTAATAATGGACATGTAAATGTTGTAAAAGAACTGTTACAACATTCAGCAGAAATTAACAAATGTTCGAATGACGGTGCATCACCTCTGTGTATAGCAAGCTTTAACGGTCATATTAGTGTTGTTAAAGAACTGTTACAACATTCAGCAGAAATTAACAAATGTTCGAATAGAGGTGCATCACCTCTGTTTATAGCAAGTGAGATTGGACACATAGATGTTGTAAAAGAACCGTTACAACATTCAGCAGAGGTAAACAAATGTATGAATGACGGAGCATCACCTCTGTTTATAGCAAGTCAGAACGGACACATAGATGTTGTAAAAGAACTGTTACAACATTCAGCAGAAATTAACAAATGTTCGAATGACGGTACATCACCTCTGTTTATAGCAAGCTTTAACGGTCATATTAATGTTGTTAAAGAAGTGTTACACCATTCAGCAGAAATTAACAATTGTACAGACAGGGGTACATCACCTCTGTTTATAGCAAGTCAGATAGGACATATTGGTGTTGTTAAAGAACTGTTACAACAATCAGCAGAAATTAACAAATGTATGAATGACGGAGCATCACCTCTGTTTATAGCAAGTCAGAAGGGACATATTGGTGTTGTTAAAGAATTGTTAAAAAAATTCGCAGATGTCAATATATGTTCGAAAAATGGCATTTCACCCTTACACATTGCATGTTTTATGAAAAGGATTAAGGTTGTACATATGCTTCTTCAATGTGATGTTGTTGATATTGATCTCTGTGACTACAATGGAAATTCTTCAATTTGTTATGCAAGTTACCAAGGACATTTAAATGTTGTTAAGCGACTGTTACAACATTCAGCAAAAACAAATAAGTGTGAGAATAATGGTGCATCACCTTTGTATATGGCATGTCTGAAAGGACATATTGGTGTAGTTAAAGAATTGTTAAAACATTCAGCAGATGTCAATGAATGTTTGAAAAATGGCTTCGTACCGCTTCATGCTGTTGCTTACGAAAATATGGTAAAGGTTGTACGTATACTCCTTCAGTGTGATGATGTTGATATAAATGTATGTGATGATATTGGACGGTCTTCACTTTACTTTGCGAGCCAGAAAGGGCATGTTGATATTCTTAAACAATTGTTACAACGTTCAGCAAATGTCAATATTTGCATGGACGATGGCACATCACCACTCCAGATCGCATGTTTCAACAACAAAATCGATGTTGTAAAAGTACTTCTTCAGTGTTCTGACGTTGAAATTGACCTCTGTGATAAAGATGGACGTTCATCTCTTTATTGGGCAAGTCAGCAAGGACATGTTGACGTTGTTAAAGAATTGTTAAAACATTCAGCAAATGTCAATAATTGTAGGATCGATGGTAGCAGTCCATTACAGATTGCCTGTTACACTATGAGAACGGATGTTGTAAAAGAACTTCTTAATTGTGATGATATTGATATTAATCATTGTGATAATGATGGATGTACTTCACTTTATTGGGCAAGTAAGCAAGGGCATGTAAATGTTGTAAAAGAATTGTTACAACATTCAGCCGATATTAACATATGTGACGCTCAAGGTAGAACTCCTCTCCGTATAGCTCAGGAGTATGAACACGTAGAATTAGAATTATTACTTTTTCTAAAAACTGCAAATCAACATTAAATTTACAATGTAGTTGGTAACATGCCAGTTCGAATAAGACCTGGTAGACTTGCTTTGTGTTGTAATTTTGATTCCTGAAATATTCAATAACATCTACCTTGACATTTTATTGATACAGTTTGACACTTGAGGCTTGTCTATATATACTATTTTTTAACCTTGCGTTGTACCTCTTTGAAATGTAAATATAAGCTATATACATTATAACTTACATTCGTTTTTAGGAAAAGTTGCAAAAATGTATATACGTATTGAAATTGTTTTCATAGTTTCACTTTTTCACATGTATGAAAGTGGTAAAATTTTATATTAAACTGTTTGTTTTCCCATCAGTACTTCTGTTACATAATTAATTTAACAATATTTAAAAAACATTTTATCTTAATAGCAAACGTTTTTCGAATAATTCTTTGTATTGTTAAATTTACTTTTATTATCAAATATTCTTGTACTGGTTTCATATTAAGTTATTTTTTTCTCCCACAGATTGGAATTTTTGACAAAGGTAAAGACATTGAATGTCGTCTTTTGAGCTAAGTGTGTTTTCATCCTTATACATTTGTCTTTGGAGAATGTTTGTTCCATTGGTAATCATACCAGATCTTTTTATTTGGTTGGAATACTGTTTTTGGTGTGATATACACGTATAAATTTCCTAATGATGTATACTATATAGTTTTTGACATTTATATTGGCTATCTTTATTATTATATTGTTGACTTCTCTGTTTATGTATGCGACATTTTATCAATCAGATTGTTGACATTTATATTGGCTATCTTTATTATTATATTGTTAACTTCTCTGTTGATGTATGCGACATTTTATCACTCAGATTTGCATTAGTTCTTTTAATTTAATGATTGTTCCTATTGTTCATACTAGTACTACCAACAGATTGATTGTTCCTATTGTTCATACTAGTACTTCCAACAGATTGATTGTTCCTATTGTTCATACTAGTACTACCAACAGATTGATTGTTCCTATTGTTCATACTAGTACTACCAACAGATTGATTGTTTCTATTGTTCATACTAGTACTACCAACAGATTGATTGTTCCTATTGTTCATACTAGTACTACCAACAGATTGATTGTTCCTATTGTTCATACTAGTACTACCAACAGATTGATTGTTCCTATTGTTCATACTAGTACTACCAACAGATTTAATGATTGTTCCTATTGTTCATACAAGTACTACCAACAGATTTAATGATTGTTCCTATTGTTCATACTAGTACTACCAACAGATTTAATGATTGTTGCTATTGTTCATACTAGTACTACCAACAGATTTAATGATTGTTCCTATTGTTCATACTAGTACTACCAACAGATTGATTGTTCCTATTGTTCATACTAGTACTTCCAACAGATTGATTGTTCCTATTGTTCATACTAGTACTACCAACAGATTGATTGTTCCTATTGTTCATACTAGTACTACCAACAGATTGATTGTTTCTATTGTTCATACTAGTACTACCAACAGATTGATTGTTCCTATTGTTCATACTAGTACTACCAACAGATTGATTGTTCCTATTGTTCATACTAGTACTACCAACAGATTGATTGTTCCTATTGTTCATACTAGTACTACCAACAGATTTAATGATTGTTCCTATTGTTCATACAAGTACTACCAACAGATTTAATGATTGTTCCTATTGTTCATACTAGTACTACCAACAGATTTAATGATTGTTGCTATTGTTCATACTAGTACTACCAACAGATTTAATGATTGTTCCTATTGTTCATACTAGTACTACCAACAGATTGATTGTTCCTATTGTTCATACTAGTACTACCAACAGATTGATTGTTCCTATTGTTCATACTAGTACTACCAACAGATTAATTGTTCCTATTGTTCATACTAGTACTACCAACAGATTGATTGTTCCTATTGTTCATACTAGTACTACCAACAGATTGATTGTTCCTATTGTTCATACTAGTACTACTAACAGATTGATTGTTCCTATTGTTCATACTAGTACTACCAACAGATTGATTGTTCCTATTGTTCATACTAGTACTACCAACAGGTTTTCAAATTGAATAATAAAATAAATGCCAATTATGTCTTGTATGGTATTGATACCTATGAAAAGGAAACGGGTTGATATATGTAGCTATTTGTGTTTTTTTTTACTTTTGTTAATTCTTTTCAAGCTTTGATTTTTTTACCTTACAACTGCATACATGTATAGAAAGATTGACACAATACTATCAGCTCTTTTGACATGCTTGATACATTCGAATACTAGTCGTTAGGCAGGAAAAGTAAATTCATTATGAGTTGTCTGCCATATACATTATTTAGCTGGAAAATTAACAAAAAGGGGGTGATTCATCCGTTGCATCGTTTAAAATCACATTCATGTGGAGGATATTGTGTTAATGTCAATGCATAAATGCAACGTATCATTCCATGTGTTGTATACACTGTTCATTTCTACATACCACATTTGCCAGAACAATTGATTTTTATTTAGTTGACTGATTAAAATTGTATGATCAAAATACTTTGGGTAATGTGTATGCACTGGTTGGTTAGGTTTTTATTTTTTTGTTACTTATAGTTTTTAAATGTATAATGATCAATTAAATTGAGTTAACATGTATTTTAGTACTAGGAATAATATATCACTTGCCATATGATATAGAGACTTGTCTATTGTTGAACTTATATTTTATTTTGTTAGCTTTAGCTTAAACATTGATATGGAAATTTCTAAACTTCAAATTATACTGATATTGATATTCTAAACATCTAGGAAAAGTTGGTCAAAGTGATCTACATTTTTACACTTCATCAATCATTAAACTTTTGTGTCTTGGTGGGTAACTGTACGTAATATATTCATCCAAACTTAGACATGTATATATCGAGGATAAAGTAAATAAGATAAAATGTACATCCTTGTTAACTATTTGAAATGCTTCATTGATATTTGATTAGTTTTCGTCAAAATCGACATTTTGCATTAAACATAAGATATGAAAAATGTACAGATGCGTATATTTGAGTAGGCCGGTATCTAGACAAAAAAGTTGGTCAATCTGACCTAAAGTGTATTCCTTATTTTATATATATTTAATAGTTTTGTTTTATAGTTGTACATCGTTGGAGATAAATCATCCTTGTGCATTATTAAACCATGTAAACATGTTATGTAGGTATTACCCAACTTTGTGTTTGTATATTACCAATGATTCACTCTCAATCGATTTCCAATCATTTAATGGATTCGTTGTTTTACTGACCATATACCTTTAACAGATCGTTCCATGTTATTATATTTCTGTCATGTGTATTCTTATGAAATAGTTTGTTAAGTTGTTTTTAGCTCACCTGTCCCGATTTCAGATGAATCAGACAACCTGTTGTTGGGTTGCTGCCCCTGAATTGGTAATTTTAAAGAAATTTTGCTGTTTTTGGTTATTATCTTGAATATTATTATAGATAGAGATAAACTGTAAACAGCAATAATGTTCAGCAAAGTAAGATTTACAAATAAGTCAAATGACGGAAATGGTCAGTTGACCCCTTTAGGAGTTATAGCCCTAGATAGTCAATTTTTAACCATTTTTCGTAAATCTTAGTAATCTTTTACAAAAATCTTCTCCTCTGAAACTACTGGGCCAAATACTTCCAAACTTTAACTGAATGTTCCTTAGGGTATCTAGTTTGTAAATTGTATCAGAAGTTGTGATCTATCAACAAACATGGTCGCCATTGCTAAAAATAGAACATAGGGGTCAAATGCAGTTTTTGGCTTATAACTCAAAAACCAAAGCATTTAGAGCAAATCTGACGGGATAATATTGTTTATCAGGTCAAGATCTATCTGCCCTGAAATTTTCAGATGAATCAGACAACCCGTTGTTTGGTTGCTGCCCCTGAATTGGTAATTTTAAGGAAATTTTGCTGTTTTTGGTTATTATCTTGAATATTATTATAGATAGAGATAAACTGTAAACAGCAATAATGTTCAGCAAAGTAAGATTTACAAATAAGTCAACATGACGAAAATGGTCAGTTGACCCCTTTAGGAGTTATTGCCCTTTATAGTCAATTTTTAACCATTTTCGTAAATCTTAGTAATCTTTTACAAAAATCTTCTCCTCTGAAACTACTGGGCCAAATACTTCCAAACTTTAACTGAATGTTCCTTAGGGTATCTAGTTTGTAAATTGTATCAGAAGTTGTGATCTATCAACAAACATGGTCGCCATTGCTAAAAATAGAACATAGGAGTCAAATGCAGTTTTTGGCTTATAACTCAAAAACCAAAGCATTTAGAGCAAATCTAACAGGGATAATATTGTTTATCAGGTCAACATCTATCTGCCCTGAAATTTTCAGATGAATCAGACAACCTGTTGTTGGGTTGCTGCCCCTGAATTGGTAATTTTAAAGAAATTTTGCTGTTTTTGGTTATTATCTTGAATATTATTATAGATAGAGATAAACTGTAAACAGCAATAATGTTCAGCAAAGTAAGATTTACAAATAAGTCAAATGACGGAAATGGTCAGTTGACCCCTTTAGGAGTTATAGCCCTAGATAGTCAATTTTTAACCATTTTTCGTAAATCTTAGTAATCTTTTACAAAAATCTTCTCCTCTGAAACTACTGGGCCAAATACTTCCAAACTTTAACTGAATGTTCCTTAGGGTATCTAGTTTGTAAATTGTATGCTAAGTTATGATCTATCAACAAACATGGTCGCCATTGCTAAAAATAGAACATAGGGGTCAAATGCAGTTTTTGGCTTATAACTCAAAAACCACAGCATTTAGAGCAAATCTGACAGGGGTAATATTGTTAATCAGGTCAAGATCTATCTGCCCTGAAATTTTCAGATGAATCAGACAACCCGTTGTTTGGTTGCTGCCCCTGAATTGGTAATTTTAAGGAAATTTTGCTGTTTTTGGTTATTATCTTGAATATTATTATAGATAGAGATAAACTGTAAACAGGAATAATGTTCAGCAAAGTAAGATTTACAAATAAGTCAACATGACGAAAAAAGTCAGTTGACCCCTTTAGGAGTTATTGCCCTTTATAGTCAATTTTTAACCATTTTCGTAAATCTTAGTAATCTTTTACAAAAATCTTCTCCTCTGAAACTACTGGGCCAAATACTTCCAAACTTTAACTGAATGTTCCTTAGGGTATCTAGTTTGTAAATTGTATCAGAAGTTGTGATCTATCAACAAACATGGTCGCCATTGCTAAAAATAGAACATAGGGGTCAAATGCAGTTTTTGGCTTATAACTCAAAAACCAAAGCATTTAGAGCAAATCTAACAGGGATAATATTGTTTATCAGGTCAACATCTATCTGCCCTGAAATTTTCAGATGAATCAGACAACCTGTTGTTGGGTTGCTGCCCCTGAATTGGTAATTTTAAAGAAATTTTGCTGTTTTTGGTTATTATCTTGAATATTATTATAGATAGAGATAAACTGTAAACAGCAATAATGTTCAGCAAAGTAAGATTTACAAATAAGTCAAATGACGGAAATGGTCACTTGACCCCTTTAGGAGTTATAGCCCTTGATAGTCAATTTTTAACCATTTTTCGTAAATCTTAGTAATCTTTTACAAAAATCTTCTTCTCTGAAACTACTGGGCCAAATACTTCCAAACTTTAACTGAATGTTCCTTAGGGTATCTAGTTTGTAAATTGTATCAGAAGTTGTGATCTATCAACAAACATGGTCGCCATTGCTAAAAATAGAACATAGGGGTCAAATGCAGTTTTTGGCTTATAACTCAAAAACCAAAGCATTTAGAGCAAATCTAACAGAAATAATATTGTTTATCTTAGCCGTATTTGGCACAACTTTTGGGAATTTTGGGTCCTCAATGCTCTTCAACTTTGTATTTGTTTGGCTTTTTAACTATTTTGATCTGAGCGTCACTGATGAGTCTTATGTAGACGAAACGCGCGTCTGGCGTATAAAATTATAATCCTGGTACTTTTGATAACTATTTACACCACTGGGTCGATGCCACTGCTGGTGGACGTTTCGTCCCCGAGGGTATCACCAGCCCAGTAGTCAGCACTTCGGTGTTGACATGAATATCAATTATATGGTCATTTTTATAAATTTTCTGTTTACAAAGCTTTTGAATTTTTCGAAAAACTAAGGATTTTCTTACCCCAGGAGTAGATTACCTTAGCCGTATTTGGCACAACTTTTGGGAATTTTGGGTCCTCAATGCTCTTCAACTTTGTATTTGTTTGGCTTTTTAACTATTTTGATCTGAGCGTCACTGATGAGTCTTATGTAGACGAAACGCGCGTCTGGCGTATAAAATTATAATCCTGGTACTTTTGATAACTATTTACACCACTGGGTCGATGCCACTGCTGGTGGACGTTTCGTCCCCGAGGGTATCACCAGCCCAGTAGTCAGCACTTCGGTGTTGACATGAATATCAATTATATGGTCATTTTTATAAATTTTCTGTTTACAAAGCTTTTGAATTTTTCGAAAAACTAAGGATTTTCTTACCCCAGGAGTAGATTACCTTAGCCGTATTTGGCACAACTTTTGGGAATTTTGGGTCCTCAATGCTCTTCAACTTTGTATTTGTTTGGCTTTTTAACTATTTTGATCTGAGCGTCACTGATGAGTCTTATGTAGACGAAACGCGCGTCTGGCGTATAAAATTATAATCCTGGTACTTTTGATAACTATTATCAGGTCAACATCTATCTGCCCTGAAATTTTCAGATGAATCAGACAACCTGTTGTTGGGTTGCTGCCCCTGAATTGGTAATTTTAAAGAAATTTTGCTGTTTTTGGTTATTATCTTGAATATTATTATAGATAGAGATAAACTGTAAACAGCAATAATGTTCAGCAAAGTAAGATTTACAAATAAGTCAAATGACGGAAATGGTCAGTTGACCCCTTTAGGAGTTATAGCCCTTGATAGTCAATTTTTAACCATTTTTCGTAAATCTTAGTAATCTTTTACAAAAATCTTCTCCTCTGAAACTACTGGGCCAAATACTTCCAAACTTTAACTGAATGTTCCTTAGGGTATCTTGTTTGTAAATTGTATCAGAAGTTGTGATCTATCAACAAACATGGTCGCCATTGCTAAAAATATAACATAGGGGTCAAATGCAGTTTTTGGCTTATAACTCAAAAACCAAAGCATTTAGAGCAAATCTGACGTGGATAATATTGTTTATCAGGTCAAGATCTATCTGCCCTGAAATTTTCAGATGAATCAGACAACCTGTTGTTGGGTTGCTGCCCCTGAATTGATAATTTTAAGGAAATTTTGCTGTTTTTGTTTATTATCTTGAATATAATTATAGATAGAAATAAACTGTGAACAGCAATAATGTTCAGCAAAGTAAGATCTTCAATTAAGTCAATTTGACCAAAATTGTCAATAGACCCCTTAAGGAGTTATTGCCCTTTAAAGACTTTTTTTCACAATTTGTTCATCATGTTGACTTACTTTAAAAAATCTTCTCCTTTGAAACTGCTGTATCAATTTCAGCCAAACTTAGGCTAAATGAGTTTCAGAGTATCTAGTATAAATTTTATATTTTATTTCCTTATATGTCAAGAAACATAGCTCCTATGGCTAAAATAGAACATAGGAGAAAATTATTATTTTTTTGGGCTTTTGAAGAAAATAGGACGATCCAAAAAACATTTAAATAAATTGAAAAGCCAAAATAATCATTGATGAGAGATTTAACCAAAAGAATTAAGGTGAGCGATTCAGGCTCTTGAGAGCCTCTTGTTATTTATGCATATCATTTAAAAGTGTAGTTTATAGTTATGTTAGATACAATATAGGATGAAAAGAAATTATGTGAAATTAATTGCTGATCAGAGATCTTACAATTGTGTCTAACCGATACCGTAAGAAAGTAAATGATTTGTTTATGTATGCATGTAGTATCAGACTTATCATAATTGAACTGCGTTTTAGATTATAATCGTTGTTGTTTTTTTTTCATTCATATTTTTGTATATAGAAAATGACCTTCCAAATACCTGATTGGCACGAAATAAGTCATTTACATAACCTGACATACATAGGAAATCAAGATGATTAGACGATTTGTATGTCGTATTCACGCGTTGGATTGATTTGAAAATGTATACTTATATCAAAATATCGATGTTTTAATATCCGGAAGTCATATTTCGGAATCATTTTTGATTGAGTAATACATGTATCAAAAGAACAATTATCTATAAATTGTGAATGATTTTTCTAATGCTTAATAAGATTATTATCATATGTATGCCTTTTTTATTTAGATTCAGAACTAAAAGTGTTATTAGTTGTTATCAATAAGTGTCGACTTTTCAATATATTTATACTAACTTAATATTTGAAAACTAAATTACTATACTAAGTTTCCGTTTGAATGATTTCTGGTTTGTCTGTCTTGTCAGAGGTTAATGACGTAGAATGTTGGTGAAGTGTGAACCATTTGTAAAACGCGTCATATTAACTGAATATATTGTTTACATATTTTATGGTATAAAATTTCCTTTTGTCATTAACGTGTTGTTATATACTTTTTTTTATTTGTTATTGACGCTTTAAAAATCCGAGGTGTTCCTTTGATCTCGACTTCATTTTCATTGTGTGGTGATTACCGTTTCGTTTTGATAGTAAAAACCACTTCCAATATACTTGTAGTAATTTCGTGTATGTAACAGTACATTAGACTATTTATCGGATTTGTTATCACATAAGCAACACGACTGTTGTCACATGAGGAGCAGGATTTGCTTACCCTTCCGGAACACCTGAGATCTTTCCTTGATTTGGTGGAATTCGTGTAGCTTTGTCTTTAGTTTTCTATGTTGTGTCATGTGTACTATTGTTTCTCTGTTTGTCTTTTTCATTTTTAGCTATGGCGTTGTCAGTTAATTTTCGATTTATGGATTTGGCTGTCCCTCTGGTATCTTTTGTCCTTCTTTTGAGACTATCAGATTTCATCGGAACTATGCTATATTGGTCAATATAAAAAAGAAGATGGGGCATGATTGTCAATGAGACAACTCTCCAGAAGAGACCAAAATGACACATAAATTAACAAATATGTTAGCTTTGCATTATCTTTTTTGTTCGGTAGTCATTTACTTTTTCATAATTAGATCTTTTTCACAGATACTATAGCATGTATAGGTAAATAGTCCTGGAGTGTCAATTTTCATATAATTTCCTATATATATAATTATACAATTCCTTAATTAAGTACATATCAATCTTGTTACATTGATACCGATCTAGTTTTTGCAGAACAAATGAAATTTGAAAAAGACACTTCACGCTTTTATTGATAATGTTACCTTAAATTTGACCTACTGACATACATTTTGTCCTGTTTTAAGGCCATCAAGTTCGGTAAAGGTTGGCTTTGAGAGTTCATGATGAAGGTAAATCATGAAAAACGCCTCGGATGCAAGAATTTATTAAACGTGTTGTTTTCAAAGTTTTTAACAACATTTTTTTCGAAACACTTATATGTCAGCTGATGCGAGAAGTGTGTCAAAATGTTAACTCAGAAAAAATTTTCACAGTTGAACAATTTTTGATTCGCATCTAGCAATGTACAGTTGATGACAGTGCAAAGCAACAAAAGCAGAACTCGACAGGAAATATTCCGGAGTTTTGTTACTAAAATGAAATTGCCACGAGTAGCGAGATGTGTACGCTTTATCGTATGCTGTTGTGGCATTAGTTGATAATCAGACAAAACATACAGGGTGCGCTATAATTGTAACAATGTTTTCACCAAATTCACTGTAATAAGACGGTCTTAATTGCAGATCTTTATCTAAAATGACTCACAACCTTGGGTGATTGTTAAGTCATAATAAATAATACAATACAATATAGAAGTTTGACAATTTTACAGGCTTGCTTGCTTTTTTGTATACAAGGGTGTTCAAGTATTGTTAAATAGCGACTGTACTAACAGTAAACTACAATCGACTGCTTAACTATGCGTTTAAAAATGGCGACACAGGAAAAAAAGAAGAATATAGAATTGGGATTAAGTTTGTAATTTCGTATTTTCTAATCACTAGCAGAATATTACTATTGAATCCGAACTTGTAAGAAATGGTGTTATCATTCATATTCCAACCATATACTCAGTGGTCCTTTCTAAATAAAAAATGTTTTAAAACAAATTAACCATGAACATATAGTTGTTTGAAACTAAAATTCATATAAACTAAAAAGTAAAAACACAAAAATACTGAACTCCGAGGAAAATTCAAAAAGGAAAATCAAAAATCAAAAGGCAAAATCAAAAGGCAAAATCAAAAGTCCAAACACATCAAACGAATGGATAACAACTGTCATATTCCTGACTTGGTACAGGCATTTTCTAATGTAGAAAATGGTGGATTGAACCTGGTTTTATAGCTAGCTAAACCTCTCACTTGTATGACAGTCGCATCAAATTCCATTACATTGTCAACGATGCATGAACAAAACAAACATACTCAAAGAGTAAAAATGTCAAAAATAGGGGTACAACAGTCATTATTGTGTTATCATCTTAATATCACTACATAAACAACAAATGTAACAAAGTAGCACAAAAAGGCATACATCAAATTTAACATTCTCATTTTGCTTTTCTTATACGGCTGAATTTATCTATGTAAAGTCTACCCATAAATGAAAGAAGGTTTTCATTACTGGTGTAAAATTGCGCGTTTGAAATTCGCACAGGTAGACAGGTAAGTGGCTGATTATTTACCTTATCTTTTACAAGCATATAGAAAATAAACAAAAAATTCAAACCACAAATGGTAAAACAAAACACAATATCGAACCAGACTTACAAAAGATATATCATAACATGAATGATGGATGTCAGAAATACAGAAGCATGTGCCTTGTGTATACTTGATAACTCATACTGAATCTACGTTCAAAGCCCAATGATAAAGGTAATTCACCAACCACATAAATATATATATTCTTGATTTTTTTTATTTTAACACTGAAATAGCATCGACTTGCATTAAAGACAGAAATTTAAAAAAAAAAAATTCATTAATCAGATAATTTATTTTACAATAGATTTATTAATTGATTAGGAAAAACTTCAGTTGACACTTTTGATAAAACAAACACAATATTGAACCAAACTTACAAAAGACATATCATAACATGAATAATGGATGTCAGAAGCATGTGTCTTGTGTATACTGGAGAACTCATACTAAATTTACGATGGTAGCCTAATGATAAAGATCAATCATCAATTGATAGACCATCTAATTACAACTACATAAAGTGATGTTTGGTTTTTTTTAGATACTTAAATAGCATAGACTTGCATAAAAGACAGACATTGTACAATGTTCAAACGTTTGTTTTATTTAGCAATTAGATAATTGATTATACAAAATATTTATCAATTGATATAGACATACGTCAGTTAGCATTTTTATAAAACACTCACAAACAATCTATTTAATATACATCTACTGGAGAAAAACAAAAACGATATTCAAAAATAATGTTAAAATATAAAAAAGAAGATGTGGTATTAATGCCAATGAGACAACTATCCACAAAAGACCAAAATGACACAAACATTAACAACTATAGGTAACTGTATGGCCTTCAACAATGAACAAAACCCATAACCACATAGTCAGCTATAAAAGGCCCCGATAAGACAATGTAAAACAATTCAAACGAGAAAACTAACGGCCTTATCTATGTCAAAAACATGAATGACTTTCAATTCTCAGACAAGTTATGACTTAAATATAGATTACAATTTCCGGATAAGGAACAATTAACTGTGTGCCTAGTTTAAGTGTTAATGCCCTTATTACCTTCCTGGTAGGTTAAGATGTTTTTTGTAAGATTTGAATTATGTCTATTTGCTAAAGTAGAATTATAGGACTTTACAACTATTCTGCATCATTATAAAATCATTGTCAGACCTTTTATTCCAAATAATTTAACAACATTTCTCTTTTCTCAATGTATCACTGCAAAAAAATACATAACATGCAGGCTTCAATTGGATGTAATAGTTACCACCACCAGTTTAAAGGGATGATTATATGGTGCAAAGCAAGTTATAATTATTACTAAGATTAGGTCATTTTATCAATGTTTATAATATTCATCTAATTATCATATTTGTACAAACAAATAAACAACAGCGACATATTAAGCAAATATTAATAGCGAAAACTTTTAAGTACCACAGATTGTAAAGAATGACTTACTTTTGCAAAACAGCCCTATCTCTAATAGCTGTCAAAGCAAAAGCCAAGATTTGCAATAAAAAAGCAAAATACCCGGGACAACAATTTCAAACATCTTTCAAACAATTTACAGAGCATATTATTCCAAACGATAGTTTTCTTTCCTGTAATTGCTATAGTTTTTGAGATATAGGCCAAATAACAAAATGTATAGCAGAAAGTCGAAAGATAAAGGAAACACTATTAAAATACAGTGAATTGATGTGATTCAGATAACATGGATTTTAGAGAAACGATTATTAACGGTGGATGCTAAATGATTTAAAAAGCTCATTTTACTATTCGGGGCTGTGTGATTAAAATCTTGTTTATTGTATTCTACCATTCATCACTGATTTACCTAAACAAGATATTTTATTGTTGTGTTACTTCTGCAGGTCTTCGCATTTTTGCCTATTTGACACGTGTCTTCTTTACATGGGAAATAACACTGAGGTGTAGTATTCGTACGTACAATGATAAAGAAAAGATTTTTGTCAACTAGGAATATAAAACATTTAGTTAAAACATCATTAAGATTTTCTAACAAATATAAATGAATTTGATGACAAGTGTTCAATTCCTATGTTATATCAAACCATATACACGATTTCCGGACTAATCGTGTATCGAGTTTCAGGGTAAACATGTCCTTGTGTTTTTCCTGGTATGTCGCCATTTTAGATAAGATGGGAAAATGTCATTATCAAACAGCTGGACTGGTGTATATTTAGTAAAACGGGTATGTACAACTAAACCAAAGTACAAAAAAATGTATTCCTAATGAGTTAAAATTATAAGGTTAAGAGTCACTATAACTCCATAACAACAGTAATTATTTTATTGAAAGGGGATAATGGAGTTTTGTATGACTTTTTCTAAAAACAATAGATTAAAAAGGAGCGTGAAAGGTATCAACCCACTAAGTCAGGCTCAATCAGACAAAAATATTCAAAAAATAAGTACATATTGTTAACGTCATAGGTCCTACGCAGAGCTGTAACTTTTAAACAGTTATATCTTTTGCTTGATTTGATATCAAAGGAAATGTTGAGAGGTCTGGATAACTACATGTATGGAACCCTAGCTGAACTTTTTTTTAAATGATTATTAAAATATCTTAATTTTTATTGTAAGTAATCAAGTTAAATCGTTGTTAAAAAAACAGTTATGTGGGTGTCAAATTTCAATCCTCACATTATTTGCAGAAGCTTGGATTGGTCAATGAGCTTTCAGACAGTTAATTTTTCATTAAAGATTCAATACATTGGTATGAACATTTAGAATTGTATAGTTGTTCAAATTATACCTGTAAATGAGGGCAAAGTCTCATTTTGGTTAATACTGATAACCATATACATTTTGTTTGTATAATGTACATTTGTATACGTTACTACTATTCCTAGTTGATCTACAATTCACGTAAAACGTGTTTTGCTAAACTATTCATACGTTTTATAGCTAAAATATGTCATGGAATAACATAAAACTAAACAAAAGTAAATTTAGCAAGGTTGGTTGTGTTATAGGTATACAACATTCAGTCCCGTTCTTACGAACGATGAAAAAAGGAGAATATAGTGTAGATAAATATAATGTCTACGTATAGCTTTCATACTTGAATCAATGGAAGCGATAGTTGTATAAACTTGGTATCAAGGGCCAGCTGAGATTCTTTTTTTTTTAGATAATCAGTTATATTTAGATTTGAAATAGAAAATGTGTCTATTTCTATAGATCCGTATCATCGAGAACCAATTTGATCTCATATATCATTAAAGGTTGGTATATTTTTCAGCACAAGTCTTGATAGGTATAAATCTAACATGTTGTTATATCTTTATTGGATATACAGGTTATTGTGTTACAAGTACAACAATGTACAAGACTGTTATTGTGCAAATAATGAAGAAATCAAATAAAAGTTAACTCCAAACTAGTGCCATTATTTGAAATGCACATGTCCTTTAAACCAATTTTTTTTCCAATAAATTACAGTCAAATAAAAACTGTCACTGTATTGTTTGACAACTATGGAATAAATTTAGGTATACTCATACAAAATAAAAACTAAACATCCATCGTTGCGAATGAATATTAAATTTTTATTTGTTTTAAATTTAAACTAAAACATGTTAAAGTCAAATATTAAAACACGTTTAAAAAATTATTAATGTGTGTCATAGAAATAATTATCTTAAATAGAATTCTTATCTTTACTAAGATTTTACTTAACTCAGCTAGATATGTGTGAGTGATCTTCAACGATGAATCGCACACAACAGTTGACTATTCCTGTGATATTCAATATTACTAACAATCCGAAATTGTTGGTACATGGGATACTTTAAATGTTCAGAATAATTTCCTAAAAAATATTTTCATTGGATTATTTTTTTAATACATAAATAGCTATAATTGTTACTTCTATAATATTATGTCTAGTTCAGGATAAAGGTGATTTGAAATAAACATAAACATAAAAATAACAGCTGTGTATCATAAACCAATTATAAGATAACAAAACAAAACCATGTTGATTATTACATTTTCTGTATTTATTCTATAGTATGTTCCCTTATCTTGTTTTGAATAGTTGCCAAATATAATCGGAGTCCTATACCTTTATACATGTAGTGCAAATAACAAGTTTGTCTGCTGACCCCTACATTACTTTTCGTGATTAAATTGCAAATAGCTTCAAAAGCTTTTTTTATATCTTATCGAATCCTTGTTTTTATTAGAAATAATGATATGATATTATATTATCATGGTAAGGTTCTATGTATATTACTAAATAAGTGTCTACTTATATAATAGAAAGGCTTTTTAATTAAAGAACACATTCAAATCTGAACAATATTTTACGATACAGACAAGCATTTAAAATATACATTAAAAGAGGGACGAAAGATACAAAAGGGACAGTCAAACTCATAAATCTAAAACAAACTGACAACGCCATGGCTAAAAATGAAAAAGTCAAACAGAAAAACAATAGTACACATGACACAACATAGAACACTAAAGAATAAGCAACACGAACCCCACCAAAAACTAGGGGTGATCTCAGGTGCTCCGGAAGGGTAAGCAGATCCTGCTCCACATGTGGCACCCGTCGTGTTGCTTATGTGATTACAAATCCGGTAAATAGTCTAATCTTAATCTTAGTCTAGTCTTAAATTTCCATCAAAACATAATCAAAATTGCTGACAAATGATTCATTAAAACCTCTCAGTTAGGTTATGACAAATATACATACATCAATGTCCGTATCAAGTTTATATTAGTAAAACCATATATAGTCTTTAGATATAAACAGGGCGTCTTTCATTTCCTGTCAGGCCGAACTCTATTGTGAAATTGTCATTCTCAAATAAAAATATTTAATCTTATGTTTCTAAACAATCAATCGAAGTGCTAATGTGTATATTTATGATTAAATTTAGTTATAAATGGCCACTTTAATTTGATTTACATCATTTGAGAAGTTTCAACCTCAGATAATAAACTACTGTTCACAATCTATTATTTATTTCAATTTTTTTGTTGTTTTGTTCAGTAAAATAACAACTTCTGCCAAATCTAACAGCAGGCTGATCATGTCTAAATGAATTGCAGGCAAATTGTTCGAACATATTTCTGCATTCGAAAAGACAGCAGATTGACTTAATATCTTGAGATGACTTTCACGCTTATTGTTCAGTCTTTTTAAAACTGTTCAATTCAAGTTCGCTGCCTTTTAAATTATAATTTAAATTTTTTTTGTTCACAAACTAGCAAACGGATATATATGATAAAAGATGATGTGGTACGATTGCCAAACGAAACAACACTCCACAAGAGACTAAAATGACACAGAAATAATTAACAACTATATTTCATTGTACGGCCTTCAACAATGAGGAAATGCCATACTGCATAGTCAGCTTTAAAAGGCCCCAAAATGACAATGTAAAACAATTCAAACGACAAAACTAATAACTTGTTTTAACATAAAACTGTACTTGCTTTGTACAATCAAGTAGTCTATATATATATCCATGTCAATGCATGTGATTCAGGATGTTTTACCTTTGCGGAGCAAAAAATACCCCCAATTTTTGGTGAGGTTCGTGTTGTTCAGCTTCTATTTTCTTTGCTGCGGTTTGTGTACTGTTTATCTTTTCGTCGTTTTTGCCATTATGACTGTCATACAAGTGAGAGGTCTAGCTAGCTATAAAACCAGGTTCAATCCTCCATTTTCTACATATTTAGAAAAAAGTAAAAACACAAAAATACTGAACTCCGAGGAAAATTCAAAAAGGAAAATCCAAAACCAAAAGGCAAAATTAAAAGTCCAAACACATCAAACGAATGGATAACAACTGTCATATTCCTGACTTGGTACAGGCATTCTCTAATGTAGAAAATGGTGGATTGAACCTGGTTTTATAGCTAGCTAAACCTCTCACTTGTATGACAGTCGTATCAAATTCCATTACATTGTCAACGATGCATGAACAAAACAAACATACTCAAAGAGTAAAAAATGTCAAAAATAGGGGTACAGCAGTCAATATTGTGTTACCATCTTAATATCACTATAAAAACAACAAATGTAACGAAGAAGCACAAATGCATACATCAAATTTAACATACTCATTTTGTATTTCTTATACGACTTAATTTATCTATGTAAAGTCTACCCATAAAGGATAGAAGGTTTTCAGTACTGTTGTAAAATTGCGCGTTTGAAATTCGCACAGGTAGATATAAAAATAATTTTGTCGTTCAAAGTATGACGGCATACATAAATGCAGAGTCACGTTAATTAGATATAACAGAAAACAGATTTAACAGTAAAAGTAATAATAATTAATTAAATAATTGTGTGGTTTAAAGTATGAAGCAATACATAAGTACAGTTTCACGTCAGATGTATATCATAAAAAAACAGTAGTATTATAGTATAAAATAGTTTAGTCATTCATAGTATGTCAAGATCCATAAGTAGAAGTAATATTAATAAATGAAATAATTTTGTCGTTCAAAGTATGATGTTTTACATAACCACAGAGTCATTTCAAAAGAATATCTCAAAAAACTGACTTAACAGTACAAGTAATATTAATAAAGACAAATGAATTAATACTATTACACGTTATTAAGATGATAACCAACGTCAGTACGCAAAATCTATACTTCAAGACCATCTTGTATTAATTGTGAAGTTGATACGGAATATTTATCAACAAGCTCTGGGTATCTTCCGATGAACTTTTTTAGAAAAAGGACGAAACGTTCTTTGACATACCCCTGGTTCATCAACTTTCTGCTCAGACACTGGTGACGTTTTACAAAGTCTGAATAAGAGCTGCAAGCTCTTGAAAACTAATAAGTTGGGAAATGTATATTCCATATGCAGGTGAAGTTGGTATATTACTACAAAGGTGGGGGAAATTGATAATTTCAAAATTTAAATCGTCTCGTTTGTCATAGATTCTGGTACAGAGATGACTGTGTATGTCAAATTCGAGGTATAAGTCTAAAAATGAGGCGGAGGAAGCCGTGTCTGTGGTCTCTTTAATTTCTAGTTCTGGTGGGTATATTAATGGAACCCAATCAGAAAAGTTCGGATTGTTAATGGAGAGAACATCATCAATATATCTGAATGTGAAATTAAATAACCTGGCTTCTTTGATCTTCTTGTTTTTGACAAGTGTCTGAAGGAACTCCGATTCATATGAAAATAAGAAGAGGTCGGCAAGGAGAGGCGCACAGTTCGTTCTCATAGGAATGCCGACAATTTGTTGAAAAAGTCTACCTCCAAATTCAACAAATATGTTGTCAATAAGAAACTCCAGCATACTGATCACTTGTTCCTCTGTGTAGTATGTTTTACCCTTTTGTTCCTTATTAACAAAATATGCCTTATGGTATCCCAAAGTGATGAATTTATAGCGTATGCTAACATTTTTATGATGAAAAGCATTGTGGATTATTTCTTTTAGACGGTTTTTCAATTTCACATGGGGAATGGTTGTATACAAGGTTAAAAATCAAAAGTTTTGATAGAACTAATTTCAGAAAAAGACCGATATTTAAAATTATCCAGAAGTTCTTTAGAGTTTTTAAGAATCCACATATGGTTAATACCACTACGTGAGTAAATAGTTTCACAGTATATCTGAAGACCCTTTTTAACTGTGCACAGAATTTTAGTCAATCTAATAGACAATTCTTTAGTAAAACAAGCAGATGAGCCGGCAATGTACCGTTGTTTGTACGGAATTTTGTGAAGTTTAGGTATCCAATACAAACAAGGTAAGTCCTCCGATTTGTTGTTCAATGCAATGTTCATAGAAGCCATGAAGGACTTACGATTCGCCAAAATCTCATCCTTGTCAAATGATATGATTTTGTATGTGGGATTACCTGAGTGCTCATTTATTCCTAATTCTTTTATGAGGCACTCGTAGTAATACGATTTACATATAAAGACAATATTATTTGAAGCTTTGTCCGCAGGAACAACAACATACTTATCTTGAAGAGATGATAGACATTTTACAGCCTCTTTGTCACTGAAAATGGACTTAGGTCGATCATTCACACAGTTTTTCAACTTATGAATGCGACGTTTTATAAGAGACCTGATTGTTTTGACCCATTCTGACAAAGTGTCCAGTTGAACATCTTCACGCTTAGCCCATGCTCTGGCGTAGTTCTCAATGGAATCCATAATTATTTTGAAGTTATGGTTCCAATTGATGTGTTGGGGTTCTCTAAACTTAGGACCACGAGAAATCACCTTTCGGAGATTTTCATGTTGAATTATGTTTAGATCCCCAATAATAACATGACCACAGGGGCTGTAATTGTAAGGAGAGTGGGAACAGTCACATGTCAGAGGGTTATTTAGGTATTGTTCTAAATCAAGGTCCTGTAATGCTTGTTTATAGTTAAATATTTTGGGTGCAATGGTTTTGGTGTAACTGTAGGATACAATAGGAACAGACTGATTTTGAAAATAAATAGGAATTTTAGATGTTACCTCCTTGTGATGTAGAACGTTGCTGATGTTGATTGCATCGATTCCTCTATTGGTAAAGTGAACAGGAAGGAATTTCCTCTTTTCCTCATGTAAAGGTTCCGATCTTACTGGTTTAAAGAGACGGAAAAGAGCTACATCACAAATTATACTGACAAGTCTGTATATTGGAGAAAATGTATTGGTGCCTCTTTTGTCAAGTGCATAATCTCTCAAACATTTTAGAAAATTAACCGGCAGTGAAAAAAGAATAGTTCTAATGTAATGTAACCCTAACGGATGATGTAGATGAGAAAGAAGGTCATCAAAGCTTCCAGAGGCCGATCTCGATTTGGAAGACTTTTTTACATTAGGCCGATGGTAACGTTTTTGTCCATGACTACGTTGGTTTCGTAAGGTAGTATTAAATAAACTCATTACATTAACATCACTACAGGCTGGACTTGACAAATTTCCTACTCCTTTGACATTATCATTGCAACCATATGACATTGCAGTACCTAGTTCCCTTATCCAGAAATTTTCTCTATCTAAATCTAGAAAATGACTGTACCAAGTCAGGAATATGACAGTTTTTATCCATTCTTTTGATATTGCCTTTTGATTTTGGAATTTCCTTTTTGAATTTTCCTCGGAGTTCAGTATTTTTGTGTTTTTACTTTTTATAAACTACTTTATGCATGCACCAATGACAAACACAAGACACAAATGACATTAGAAAATTCTTCCCATGACTGTATTGCTTGTTCTTAATAAATGATTGGAAAATTTTGTCAATGTTTTTTCATCCAGTACAAATCAAGTCATGACTTCAGTTATTTTCTGAAGCAGCCTTTTAGTATACTAAAAATAAATTTGTCATTCAATAAGGATATAAATTATTCAGAGTGCAACGGTAACCATATTAATAATCTTTTTATACATTGACTTGTGACATGAATGGAGAGTTGAGTAATCGGTACTCATACCACAACTCTTACTTATTTAAAGCTGATCCTGTTATTGCAGGAGGCTTGTTTATTTAATATACAGCAATCAGAAATTTGCATTGGTAAGGAAATACAAATAGAAGAGTTATTTAAAAAAAGAGACTTTCAATTCATGACGTATATTGATCGATTTTTGTTTGCTAAACTTACTTAAGTTAGTAACGTATTTAAACTTTCAAACCATCAATAAAGTGATTCTTAGAAATATACAAACATCATATCCGGGATATGTATGTGAACTGGTATAACTATATTCATAGTTTAAGTTTAAATATGTCCTTGTTGACTTCCCTGTAGGCCGCTAGTTTTAAAAACATGAGATTTGTCATTACATTACAGTACGACGGAATAAGTGCTTTGTTTTTGCAGATTAGTTATATCAGAATGTAACACCCTAATGCTCATATATAATCCTACGTATACACACTAAAACAACCTTTGAGTCATAATTAAAGATACATGTAGTTCCGATCGTTTAATTGAAATGAATAAATCAAATCAACTACTTGTATATTATATATCAGTATATTTGATTATTTTAGAAGTTCTGATCACACGATCACGATTAAAATTATATGAAATTGACTGATTGTCTCTGTCTGTCTTTGGTTTTACATGGCATTAAAAGGAATGTGGCATATCGAATTGTTAAAAAAAATTACAGACTACGTAAAAAAAATAGGAATAGGTTTTCACACTTTGTGATGCTTGCATGTTATACACTGTAACCAAGACAATAACAATCAAAACCAAGGAGTAAACAAAGACTCACAAAACCAAAAACTAAGACAATAACAATCAAAACCAAGGAGTAATCAAATACTCACAAAACCAAAGACTAAGACAATAACAATCAAAACCAAGGAGTAAACAAAGACTCACAAAAACAAAGAACATTTACATCAACAGTTATCAATAATAATTAAGAAACAAGACGAACTCCACAAAAACCGGGAGCTAAATCAGGTGCTCCGGAAGGATAAGCATTTCCTGCAACGTATACATCACCCGTCGTGTTATTTCTTTGTTCAGTTCGATAATTATGGTAAGTTATCATGACTGACGAAGAATATCAGATATGATTTCTGACAAACTTTTGTCATAATAGGCAATCAGCTCATTCTTGAGTGATGACCTTAGTTTGAGGGATTCAAAGCCCTGTCTTAGCAACTTTTGAGAAACAGTATTCCTCCCATGACATTGATATCCTCGTCGGTATATTTTCACATTGACTTTGTATATTTTTCACAAAGTAAGCTGAATGCCAGCTAAAAACTAGATATTGTTACACAAATGTGTAACATAGTATATGATATGTTTTCATGTTGAGCAGTGTCTGTGGAGAAAACAAAGGTTAAGAAAAAAGAATGACGGGTAACACCCAAGAGAGTCGAATGATTGGAAAGCTCCACATGACCGTTATTACCGGGTTAAAGGATAATCCTTGACTTTGTATGGTACACCACCTTAAAAGTAATATCGTAAGTGAACCTTTTTTTTCTATATCAAATATTAAGATTACTTATACGATTGGTAACGATTAAGCTTATCTGAAAATGTTTCTAAATTACTTAAAATGCATTTCTAACAAACAAAATCAATTCGGTGAACAATGGAAGATTCACACCTTCTATTGTTAACTTATCAAATAGATGTCACAATTTCCGGAAAATGTATGTACTTTGTATCATTTTGAACCAAATATAAACATGAATGTAAACTTCCTGCGAACTCAACTTGTAATATTATCTTCAAAAATGTTCATATTCTAACTGATGGATTGATATCAATGGAATAACAAAACGTATATATTAATTAGGAATATGACAGTTCTTGTCCATTCGTTTTTGATGCGTTTTGTTTTTTGATTTTGCCATGTGATTATGGACTTTCCAAATTGATTTTCCTCTGAGTTCAGTATTTTTGTGATTTTACTTTTTAGACTGCCTAAGGTATGCATTTGTTCTGCATGTGGTGGCCGGGGGAGGGATGGTGGTCTGTTAAGGTTTCCAAATTTTAAATATCAGTATATTTACTTCGATCAGACTGCTTCTAAGTAGCAGCATGACAGGTAAAACAGGGCAAAGTTTGTTTGCAATTCTTAAGTTCTGTTCCAAATCAGAACTGTTCAAAACTATTATAAAGTAGCACTGTCAGAATCATTTATAGAGAAGAACTGTTCAGACAAGTTCTATGGTAGAACGATAACATTATGTTAAAACTGACATTAACTAGTGCAGCTGTGATCTTGATAGGGATAAGCTAAGGTTGATACTAATTTCAAAGCTATCAACTTAAATAACTCTTTTTGGGCTTGTTATTAGAAACTAACAAAACTTTTGAATAGACTTATAAAGAAGGGGTATATTGACGATGCTGTTGTCAGGTCATTAAAGATTGCATATTTTGGCGTCAATATTGATTCACGTATAGGGTCTGTGCATCGGAACTAAACACATGTATTCAAAAACCAGTTTTTGCCATGACATGGGTTATGTTCTTTTAGTATATCTCTTTATCCCTATACCTCTAGTCAATGTAGAAAAGTAAACGCATAACAATACGTACATTTTAAATTCAATTCAAGAGATGTCCGAGTCTAATGTCAGAAGATGTAACCAAAGAAAATAAACAAAATGACAATTATGCATAAATATCAACAGACTACTAGCAGTTAACTGACATGCCAGCGGCAGACTTCAATTAAACTGATTAAAAGATTATGATTCCATCATATGTAAACCAGGCAGAATCCTTCCCGTTAGGGGTTTAGTATCATACCATCATAACATGTATGAGAAGACCATAACCCGTGTCATGCCAACAACTGTTTTTTTTAATAAATGTGTTTAGTTCCAATGCAAAGACCCTATAAGTGAATCAATATTAACGCCAAAATGTGCAATCTTTAATGACCTGACAACAGTATCGTAACTGTATCCCTTCTTAATAATTCTATTTAAAGGTTTTGTTAGTTTCTGCAGTGAATACATTGTACTGACATTTTTGTGCTTTATAAAGAATATTTCCATAAAAATTGGATGTGAAATACCTAAACGTATAAGAAGTCTGAATGTTGAACACTATTTAAGAATGATGTCCTTATACCGATGATAACAGTTAGTAAATGTTTTCACTAGTTTGTGATATCGAAAACCCTTGTGTAATAATTTTTCAGTAATACATAAATTTCTCTCGTTAAAATTTAAAACATTGTTACAAACACGAGCGAATCGTACAAGTTGATATATGTAAACACCGTAAGATGGTGACAAGGGAACATCAACATCTAAAATGGATAATTGACGATAGGAAATGACAAACATGTTTAATCCCGCCGCATTTTTTGCGCCTGTCCAAATTCAGACGCTTCTGGTCTTTGTAAGTTTTGTATCATTTTAATTTCAGTTTCTTGTGTACAATTTGGAAATTAGTATGGCGTTCATTATCACTGAACTAGTATGTATTGTTTTGGGGACAGCTGAAGGACCCCTCTGGTTGCGGGAATTTCTCGCTACATTGAAGACCTGTTGGTAATCTTCTGCTGTTGTTTTTTCTATGGTCGGGGTTTTGTCTCTTTGACACATTCCCCATTTCCATTTTCAATGTTATCATACATTGATAACCAAAAGCTGGTTATTGGGTTACAAAAGTTAGTTCTAAAATTTCAGGAGCATATTTTTTTACCATTTACATTAGGTAATAATACACATATAATATCAATCAAAACATATCAAAAATTTATATAAAAAAGATACAATAAAACCCCTTAGTTCAGTTATGATAGAAATCAATACATCAACTTCCGTATCATGTTTTAACTTGTATTACCATATATAGTATTTATGAAATACACAAGGCGTCGTTAATTTCCTGTTCGGCAGACATCTTTACTAAGATATTTATAAACGTGCAGGCGAATTGATGTTAATATAGTAAAGAAGGTAAAAAAGGTAAGACTTTGTATGACAATTAAATACGTTTTTGCCTTATTCCAATACACCAACACTTAATATTCATGATGTTATGTTCACAAAATAACCCAACAAAGTTCTTGAGTGTCTTTTAGTAAATTATACTATTTCTTAAATGGCAATTTTGATAGTAACATCACCTGAAAATTTTGAACCTAAAAACGTTATGAAATGGTATTATATGGTTTTGATTAGTTTCTCTTGATATGATTATTAAACTGTTCGTCAAAATGACTTGCATTTCTGTTCACTAGTGTTTTTAGTGTATACAATATTTTATTATGAACAATACAAGTATAAATTATAAACACATTCACAATAACTCTTGCTTATTTTAATCTGTCTCCTTGTTTTTTTTTAGTGTACACAATATTTTATTATGAAAAATACAATATAAATTATAAACACATTAACAATAATATTCTTGGACAAGGGAACATATCTACTACTTACTCTGTTGATATCATGAATATTATTGATAAAAAAAAACAACGAAAAAATAATAGGTCTCATGGGAAACGTATCAATTGAAATCAACGAGTAAAACATCGTATAGATTATACACTTAATAATCTCCTATCTATATTAAAAAAATAATGGTAGGCATCAATTATTATGTCAACTGGGTCAAATACCCATAAGTAAATTACAAGATATTTTCATAGAGTGTGACACTATCTCATTCTTCAGCCCACTGTATGAATATTCTCGTATAATAACAGCATTTTTGCCATCATAAGCTGTTCCCACGTATCGACGAACCTGAAGATCATGAACGTCATTTTTTGAAAATTAAATATATTGGCAGAGGTATCGATTTTATCAACTTATCTAGTATATTTAATGACTCTACCGTTTAAAACTGTATACCTCCCTATTTTGATAATATAGAACCACATATAATTTCTTACACATACAAAAAACCAGCAGAAGTTTAATTTTTAATTATATGTCGGTTACATAAAAAGTAAAATCACAAAAATACTGAACTCAGAGGAAAATCAATTCGGAAAGTCCATAATCACATGTCAAAATCAAATAACCAAAACGCATCAAAAACGAATAGACAAGAACTGTCATATTCCTGACTTGGTACAGGCATTTTCAAATGTAGACGTGACTATAGATAGTAATGCTCCCGTAACTTGAAACTGTGAATCGTCGAAGTTTAGATATGTTCTCTATGGCCCTGTTATTACAGGGGACCTCAATATCGTCCAGGACAGAGAGGTTAAAAACTTTTTGAAAAAAGGACCAAAATATCGTCCTCTATCTAAAATAGATTGGAAAGAGTGTCGTGAAGTCACCAAAGATGCTCTTTCCTCATTTTGCAAACAAAGGTGTAAACGGGAAAAATCTGATAAAAAATCTCTTGATTCTTTTTAAATAAATGTATGGGTGTAGTAGATAAGAGAATATCCCATTTTGAAAATAATTTAGAAGTAAAAAATAGAGTACATTATACACCTATTTCCAGAATAAGAAATAAATTCCAAATACTTTCAAAGCCGTTTGTGTTTGTACCGGCCGACAAAACAACCAACAATGTGGTTGTGGTATGACGAAAATACTTCACGGACGTTTTAAAGAATGACATTTTAAATTCATCTACATTCAAGTCCATCCGCTTCACAGACAGTCATATAGTAAATAAGCATATCAAAACCACATCAAAGACTTCTTCTGAACATTTGAAGGTTCGTACTATGTATTGGCTACCCAAACTACACAAAAAAACATTTAAATATCGTTTCATCTCGGCCCCTAGTAAATGTTCTACAACTAATCTGTCAGTGCTCTTAACTAGTTCATTAAGTACTATCAAAGTGCTTATCATACACTATTGTAATAAAATATATAAACATAGTGGTATAAACCATTTTTGGAGTTTAAAAAATTCTTTGGGTGTTTCAGATAAATACCGGGCTTTTGATGGTCCTTTTGATTCTGTTAAAATTTTTGATTTTTCTACTCTTTACACTTCACTTCCACACTATCTTATTAAACAAAAGTTTTCCCATTTAATTAAATGGTCGTTTGGTAAAGCTGAATGTAGATATATTGGCTGCAAATAATTTAAAGCCTTCTTCTCTAATGAGAAAGGTAAATATGCTAGATATACTTACTGGAGGTGTGATGAGATGATTGAAGCTGTTAATTTTCTCCTTGATAATATTTACGTACGTTTCGGCAACAGAGTTTATCGACAGGTTGTAGGTATCCCCACGGCCACTAATTACGCCCCTTTAATATCAGACTTGTTTTTGTACTGTTACAAATCACTGTTTATGACTAAACTCAGTAAAGACCCGTCAAAATTTCAATTAATTGATAAATTCAACAACACTCACTGTTATTTTGATGAAATTTTTTCGTTAATAATCAAGAATTTTCTCATTATACTGCTGAAATTTACTCCAAGGAACTTACTTTAAATACATCTAATGTATTCGGTAATAACTGTCCTTTCCTGGATTTCAAACGGGAAACTACACACTAAAATTTACGACAAAAGAGACGAATTTTCGTTCCCTTTTGTTAATTTTCCATTTTTAAATGGTGATGTTCCTTTGGCACCATCTTACTGTGTTTATTTTTCACAACTTGTTCGCTATGCCCATGTCTGTTGTGACGTTTTTGATTTTAACGAACGCAACCTATGTATTACTGGTAAATTATCAAACCAGGGATATCGTTACCATAAATTACATGTACTTAAAACCTTCACTAAATTTTTCCATAGATATAAAGATCTGGTTTTGAAGTTTAGTTGTACCTGTAGAAAACTTATTTCAAACGGGATAGCACATCCTCATTTTTACGGAAATGTTGTTATCCGCGCCCGGAAATTTAAAAATGATTCATGTAAACTTGTTGCTCCTTTAAATAAACTTATTCGAAAAGGTTACCTATTCAACACTGTAATAAGATCATTGAATATTGTTTTTAATGGTATACATATTGATTTTGATATCAGTAGATTAAAAGCTAACTAAATATTACTCGTATGTTATATACATATACATTTTCATGGATCTACAATATGTCGATACCTGTAACTTGGCATTGCACAAGGTCATATTTTTTCTCTGGCTGTTTATGACGTCTTTACACTAAATCCATTGTATGTTGAATGTGTACGGATTGAGTGTTTAGTCTTAGAGACATGGTTTTTTTGTAAGTTGTAAGTGGCTTTAAACTAGCTGTCAGATAACTGCGAGTATTCTCTGATCTGTTTATTGTGTCTTTTTGTGTCGGGATGTATAAGAACCCGGGCACGTCCACTTTTATTTGTTTGTCTATCTGATGAGTTAAGCCTTTTTCAACGGATTTTTAAAGTTTGTTTCTTGTGTTGTACTGCTATTCCACTGTCCCATGTTAGGGGGAGGGTTGGGATTCCGCTTACATGTTCAACCCCGCCACATTATTTATGTATGTGCCTGTCCCAATTCAGGCGCCTGTAATTCAGTGGTTGTCGTTTGTTTAAGTGTTACATATTTGTTTTTCGTTCATTTTTTTTACATAAATAAGGCCGTTATTTTTCTCGTTTGAATTGTTTTACATTGTCTTATCGAGGCCTTTTATAGCTGACTATGCGGTATGGGCTTTGCTCATTGTTGTAGGCCTTACGGTGACCTATAGTTGTTAATATTTGTGTCATTTTGGTCTTTTGTGGATAGTTGGCTATCATACCACATCTCCTTTTTTATACTATAAATACATGATACACAAATGAATCAAAACTACATGCTCTGTTACATAACACTATTTTTTTTTATAGGAATTACAAAGTGTAGTGTACAACTACTCTACAATCTAACTATAGATTGAACGGATCTTAATCAAATGGAAGTGCCTTGTCTGAACAGAATTCAACTAAATCTAAAAATTGACTTCAAACCTTGATATGACATTTAAATTGATTGTCTTGTCTTTTTGAAATTCAAAAAAGCCGTTTTTTTTAAAATTAAAAATAATGGTGTGGCACAAATGTTATGCAAACCTGACACTCTTGATCTTGTTGTAACAAATCATCCTGACAGATTTATGACAGTTTAAACCTTAGACGGACTCTTGCACAATGTTTTGTTAAATGTTATGCGTGAAAGAGATATATTCTATAAATGGAAACAGTAAAAACCGCTGTGTATTGAATAATTTAACGCATGTTATTTCACCAAATTGATAGTTTCTTTGTTATAATTAGTCACTTCTGTTCTTTTTCAATTCTAAAGTTGAAACGACCAATTTGGAACTTAACACTATAAGTATATGTTTGGTTGTAACCATGGAAAAAGAGAACTTATGATGGAATTGGCATACAAGTAAGAGGTTAAGAGATATAATATCAGGTTAAATCCAATATTTTCTACATTGATAATGCCTGTACCAAGTCATTTTGTCATTTTTCCTCGTATTTTTGTGATTTTACTTTTGACCTACTAAACTTTTTGTAGCATGATATTATCAAACACATTAGATATTTCAAATTCATTAGCATATTTGTATTACCGTGTTATATATGATTGTAGGTAATTATTTCATTGCGATGGCAAATCAACCACATAACTTATCAGAATGGCAGTTGCATTGTGTTTTGAAGAGAGCAAGTCTGTTTCAGTATTATGACAACTTTATCAAAAATGGTAAAGTATATTGCATTAAAATATTGAAAACAGGGTTTATAGGTACTTGGGGGTATTTGAAGAAAACAATACTTTACTGAGTGATTTAATTGGGCTTGGCTTAAATTTAAAACATCATAGTTATTTGATGCTTTTGATATTTGAATCATGATCATGATATGTTGTATACGTTTGTTCTTTAGTCTCTTGCTGCATACATTCTTTTTAACTTTCAAACATGTAAACACCGTTTGATGCAAGGAAAGAATATACAGGCGCACATTGTGGCTGCACAGTTTTCTGTTTACCTGATTTAAAACAAACTTTCTTTTATTATACGACAATGTAAGCAAACCTAAAAATGACATTGTAAAAGTGAAATCAATGTCCGTATTATAAGTTCCATACTAATAAGAAACAATTTCTCTACCATAATTAATGTTAATGTGTTCGTTGTACTATAGTGGCTTTGCCTTCTGCCAACATTCGTAATGTATATATCAGAATATATGGTAGTGTTCTACATCCATGCACCTTAAGTGGAAACTATTCTACAAATGATAAACCAAAGAACATGTTTTAGTTATGGGATATATACACAATATGTTTGTCCTATTTACAGTTATAAACTATATAGAGGGAGAAATACAGTTCAAAATTCGAGATATTCCATGTAAGAATCTCTTTGTACGTAAAGATTATATCTAAATATGTCACGCTGTAAATATTTCAAAATAAGTCAGGTTAAATGAATTAGTATATTGTACAGATGTTGAATAGAGTGTCATTTTTTTATTTAATATTTACAAAAATTTATTATCTCTAAATCAAAACCTTAATAACGATTATCTATAACGTGCATCTAAATATGCTACATGAACTTTAATCTTATTCCAGGAGAGTTCGATGTAATCAAGTTATCTGAGGCAGACGATGAACTCTTTAAAGACATAATGGAGAAAGTTGGAATGGCAAAGAAACCAATACATATTCGGCAGTTCAGGCACACTCTTCTTGAATGGGTTAAAGATCCAGGTATTTGTATGTGTGCATTATGTAGTGGTTACTACATTGTAATATGTTTATCAGAAGAAAACAAATATGCTAATGCATACATCTACCATTAGATTACAAAGAAAACTATTGAGCTGAATAGGAATCACAATGTTTAGCTTATCTGTCATATAGAAATGTGATTTCAAATACAGTCAGACTTTATCCATTATTTGATTATGTTTTAGATCTGGTTTTTAAGAATAAAATCATTTTCATATAAATAAAAAATAAAGGGAAAAAACTAAAAAGGAATGAAGCAACAAGAGAAAACACACACAACATACAAAGTATTTTATTTGTGAATTTTTTTTGCGCGCGCGCGATAATAAATAATCATTGGTGATGGTAATTAAACATCATTTAAGCAGCAAGCTCTGCAAACACTTAAAAACAGCTAACATTTTTTGGACACAGGTAATATAATAAAAAATGATAATATTTACTCAAAGCAATAAGGTTTATTTGCTAAAAGGAAAAATGAGAACCACCAAATTTTGCAATTAAATTCTGATAAATTGTATCAATTTCCATAAAATCTGTTTTTGCATAGAATTATTTGTGTGTGACTTGCAACTAGTTGAAGGTATTTCAATACTGACAACATAAATGTGTTATACTTTATTACGGAGCACGGACACTTTGAGATTTAATTTGACATGTACATTTGTTTTAAGGAAAGAATGAACATGTACCTAGCTACATACAGAAAGCAAATGTTGTTACATTTGTTCCAGATGAACACAGCTTGACGTCTTGTGAAGTATCTGGTGTATATTCTTCTCATTCAGAGTTGCAAAACGACGAACAAATTGAAGAACCGAAAAAACGAAAAGAAGCCTTGACAACTTGTGTAAGTCTTCAGGTTTAAACATCGTGATTTAACATCAATGTATAAAAGGCGATTTAAATGAATGGCTGTGGATTTACATACCATTGTTATAATTATCAGCTCGGATTACCTGTTTTCCGGTTTAAAAAATTTCAAATATGTAAACTAGAAGAAACTAGTATTACGGTTTGACTTGTTTTAGATTATCCTTGATATTTGGAAAATACTTATTAAGTTACAAATCAAAACGGGTGTTATATGCAGTACAAACGTGGGATCACTCCCAGTTGTATGTGGGGTTCGTGTTGCTAAGTCTTTAATTTTCTATGTTGTGTCTTGTATAGAAAATGTTGTGGTCTTTTTCTGTTTTCAGTCATGGCCTTGGCAGTTTTTTATCTATGATTTGGAATGCTCCTCTTCTATCTTTTGCCACTCTTTTATATACGACAAATTCCTTTAAAATAACATTTCTTCGTGTGTAAATCATGCAAGTTAAAAAAAACATTTTTTTTTCAGAAACCAGAGAAGACGGTAACACATCCACAACAAGACCCTAAGTCAAAACAAACACAGCGTGTTGTCAAAGGTAATACTAGTAGTAGTTTATTTTTTAAAGTAATATTGCATTTTCCTTATCTATCTCTTCATTAGTCAATGAACTGTTCGTCACCCTGTTCGTTCAATAAATATTTTTATAAAACGTTTCCTGAGTACTACTTAACAAAATGACTTACATTTATAACAGTTTCAAGATGAAATGAGTGAACACAAATCGGTCAGGAGCCTCCTTCTCACATTTTTTTCTTCATTTGATCAGGTCAGCTATGACAAGCATATAGCTTTTGTCATTGTCGAAAACATGTTCATATATCTTTCGTAATATAACCCAAACTCAGAATAAATGATAAAAAGGTTTTCTGTAAAAATAACTTGTATCTAGAAAGGTTAATTGATAGAGAAAAATCTGCAAAATGTCCAAAGATAACGTTCTCTTATTTGAAAAAAAAAAAAGAATACTGCTGAGGTGTACAGTATTATCAGCAGGATTTAGTTGCAGCTTTTAGTTCAATATGTTGTTTGTTTTTATAAAAGAGTGATTGGTAGCACAATAAAATCTTACTTTAAAGCAACACAAAGTTCAAACAGGTATGCATTTTTTTAAATAAGTGACTAGAAATGATGGAACGACCTTGATACATGCAAGGGCCGGTCTTTCAGAGGAAATCAAGTTATGTGAGGTACAGAGTGTACGACAAATGTAACAAAATGCGTAAACACTATTGAACCATGATTGACTTATTTTATCAGTAGCCAAATAGAACTTTACATACAATCGTCGGACCTTATATTCCAATTCACATGAAGCTGGTTCATCATATGTCTATATGTACAGATCACATAGCAGTGTTTTTTTTTTATTTCAGACCAGAAACAACATGGTCTTATTCCTAACTATGACGAGTTACTAAATAAAACAGTACTTGACAAGACGGTTCTGGATAGCTTGATTTCCAGATGTAGTTTGATGATAGAGGACAGAGAGGAAATTATAAAACCAACCACACAACGTAAACGTAACAGGGTTCTGCTCGATATCTTGGCTGAACGACCTTATGGTACATTGGAGGTATTCGTAGATGTTTTAAAAGAATCTAACCCACTCAACACTGACGTTCTAGAACTTGTTAGTAAAATGCAATGTGATGAAAGCCGTGATGAACATATAAGTTGGAATGACATAAGTAAGTTGTTTCAGTAGAAAATGTTACATTTCAAAATTTGAACGATTTACCTTGAAAATTACAAAAATATAAAAAAGAAGATGAGGTATGATTGCCAATGAGACAACTATCCACAAAAGGACACAAACATTAACAATTATAGGTCACCGTACGGCCTTCAACAATGAGCAAAGCCGATACCGCAGATTGTCAGCTATAAAAGGCCCCGATAAGACAATGTAAAACATTTCAATCGAGAAAACTAACAATCTTTCTTCATTTCTTGTGTCCATCATCATACAAACACGATTACACACGCAAACACTAATCTTAAAGCTATAATCAGAAAAGTGTGTTCAGCATTGTGTCACCTATTACCAATAAGTTATCATCACTTTTTAATGATTTACTAATTGCAGATTTATTATCATTCAAGGGTTCCTAATTTTCATATTTTTCGACGATATAGGTCACCTACAAAAATAATTGTTCACCGAATTATACATTTTCCGTAGGCTTGTGGTTTTAGTATAAACACAGGATGAATATTGTAAATCCTCGGAAATTGGTAATTTCACAATTTTAATGAATCTACAGTATATTCCAAAGTTGCTTTTGCAATAAATTGAGGTAAAGTATTTGAAAATGGCGTGAGACAACACTATCAGATACATTGTTACGTTACATTTATGTTGCTTATTAACTCCGACACCAAGTTCTCTTCGAAAATGAATGCGATAGTTCATTTTAAGTCATATTGTGTCATTCTACGAATTAACCTCATCAATCATATTTCACAATTTTAGATAAATATCTAACTTTTCAACTTCAATATGTAAAAAACTTTAAGAAATCAGCCAACTTCAAGACAACTGATAACATTTTTACGGGGGAAACACTTTTATTGTTTTCAACGTTAAAACGAAATAATAAGAAAAAACTAAAATTAGTAAGTTTTACTATTCAACCTGAAACATGCTAAACTAGTAGTAACGTATTTAACATGTTGATAAAGACATAAAATAGTAGAGTCAAATTTTGGATTACTCAATTTGTACATTCTCCTTTTGTCACTAACTTCTCTTATATTTCAGATATCCATGAACATGTCATAAAGCTACAAAAGAATTACTTGATGTTTGTCAATGATGTGGATTGTAGAACAGATATATTAGACCACCTTTATGAGACGGGTGTTTTAGATACTGAAGAAAAGGAGGAAGTTTATAATTATTCAATAACTCGACACGAGAGTAACAGACTTTTACTAAGCAAACTAGTCCACAAAGGTGAAGATGCATACGCGCAGCTTCTGGAAGCTCTTAGACGAGGACCGTATACTGAGTTTGCTTCTGCTATAGAGAAAACTGAGGTTTCAGACCTTGAAATACAGTGGTGTCAAATAGGTATTTTTAGATCATTTATTCAGCTGACGTTATGTTATCAATTGTTAGTATGATATTGCAAGTACATCTCAACTCAAAGTATTTTGAAAACATAGAGAAAAATCCCAAAAATATAAAATTACTGCTGTAAATATAATTCAAGTCAGAGTTAATGTTAATCTTATCATTTGGTCCATGTACTTTAAGTCGTTCAATCTTTTATTAGTTTATTATACATAAATAATTATACAAAAATAAGAAATCAATGAGGTTGTAAAATGTGCCTTTTTGTGCTTATCTGTTAAATGTTCCCATACAATAAGATGTGGTATGATTGCAAATAAGACAACTGTCCACAAGAGACAAAACAAATGACACAGAAATTACAAACAATAGGTACCCGTACGGTCTTCGACCATGAGCAAAGCCTAAACCGCATAGTCAGGCCCAGAAAGTACAATTCAAACGAGAAAATTAACGGCCTAATTTATGTAAAAAAATAACGAAAAACAAATATGTAAAACATGAACAAACGGCAACCTATGAATTATAGTCTTCTGACTTGGTACAGGCCCATACATAGAGAATATGGCGAGGTTAAACATATTACTGGATACTAACCATTCCATAACCTGGGACAGTAATGTAACATTACAACTTAAGAACGAATTATGAAAATTAGTTGAAAAGGGCTTAACTCATCAAATGGATAAAAATAAATAGTTATCAAAGATACAAGGATTATAATCTAATACGCCAGACGCGCGTTTCGTCTAAATAAGACTCATCAGTGACGCTAAATAGTACAAATACAAGTGAACGTGGCTGGGTATGTGTACATTCTAACAACAAAAAGACATTAAGTACAGATCCGATAGTTCTCGCAATAACTGACAACAAGTTTAGAGCCACTAACGACTAATACAATTTATCATGCATATAAGACATCATGGTTTTTTTTATTGTAGTTCCGATTTAAACACACTGTTGACTGCTCTACCCTTAATTTTGACTTTTTTTACTATTTTGTCACTCTCTTTTGTTCATGCATCAGAATATGTCTGTACTAAATACAAGTTAGGCCAGTAACAGTTGTTATTCATTCGTTTGATGAGTTTAAGCTCTTGATTTTGCCATTTGACTTGGAACTTTCCGTTTTGAATCTCCTTTGAGTTACTTTACTTATAAACAGTTATGTTTCAGTTTTATTTTGAAACGTACAAACGTCATATTGCATGATCTGTGAAAGAGTTAACTTTAAATCATTCAGTTTTGCATATTCCAATTGTTTCGTGTTTTTGTCCTAGTATATCTTCATTTGGGCTGCAGTCATAGAAAAAAAAAACATTTGTTGAGGGAGACTTCATAGAATCGAGAATAGGAATAGGGAATATTTTTAAAACTCAACAACCCGAGCAAAGAGTAGAACACAGCCGAAAGCCACCAATTACTCTTCAACACAACACTTAAACTTCACATACGGAAGCGGGCTTCAGCTGGTCCCTTCATAAAACTATAAACTAAGTCAGCGAACACGGACGTCAAAAGTAACTCCAGAATATATAAATGAACTAGCATTAAAACACATACAATCCTTATTCAACCAGAGGCTCTTGATTTGAGACAGGCGCACACATGCGGCAAGTTAAATCAGATATTTTGTCAGATCTTCCCATTACTTTCATTACTTGAATATAAAATCTTTTCATGTTGTAATGTTACGCTTCTGTTTAGGTTAAAGTAAAAGTTGGCGTCTGTTTAAACCTGCTGCAATGTTATACTTTTTTGTAAGTCTAAAGTTTGGTGTTCAGTGGTTGTCGTTTGGTGGTGTGGTTCAAACGTGCTTCTAGTTATCTTTTGTCAAAATATTAGACCGTTGACTTTCATGTATTAAATGTTCATAATTAGTCATTTTGAAGACTGTCGCAGTTTGCTGTTTGGTATGATCAAAGGCTCCATAGTGATGGTCGTGCGTTGGCCTATAATTGTAAATATCACATACATTGTGAGTTCGATGGAACGTTTGCACTCATACCAAATCTTCTTATTTATCATGTTAACGTATAAATTGTCCTTAAATTTAATTTAGATTTTTTGTTATAAAATTCATAAGATTTAACCAAGTATTAAGTCTATCGAAATAATTGTAATTCTCTCAAAATAAACAAATGTTGTTTTCGTATGTTTTAGGCATGAAGAAACACGTAGAGAGAGAAAAGGAAAAAGGTAAACAATATCGTATGAGTATGTTACAAGCGTTCCTTTTTGTGTAACAGGTAGAACAAGTTTCAAAGCAAAATAAAGTATATAGAATTCAAAAACAGTGTCTAGGTTCTAATGTATTGGAATAGTATGTGGACAATTTTGCTGTTTTCAAGTTCATATAACACAGGTTCGATATGTCAGGTAAAAATCAAGACAGTCATTGATGCTGAAAAAGTAATACGCTTCTTAACTACTATTATGTGAAGTGAAACTTCAAACTAGTATGTAAAACAATCATACATCCTGATAAATCTATGGTCGGTAAAACTTTTTGTTTATAACCCCGATTCAAGATTTCACAAGATTTGGCAGCACTTTCGCTATTCCATTATGTAAACATCAGTTTAAAAGCTAACTTGGTAACATACTTCAGTTAAATGGCAATTGCTTCCGGTTTACAATATAAACTATGTCTTATAATCGCTTATAAGCTTACAGTGAAACTGCTGTCTACAACAAACACACTGTGGAATGTTTTTATTTGATAGCAAGACAGGTGAACCTGTTTTCAATATTAAAATCGTAGATGTTATCATGTCTATAACAAATAAAATAAAACAGTTTTGTTTTAGATGTGCGTGTGTCTCATACCAACATACAAGAAATAGCACATGATGAAATTATCCCAAAACATATACTTGGTAAGTGCTATTTTGCAAAATACTGCTATGTTACATTATTTATCGTCTGTATCAAAACAAATTTTAGCGGCTCCCCAAAATTGCTAGCATTGGCTTTATTTGAAGTTTGGTGGTTTGTCTGATTGTCAATCATACAATAGCTCATAATTTTCATATCTATTTAAAATCTATCAACCAGAAGCTGACACACTGTTTGAATAAAAAGTGCTATGGAATTTATAACACTTAAACAATAGAAACAACCTGAAAACTTTGGAAAAGTTACTAAGTCGTAACTGGGTTGTTTATTGAAATTTTTAAAATGAGTATTTAAACGTCAAACGATATAAAAAAAAATTAAATAATTCTGATACATCACACTAAAGTAGGCTTTATGTTCTTTGAAAATATAAATAAAACACTAGTTTTTTTCTAAACGAAAGGGAATAATCCATCAGGCTTTTATTTCAAAAGGATTTTCTGACAAAAACTAAAAATAACGACTTTTGTCTCAACTTGATGACTTAGTACTTGAAATATTTCATTAATTTCTAATAATAAATGATATATGTTTCTCCAATCTATTCCGACTCCTAGAGTTGGACATTGACCAAGTCAAGAAACTGAATTTTAGTTAATCCTATGAGCATCACATTTAAAATGTCATAAGATATATAGGGATATAATATTTTTGAAATATACATCGATGTTACATGTAAATACCATTGTTCTTTCTTTTGATCTAACAATTAACATAACTGTTTGACTAATTTAAATTTCGGTCTATTTCTGAAATTTATTCTTAAATACTTTTGATTTAATGACTGAAATTTCTAGTACTGAAAAATGGCTGACATTTTCAGTACTGTATACACCTTTTCCTCAACATTACTTAAAATGATATTAAAATCAATGTACTCAATAGGGTTGTTTCCTAAAAGTACTGTTTATATAGCGGCATTTAATGTACTGATCGGTAATGCTTCATAAAAGTACTGTTTATATAGCGGCATTTAATGTACTGATAAGTGATGTTTCCTAAAAGTACTGTTTATATAGCGATATTTAATGTACATGTACACGCTAGTCAAATTGTTGGTAGTGTATAAAATGTTTAGAGGCTTAATGTGTTACAGTAAAAGGCTAAATGTGTTACAGTAAACATTTAATGATCAGTTAAAATGATATTGAAAGACCTTCGAAGAAAAAAGGATATTGAAATTCCCGAGTCGGAAGAGCAAGGAAATTAAAACAGACCTTTCTGTGGAATTAACTTTTTGTGGATTCTTATAAATTCCATATATAACTTTTTGACTAGTTTAAATCTCGGTCTATTTCAGAAATTTATTCTTACATGCTTTTGATTTTTTAACCCTGTATTCTAACATTGACCATGTAAATTTTAAAATCGTTTGTTTGCACATTGAACAACAAATGTATCTGACGTATAAAGTTTTCTGACGTCAGACACTCAAAGTAATGAATGTGTTCGTAGATAGTAGATGTTGTTGTGTTCTGTTAAATTGTCCCTTTTAAAATTGTTTTACGATGATGACTGATGTACCCATATTTTGAATATTTTATTTATTGTGTTTGTTTATTTAACGCATCAATGTAAATATAACTGAATTTAGTAATTGTCATTGAAATGAGAGGGTTAGCGCTATAGAACCAGGTTTAATCCCCCATTTTTTACATTTGAAAATACCTGTACAAAGTCAGAAATATGACACCTCTTGTCATTTCGTTTTTGATGCGTTTTGTTATTTGATTTTGCCTTATGAGAATGGACTTTACGAATTGATTTTCAGTATTTTTCAGTATTTTTGAGATTTTTCTTTTTAATGTCAATATTTACCTAATCATTGAACTTTCAATGTCTTACAAAACGACAAAAACCGAAGAAAAGAAGAACAAAACATGCGCAAAAGCCCAATTCACCTGCATTGGACTAGTTTAAATATATTCGACTTAATGGACAGTTAAACCATTTCGCAGACTGAAACATAAAAAAAATGTGAGTTAATTGGATTTGAGACGAACTATTTATAATTAGTTTTGTCCAATAACAAATTAGAACTGTATTTTTGTGATTTTCAAAAAGAACAAAAAATAATATTTTTGTTTATTTAAGTAGGTAATTGCCTCTCTCCTCTTTCCCTTTTAATTATGGCTCTCCGTATTTTATAAGCATTTGATTTTCATATAATTAGTTCCCGAGCATATCTTTTAGAGACTTTGACTGTAGAAATGCAAATTTGGAACAGCAAATTGTTACCGTTTGAGTTAGTGAAAAAAGCAATGGAAAATGAGAGTATATTAAATAAAGAAAGGTGTACACATCCGCACCCTTCAAATAATTGGTGCAAGAGATTTTGATTTCCAGAGAGCTTTGATCTCTTGTTTAACTAGTCCGAATAGGGTCGTCCGACGTATCTTAGTTAAACATTATGCGTTGAATAACAAATAAAAAATGCACGAACTGTAGAGTAAACTCAGTCAAATATGTCAATATTTTTAAAGCCATACTCTCTATCCATTAGATCATATTGATGTTTCGAAGTAGATAAGGTACAAATAACTAAAGATTTGGTAGGAAAACTGACATTTTAACTATATTAGTTTAACTATATGAGACTAGTCATACAAGATAATCCAAATTTGATTACTTTGTGTCTGCAAGTTCAAATTGTCAATCAGTTATAATTCTTATGTGTACAATCAAACTAAATTATGGAATAATTTGTTTTAAATGAGTTTTTGTTATACTTGTAGATCAGTTTGAACGACGCTTGAATCAGTGGAAAGTTGATGACGAACAATTTGTCCATATTACAGCAGAGAAAAAAGTGATGGAACATATTTTGACAGAAAGTACAGTTACAATTGTTGGAAACTCAGGGACTGGAAAAAGTTTTCTGTCACGTCATGTTGCATTAACGATGATGAAACAAGGCTATATCATAATTCCATGTGATAACCCTGGTGATATAAGACAATGGTTTAAACCAGGAAGGAAAACATTATTTGTAGTTGATGATGTTTGTGGTCGGTATATTCTTAACCAACAGATTTACAATGATTGGAAACAAAGGCTTGATCACATCACATCTCTTCTCCAAGACAAATGTTGTAAAATTATGGTTACTTGTAGGTTAGATGTATATAAAAACGACCAGTTTGGCAAACTGTCTATTTTCCAAATATGTACTATTGACTTAAGCTCGGCAGAATTTAAACTAAATGCAGCTGAGAAATTGGATTTAGCTGAAGTGTACTTCAAGGACAATGCTAATAAAGTTACGGAATTGTCAGAAAAGTATGAATTTTTCCCACTTTTATGTAATTTGTACCATAAACAACATTCTCAGAAACATGTAAACATCAGCGATTTTTTCAGCAATCCATTTGGTATTTTTCAAAATGAACTTGATGACTTGTATAGTGAAGGAAAGGCTGGTAAAGTTAAATATTGCAGCTTGGTACTATGTGTTATGTTTAACTACACATTAGGTGAAGAAAACTTAAACACTAAAAATATGAAGATAGGGACAGTCCTTGGAGATTTATTTGAAGAATGTGAACTGAACAAAGGGACCCCAGTAAAACGTTTACAGAAATCACTTGAAACATTTGTAGGTACCTATGTGGTCAAGGAAGTTAGCACATATAAAATAATCCATGATAAATTGTTTGATTTTCTAGCCAGCTATTTTGGGAAGAAGATGTTACAGCTTTTTATTGATCATGCTAATCCTGAGTTCATTAGCGAACGATTTATATGGAAGGCAGCAGATAATATCGATACAGATATAGAGTTTGCAATAGGAATACCTGATAAATTTATCAATAGATATATAGATAGACTGATAAAGGACTGGGAGAATGGGTTTATAATAAATGTATTTAGTAATAGAAATATGAATTCTCGCAATTTTACAGAAAAGTTCATAAGCTCTGTAAATAAATTGGATCAGCCAAAGCAAGAAGAACTTGCTTCCACAGAAGACATTGAATTAAAAGTAACAGCTCTTGACACGACTTGTATTTGTGGTCTTGGTAACCTTGTAGAGTGGTTAATAAGTAGGAACAGTGACATTAATCATTGTGGAGAGATTGGTTTTTCCCCTTTGCTTTTTGCATGTGTAAACGGAGATGTTCATGTTGTTAAAGAACTGTTTCAACATGCTGCAGATGCTAATCAGTGTGACAATGACGGTCATTCACCTCTGTATATAGCCAGTCATGAAGGACATGTTGATGTTGTTAAAGAGTTGATCCAACATTCAGCAGACGTCAACCAGTGTAACAATGATGGTGAATCACCTCTGTATATAGCCAGTCAGGAAGGACATGTTGATGTTGTTAAAGAGTTGATCCAACATTCAGCAGACGTCAACCAGTGTAACAATGATGGTGAATCAACTCTGTATATAGCCAGTCAGAAAGGACATGTTGATGTTGTTAAAGAACTAATACAAAATGCAGCAGAAATTAACCAAACCAAGAAAACTGGTTCATCCTCTCTATTAATAGCAAGTCAACAGGGTTACTTCAATGTGGTTAAAGAACTTTTACAACATTCACCAGTGGTAAATCTATGTATGAATAATGGTGCATCACCTTTGCTGGTAGCAAGTGGGAAAGGACATGTAAATATTGTTAAACTACTGTTACAACATTCATCAGATGTAAATCTGTGTAGTAATACTGGTACTTCACCTTTGTATCTAGCAAGTCTAGAGGGACAGCTGGATGTTGTTAAAGAACTGCTACTACATTCAGCTGCAATTAATCAGTGTAACAATGATGGTGAATCACCTTTGTATCAAGCCAGTCTTAAGGGAAATGTGGATGTTGTAAAAGAGCTCTTACAACATTCACCAGACGTAAATAAATGTAGTAATGATGGTGTCTCGCCTTTATCAAGAGCTTCTTATTTCAACAAGACAGAGGTTGTAAAGGTTCTTCTTCAGTGTGATGGGATTGATATTAATCTGTGTGGTAAAGATGGACGTTCTTCACTTTTCTGGGCAAGTCGTTTTGGTCATATTGATATTGTGACAGAATTGCTACAACATACAGTAGAAGTCAATAAGTGTGACAATGATGGTACTTCACCTCTGTTCAATGCAAGTGCATATGGACATGTTAATGTTGTTAAAGAACTAATAAAACATTCAGCAGAAATTAACCAAAATAAGAATAATGGTGCATCCTCTCTGTTAGTAGCAAGTCAGCAAGGACACGTTGATGTTGTTAAAGAACTTTTACAACATTCACCAGAGGTAAATCTATGTATGAATAATGGTGCATCACCTTTGCTGGTAGCAAGTGGGGAAGGACATGTAAATATTGTTAAACTTTTGTTACAACATTCATCAGATGTAAATCTGTGTAGTAATATTGGTACTTCACCTTTGTATCTAGCAAGTCTGAAAGGACAGTTTGATGTTGTTAAAGAACTGTTACTACATTCAGCTGATGTAAACAAATGTGATAATGATGGTGTATCACCTTTGCTGGTAGCAAGTGGGAAAGGACATGTAAATATTGTTAAACTTTTGTTACAACATTCATCAGATATAAATCTGTGTAGTAATATTGGTACTTCACCTTTGTATCTAGCAAGTCTTGAAGGACAGCTTGATGTTGTTAAAGAACTGTTACTACATTCAGCAGATGTCAATAAATGTAGTAATGCTGGTGATTCTCCTTTATCTATAGCGTCTTATGTTAACAAGACAGAGGTTGTAAAGGTACTTCTACAGTGTGATGAGGTGGATATTAATCTATGTGATGAAGATGGACGTTCTCCACTTTATTGGGCAAGTCAACAAGGACATATTGATGTTGTGACAGAATTGCTACAACATGCAGTAGAAGTCAATCAGTGTGACAATGATGGTACTTCACCTCTGTTCAATGCAAGTGCATATGGACATGTTGATGTTGTTAAAGAACTAATACAACATTCAGCAAAAATAAACCAAACTAAGAATAATGGTGCATCCTCTTTGTTAGCAGCATGTCAACAAGGATATTTTAATGTGGTTAAAGAACTTTTACAACATTCACCAGATGTAAATCTATGTATGAATAATGGTGCATCACCTTTGCTGGTAGCAAGTGGGAAAGGACATGTAAACATTGTTAAACTTTTGTTACAACATTCATCAGATGTAAATCTGTGTAGTAATATTGATACTTCACCTTTGTATCTAGCAAGTCTGGAAGGACAGCTTGATGTTGTTAAAGAACTGTTACTACATTCAGCTGATGTAAACAAATGTAATAATGATGGTGTATCATCTCTCTATATAGCCAGTCAGGAAGGATATATTGATGTTGTTAAAGAACTGTTACTCTATTCACCAGACGTAAATAAATGTAGCAATGATGGTGTTTCACCTTTATCAAGAGCTTCTAATTTCAACAAGACGGAGGTTGTAAAGATACTTCTTCAGTGTGATGAAATGGATATTAATCAATGTGATGAAGATGGACGTTCTCCACTTTATTGGGCAAGTGAAAAAGGACAAGTTGATGTTGTTAAAGAACTGATACAACATTCAGCAGAAGTCAATAAGTGTGCCAATGATGGTGCATCACCTCTGTATACAGCCAGTCAAGAAGGACATGTTGATGTTGTTAAAGAACTGATACAATACTCACCAGATGTCAATAAATGTAGTAATGTCGGTGATTCTCCTTTATCAGTAGCTTCTTATTCAAACAAGACAGATGTTGTAAAGGTACTTCTTCAGTGTGATAAGGTGGATATTAATCTGTGTGATGCAGATGGACGTTCTTCCCTTTATTGGGCAAGTCAACAAGGACATGTTGATGTTGTTAAAGAACTGTTACTACATTCAGCAGATGTCAATAAATGTAGTAATGCTGGTGATTCTCCTTTATCTATAGCGTCTTATGTTAACAAGACAGAGGTTGTAAAGATACTTCTTCAGTGTGATGAGGTGGATATCAATCTATGTGATGAAGATGGACGTTCTCCACTTTATTGGGCAAGTCAACAAGGACATGTTGATGTTGTTAATGAACTGTTACAACATTTAGCAGATATTAATATAGGTGACGCACAAGGTAAAACTCCTCTCCGTATAGCTCAGGAGCAAGGACACTTTGCGGTAGAAGCGTTGCTTTTAGGAAAACGGTAATTTCCACATGATGATCTCCATAGGACATGTATGGATATTGATCTTTTTTAGAACATAAAAACAGTATATTTCGTGATTGAGGGATCCTATATCTTTGGTAATAACTCTCTACGGACATTTCTCTAAAATAACAACTTGTCACTTCTAACCAACTCATGTTAAACTCTACAACTGAGATGGTTTCTTGCTTTATTGTATATGTAAACTACAGCATATCCCCACTATCAACTGACACGTGTATGCTTTCATTAAGAGTAAGTGTTGACGACTTCAACACGTTACTAATCAATCATCAATACCATAAATAGCTTTTCTAACTAAAAAAGAATATTAGTGTCATAGCAACACATCGGACAACATTGAATACAACATATTGCTAGAATGATGAACATTTTAAGGCTTTCTATCTGTTTTCTTAAAATGTTCGAGACTTTGTCATTACTGAATATTAAAACTAATACAAGGTTATTGAGTGGATTTTTATCTAAGATTTGCTGCATTTACAAGGCAGTGTGTATCCATATATATATATATATATAGATTATCATCTATACTGTATGTTTGCATTACTTTTTTTGAGGGGTGAGGTAGAGTGTGGTGATCGAGTTTTAAATATATCGATTGTTTGCCACCTCTTTTTTGCGTAAAATTGCATTTCAAATGTCTGATGTGAGTGCACCATATTGCATACAGAAACCTCACATTAATGAAATGATGTTATATGTGACAGGTTTTAGTATGACTGTAAATAGATTTTCAAGATCAATGCTTTGTAGCTTGCTGTAAAAATATCCATGCATTTTTACTCAATTTTTGATAATAATGGATGTATATTAACGCTTAAATTGTGATCAATGCAATATATTCATGTAAAATGGTGTAATTTCAAAATTTGTATTTCTTGCATTATTAATTTTTTTACTTTCATTTGCTTCAAATATTTAGATGAATTACACGAATGAATGAGAATAATAACCGGTTCGTGGTTGATGCGTTTAAGTTGAATTATAGCTTCACCAAATATTATTCTCATATACTTTTTTTTAAATTGAAAGAGTTGATATGAATTTGTACCTTGTGTTTGCAAAAATGTACTTTATTGTTTTTATGCATTGATATAATTGTTTCATTTAACCAATTGCACACATTTGTAGATGCAATTGGTTATTTTGTTTTGCTTAATATTATTGATATTGATTTGGAGATATGGATCGTCAATTTATCATGAAGTACCTGCTAAATGGATATTATAGCATTACACATGGTACAACTTACACGATGAAGGTACCCGCTACGTCGTCTATAATTAAATGTATGTGTATGGATTCGATTTGTGTGTGTTTCAATGCATGCATTTAAAAAAGCATGTATTTGTATAAAATGTATATTTGTACATTTGACATAAGACAGATCGTAAACTCAATATCTCTTTTTTCATTAAGATTCGGATTACAATCGTTAATATCAAAACAGAAAAAAATATTTCATTTGTTCAAGACTCAATGCAATGATTTATATCATAGAGAACTGCTCATTACCCTATATTGTATAATAGATGTTATTCTAAATGAACGTCTATTGTATAGATCCGACTTAACACGAATAGTTGTGTTATGTTCTTTTTTCTTTAAGAATTCGTCAAAAGCTGTCCTTACATTATGATTTCTCAAGTCAGTCCTTGAGTATATCTTCCATGTTACTGCTAGTATAGGAGTTTAATAGAATTTGTACATTTAATCTTAATAGCACATGATAAACATGCGTTCTTTTCTTGTAAATATAACATGAACATTTTTGCCAAAGTATGTTTTTCTTTTAATCTCATTCTTTATTCGCCATTCCAGAGTTTGTACTCATTAAACATGTACCAGATGGTCGATATTTTAATTGTTATTCAGAACGATGTCAAACATTTATATATACATTTTTGTAAATACTTTGAAATAATAATCAAGTGTTATCTAAAACAAAGTTATTAAAATTATGTCAAACATTTGTATAGACATGTTTGTAAATACTATGAAATGATAATCAGTGTTATTTAAAACAAATGTATTCGAAACGATGTCAAACATTTGTATATACATATTTGTAAATACTATGAAATGATAATCAGTGTTATTTAAAACAAAGTTATTCAAAATGATGTCAAACATTTGTATTTACATTTTGTTAAATACTTTGAAATAATAATAAAGTGTTATCTAAAACAAAGTTATTAAAATGATGTCAAACATTTGTATAGACATGTTTGTAAATACTATGAAATGATAATCAGTGTTATTTAAAACAAATTTATTCGAAACGATGTCAAACATTTGTATATACATTTTTGTAAATACTATGAAATTATAATCAGTGTTATCTAAAACAAAGTTATTCAAAATGATGTCAAACATTTTTATACATTTTTGTAAATACTATAAAATGATAATCAGTGTTATCTAAAACAAAGTTATTCAAAATGATGTCAAACATTTTTATACATTTTTTTAAATACTATAAAATGATAATCAAGTGTTATCTAAAACAAAGTTATTCAAAATGATGTCAAACATTTTTATACATTTTTTTAAATACTATAAAATGATAATCAGTGTTATCTAAAACAAAGTTATTCAAAATGATGTCAAACATTTTTATACATTTTTTTAAATACTATAAAATGATAATCAGTGTTATCTAAAACAAAGTTATTCAAAATGATGTCAAACATTTTTATACATTTTTGTAAATACTATAAAATGATAATCAGTTTTATCTAAAACAAAGTTATTCAAATGATGTCAAACATTTTTGTATATATTTTTGTGTACATGCATATGATAGATAATCACTGATATTGAAAATGATTTTAAACAATTGTATTTACATTTCTTTGTACATGTATATGATTGATAATCACTGTTATTGAAAACGATGTTAAACATGTGTATATACATCATTGGTACATGATAAAGATTAATCACCACTGTTTGCAGATTTTAGTTACCATCGTTAAAAACGATGAAGAGTATCCATGGCATCCAATTAAATGTAAATGTTCAAAGAAATATTATGTTAACAAATACATCTTTTACTTTATAACTTTATGTATAGGTTCAACTAAGAGACTATAACTTTGCTTAACAAAAACAAGTCATATGACATATATTGTATGATTGAAAGACTTTGGGTAATGTATATGTGCTTGTTAATTAGTCTTTGTTACTTTTGTAGAAATACGAATTCGGGATTAAGTCAAACAGGTCAAACATTAGCCATTATGACCTATATTTAATGCTATGTTGATATTTGTTTAGTTAAACGTACGAGTCGACATATCGCATTATACATATGATCTGTAAAATGTAGACAGGTTATTCTGACCTATAGTTCATTCATTTACTGGTAAAATTATAAGAGTTATTCTATTATATCTAAAAGTTGTGTTGTATAACTGTTATACATTATTGGTGATAGGTCAATCTGATGTTACATTTACCAATGTAATTATAGTATGCAGATGTAAACCGAAGTTGTGTTTTTATATACCTATGATTCACTATCAATTGATTGTCAAGTATTCAATGGATTTTCAGTTTAAATAACCATCTACCTCTGACAGATCTGTTCATGTTTAATACTCGAGTCATAAGCTTTGTAATACAAAAAAAGAACCATTTTTACATAATGTGCAAACGAACGTTGTTTTTTTTTTTAAATATAATTGAATGGTTTGTATTGTTGAGGTAACGGAGAATTTACTTGCAAGTTTATCTAAGTGCAATGCATGTATGTTAGGACCGATTCTCAGAAAACTTATACGCATTCGTAAAAATAAGATACTTTTTTGATTTTGAAAAGTTGTTGCTTTGGAGTTATGATAAATTCACGCTTGCTTTTTATTTTTCAAAGTTATTGGGCTTTTAAACAGTCATATTTAAGACAGAATACATTCGATCAAGGAGATCCAGATGCTATTTTTTTATGCAAGCTAGTTTTTGGTGGGGTTTGTGTTGTTTATTCTTTAGTTTCTATGTTGTGTCATGTGTACTATTGTTTGTCTGTTTGTCTTTTTTTTATTTTTAGCCATGGCGTTGTCAGTTTATTTTTCTGTTTGACTGTCCCTTTGGTATCTTTCGTCCCTCTTTTTTTACAATCTTCTTATAAAATACATTTTTAATTTTCCATTTTATTCTAGTAAGAATTTGCATACGGCTGGGTATCAAACATTCTTGGCACACCTGTTTATTTATAATGTAATGGATTCATGTTCCGCAACAACTAAAAATAAATATTTCTACCATATAAGTTTTTGGCATATTATCATAAATAGTAAAATAGACGAAGAGAAACTATAATTGGCAAAAATCATCAACAAAGGCAAGATCTAAAAAATAATTCAAATGGCTAAAACAGTTTTAAAAATTTGATATTTGAGTTATTGTCTGTAAATGACGATTTTTGTCTAATAATCCGTTTTTTGTGTTATCTTGAATTATAATAGATTGTTGCAAAGGTAGCTTTAACTGGCAATCATGATCAGAAAAAGATGTTATAAATTAGTCAAATTAGTCAAATGTCCGATTTGTGTGCTTTTTACAATAGTTGTTGTCCTGCACCGATAACTTGTTTTGAGCAATATCTTTACACCAATAATAAACAAAGAAATCTGTTACAATGAAACAATAGTTAAAGAAATGTATCTACAAATACAGTTGCATTACTGAAATCCTCAGTCATCACATATGAGATTACTTATCCTACAATACAGATTAATTTCTTGTGAAAACTTTATGATAGATTTAATTGTTTAAAGTCATAACTACAATATCGAAATATGTAAGAGTTAAATAGTCCATGGTCCAACTCAAAGGGGTTAAAGCGTTTAAATTGGCAAATTGAAAAGGTGTTCACCTTATTAAAAAATCTGTTTTCTTTTTCATCAGAAAACTTTAATAGGCTGTGAATTTAAAGTGTAATAATGATCGCCAACACCAGATCAATAGAATGTGAAATGGTTTATTAGCTTCTAACAGCAGTTGATGTTTCAAATGCACTGTTGGTTCATTTCTTTAATTAATTTTTCATTGAATCAGTTTTATTCAAACAGTAAAAGGTGGTCAATGCAGACTCATTGGTTCTTTGTTTATGTGATCAACTGCATATTTTATAATAAATCATCATGACTTTTTTTTTATATATATATTTTTGTATTCATATACCTGAATAACAAGAACTATTTCTTTTGCATCACATGAAATACATAGAAAATCAAGACGAATAGGCAATTTGTATGTCTTTATTCACGCAATGAAAAATGTATTCGAAAATTTATACTTAGAGAAAAATGATGATGTTCTTATATCAGTTAGTCATATTTCGAAATCATTCTGATTAGATAATACATGTATTTAAAGAAAAGTACAAATACCTTCAAATTGTGAATGATTTTTTTAATGCTTAATAAAATTATTATCATATATATGACTTATTTAATTTGATTAGGAACTGAAGGCGTTATTTGTTGTTATTATTGGTGTCGACATTTCACACCCAGTGGCAGTTTCAGTTGGCTTTTATGGCTAATTATGTATATTAGTAAAGCGACATTGAACGTCACACTTAACTCCAAAATATATAAATGAACCATAATTAATAAACATACACGACTAACAAAGGCCGAATATTTCTGACTTGGGACAGGGTTAACATGCGGCGGTTGTAACATGTTTTGGATGTGTCAACCTACTCCATATACACCTAGCTAATCTGGAACAAAGTATAGTGCCAGCTAAAGGAAATATTGTGTATGTTTATATCTTATGCTGGCAGAAACTACTAACTCATAAATGCGACTCTATTTCTAAACGTAAACGCAGTCTTGTTCCTCGTCATTATATATCACTAACTCTTCTTGATGTCTCTTTTAAATGAATTGCTATCATTTATACAAAAAATGTTAGGTATTCATCACATTCACACGAAACTTGGCAACCACTATTACAAATCCTCATTCAAGCTTATACAAACTTACAGCTATCATTTCGGCTATTGCAATTCACACTTTTCAAACCAGTTCGCAAAAACATATAGATATAGGAAGATGTGGTGTGAGTGCCAATGAGACAACTCTCCATACAAATAACAATTTAAAAAGTAAACCATTATAGGTTAAAGTACGGCCTTCAACACGGAGCCTTGGCTCACACCGAACAACAAGCTATAAAGGGCCCAAAAATTACTAGTGTAAAACCATTCAAACGAGAAAACCAACGGTCTAATCTATATAAACAAAACGAGAAACGAGAAACACGTATATATTACATAAACAAACGACAACTACTGTACATCAGATTGCCTATTCTTCATCATAAATTAGTTCAATCGAAAGTACCTCAATCATTTCTTATACCTATTCCAAACCTATTGCAACTAAAATTTTCAATTAAAACATGATTTGCATGATCTTAATTTCAAATCTGAACCTCCTGATGGCAACTATGCTAGTTATTCACATATAATCTGGCTGGCAAAGTTATTACCGGTGACCTCATCATTTCCAATAACACTTCACTCCGGAATGTTTTATCCAAAGGTCCGAATTATCGTGAGCCTAAATCTATCAATTGGAAACACAACTTCAAAATGTTCATTCGTGGATTATGCTAGGCAATGAGCTAAACGCGAGAAAGAAGACGAAGATACTCTTTCCGAATGAATTAAGACTATGAAGTCAATGATTCAAATTAGAATTCAGAAACTTAATAGGGCTATCAATAGCCATGCTACGTCAATCTTTAAGACTCAAATAATTGAAACATTTATCCGACCTCCATGACAAATATATTGTAGTACCCGTAGATAATGCCCAAAACAACATTTTTTTCGTGTGTAAATATCATTACATAAACTGCTTGATAAATGAATTATATATTGACAATTCAATTGAAAACTCAACATTTACCCTCACACCACTTACTAAAACGTAAATCCTGGATAATCGTCTGTTCTATGTTCGTTTAGAATTTCATCCAAAGATGAAGAACTGGATAGAAGACATCACTGTATTGAATACCTTAACTGCATAAGTGTCCTAAGTGTTACAAATAACGATATACTGCTGGGTATTCCAACTGCTCCACGAAACCTCTATCTAAATTATCAACATCAATTTTCTTAACAATCAAAGCCGGGCTTCAAAGTTATTGCATATTACATTTACAGTGGCGTGAATCAGATGGAGATACTTAACAATTTGACTAATTTTTAAGAGTGCTTACAATCTAAGACTCTTTGATCGTGCAACTGTATTAAATAATTTCACTTTTCTAAAACTTTACCCAAGTATTCCCCATTCCATACTAAAAGGCAAATTTGATAGATATGTTATTGCTTTGTTTCATAAAATGGCCAACATAGATACAACTATCTGGTCTTATTGGGGGAATTATCCTACTTTATATATATACTGTGTAAACATTCACTTTGATTTAAGAAAACAATTCTCTGAAGCTGACATTATTAAGATGCTTGATTTCTTGATTGACACCATTTGTCACAATTGAAGGACGTGTTTTTAACAAACTATCGGCATTCCCAAGGGAGGCAAGTGTGCCCCTCGTCTTGCCGACTTGTTATTTTAATCATACGAGACCCATCCATACATGAACTTCTTAGGAAGAAACAAAAGAAGAAATCAATATCCTTTAACTATATTCTCCGCTATAGAGATTATATTATCTCACTAAATAATTTCAAAATTTGGCAAACCCATCTATCCAAACGAACTAGAGATTAAAGACATAACAGATACAGTTAAGTTTGCCCCTCATTTTTACTTACAACTAGATATAGACAATGATGGTCGATTGAAAACAAAACCATACGACAAAAGACATGATTTCAGCTTTCAAATTGTGAACTTTTCATTTATATGCAGCAACAGACCAGCACCACCTGCATACGGAGTATACAATAACCAATTGATTATTATTCCCGTTATTCCCGAGCTTGTATTGCCTATCATGATAACTTTGATAGTTGGTAAACCAAGAGTTCCATATGGTCAGGTTGAATTTTGACGACTCCATCACCAGTTTGTTGACCTTTAATGGAAAATCAGTCTTTTGTAGACGAAACGCGCGTCTGGCGTATATACAAAATTTGGTCCTGATATCTATGATGAGTTTATTTCACAAGTGATATCTGATATGTTCCTTATGCCTAAACTACGATCTCGTTCGTCTTTCACAAATGTGATCTACCAAATTAGGCTTTTTACCGGGTTTGTAAGAACATGATCGCACAACAGGTGCCACATATGAAGCATAATCTGCTTACCATTCTGGAGCACATTCGATCACCATACATTTTGGATGGGTATGTATTGCTTAGTCTTTAGCTTTCTATGTTGTGTCTCTTTGGTATTTTTTGCTCCTCTATAAGTCCGGTTTTACTTCATATTAAAAAGGTTTATGTCATTTCTGATATCGCTCGGTTTGTTCCTATTATTGTTTCCATTATTTGTTGTTTTTGTTGTTTTTGTTATACTGTTTTAGCCTCTTTTTTTCAAGAAATAAAATAGAGAATGAATATGGAGAATGTGACACAGAGACAACAACCTGTCTAAAGAGCAGACAAAAGCTGAAGGCAACCAATGGGTAGTCAAAACAGCCAGAAATCACCTGGAGGCGTGCATCTGCTGTCCACTAAACATAAATGTGTTCTAGTTCAGTGGTAAAGGACGTTATATCTAACTCCAAAATATATAAACTAAAAATGGAAAATCATACAGGACTATCAAAGACCAGAGGCGGCGGGGTTAAACATGTTGTTTTTATATCAGCCCTCTCCTTTTACCTCTAGCCAATATAGAAAAAAACAAACACAAAGCAATACCCACAGTATAACTCTGTTCAAAAGAAAAATGACAATAATACATAAATCACAAATGTCTAACTTTCTAAAAGAAGATTACAACAACTTATATTTATACAATTGATATACACAAACAATATAAGAGTACTCGCAGGAATTGAAGGCTGGTTCAAAGCTACTTGCAACTTATAAGAAAAATAATCTTTTACAGGACAAAACTGATCGACCAATACAGGACAAAAAATAGTATAAATAGTGTAAGACACGTATGACATTGTTTAATGTTAGATTATACGTAAACTTTATCGACAGGATATATCAGTATGAGTAGTAACTATATAAAGCAATATATGTATAATTTTCAACAATATAGATGTAACACCACCAAAATCATGGTACGTCACATCCTGTTGTATACGAAAGTAGGTCGAAAAAAAATTCCCTTTAATATGACAGTTGTAGGTAATTGATCCTACATTTTATTGCAGTAAAAAATTTCTGTGTCATTAACATTTGTCTTGTGTATTTCAAAACACCATTATTTTTTTTTATTTGGGGATTTCTATAAAATATTTTGTAATCTTGAGGTTACATGGTAACTAAAACTTGTACACAGATAAAATAAGGGGAGAAATTCGATTAGTTAACTTCCAATGATGGTTATTTTCTTATAGTTGTTTTCAATAGTACTGGACAGGATAAAACTTTAAATCAGTGTACATGGATCATATCTAAATTTTCAGGTTCTTTGACAACATCCCTTTATAATGAAATTTGATTTTCCGTTTTTTAATAAAACCATTTAAAAAGATCTTTAGTTTACTAATAGAAAGATTTTCAAAAGTTTAAATAAATGTGTGCTAACGAAATAACTGACGTATTGAGTTACCAGTTTAGCAAAATTATGATCATGAAAACCTTAATCGTAACTACAGATACGGACAGAAAGAACAAGATATCAAGCCAAAGAAACGTAATCGACAAAAAGAAAACTTACTAATGTATTGCAAAAACGGATTTCATTTACATACAAAACTATCCTTAATCTGTTTTTATATTCAGCTTTTTTAAATAAGTTTATTATTTTTTTTATGATTTCAGTTGTATACATAACAATAGAAGATGTGATATGATTGCCAAGGAGACAACTCGCCACAAGAGACCAAAATGACACAGAAATTAACAACTATATGTCGACGTACGGCCTTCAACAAAGAGCAAGGTCCATACCGTATAGTCAGCTATAGATGGCCCCTAAATGACAATGTAAACCAATTCAAACGAGAAAACTAACGGCCTTATTTATGTAAAAAAAAATGAATGAAAAACAAATATGGAACACATCAACAAACGACAACTTCTGAATTATAGGCTCCTGACTTATGACAGGCACATAAATATAGAATGTGGCGGGGTTAAAAATGTTAGCTGGGTTCCAACCCTCTCCATAACCAAGGACAGTGGTTTAACAGTACAACATATGTTCATCTATTGAATTATTATGCTTCATATATTTCTATAAGTATTCAAATTACACATTATATCTAGATCTATAACATGTATCAAAGATACAAATCTCGGTTTTTAAAGTTCGTTATGAAAACAAAACACAATAAGTATTTCAATATCAAAATTGTACGAAAAAGAAATATTTCTGCTGTTTTATACATTTTATTTATTTATATATATTTTTTAAGGATGTTAACTCCTCTGTTTCAAAATAACAAGCTTTTATAAAGACTGTTATAAATTGATTGTTTGGAAATAAAGGAACTAAAAAAACACAAAAAAAGATAGGGTCGATGTGCTTGTATTCGAGTTATACGCCTTAAAACATTTGGCGGGAAATAATTCTCTTTTCATACACTTTACATTGGTGCCTTTTTCCTTTAAAAAAAGATGAAAAAATAACAAGGATTTTATAAGCTTTTCACAGAAGACCTTTTACACTATATGTAATCAAATTGAAAAGTAGGGGTCAGTGGGCAAAATGTTTTAATGGTACTACATGGATAAAACCAGTGTATTCCGAAAATCTGGCATAAAATCACAAAGAAGAGGAGCGAACATCCTTCAGGTTAATTACAATTCCATTTAAAATTACTAAGAATCAGCGTTTTATGTTAATTACTCTGTGTTATAGTAACAATCTCCGTACAGCGCTCGTTTCCTTTCCGTATACTTAGTACACTACGATACGTAGTAAGTACGGAACGGATGTGAGCTCTGCGCCGGAGATTGTCATATTTAGTGTAGTGATACGTAGTAAGTACGGAACGGATGTGAGCTCTGCGCCGGAGATTGTTATAGTAAGTGACGGACATCTTAATTGAACCATATCCAAAGTTTAGGGAATGTTCAATTTAGTTTTCATAGTAAGCGGATGTTTATTTCGCCTGCGAAAAGAAATGGTGCAAATAATTTGACATGATGTTATTTTCATGTAATAACAAATGATATTAATGTGTTGCGGCTGAAAAGTTTTTACTATCCTGTTCATAATGGATGAACTAAGTATGTTTGTTAATTTAATGTTTTTATTTTAAAAATTGAATGACGCATGATACGATGTTTAGCAATATAGTAATCAATTTTTTTAAATAATTTTTAAAGAAAAAAATCACTAACTGGTATAAATAGAACATGCAAGCGGTCCAAATAATAATCTCTTCACATTGACATTGAAAATGAAACTCTTGCTTGTTGGGATTGTATGCGTTTGTCTTTATGGTATGTTTTCTTTCATTTTATTTTTGAGAAAAGTTTTTTTCTTCAATGTCCTTACACAATATGTATTGACCAGAATAAGGTGACAGTAGTTTTCTTATGTTTAAACCTCGGTAAATGAGTTAAAAGACAATGTTGATTAAAATTACCTACAGACACAAAGGAAAAGTTATTTCGATCGTCTGGAAATCCGTCGCATTTCCTCCATTGATGCATACGGTGAGAGAAATGCTTACCCTTCCGGAGCACCTGATTTCACTCCCACTTTTTAGTGGAGTTCGTGTTGTTTCTTATTTTTATTTTTTTTTTAGTCTTTTTACTCCTTGGTTTTGATTGTTATTGTCTCTCTTTCAAAATATTTGGTAAAGTATCAATTAATTATGAGTGCCGATAGAACAAATGAGGATTCAAACTTAGAACAATACTTATAAAAGTTAGTTTTTAATATTGAAAAAACGTATTTACGAGAAAATTATTCTTAAGAAGAGATTTATTATTGTTTAATTCAGCTATATCGATTATGTTTCATTTTGCTACGTTTATTATCGTCTATATTAGAGGTCTGTCAATTTAAAACGTATCAACCGGTATCATTTACTTTAACGTATACACATATGCCTATGTAGTCTGAGATTACTCTGCCGCCAACGACTGTTTTGCCAGACAAGCTGGGGCCGTGGGACGTCAGATCTCGTCCCATATCAAAAAGTGGATATTTGCCCGTTCAAAATAGATGCGCTGCTTCGCCGCTTCCGGTGCAGACGGACGGCCTTGGAAATATATAAATCGGGTATCAATTTGTTCATTTTACATTTATCTCTTTATATATGTAAGATTCATCTACCTGGCAGCCTTTATTTTCTCCTATTTAGACAGTTTTTCCAGTGACTCACCGATTCTGGCATTTTAATTTTTATTTTGAAAGATTGTCATGTAATCACGAGAAAAAAGTGAGGCACAATGGACTATGGAAAATTATGTATGCATATGACCTTAGGTCAATATGAATACATAATCTAACACCTCGCTCATTTACGATGCAAGCAATGTAAATGTATGAGAGCTTCCGAATGTTAGCGTGGTTGGCACTAAATGCTTAATACCAATCTCCTGTAAAGGAGGTGAAAAATCGTGATTGGCTACTAAATGTTAAATATCTATCTCCTACTAAGGAGGTGAAAAAGGTATAAATATCTGCGTATTTGAGTCTCGAGGTCGCCAAGTCTCTCGTAACTGGACATCCATTTGAAAATAAAAGTGAAAATGTCTGAATCAATGGGTCACTGTGAAAACTGTCTAAATAGGAGTAAATAAAGGGTGGCAGGTAGATAAAACTTGCATATATGAAGACAAAAATGAAAAATTAACAAATTGATTTATTAAATTCCAAGGCCGTCTGTCTGTACCAGCAGCGCATCTATTTTGGACGGGCAAATATCCACTTTTTGATATGGGACGAGCTCTGACGTCGCACGGCCCCAGCTTGTCTGGCAAAACAGCCGTTGGACCTCACAGTAATCTCGGACTGATGCCTATGATACCAACAAATTATATGTGATCAGCTTAAGACTATTATACATTGTGTTTCATATCCATCTTCTATGTGGTAAACGAGATATAAATCATATGAAACTATAGAAAACACATTCGAGACGTTTTCCTAAAATTATATCAACTACATTATTAAATACTTTCATTAGAAATTAATCAGTTGCCCATCTGCATTATTGAAAGTACATGAAATTAAAGCTTGGGATCTCATACGGGGTTTTTTATTATCTGCAGATGCGTATATGTATAGGATACGGTGGATACGTCTTCAACTGACCGACCTCTATTCACAGGTTTATTTTAAAAATATTTCTCTACGTTGAATATATCACATAATGTCCAAAGAAATTATACATTTTTCTGTTTAAAAGGTAAAAAGGACCACTAAAACATTGGTTTTTGTTTATTTGTGTTCAATTTTTTAATTAGAAAGTTTCCTTGAAAGGAGATGATAATTTTAAAAGACGAAAACGATTCATTAATAAAGTACACATTCAATGAGTTGAGTCATTCTGATATCATTTGAATGGGGAATTACTATTTGAATCTTTAGAAGATAAATAGTGGAATGCTATTATTGAAAATGATAACAGAATAATTATTCACTGCACACAAAACTTCAACGTTAAAAAATAAATACAAAGCTCTAGGACAGATCAGAATATTAAATTTGATCCATAAAAAAATCAGAGCCTAGAAATAAATGTTATCACTAACCTAAGAGCAATAGATGATAAGCAAAGTTTTCTATTAGATGTAACTGGACAGATTTCACGCGTGTTCTTTGTGCGTTTTGTTTTTTGGTTGATTGTTTTGTTGTTGTTATCTGACAAATTTTCAAAAGGATATCAACTATTTCAAATACCTATCAAAAAGGTATATAGATAATCCCTGATAATTTCAAAAATTGTTGTATGCTGCTCACAAGAAAGCTATTAAACCAAGAGTTCCAAATGGTGAAGTTGAAATCATCCCTTCGTATTTTACGGACGTCATCACGAGTTCATTGACCGTTATGGAATAACCGTTTCACAAATGATATCAGATATGTTCCTTACGTCGTAACTACTATTCCCTTCCCTTTCATGAATGTGACCTACCGAATTAGACTATTTACCGGATTTGTTATCACATAAGCAACACGGTGGGTGCCACATGTGGAGCAGGATCTTCTTAACCTTCCGGAGCACCTGAGATCACCCCTAGTTTTTTGGTGAGGTATGTGTTGTTTATTCTTTAGTTTTCTATGTTGTTGTTTGTTTGTCTTTTTCATTTTTAGCCATGGTGTTGTCAGTTTGTTTTAGATTTATGATTTTGGCTGTCCCTTTGGTGTCTTTCGTCCCTCTTGTATATAATTTCGGCTGCATAAAATTAATAACTCTTGACTTCTCGAAATAAAATTTAGTATACAACAATGGAGGTATCAATAGTTATTTCGTTGAAAGTAGTGCAGCCTTTTATATACATATCAGTAATCGGATGTTCAGTGGTTGTCGTCTGTTTGTGTGGTTCTTAAGTGTTTCTCGTTTTTCGTTATATAGTTAAGATCGTTGGTTTTCCCGTTTGAATGGTTTTACGCTAGTTATTTTGGGGGCCCTTTATAGCTTGCTGTTCGATGTGAGCCAAAGCTCCGTGTTGAAGGCCGTAACTTAAGTATAATGGTTTCTTTTATAAATTGTTATTTGGATGGGGAGTTGTCTCTTTGGGACTCATACAACATCTTCCTATATATACATATGAATTTTTTCAGGCATTGTACTGAGTTGTACAACATGTAATTTACACAGTGATGACTGTTCCACACATTGTGAAAGTGGAGGAGCTCCCCATTGTCATTATCATAATAGTACCACTAACTGCTGTTTCTGTGAAATTCCAATTGAATGTCATCCAAGTAATGCTACGGTTGCCTGTCCTTCAAACTGCATTTGTGAACCAGAAGGAGAACATCATCACTGCATGTGTCCACAATAAAGGTAACGAGAGGTTAATTGATAAATCAGTCGTATTAATATGGTGATGATCATTTAAAAAATCAAAGTTTTTGGGAAAAAAAATCACACTTCCCACTTTTTTCTTTTCTTCATCACTAACATAAATCTTATATCCCCTATATTCCACAACCTTTTTTTTTACACTGTTTCTACATAACAAAATGACTTGACAAATCAAGAATATGACAGTCGTTTGCTTTATTTGAGCTTTTGAATTTGCCCTTTCGTTACGGACTTTCAGTTTTGAATTTTCCATTGAGTTCAGTATTTTTGTTATATAATGTTTACTTATACCCCAATAAATGTTGATAACAAAGGATCCCTGAAGTGTAACAGAAATACACGCCAACATACATAGAAACCAACTATTTGATAACAACTGCCATATTCCTCACTTGAAAAATATACAAACAAGAAACGACATTGTCTTAGCACAAATAAATGATAAACTAGTTGACAAGTATTTTAAACACAAACATGTAAAATAAAATGGTATAGTTTTAGGATTTGCTGTATTATCATTTAATGTATTATTATTATTATTATTATTATTATTATTATTATTATTATTATTATTATTATTTTAAGGTGATGAATGACAGAACTGGTTACACACAGATTCAGACCCACACCAATGTTATTTTCAAGGATCGATCTTTTCAATTATAGACAATTATTTATCATATTATATGTAACTTTTTCGATAATCTGTTAAAAGTTTTGAAATGAAAGTTTTCTAATTTATTTTATAATTTTGCAGAAGCCGGGGTTACGTTTGAGAATATTCTGGATTAAGTATATAATGTTTGGTAGTTTAATTGTATTTATATGTTGATACACATTAGGATGTTTTCATAAAAGATTTACTTGCCGATATTCTTATTTTTTAATATACTTTTTCGTAAGACAAACTGTCTTCTACCAATCAAACTTATCTTCTCGGTCTGAGTGACAATATAATTATCCAGTGAAAGTCGTCTTTCAATGATGATAACTACTATGTTGTTAATATGTTGTTAATGAAAAACAGCAAAGTCATAGGTCTTATAGTAAAAGGAAACACTGTTTCAAATGTATGGAACATCAAACTGTTACAGCACCTCCTGATTCCTAATTGTCAGTAATAATTGTAAATAAACTCATCATAGATACCAGGGCTAAATTTTGCATATACGCCAGACGCGTGTTTCGTCTAAACATAGGTGTTTATCAATTTTGGCGGCAATTAGTAACATAGTAAATCTTGTGCAGTAAAATGGTTATTATCAATGTTATAACAGATTGCAAAAAAACAATATATTTCTCCATAGGCGACAATTGTTAGTCTTTTTCGAGAAACAGACGTTCAAAATTATTTTTGTAAAGAAATCTTGTAAAAATTAAAGACCTCCTTATTCTGTTTTAAAAATTAAAGCCAAATAGTATCATGACCAACTGCCAACAGAGCTTTTTTATGTTATCCATGCCCACCGTCATTTTGCACCAAATTTATGCAATTTTGAAAGCCTTTTCGAATAATTCTGTAGAAAATATTTCAATAGGTTTCAAAATTCATATTGTAAATATACACACTGCAGTTATTCATAGATAAATAAAAAAATATATTGTACCCTTACATCCAATCACAGCGCTTCTCATTTGATTTCCTTCACCTGCCATGAGTACACCAAAGGCCAACCTAATGCTTGGAAAATGTAATACTACTATTTTCCCTTTACTGTGACATAGGATATAAAGAATTCTTATTACACCATTAATGCAATACTGGGGTGAAAACTGTGGCTTTAATAAATACTTGTATGTCCCCATTACTTAAAGAAACATAGATCATTCTATGTTCCCACCCCTACATGCTGGTTTACCTCATTCTCTACTTCTTTCAGAAAGGCCTTAATAAACAACCTGTACCCAATCATAATTATCTTATTTCATTTAACAAGAATGATAAATGGTTTCATTTAAACAGATAAAATGGACAGTTCCAATCAATTTGTATTATATTAAGATTTATTCCGAACGGACGGATTTTCCTACATGTCTTACGATAAATCAGTATAACGATTGGATATCTTAACTTAAGTAGTTTCAAGCATACGTGACCTAAAAAAAATAAACTATTATTAGAATTTCAGACTTTCGTTATTTTTATACTTTTTTACTGTTATAAATTAAGTAGTATCAATTCGGAGTTGTTAAGTCTATATATAGACCAATCCGTTGACGTATTTAGCACTACTTACACACACAACTTACTGGTTTGTCTCAAACATAAAGTAATGGATTGACTGCAAGCAATCGGCAATCTCGGGTGAATCCGCTCCTCTACGGAATCGGCCGAGTTGTGACGAATGTGACTGTAAGGAAATGATTACTGTATTAAAGTTACTACAAAAAGCATCTCAATAAAAACTGACATAGTTTTAAACATTGTAGATGATTTAAAGATCAAAATGATCGTTAAATATTAAAATAATTAATAACGTTTGGTTATCTAATCATTGATCTTACCACATTCGTTTTTAAATCGTACAGTCATAGTGAAAAACAATCAACTGCAAAATCATAAAACCGAACAGACTAAATTTCTCATCTTTTAGAACATGTAAATGTTCAAAAGATAAATTAAATAAGGATTTGAAAGTGAAAATAGAATGACTAATGATGTGTTGAAAATAAATAAAAGTAATGGGCACTAATGCGATGTAGAAAAATGAAATTGTGGTTTTTGTTTCCTTACACCGGCATTTACGGATGTACCTGCGGATGATGGTATATTTGTTTACCGACAAACCATGTCATGAAGAGAAAACATTCTTGACATGATTTTAAAGAAAGACAGATGTGTTCTCTGCGTTCTCTGGTGTAAACTTCTATAAACAAACTAATTTCGACGAATCGCACTTTCACCAGTTATTTGCACTTTGCATTGTGTTTTTATATGAAAACATTTTGGAAGTACATCGGCATATATAAGAACACAAGATGCATGGCATGTATTTGTTAAAATATTAAATATTTTTAACTTTCTTTTTAGTTATATGTAGCCACCATTGATACATGTTTGCAGCCACAAGTCAGAAACTTCTTTTGTTTTTCTCTTAATCCATATCGGTATTGAAGAAAACTTTTGTTCGTAGTTAATATACAACTTGTCCATTAATCAGACACATTTCCCTTTTTTGTGGGTTTTGTATTCCTTGTGTTGTGTTTTGTATTTTTCTTAGGGCTGGTCTTTTTGTGTTTTATTGTGCAGGAAGATATTTATCTTTACATATATCCCTGAAATTCCTTTAGTTTCCGAATAAACACGTATGATCCATGACAGAAATAGCCGACCAGCAAGATTTTCAATCTATACATCAAATATATTGTAATTTCTATAAAAAAAAACAGAAATAGCTGATCAGCAGGTTTTTCATAAACATGCCACCATATATTTAATGTATTGTAAGCTCTATCAGAAGAACAGGTATAGCCGATCAGCAGGTTTTACCATCTACATGCCACCATATACATAAGATATGGTAAGCTTTGTCAGAAATACAGATATAACCGATCAGAAAGGTTTTTAATTAACATGTCACCATATACGTATTTTTTTATTGTAGGCTCTATCAGAAGAACAGATATTGCCGATCAGCAGGTTTTACCATCTTTATATCAAATTTCTCAAAAAGAACTCAACATATCCAATTTCCATGTACTTCACCTTCATGCTGCCATATTTACAATTTAATGTGTGATCCATTAAAGGACTCAAAATAACCGATTTGCAATGTACTTCATCAAAAGAGCAAAAAAAAACATCTACAAGGTTCTTCACCTATATGTCACCATTAAAAGAACAGAAATAATCGATCTACAAGGTTCTTCACCTATACAGGTGTCAGACCACCAATTAAAAATCCCTCTCTGTTCAACCAAATTTTGCAATTTTCACAGCTTTCGAAATATGTCACCTCAAGTTTAACTTCAAGGAAACCAGGTATATCCTGAATTGTACATGTATTACCTTTCCAAATGCCAATTTCCAACCAATGTTTAAAGTCTTATAAGAAATGTCTGATCTTGAAAACACAGGTACTACCAAAATATCTCCCAGTTTTCTGGAAATCTTAAATAAGTGCCCTATGTAGCGCGTTAATCTTGAATTTTTAACGCAAACTCATAGACAAGTGAATTTTGGCTCAAAAGGGTCTAAAAATATTTCCCTTTCACCAAAAGTTTCGTTTCTGCAAATTTGTTGATTAGTTTAAGTTAACAATGACATCAAAAGCACTATTTTGTGTCAGAGTAGCACTACTTGTAATTGGTGGTCTGACACCTATACAAGTCACCATTTACACAATTTAGTGTATGTTACATCAAACGGACTTGTAGCAGAAATATACCGATTTGCAATATTCTTAACCTACATATATCAAAAATGAATAGAAATAACCGATCTGCAAGGTTCTTCACCTACATTTTACCATATATACAATTTATTGTATGCTCCATCGAACGGACAGAAATAATCGTTTTACAATGTACTCCACCTATTTGCCTCTGTTTTTTCAATTAAATGTATGCTCCATCAGAGGGAAGAAATAACTGATTTGTAAGGTACTTCACCTACATGTAACCATATTTACAAAAAATTAAAATCACAAAAATACTGAACTCCGAGGAAAATTCAAAACAGAAAATCCCTAATCAAATGGCAAAATCAAAAGCTAAAACACATGAAACAAATGGACATCAAAGTAATATATGCTCCTTCAAAAAGGATAGAAATACCCGATTGACGAGGTATTTCAACTACACAGCACCACATATAAGTTTATAGTAAGCTCCATCAAACGGACAAAAACAATCGATCTTCAAGGTATTTCATCCACACAGCACCACATATAATTTTATAGCAAGCTCCATCAATAGGACCGAAATAATCGATCTACAAGGTATTTCATCTACACAGCACCACATATTAGTTTATAGTAGTCCCATGAAAAAGATAGAAATAATCGATCTACAATGTATTTCATCTACACAGCACGATATATAAGTTTCCAGTAAGCTCAATCAAAAGTACAAAAATAATCGATCTACAAGGTAATTCACCTACATGTCTCGATATGTGCAGTATAATGTCTGCTCCATCAAAACGACAGAAACAACCGATCTGCAAGGTACTTCACCTACATGTTTCGATATATACAATTTAATGTCAGCTCCATTAAAAAGATAGAAATACCCGATCTGCAAGTTACTTCACCTACATGTCTCGATAAATACAATTTAATGTCTGCTCCATCAAAAAGACAGAAATAACCGATCTGCAATGCACTTCACCTACATGTCTCGATATATACAATGTAATGTATGCTCCATCAAAAGGACAGAAATAACCGATCAGCAAGGTACTTCTCCTATAAGTCTCGATATATACAATTTAATGTCTGTTCCATCCAAAGGACAGAAGTCATCGATCTGCATTGCATTTCACCTACATGTCTCGATGTATAAAATTGTATGTCTGTTCCATTAAAAGGATAGAAAAAAACGCTCTGCAATGCACTTCACCTACATGTCTCGATATATACAATTTAATGTCTGCTCCATCAAAAGGACAGAAATAACCGATCTGCAAGGTACTTCACCTACATGCTATATATACAATTTAATGTCTGCTCCATCAAAAGGACATACATATCATATATCAAATTTAATGTATGAAATAACCGATCTGCAAGGTTCTTAACCTACTTGTCATCATATATACAATTTTATGTATGTTCCATCAAAAGGACGGAAAACAACAATTTGCAAGGAACTTCTCCTGTATGTAACTATACAAACAATGTAATGCAAGCTCTATCAGAATGACAGAAATACCGGATCTACAAGGTTCTTTGCCTACATGTACCATTTATACAATTTAATGTTTGCTCCAATAAAAGAACAGATATAACCGATCTGCAAGGTTCTTCACATGCATGTTACCATACCTACTATTTAAGGTATGCTCCATCAAAAAGACAGTAGTAAATCATCTGCAAGTTATTTCGCCTACATATAATAATCGATCTCCAAGTTTCTACACCTGCATGTCACCATATATACAATTTAATATGTACTCCATCAAAAGAACAGAAACACTCCATCTTAACCTCTAATCGATCTACAAGGTATTTTACTACACAGCACCACGTTGTAAGTTTATAGTAGTCTCCATCAAAAGGATAGAAATAATCAATCTAAAAGGTATTCCATCTACACAGCGCCATATTTAAGTTTATAGTAAACTCAATCAAAAGGATAGAAATAACCGATCTACAAGGTATTCCATCTACACAGCGCCATATTTAAGTTTATAGTAAGCTCCATCAAAAGGACAGAAATAACCGATCTACAAGGTCTTTCATCTACACAGCACTAATATATAAGTTTATTGTAAGCTCCATCAAAAGGACAGAAATAACCGATCTACAAGGCTCTTCAGCTATATGCATGCCTCTATGTGTAATATTTAATGTATATTCAATTAAAAGAACAGAAATTACCGATCTGTAAGTTTCTACACCTGCATGTCACCATATATACAATTGAATGTGTGCTCCATCAAAAGGACAAAATAACAGATCTGCAAAGTTCTTCGCCTACATGTCTCGATATATACGATTTAATGTCTGCTCCATCAAAAGAACAGAAATAACTGATGTGCAAGGTACTTCACCTACATGTCTCGATATATATACAATTTACTGCCTCCTCCAACAAAAGGACAGAAAAAAAAACGATCTGTCAGTTTCGACGCCTGCATGTCACCATATATACAATGTAATGTCTGCTCCATCAAAAGGACAAAAGTAACCGATCTGCAAAGTTTTTCGCTTACATGTCTCGATATATACAATTTAATGTTTGCTCCATCAAAAGGACAGAAAAAAACCGATCTGTAAATTTCTACATCTGCGTGTCACCATATATACAATTTTTTGTCTTCTCCATCAAAAGTACAGAAATAACCGATCTGCAAGGTTCTTAACCTACATGTCATCATATAAACAATTTAATGTATGCTCCATCAAATAAATAGAAATAACCAATCTGCAAGGTTCTTCACATGTATGTCACCATACCTACTATTTAAGGTATGCTCCTAATAAGTCATCTGCAAGGTATTTTGCCGACATGTCACTTTATACAATTGAATGTATGCTCCATCAAAAGGACAGAGATAACCGATCTCCAAGTTTCTACACCTGCATGTCACCATATATACAATTTAATGTGTACTCCATAAAAAGAACAGAATTACCCGATCTGCAAGGTACTTAACCCTATATGTCACCATGTATATATACAATATAATGTATGCTCCATCAAAAGAATATGAATATCCGATCTGCATAGAATCCCATCTACATGTCACCAGATACACAATTTAATGTATGCTCCATCAAAAGAACATGAATAACCGATCTGCATAGAATCCCATCTACATGTCACCATATATACAATTTAATGTATGCTCCGTCAGAAGAACATGAATAACCGATCTGCAAGGTACTTCACCTACCTGTCTCGATACATACAATTTAATGTCTGCTCGATCAAAAGGACAGAAATAACCGATCTGCAAGGTACTTCACGTACATGCCTCCATATTTACAATTTAATATATGCTCGATCAAAAAGACAGAAATAACCGATCTACAAGGTACTTCACCTACATGCCTCCATATTTACAATGTAATGTATGCTCGATCAAAAGAATCAAAAGGACAGAAATAAACGATCTGCATGGTATTCCATTCAGATGCCACCATATATAAGATTTAATGTATGCTCCATCCAATGGACAGACATAACCGATCTGTAAGGTATTCCATTCACATGCCACCATATATAAGATTTAATGTATGCTCAACCCAATGGACAGAAATAACCGATCTGTAAGGTATTCCATTCACATGTCACCATATATAAGATTTAATGTCTGCTCCATCCAATGGACAGAAATAACCGATCTGTATGGTATTCCATTCACATGCCACCATATATAAGATTTAATGTATGCTCCACCCAATGGACAGAAATAAACGATCTGCATGGTACTCCATTCACATGCCACCATATATAAGATTTAATGTATGCTCCATCCAATGGACAGAAATAAACGATCTGCATGGTATTCCATTCACATGCCACCATATATAAGATTTAATGTATGCTCCATCCAATGGACAGAAATAAACGATCTGCATGGTATTCCATTCACATGCCACCATATATAAGATTTAATGTATGCTCCATCCAATGGACAGAAATAAACGATCTGCATGGTATTCCACCTACATGCCACCATATATAAGATTTAATGTATGCTCCATCCAATGGACAGAAATAACCGATCTGTATGGTATTCCATTCACATGCCACCATATATAAGATTTAATGTATGCTCCATCCAATGGACAGAAATAACCGATCTGTATGGTATTCCATTCACATGCCACCATATATAAGATTTAATGTATGCTCCATCCAATGGACAGAAATAAACGATCTGCATGGTATTCCACCTACATGCCACCATATATAAGATTTAATGTATGCTCCATCCAATGGACAGAAATAACCGATCTGTATGGTATTCCATTCACATGCCACCATATATAAGATTTAATGTATGCTCCATCCAATGGACAGAAATAACCGATCTGTATGGTATTCCATTCACATGCCACCATATATAAGATTTAATGTATGCTCCATCCAATGGACAGAAATAACCGATCTGTATGGTATTCCATTCACATGCCACCATATATAAGATTTAATGTATGCTCCATCCAATGGACAGAAATAACCGATCTGTATGGTATTCCATTCACATGCCACCATTTATAAGATTTAATGTATGCTCCATCCAATGGACAGAAATAAACGATCTGCATGGTATTCCACCTACATGCCACCATATATAAGATTTAATGTATGCTCCATCCAATGGACAGAAATAAACGATCTGTATGGTATTCCATTCACATGCCACCATATATAAGATTTAATGTATGCTCCATCCAATGGACAGAAATAACCGATCTGTATGGTATTCCATTCACATGCCACCATATATAAGATTTGATGTATGCTCCATCCAATGGACAGAAATAACCGATCTGTATGGTATTCCATTCACATGCCACCATATATAAGATTTAATGTATGCTCCATCCAATGGACAGAAATAACCGATCTGTATGGTATTCCATTCACATGCCACCATATATAAGATTTAATGTATGCTCCATCCAATGGACAGAAATAACCGATCTGTATGGTATTCCATTCACATGCCACCATATATAAGATTTAATGTATGCTCCATCCAATGGACAGAAATAACCGATCTGTATGGTATTCCATTCACATGCCACCATATATAAGATTTAATGTATGCTCCATCCAATGGACAGAAATAAACGATCTGCATGGTATTCCACCTACATGCCACCATATATAAGATTTAATGTATGCTCCATCCAATGGACAGAAATAAACGATCTGTATGGTATTCCATTCACATGCCACCATATATAAGATTTAATGTATGCTCCATCCAATGGACAGAAATAACCGATCTGTATGGTATTCCATTCACATGCCACCATATATAAGATTTAATGTATGCTCCATCCAATGGACAGAAATAACCGATCTGTATGGTATTCCATTCACATGCCACCATATATAAGATTTAATGTATGCTCCATCAAAAGGACAGAAATAACCGATCTGTATGGTATTCCATTCACATGCCACCATATATAAGATTTAATGTATGCTCCATCCAATGGACAGAAATAACCGATCTGTATGGTATTCCATTCACATGCCACCATATATAAGATTTAATGTATGCTCCATCAAAAGGACAGAAATAAACGATCTGCATGGTATTCCATTCACATGTCACCATATATAAGATTTAATGTATGCTCCATCCAATGGACAGAAATAACCGATCTGCATGGTATTCCATTCACATGTCACCATATATAAGATTTAATGTATGCTCCATCCAATGGACAGAAATAACCGATCTGTATGGTATTCCATTCACATGCCACCATATATAAGATTTAATGTATGCTCCATCCAATGGACAGAAATAACCGATCTGTATGGTATTCCATTCACATGCCACCATATATAAGATTTAATGTATGCTCCATCAAAAGGACAGAAATAAACGATCTGCATGGTATTCCATTCACATGTCACCATATATAAGATTTAATGTATGCTCCATCCAATGGACAGAAATAACCGATCTGCATGGTATTCCATTCACATGTCACCATATATAAGATTTAATGTATGCTCCATCCAATGGACAGAAATAACCGATCTGTATGGTATTCCATTCACATGCCACCATATATAAGATTTAATGTATGCTCCATCCAATGGACAGAAATAACCGATCTGTAACTGTAAAAGTATTTCACCTACATGCCTACAAATATCCTAGTAAATGTAAGTTTTATCAGAAGCAAACAACAGGACATCAGACTTAGGGAAAATAAGTAATCCATTATCCCGTCTTGAACTGCTCGTGTGGTTTGATCGAGTCTACAGCTCATTTGTTATTGCATTGTAAAAAATATGACGAATTGCGTAATGACATTATTTGCTCAATTAATTATCCATTTACACTAAATACAAATTTACTTTGATTTGGATCACAAGCTCTAAATTTAGACCAAAATAAAGAGATTTTTGGAAAAGTACAAAAATTCTTACTAAAGTGCAAGAGATTTACAAGATAAATTGTTATTCACTTTTTTCACTCAGTTATATTTCATCTAAACATGTGTATATTATTTCAGTGTAGTGTTCTTTTTTCTTTTTTTTTAACTTTTTTTTTCTTCTTTTGTTGTATTTATTTTCATTATTTCAAAATTAAGTGGTTTTTTTTTCTCCTTTCTTTTTCAGTTTTATAGTTACTAATTTATTCTTGTTCCATATGATTGTAATATTGCATGCTATTTTTATGTAATAGTTAACTGGAGTTGATATTTCAAGGAAACGGATTAAAATAAGCTATATATAATAGCTTGTTTCCGAATCCTGTAATTATTGTGTATTTTGTATGATTATATATTTGTATTGATGATGAATAAATATGTTTAAACTAATAATCCCGTCTGTATACCATACATCTTTGTGTGATTATAACAATGATATGGTGGCCAATTCACATTTCTTCCCATTTGCACACGCGAAAATGAGAAATCGAAAAATCGAAAAATCGGGAAATCGAGAAAGCGAAATCGAAAAATTGAGAAATAGGGAAATCGGGAAATCAAAAAAGCAAAAACTGAAAAAGCGATTTTGATTTCTTGATTTTTTCGATTTCCTGATTTCCTGATATCTCGATTTCTCGATAGCGCTTAAAAGTGAAAGGAGAAAACGCAAAAAGGCGAAATGGCGAAATGGCGAAATGGCCGCATCCAGCAACCATACTATGAGACATTTGTACCATTTTTTAATCTTTTGCTTTTTTCGTACTCTTTTGGGGGATTGATGTGCACTTCTGTATATTCTCTTACAACTCGACCTTCTGTCTCGTATAACATTTTAGTTTAAACTAAAAGCTTTTAAATGTCACTATAATATTAGAAACTATCACAAACATATTTATTTACATAATAATGCGGTTGAATTCCAAGAAAAGAGAAAAAACTACAACGAACATAAAGGGGGATTTTGTCATACCATGTTGTACCTTTTTGTGGTTTAAATAATTAATAAACGTTTTCATGTAATAATAATCGTTGTCTGAAAAGAAAACTAATGACAACTTTAATTAGTTACGTAATGTACTACGATCTATCAAAACATTTCATAGTAAACAACTTTTGTCTGCCTGTATAAATAAAGACGTTGCGACAATTACGACAAATGAATTTCTACTAAGCAGCGAAGATGAACACTTTATTTATTGTTGTATTCTTTGGTATTGTAGGTCAGTATACATTTTATATTTTCTTTATTTATATCATACACATCTAATTTTCATTGCTTACATATATAGTACATATAAATGATATATTTTCAGGTTTCTGTGCATGATTTTAAAATATATAGGTATTTTAAGAGGGTCTTTATTGAAAGTGTATTTCTGTATTCTTTAATTTTTTAGACCATTTTATATTTTTTCTTTATTTGTTTTGTTCATTTTTCTATTTTCTTTCTATTTTTGTCTATTATTCTCCATTCTTTATGTTTCAGTATCCCATATGTTTATATTCTATTATCTTTTTTGGTATATTATTGTCTTTTCTTCTTTAAATCATTAGGTTGTGGTATTGGACCATTATTCTCTATTTTTCTTTTCATCATCAGGTTGTGGTATTGGACCATTATTCTCTATTCTTCTTTCAATCATTAGGTTGTGGTATTGGACCATTATTCTCTATTTTTCTTTTCATCATCAGGTTGTGGTATTGGACCATTATTCTCTATTCTTCTTTCAATCATTAGGTTGTGGTATTGAACCATTATTCTCTATTCTTCTTTCAATCATTAGGTTGTGGTATTGGACCATTATTCTCTATTCTTCTTTCAATCATAAGGTTGTGGTATTGGACCATTATTCTCTATTCTTCTTTCAATCATTAGGTTGTGGTATTGGACCATTATTCTCTATTTTTCTTTCAATCATTAGGTTGTGGTATTGGACCATTATTCTCTATTCTTCTTTCAATCATTAGGTTGTGGTATTGAACCATTATTCTCTATTCTTCTTTCAATCATTAGGTTGTGGTATTGGACCATTATTCTCTATTCTTCTTTTCATCATTAGGTTGTGGTATTGGACCATTATTCTCTATTCTTCTTTTCATCATTAGGTTGTGGTATTGGACCATTATTCTCTATTCTTCTTTCAATCATTAGGTTGTGGTATTGGACCATTATTCTCTATTCTTCTTTCAATCATTAGGTTGTGGTATTGGACCATTAATCTCTATTCTTCTTTCAATCATCAGGTTGTGGTATTGGACCATTATTCTCTATTCTTCTTTCAATCATTAGGTTGTGGTATTGGACCATTTTTCTCTATTCTTCTTTTCATCATTAGGTTGTGGTATTGAACCATTATTCTCTATTCTTCTTTCAGTCATTAGGTTGTGGTATTGGACCATTATTCTCTATTCTTCTTTTCATCATTAGGTTGTGGTATTGGACCATTATTCTCTATTCTTCTTTTCATCATAAGGTTGTGGTATTGGACCATTATTCTCTATTCTTCTTTCAATCATTAGGTTGTGGTATTGGACCATTATTCTCTATTCTTCTTTCAATCATTAGGTTGTGGTATTGAACCATTATTAGGTTGTGGTATTGGACCATTATTCTCTATTCTTCTTTCAATCATTAGGTTGTGGTATTGAACCATTATTCTCTATTCTTCTTTCAGTCATTAGGTTGTGGTATTGGACCATTATTCTCTATTCTTCTTTCAATCATTAGGTTGTGGTATTGGACCATTATTCTCTATTCTTCTTTCAGTCATTAGGTTGTGGTATTGGACCATTATTCTCTATTCTTCTTTCAATCATTAGGTTGTGGTATTGGACCATTATTCTCTATTCTTCTTTCAATCATTAGGTTGTGGTATTGGACCATTATTCTCTATTCTTCTTTAAATCATTAGGTTGTGGTATTGGACCATTATTCTCTATTCTTCTTTCAATCATTAGGTTGTGGTATTGCACCATTATTCTCTATTCTTCTTTCAATCATTAGGTTGTGGTATTGGACCATTATTCTCTATTCTTCTTTTCATCATAAGGTTGTGGTATTGGACCATTATTCTCTATTCTTCTTTCAATCATTAGGTTGTGGTATTGGACCATTATTCTCTATTCTTCTTTAAATCATAAGGTTGTGGTATTGGACCATTATTCTCTATTCTTCTTTCAATCATTAGGTTGTGGTATTGGACCATTATTCTCTATTCTTCTTTTCATCATTAGGTTGTGGTATTGGACCATTATTCTCTATTTTTCTTTTCATCATCAGGTTGTGGTATTGGACCATTATTCTCTATTTTTCTTTCAGTCATTAGGTTGTGGTATTGAACCATTATTCTCTATTCTTCTTTCAGTCATTAGGATGTGGTATTGGACCATTATTCTTTATTCTGTAAACCCCAAGCTCATCTACTACAGTGGTGGATCCAAGGGGGAGGGGGGGGCAGTCTGGTGTTTGAATTCCCCTTTTTTTGACAATCAATGCATTTGAATGGGGACATATAGCTGGAACCCCTTTGTCCTAGGTTGGGAATCCCCCTTTTTAAGATGGCTGCATCCGACCCTTTACTATAGGGATATATATTGATTGAAGTTTGCGTTACGTCCAGTTATAAAACAAAATCAGAACGAGTACAACTTAATAATAAATTCTTCAAATTTGCGTCTGGCGCAAACATAAAATTCCAATCCTCGTATCTATGATGAATTTATTTACAACCACTGGGTCGATGACACTGCTAGTGGAATTTTTATTCCCCGAGGACATCACTAGCCCAGTAGTCAGCACTTCTGTTTTGACATGAATTATCATTTATATGGTCATAATTGTAAATCATTTTTTTACATTTAGCTTTGAATTCTTCAAATACTCAGGAATAGATAACGTTAGCTGTATTTGCCAAACTCTTAGGAGTTTTTGGTCTTCAATGCTCTTCAGCTTCGTTCTTTATTTTGACACTGATGAGTCTTTTGTAGAAGAAATGCGCGTCTGGCGCAAATATAAAAATTCAATCCTGTTATCTATGATGAGTTAATTTTGACCATTGTAATTTCCAACTTAAATCATGAGAGGAACACTAACTATGATATGAGCAACTCGTTAAGTATCACATGTTGCGAAGGAACTGCTTATGTCTTTGTCGCCCTGAACATGTATGAAACTGGACAGAAAGCGAATAACAGTCAATTCGCCTTTTCAGAATCTATAAGACTATGGAGTATATCATTGTTCGTACACAAAAAGAAAAATAATGTTACATCATTAGTCGGATTTACATTAGGACGTTTAAAACTAATCACAACGTTTTTGGTGTGCAATTTTTGAAAAAATTACCAGTATGCATTAGATTTTAAAACAGCGAAATAAAATTATACTTCCGGTACACTTAAGCTTAACCAGGTTTTTGTGTTGTTCCTGTGGTCAATTTTCAGTTTTCTGTGACATATTATGTTATTTCTGGTTTTATCCTTTCTCTAATTCACGTGTACCTTTTTGGGGATATGGTGCTAGGTTATTTTTCACTTATGATCTTTGGCGTTCAAAATGTTTTAATTTCACTAAAGAGTGTTTTTGTTTATACGAAACAGGCCTCAACAGCACACAATCATACATCTTGTTATCATTAAAGTTGTCCTTATATATTTTTTATATAGCTTGTCTGACAGTGTTGAACAATTTCTAACTATATATACACATCATAAAAAAACATGTCTCATTATATCAGCATAATATTTTTTACCAAAATCACTTCTATTACAGTCTTATGCTATCGCACCAATCTTAGTTTCAAGTTTCAAAACTGTTCCGGTGTAAATAATTAATTCAATAAGCTTCATTTAGAGTCGGCAAGGTATACAAAAAGAGACAAACATAACCTCTAATGAGCTTTTAACCGACATATGAGAAAAAAAATCAAAAATTGTTAAACAACTTTAATTAGTTACGTAATGTATTGCGATCTATCAAAACATTTTATAGTAAACAACTTTTGTCTGCCTGTATAAATAAAGACGTTGTGACACTTACTACAACTGAACTACTACTAAGCAGTGAAGATGAACACTTTATTTATTATTGTATTCTTTGGTATTGTAGGTCAGTATAACTTTTATATTTTCTTTATTTATGTCATACATATTTAATTTTCATTGCTTATATATATATATAGTACATATAAATGATATAATTTCTAGTTTCTGTGCATGATTTAAAAAGATATAGGTATTTTAAGAGTGTCTGGATTGAAACTATATTTTTGTATTTTTCATTTTTTACACTATTTGTATTTAATCTTTATTTGTTTTGTTCATTTTTCTCTTTTTTTCATATTTTTGTGTATTTATATTCTCCATTCTTTATGTTTCAGTACCCCATATTTCTATAATCTAAAAAAAATTTGGCATATTATTCTCTTTTCTTCTTTCAATCATTATATTGTGGTATTGGACCATTATTCTCTATTCTTCTTTCAATCATAAGGTTGTGGTATTGGACCATTATTCTCTATTCTTCTTTCAATCATTAGGTTGTGGTATTGGATCATTATTCTCTATTATTCTTTTCATCATTAGGTTGTGGTATTGAACCATTATTCTCTATTCTTCTTTAAATCATAAGGTTGTGGTATTGGACCATTATTCTCTATTCTTCTTTAAATCATTAGGTTGTGGTATTGGACCATTATTCTCTATTCTTCTTTCAATCATTAGGTTGTGGTATTGGACCATTATTCTCTATTCTTCTTTCAATCATTAGGTTGTGGTATTGGACCATTATTCTCTATTTTTCTTTTCATCATCAGGTTGTGGTATTGGACCATTATTCTCTATTCTTCTTTCAATCATCAGGTTGTGGTATTGGACCATTATTCTCTATTTTTCTTTTCATCATTAGGTTGTGGTATTGGACCATTATTCTCTATTCTTCTTTTCATCATCAGGTTGTGGTATTGGACCATTATTCTCTATTCTTCTTTCAATCATTAGGTTGTGGTATTGGACCATTTTTCTCTATTCTTCTTTTCATCATTAGGTTGTGGTATTGGACCATTATTCTCTATTCTTCTTTCAATCATTAGGTTGTGGTATTGGACCATTTTTCTCTATTCTTCTTTTCATCATTAGGTTGTGGTATTGGACCATTATTCTCTATTCTTCTTTCAATCATTAGGTTGTGGTATTGGACCATTATTCTCTATTCTTCTTTCAATCATTAGGTTGTGGTATTGCACCATTATTCTCTATTTTTCTTTTCATCATTAGGTTGTGGTATTGGACCATTATTCTCTATTCTTCTTTCAATCATTAGGTTGTGGTATTGGACCATTATTCTCTATTCTTCTTTCAATCATAAGGTTGTGGTATTGGACCATTATTCTCTATTCTTCTTTCAATCATTAGGTTGTGGTATTGGAGCATTATTCTCTATTCTTCTTTCAATCATTAGGTTGTGGTATTGGACCATTATTCTCTATTCTTCTTTCAATCATAAGGTTGTGGTATTGCACCATTATTCTCTATTTTTCTTTTCATCATTAGGTTGTGGTATTGGACCATTTTTCTCTATTCTTCTTTCAATCATTAGGTTGTTGTATTGGACCATTATTCTCTATTCTTCTTTCAATCATTAGGTTGTGGTATTGGACCATTATTCTCTATTCTTCCTTCAATCATTAGGTTGTGGTATTGGACCATTATTCTCTATTTTTCTTTCAATCATCAGGTTGTGGTATTGGACCATTATTCTCTATTCTTCTTTCAATCATTAGGTTGTGGTATTGGACCATTATTCTCTATTCTTCTTTTCATCATTAGGTTGTGGTATTGGACCATTATTCTCTATTCTTCTTTTCATCATTAGGTTGTGGTATTAGACCATTATTCTTTATTCTTCTTTCAATCATTTGGTTGTGGTATTGGATCATTTTTCTCTATTCTTCTTTCAATCATTAGGTTGTGGTATTGAACCATTATTCTCTATTCTTCTTTCATCATCAGGTTGTGGTATTGAACCATTATTCTCTATTCTTCTTTTCATCATTAGGTTGTGGTATTGGACCATTATTCTCTATTCTTCTTTCAATCATTAGGTTGTGGTATTGGACCATTATTCTCTATTCTTCTTTCAATCATTAGGTTGTGGTATTGGACCATTATTCTCTATTCTTCTTTTCATCATAAGGTTGTGGTATTGGACCATTATTCTCTATTCTTCTTTCAATCATTAGGTTGTGGTATTGGACCATTTTTCTCTATTCTTCTTTTCATCATTAGGTTGTGGTATTGAACCATTATTCTCTATTCTTCTTTCAATCATTAGGTTGTGGTATTGGACCATTATTCTCTATTCTTCTTTCAATCATTAGGTTGTGGTATTGGACCATTTTTCTCTATTCTTCTTTTCATCATTAGGTTGTTGTATTGAACCATTATTCTCTATTCTTCCTTCAATCATCAGGTTGTGGTATTGGACCATTATTCTCTATTCTTCTTTTCATCATCAGGTTGTGGTATTGGACCATTATTCTCTATTCTTCTTTCAATCATCAGGTTGTGGTATTGGACCATTATTCTCTATTCTTCTTTCAATCATTAGGTTGTGGTATTGGACCATTATTCTCTATTCTTCTTTCAATCATCAGGTTGTGGTATTGGACCATTATTCTCTATTCTTCTTTCAATCATTAGGTTGTGGTATTGAACCATTATTCTCTATTCTTCTTTTCATCATTAGGTTGTGGTATTGGACCATTTTTCTCTATTCTTCTTTTCATCATTAGGTTGTGGTATTGGACCATTATTCTCTATTCTTCTTTCAATCATCAGGTTGTGGTATTGGACCATTATTCTCTATTCTTCTTTCAATCATCAGGTTGTGGTATTGGACCATTATTCTCTATTCTTCTTTCAATCATTAGGTTGTGGTATTGGACCATTATTCTCTATTCTTCTTTCAATCATCAGGTTGTGGTATTGGACCATTATTCTCTATTCTTCTTTCAATCATTAGGTTGTGGTATTGAACCATTATTCTCTATTCTTCTTTTCATCATTAGGTTGTGGTATTGGACCATTTTTCTCTATTCTTCTTTTCATCATTAGGTTGTGGTATTGAACCATTATTCTCTATTCTTCTTTAAATCATAAGGTTGTGGTATTGGACCATTATTCTCTATTTTTCTTTTCATCATTAGGTTGTGGTATTGGACCATTATTCTCTATTCTTCTTTCAATCATCAGGTTGTGGTATTGGACCATTATTCTCTATTTTTCTTTTCATCATTAGGTTGTGGTATTGGACCATTATTCTCTATTCTTCTTTTCATCATCAGGTTGTGGTATTGGACCATTATTCTCTATTCTTCTTTCAATCATTAGGTTGTGGTATTGGACCATTTTTCTCTATTCTTCTTTTCATCATTAGGTTGTGGTATTGGACCATTTTTCTCTATTCTTCTTTTCATCATCAGGTTGTGGTATTGGACCACTATTCTCTATTCTTCTTTCAATCATTAGGTTGTGGTATTGGACCATTATTCTCTATTCTTCTTTCAATCATTAGGTTGTGGTATTGGACCATTATTCTCTATTCTTCTTTCAATCATTAGGTTGTGGTATTGAACCATTATTCTCTATTCTTCCTTCAATCATTAGGTTGTGGTATTGGACCATTATTCTCTATTCTTCTTTCAATCATTAGGTTGTGGTATTGGACCATTATTCTCTATTCTTCTTTCAATCATTAGGTTGTGGTATTGGACCATTATTCTCTATTCTTCTTTCAATCATTAGGTTGTGGTATTGAACCATTATTCTCTATTCTTCCTTCAATCATTAGGTTGTGGTATTGGACCATTATTCTCTATTCTTCTTTCAATCATTAGGTTGTGGTATTGGACCATTATTCTCTATTCTTCTTTCAATCATTAGGTTGTGGTATTGAACCATTATTCTCTATTCTTCTTTAAATCATTAGGTTGTGGTATTGGACCATTATTCTCTATTCTTCTTTCAATCATTAGGTTGTGGTATTGAACCATTATTCTCTATTCTTCTTTTCATCATCAGGTTGTGGTATTGGACCATTATTCTCTATTCTTCTTTTCATCATTAGGTTGTGGTATTGAACCATTATTCTCTATTCTTCTTTAAATCAGAAGGTTGTGGTATTGGACCATTATTCTCTATTTTTCTTTCAATCATTAGGTTGTGGTATTGGACCATTATTCTCTATTCTTCTTTCAATCATAAGGTTGTGGTATTGGACCATTATTCTCTATTCTTCTTTCAATCATTAGGTTGTGGTATTGGACCATTATTCTCTATTCTTCTTTAAATCATTAGGTTGTGGTATTGGACCATTATTCTCTATTCTTCTTTAAATCATTAGGTTGTGGTATTGGACCATTATTCTCTATTCTTCTTTCAATCATTAGGTTGTGGTATTGGACCATTTTTCTCTATTCTTCTTTTCATCATTAGGTTGTGGTATTGGACCATTATTCTCTATTCTTCTTTTCATCATTAGGTTGTGGTATTGAACCATTATTCTCTATTCTTCTTTAAATCAGAAGGTTGTGGTATTGGACCATTATTCTCTATTTTTCTTTCAATCATTAGGTTGTGGTATTGGACCATTATTCTCTATTCTTCTTTCAATCATAAGGTTGTGGTATTGGACCATTATTCTCTATTCTTCTTTAAATCATTAGGTTGTGGTATTGGACCATTATTCTCTATTCTTCTTTAAATCATTAGGTTGTGGTATTGGACCATTATTCTCTATTCTTCTTTTCATCATTAGGTTGTGGTATTGGACCATTATTCTCTATTCTTCTTTTCATCATTAGGTTGTGGTATTGGACCATTATTCTCTATTCTTCTTTCAATCATTAGGTTGTGGTATTGGACCATTATTCTCTATTCTTCTTTTCATCATTAGGTTGTGGTATTGGACCATTATTCTCTATTCTTCTTTCAATTATTAGGTTGTGGTATTGGACCATTATTCTCTATTATTCTTTCAATCATTAGGTTGTGGTATTGGACCATTATTCTCTATTCTTCTTTCAATCATTAGGTTGTGGTATTGGACCATTATTCTCTATTCTTCTTTCAATCATCAGGTTGTGGTATTGGACCATTATTCTCTATTCTTCTTTCAATCATTAGGTTGTGGTATTGGACCATTATTCTCTATTCTTCTTTTCATCATTAGGTTGTAGTATTGAACCATTATTCTCTATTCTTCCTTCAATCATTAGGTTGTGGTATTGGACCATTATTCTCTATTCTTCTTTCAATCATTAGGTTGTGGTATTGGACCATTATTCTCTATTTTTCTTTTCATCATTAGGTTGTGGTATTGGACCATTATTCTCTATTCTTCTTTTCATCATTAGGTTGTGGTATTGGACCATTATTCTCTATTCTTCTTTTCATCATTAGGTTGTGGTATTGGACCATTATTCTCTATTCTTCTTTCAATCATAAGGTTGTGGTATTGGACCATTATTCTCTATTCTTCTTTCAATCATTAGGTTGTGGTATTGGACCATTATTCTCTATTTTTCTTTTCATCATTAGGTTGTGCTATTGGACCATTATTCTCTATTCTTCCTTCAATCATTAGGTTGTGGTATTGGACCATTATTCTCTATTTTTCTTTTCATCATTAGGTTGTGGTATTGAACCATTATTCTCTATTCTTCTTTCAATCATTAGGTTGTGGTATTGGACCATTATTCTCTATTCTTCTTTTCATCATCAGGTTGTGGTATTGGACCATTATTCTCTATTCTTCTTTAAATCATTAGGTTGTGGTATTGGACCATTAATCTCTATTCTTCTTTTCATCATTAGGTTGTGGTATTGGACCATTATGCTCTATTCTTCTTTCAATCATTAGGTTGTAGTATTGGACCATTATTCTCTATTCTTCTTTAAATCATTAGGTTGTGGTATTGGACCATTAATCTCTATTCTTCTTTTCATCATCAGGTTGTGGTATTGAACCATTATTCTCTATTCTTCTTTCAATCATTAGGTTGTGGTATTGGACCATTATTCTCTATTCTTCTTTCAATCATTAGGTTGTGGTATTGGACCATTATTCTCTATTCTTCTTTCAATCATTAGGTTGTGGTATTGGACCATTATTCTCTATTCTTCTTTCAATCATTAGGTTGTGGTATTGGACCATTATTCTCTATTCTTCTTTCAATCATTAGGTTGTGGTATTGCACCATTATTCTCTATTCTTCTTTCAATCATTAGGTTGTGGTATTGGAACATTATTCTCTATTCTTCTTTCAATCATTACGTTGTGGTATTGGATCATTATTCTCTATTCTTCTTTCAATCATTAGGTTGTGGTATTGGACCATTATTCTCTATTTTTCTTTTCATCATTAGGTTGTGGTATTGGACCATTATTCTCTATTCTCCTTTCAATCATTAGGTTGTGGTATTGGACCATTTTTCTCTATTTTTCTTTTGATCATTAGGTTGTGGTATTGCACCATTATTCTCTATTCTTCTTTCAATCATTAGGTTGTGGTATTGGACCATTATTCTCTATTTTTCTTTTCATTATCAGGTTGTGGTATTGGACCATTATTCTCTATTCTTCTTTCAATCATTAGGTTCTGGTATTGGACCATTATTCTCTATTTTTCTTTCAATCATTAGGTTGTGGTATTGGACCATTTTTCTCTATTCTTCATTCAATCATTAGGTTGTGGTATTGGACCATTATTCTCTATTCTTCTTTTCATCATTAGGTTGTGGTATTGGACCATTATTCTCTATTCTTCTTTCAATCATTAGGTTGTGGTATTGGACCATTATTCTCTATTCTTCTTTCAATCATAAGGTTGTGGTATTGCACCATTATTCTCTATTCTTCTTTTCATCATTAGGTTGTGGTATTGGACCATTATTCTCTATTCTTCTTTCAATCATTAGGTTGTGGTATGGACCATTATTCTCTATTCTTCTTTCAATCATTAGGTTGTGGTATTGGACCATTATTCTCTATTCTTCTTTCAATCTTTAGGTTGTGGTATTGGACCATTATTCTCTATTCTTCTTTTCATCATTAGGTTGTGGTATTGGACCATTATTCTCTATTCTTCTTTCAATCATTATGTTGTGGTATTGGACCATTATTCTCTATTTTTCGTTTCATCATTAGGTTGTGGTATTGGACCATTATTCTCTATTCTTCTTTCAATCATTAGGTTGTGGTATTGGACCATTATTCTCTATTCTTCTTTAAATCATTAGGTTGTGGTATTGGACCATTATTCTCTATTTTTCTTTTCATCATTAGGTTGTGGTATTGGACCATTATTCTCTATTCTTCTTTCAATCATTAGGTTGTGGTATTGGACCATTATTCTCTATTTTTCTTTTCATCATTAGGTTGTGGTATTGGACCATTATTCTCTATTCTTCTTTCAATCATCAGGTTGTGGTATTGGACCATTATTCTCTATTCTTCTTTCAATCATTAGGTTGTGGTATTGGACCATTATTCTCTATTTTTCTTTTCATCATTAGGTTGTGGTATTGAACCATTATTCTCTATTCTTCTTTCAATCATTAGGTTGTGGTATTGGACCATTATTCTCTATTTTTCTTTTCATCATCAGGTTGTGGTATTGAACCATTATTCTCTATTCTTCTTTCAATCATCAGGTTGTGGTATTGGACCATTATTCTCTATTCTTCTTTCAATCATTAGGTTGTGGTATTGGACCATTATTCTCTATTCTTCTTTTCATCATTAGGTTGTGGTATTGGACCATTATTCTCTATTTTTCTTTTCATCATAAGGTTGTGGTATTGGACCATTATTCTCTATTCTTCTTTCAATCATTAGGTTGTGGTATTGGACCATTATTCTCTATTCTTCTTTCAATCATTAGGTTGTGGTATTGGACCATTATTCTCTATTCTTCTTTTCATCATTAGGTTGTGGTATTGGACCATTATTCTCTATTCTTCTTTCAATCATTAGGTTGTGGTATTGGACCATTATTCTCCATTCTTCTTTCAATCATTAGGTTGTGGTATTGGACCATTATTCTCTATTCTTCTTTCAATCATTAGGTTGTGGTATTGGACCATTATTCTCTATTCTTCTTTCAATCATTAGGTTGTGGTATTGGACCATTATTCTCTATTCTTCTTTCAATCATTAGGTTGTGGTATTGGACCATTATTCTCTATTCTTCTTTCAATCATTAGGTTGTGGTATTGGACCATTTTTCTCTATTCTTCTTTCAATCATTAGGTTGTGGTATTGGACCATTATTCTCTATTCTTCTTTCAATCATTAGGTTGTGGTATTGGACCATTATTCTCTATTCTTCTTTTCATCATTAGGTTGTGGTATTGGACCATTATTCTCTATTCTTCTTTCAATCATTAGGTTGTGGTATTGGACCATTATTCTCTATTCTTCTTTCAATCATTAGGTTGTGGTATTGGACCATTATTCTCTATTCTTCTTTAAATCATTAGGTTGTGGTATTGGACCATTATTCTATATTCTTCTTTCAATCATTAGGTTGTGGTATTGGACCATTATTCTCTGTTCTTCTTTCAATCATAAGGTTGTGGTATTGGACCATTATTCTCTATTCTTCTTTTCATCATTAGGTTGTGGTATTGGACCATTATTCTCTATTCTTCTTTCAATCATTAGGTTGTGGTATTGGACCATTATTCTCTATTCTTCTTTCAATCATTAGGTTGTGGTATTGGACCATTATTCTCTATTCTTCTTTCAATCATTAGGTTGTGGTATTGGACCATTATTCTCTATTCTTCTTTCAATCATTAGGTTGTGGTATTGGACCATTATTCTCTATTCTTCTTTCAATCATAAGGTTGTGGTATTGGACCATTATTCTCTATTCTTCTTTTCATCATTAGGTTGTGGTATTGGACCATTATTCTCTATTCTTCTTTCAATCATTAGGTTGTGGTATTGGACCATTATTCTCTATTTTTCTTTTCATCATTAGGTTGTGGTATTGGACCATTATTCTCTATTCTTCTTTCAATCATTAGGTTGTGGTATTGGACCATTATTCTCTATTTTTCTTTTCATCATTAGGTTGTGGTATTGGACCATTATTCTCTATTCTTCTTTCAATCATTAGGTTGTGGTATTGGACCATTATTCTCTATTCTTCTTTTCATCATTAGGTTGTGGTATTGGACCATTATTCTCTATTCTTCTTTCAATCATTAGGTTGTGGTATTGGATCATTTTTCTCTATTCTTCTTTTCATCATTAGGTTGTGGTATTGGACCATTAATCTCTATTCTTCTTTCAATCATCAGGTTGTGGTATTGGACCATTATTCTCTATTCTTCTTTCAATCATTAGGTTGTGGTATTGGACCATTTTTCTCTATTCTTCTTTCAATCATTAGGTTGTGGTATTGGACCATTATTCTCTATTCTTCTTTTCATCATTAGGTTGTGGTATTGGACCATTATTCTCTATTCTTCTTTCAATCATTAGGTTGTGGTATTGGACCATTATTCTCTATTTTTCTTTTCATCATTAGGTTGTGGTATTGGACCATTATTCTCTATTCTTCTTTCAATCATTAGGTTGTGGTATTGGACCATTATTCTCTATTCTTCTTTTCATCATTAGGTTGTGGTATTGGACCATTATTCTTTATTCTTCTTTCAATCATTAGGTTGTGGTATTAGACCATTATTCTCTATTCTTCTTTCAGTCATTAGGTTGTGGTATTGGACCATTATTCTCTATTCTTCTTTCAATCATTAGGTTGTGGTATTGGACCATTTTTCTCTATTCTTCTTTCAATCATTAGGTTGTGGTATTGGACCATTATTCTCTATTCTTCTTTTCATCATTAGGTTGTGGTATTGGACCATTATTCTCTATTTTTCTTTTCATCATTAGGTTGTGGTATTGGACCATTATTCTCTATTCTTCTTTCAATCATTAGGTTGTGGTATTGGACCATTATTCTCTATTTTTCTTTTCATCATTAGGTTGTGGTATTGGACCATTATTCTCTATTCTTCTTTCAATCATTAGGTTGTGGTATTGGACCATTTTTCTCTATTCTTCTTTCAATCATTAGGTTGTGGTATTGGACCATTATTCTCTATTCTTCTTTTCATCATTAGGTTGTGGTGTTGGACCATTATTCTCTATTTTTCTTTTCATCATCAGGTTGTGGTATTGGACCATTATTCTCTATTCTTCTTTCAATCATTAGGTTGTTGTATTGGACCATTATTCTCTATTCTTCTTTCAATCATCAGGTTGTGGTATTGGAACATTATTCTCTATTTTTCTTTTCATCATTAGGTTGTGGTATTGGACCATTATTCTCTATTCTTCTTTCAATCATTAGGTTGTGGTATTGGACCATTATTCTCTATTCTTCTTTCAATCATTAGGTTGTGGTATTGAACCATTATTCTCTATTCTTCTTTCAATCATTAGGTTGTGGTATTGGACCATTATTCTCTATTCTTCTTTCAATCATCAGGTTGTGGTATTGGACCATTATTCTCTATTCTTCTTTCAATCATTAGGTTGTGGTATTGGACCATTATTCTCTATTCTTCTTTTCATCATTAGGTTGTGGTATTGGACCATTATTCTCTATTCTTCTTTCAATCATTAGGTTGTGGTATTCGACCATTATTCTCTATTCTTCTTTCAATCATTAGGTTGTGGTATTGGACCATTATTCTCTATTCTTCTTTCAATCATTAGGTTGTGGTATTGGACCATTATTCTCTATTCTTCTTTTCATCATTAGGTTGTGGTATTGGACCATTATTCTCTATTCTTCTTTCAATCATCAGGTTGTGGTATTGGACCATTATTCTCTATTCTTCTTTCAATCATTAGGTTGTGGTATTGGACCATTATTCTCTATTCTTCTTTCAATCATCAGGTTGTGGTATTGGACCATTATTCTCTATTCTTCTTTCAATCATTAGGTTGTGGTATTGGACCATTATTCTCTATTCTTCTTTTCATCATTAGGTTGTGGTATTGGACCATTATTCTCTATTCTTCTTTCAATCATTAGGTTGTGGTATTGGACCATTATTCTCTATTCTTCTTTCAATCATTAGGTTGTGGTATTGGACCATTATTCTCTATTCTTCTTTCAATCATTAGGTTGTGGTATTGGACCATTATTCTCTATTCTTCTTTTCATCATTAGGTTGTGGTATTGGACCATTATTCTCTATTCTTCTTTCAATCATCAGGTTGTGGTATTGGACCATTATTCTCTATTCTTCTTTCAATCATTAGGTTGTGGTATTGGACCATTATTCTCTATTCTTCTTTTCATCATTAGGTTGTGGTATTGGACCATTTTTCTCTATTCTTCTTTCAATCATTAGGTTGTGGTATTGGACCATTATTCTCTATTCTTCTTTTCATCATTAGGTTGTGGTATTGGACCATTATTCTCTATTATTCTTTTCATCATCAGGTTGTGGTATTGGACCATTATTCTCTATTCTTCTTTTCATCATTAGGTTGTGGTATTGGACCATTATTCTCTATTTTTCTTTTCATCATCAGGTTGTGGTATTGGACCATTATTCTCTATTCTTCTTTTCATCATTAGGTTGTGGTATTGGACCATTATTCTCTATTTTTCTTTTCATCATCAGGTTGTGGTATTGGACCATTATTCTCTATTCTTCTTTCAATCATTAGGTTGTGGTATTGGACCATCATTCTCTATTCTTCTTTCAATCATCAGGTTGTGGTATTGGACCATTATTCTCTATTCTTCTTTCAATCATTAGGTTGTGGTACTGGACCATTATTCTCTATTCTTCTTTTCATCATCAGGTTGTGGTATTGGACCATTATTCTCTATTCTTCTTTCAATCATTACGTTGTGGTATTGGACCATTATTCTCTATTCTTCTTTCAATCATAAGGTTGTGGTATTGGACCATTATTCTCTATTCTTCTTTCAATCATTAGGTTGTGGTATTGGACCATTATTCTCTATTCTTCTTTTCATCATTAGGTTGTGGTATTGGAACATTATTCTCTATTCTTCTTTCAATCATAAGGTTGTGGTATTGGACCATTATTCTCTATTCTTCTTTCAATCATTAGGTTGTGGTATTGGACCATTATTCTCTATTTTTCTTTTCATCATCGGGTTGTGGTATTGGACCATTATTCTCTATTCTTCTTTCAATCATAAGGTTGTGGTATTGGACCATTATTCTCTATTTTTCTTTTCATCATTAGGTTGTGGTATTGGACCATTATTCTCTATTCTTCTTTCAATCATTAGGTTGTGGTATTGGACCATTATTCTCTATTCTTCTTTCAATCATTAGGTTGTGGTATTGGACCATTATTCTCTATTTTTCTTTCAATCATAAGGTTGTGGTATTGGACCATTATTCTCTATTCTTCTTTCAATCATTAGGTTGTGGTATTGGACCATTATTCTCTATTCTTCTTTCAATCATTAGGTTGTGGTATTGGACCATTATTCTCTATTCTTCTTTCAATCATTAGGTTGTGGTATTGGACCATTATTCTCTATTTTTCTTTCAATCATAAGGTTGTGGTATTGGACCATTATTCTCTATTCTTCTTTCAATCATTAGGTTGTGGTATTGGACCATTATTCTCTATTCTTCTTTTCATCATTAGGTTGTGGTATTGGACCATTATTCTCTATTCTTCTTTCAATCATTAGGTTGTGGTATTGGACCATTAATCTCTATTCTTCTTTCAATCATCAGGTTGTGGTATTGGACCATTATTTTCTATTCTTCTTTCAATCATTAGGTTGTGGTATTGGACCATTATTCTCTATTCTTCTTTAAATCATTAGGTTGTGGTATTGGACCATTATTCTCTATTCTTCTTTCAATCATTAGGTTGTGGTATTGGACCATTATTCTCTATTCTTCTTTCAATCATTAGGTTGTGGTATTGGACCATTATTCTCTATTCTTCTTTCAATCATTAGGTTGTGGTATTGGACCATTATTCTCTATTCTTCTTTTCATCATTAGGTTGTGGTATTGGACCATTATTCTCTATTCTTCTTTCAATCATTAGGTTGTGGTATTGGACCATTATTCTCTATTTTTCTTTTCATCATTAGGTTGTGGTATTGCACCATTATTCTCTATTCTTCTTTCAATCATTAGGTTGTGGTATTGGACCATTATTCTCTATTATTCTTTTCATCATCAGGTTGTGGTATTGGACCATTATTCTCTATTCTTCTTTCAATCATCAGGTTGTGGTATTGGACCATTATTCTCTATTCTTCTTTTCATCATCAGGTTGTGGTATTGGACCATTATTCTCTATTCTTCTTTCAATCATTAGGTTGTGGTATTGGACCATTATTCTCTATTTTTCTTTTCATCATCAGGTTGTGGTATTGGACCATTATTCTCTATTCTTCTTTCAATCATTAGGTTGTGGTATTGGACCATTTTTCTCTATTCTTCTTTCAATCATTAGGTTGTGGTATTGGACCATTATTCTCTATTTTTCTTTTCATCATTAGGTTGTGGTATTGGACCATTATTCTCTATTCTTCTTTCAATCATTAGGTTGTGGTACTGGACCATTATTCTCTATTTTTCTTTTCATCATTAGGTTGTGGTATTGGACCATTATTCTCTATTCTTCTTTCAATCATTGGGTTGTGGTATTGGATCATTATTCTCTATTTTTCTTTTCATCATTAGGTTGTGGTATTGGACCATTATTCTCTTTTCTTCTTTAAATCATTAGGTTGTGGTATTGGACCATTATTCTCTATTCTTCTTTCAATCATTAGGTTGTGGTATTGGACCATTATTCTCTATTCTTCTTTCAATCATTAGGTTGTTGTATTGGACCATTATTCTCTATTTTTCTTTTCATCATCAGGTTGTGGTATTGGACCATTATTCTCTATTCTTCTTTCAATCATTAGGTTGTGGTATTGGACCATTATTCTCTATTCTTCTTTTCATCATTAGGTTGTGGTATTGGACCATTATTCTCTATTCTTCTTTCAATCATTAGGTTGTGGTATTGGACCATTATTCTCTATTCTTCTTTCAATCATTAGGTTGTGGTATTGGACCATTATTCTCTATTCTTCTTTCAATCATTAGGTTGTGGTATTGGACCATTATTCTCTATTCTGTAAACTCCAATCATGCTCTCATCTACTACAGTGGTGGATCCAGGGGGGTCTGGGGGTTGGAACTCCCCCTTTTTGTTGACGATCAATGCATTTGAATGGGGACTTATAGCTGGAAACCCTTTGTCCTAGTTTGGAACCCCCCTTTTTAAGACTGGATCCGCCCCTGTACTATTTGGATATATATTGATTAAAGTTTGCTTAACGTCCAGTAATAAAACAAAATCAGAACGAGTACAACTTAATAATGAATTCTTCAAATTTGCGTTTGGCGCAAACATAAAATTCCAATCCTCGTATCTATGATGAATTTATTTACAACCACTGGGTCGATGACACTGCTAGTGGAGTTTTTATTCCCCGAGGATATCTCCAGCCCAGTAGTCAGCACTTCTGTTTTGACATGAATTATCATTGATATGGTCATAATCGTAAATTATTTTTTTACATTTTGCTTTGAATTCTTAAAATACTGAGGCTTTTCTTCCTCAGGAATAGATAACCTTAGCTGTATTTGGCAAAACTCTTAGGAGTTTTTGGTCTTCAATGCTCTTCAGCTTCGTTCTTTGTTTTCGCCTTTTTAACACTTGTCGATTCGAGCGTCACTGATGAGTCGTTTGTAGAAAAAATGCGCGTCTGGCGCAAATATAAAAATTCAATCCTGTTATCTATGATGAGTTAATTTTGACCATTGTAATTTCCAACTTAAATCATGAGAGGAACACTAACTATGATATGAGCAACTCGTTAAGTATCACATGTTGAGAAGGAACTGCTTATTTTTTTGTTGCCCTGAACATGTATGAAACTGGACAGAAAGCGAATAACAGTCAATTCGCCTTTTCAGAATCTATAAGACTATGGAGTATATCATTGTTCGTACACAAAAAGAAAAATAATGTTACATCATTGGTCGAATTTACATTAGGACGTTTAAAACCAATCACAACGTTTTTGGTGTGCAATTTTTGAAAAAATTACCAGTATGCATTAGATTTTAAAACAGCGAAATAAAATTATACTTCCGGTACACCTAAGCTTAACCTGGTTTTGGTGTTGTTCCTGTGGTCAATTTTCAGTTTTCTGTGACATATTAAGTTATTTCTTGTTTTATCCTTTCTCTGATTCACGTGCACCCTTTTGAAATATGGTGTTAGGCTTTTTATTACTTATGATCTTTGGCGTTCAAAATGTTTTAATTTCACTAAAGAGTGTTTTTGTTTATACGAAACAGGCCTCAACAGCACACAATCATACATCTTGTTATCATTAAAGTTGTCCTTATATATTTTTTATATAGCTTGTCTGACAGTGTTGAACAATTTCTAACTATATATACACTTCGTAAAAAAAATGTCTCATTATATCAGCATAATATTTTTTACCAAACATCTCATCTATTACAGTCTTATGCTATCGCACCAATCTTAGTTTCAAGTTTCAAAACTGTTCCGGTGTAAATAATTAATTCAATAAGCTTTATTTAGAGTCGGCAAGGTATACAAAAAGAGACAAACATAACCTCTAATGAGCTTTTAACCGACATATGAGAAAAAAAATCAAAAATTGTTAAACAACTTTAATTAGTTACGTAATGTATTGCGATCTATCAAAACATTTTATAGTAAACAACTTTTGTCTGCCTGTATAAATAAAGACGTTGTGACAATTACTACAACTGAACTACTACTAAGCAGTGAAGATGAACACTTTATTTATTATTGTATTCTTTGGTATTGTAGGTCAGTATAACTTTTATATTTTCTTTATTTATGTCATACATATTTAATTTTCATTGCTTATATATATATATATAGTACATATAAATGATATAATTTCTAGTTTCTGTGCATGATTTAAAAAGATATAGGTATTTTAAGAGTGTCTGGATTGAAAGTATATTTTTGTATTTTTCATTTTTTACACTATTTGTATTTAATCTTTATTTGTTTTGTTCATTTTTCTTTTTTTTTTCATATTTTTGTGTATTTATATCCTCCATTCTTTATGTTTCAGTACCCCATATTTCTATAATCTAAAAAAAATTTGGCATATTATTCTCTTTTCTTCTTTCAATCATTAGGTTGTGGTATTGGACCATTATTCTCTATTCTTCTTTCAATCATTAGGTTGTGGTATTGGACCATTATTCTCTATTTTTCTTTTCATCATTAGGTTGTGGTATTGGACCATTATTCTCTATTCTTCTTTCAATCATTAGGTTGTGGTATTGGACCATTATTCTCTATTCTTCTTTCAATCATTAGGTTGTGGTATTGGACCATTATTCTCTATTCTTCTTTCAATCATAAGGTTGTGGTATTGGACCATTATTCTCTATTCTTCTTTCAATCATTAGGTTGTGGTATTGGACCATTATTCTCTATTCTTCTTTCAATCATTAGGTTGTGGTATTGGACCATTATTCTCTATTCTTCTTTCAATCATTAGGTTGTGGTATTGCACCATTATTCTCTATTCTTCTTTCAATTATTAGGTTGTGGTATTGGACCATTATTCTCTATTCTTCTTTCAATCATTAGGTTGTGGTATTGGACCATTATTCTCTATTTTTCTTTTCATCATTAGGTTGTGGTATTGGACCATTATTCTCTATTCTTCTTTCAATCATTAGGTTGTGGTATTGGACCATTATTCTCTATTCTTCTTTCAATCATTAGGTTGTGGTATTGGACCATTATTCTCTATTCTTCTTTTCATCATTAGGTTGTCGTATTGGACCATTATTCTCTATTCTTCTTTTCATCATTAGGTTGTGGTATTGGACCATTATTCTCTATTCTTCTTTCAATCATTAGGTTGTGGTATTGGACCATTATTCTCTATTCTTCTTTCAATCATTAGGTTGTGGTATTGGACCATTATTCTCTATTCTTCTTTCAATCATTAGGTTGTGGTATTGGACCATTATTCTCTATTCTTCTTTTCATCATTAGGTTGTGGTATTGGACCATTATTCTCTATTCTTCTTTTCATCATTAGGTTGTGGTATTGGACCATTATTCTCTATTCTTCTTTCAATCATTAGGTTGTGGTATTGGACCATTATTCTCTATTCTTCTTTCAATCATTAGGTTGTGGTATTGGACCATTATTCTCTATTCTTCTTTTCATCATCAGGTTGTGGTATTGGACCATTATTCTCTATTCTTCTTTCAATCATTAGGTTGTGGTATTGGACCATTATTCTCTATTCTTCTTTCAATCATTAGGTTGTGGTATTGGACCATTATTCTCTATTCTTCTTTCAATCATTAGGTTGTGGTATTGGACCATTATTCTCTATTCTTCTTTCAATCATTAGGTTGTGGTATTGGACCATTATTCTCTATTCTTCTTTCAATCATTAGGTTGTGGTATTGGACCATTATTCTCTATTCTTCTTTTCATCATCAGGTTGTGGTATTGGACCATTATTCTCTATTCTTCTTTCAATCATTAGGTTGTGGTATTGGACCATTATTCTCTTTTCTTCTTTCAATCATTAGGTTGTGGTATTGGACCATTATTCTCTATTCTTCTTTCAATCATTAGGTTGTGGTACTGGACCATTATTCTCTATTCTTCTTTCAATCATTAGGTTGTGGTATTGGACCATTATTCTCTATTCTTCTTTCAATCATTAGGTTGTGGTATTGGACCATTACTCTCTATTCTTCTTTTCATCATTAGGTTGTGGTATTGGACCATTATTCTCTATTCTTCTTTCAATCATTAGGTTGTGGTATTGGACCATTATTCTCTATTCTTCTTTTCATCATCAGGTTGTGGTATTGGACCATTATTCTCTATTCTTCTTTCAATCATTAGGTTGTGGTATTGGACCATTATTCTCTATTCTTCTTTCAATCATTAGGTTGTGGTATTGGACCATTACTCTCTATTCTTCTTTTCATCATTAGGTTGTGGTATTGGACCATTAATCTCTATTCTTCTTTTCATCATTAGGTTGTGGTATTGGACCATTATTCTCTATTCTTCTTTCAATCATTAGGTTGTGGTATTGGACCATTATTCTCTATTCTTCTTTCAATCATTAGGTTGTGGTATTGGACCATTACTCTCTATTCTTCTTTTCATCATTAGGTTGTGGTATTGGACCATTATTCTTTATTCTGTAAACCCCAAGCTCATCTACTACAGTGGTGGATCCAAAGGGGGGGCAGTCTGGTGTTTGAATTCCCCTTTTTTTGACAATCAATGCATTTGAATGGGGACATATAGCTGGAACCCCTTTGTCCTAGGTTGGGAACCCCCCTTTTTAAGATGGCTGCATCCGACCCTATACTATAGGGATATATATTGATTGAAGTTTGCGTTACGTCCAGTTATAAAACAAAATCAGAACGAGTACAACTTAATAATAAATTCTTCAAATTTGCGTCTGGCGCAAACATAAAATTCCAATCCTCGTATCTATGATGAATTTATTTACAACCACTGGGTCGATGACACTGCTAGTGGAGTTTTTATTCCCCGAGGACATCACTAGCCCAGTAGTCAGCACTTCTGTTTTGACATGAATTATCATTTATATGGTCATAATTGTAAATCATTTTTTTACATTTAGCTTTGAATTCTTCAAATACTCAGGAATAGATAACCTTAGCTGTATTTGCCAAACTTTTAGGAGTTTTGGTCCTCAATGCTCTTCAGCTTTGTTCTTTATTTTGACCCTTTTAACACTTGTCGATTCGAGCGACACTGATGAGTCTTTTGTAGAAGACATGCGCGTCTGGCGCAAATATAAAAATTCAATCCTGTTATCTATGATGAGTTAATTTTGACCATTGTAATTTCCAACTTAAATCATGGGAGGAACACTAACTATGATATGAGCAACTCGTTAAGTATCACATGTTGAGAAGGAACTGCTTATGTTTTTGTCGCCCTGAACATGTATGAAACTGGACAGAAAGCGAATAACAGTCAATTCGCCTTTTCAGAATCTATAAGACTATGGAGTATATCATTGTTCGTACACAAAAAGAAAAATAATGTTACATCATTAGTCGGATTTACATTAGGACGTTTAAAACTAATCACAACGTTTTTGGTGTGCAATTTTTGAAAAAATTACCAGTATGCATTAGATTTTAAAACAGCGAAATAAAATTATACTTCCGGTACACTTAAGCTTAACCCGGTTTTTGTGTTGTTCCTGTGGTCAATTTTCAGTTTTCTGTGACATATTATGTTATTTCTGGTTTTATCCTTTCTCTAATTCACGTGTACCTTTTTGGGGATATGGTGTTAGGCTTTTTATTACTTATGATCTTTGGCGTTCAAAGTGTTTTAACTTCCCTTAAGAGTGTTTTTGTTTATACGAAACAGGCCTCAACAGCACACAATCATACATCTTGTTATCATTAAAGTTGTCCTTATATATTTTTTATATAGCTTGTCTGCCAGTGTTGAACAATTTCTAACTATATATACACTTCATAAAAAAACATGTCTCATTATCAGCATAATATTTTTTACCAAAATCACTTCTATTACAGTCTTATGCTATCGCACCAATCTTAGTTTCAAGTTTCAAAACTGTTCCGGTGTAAATAATTAATTCAATAAGCTTTATTTAGAGTCGGCAAGGTATACAAAAAGAGACAAACATAACCTCTAATGAGCTTTTAACCGACATATGAGAAAAAAAATCAAAAATTGTTAAACAACTTTAATTAGTTACGTAATGTATTGCGATCTATCAAAACATTTTATAGTAAACAACTTTTGTCTGCCTGTATAAATAAAGACGTTGTGACAATTACTACAACTGAACTACTACTAAGCAGTGAAGATGAACACTTTATTTATTATTGTATTCTTTGGTATTGTAGGTCAGTATAACTTTTATATTTTCTTTATTTATGTCATACATATTTAATTTTCATTGCTTATATATATATATATAGTACATATAAATGATATAATTTCTAGTTTCTGTGCATGATTTAAAAAGATATAGGTATTTTAAGAGTGTCTGGATTGAAAGTATATTTTTGTATTTTTCATTTTTTACACTATTTGTATTTAATCTTTATTTGTTTTGTTCATTTTTCTTTTTTTTTTCATATTTTTGTGTATTTATATCCTCCATTCTTTATGTTTCAGTACCCCATATTTCTATAATCTAAAAAAAATTTGGCATATTATTCTCTTTTCTTCTTTCAATCATTAGGTTGTGGTATTGGACCATTATTCTCTATTCTTCTTTCAATCATTAGGTTGTGGTATTGGACCATTATTCTCTATTTTTCTTTTCATCATTAGGTTGTGGTATTGGACCATTATTCTCTATTCTTCTTTCAATCATTAGGTTGTGGTATTGGACCATTATTCTCTATTTTTCTTTTCATCATTAGGTTGTGGTATTGGACCATTATTCTCTATTCTTCTTTCAATCATTAGGTTGTGGTATTGGACCATTATTCTCTATTCTTCTTTCAATCATTAGGTTGTGGTATTGGACCATTATTCTCTATTCTTCTTTCAATCATTAGGTTGTGGTATTGGACCATTATTCTCTATTCTTCTTTCAATCATTAGGTTGTGGTATTGGACCATTATTCTCTATTCTTCTTTCAATCATTAGGTTGTGGTATTGGACCATTATTCTCTATTCTTCTTTCAATCATTAGGTTGTGGTATTGGACCATTATTCTCTATTCTTCTTTCAATCATTAGGTTGTGGTATTGGACCATTATTCTCTATTCTTCTTTCAATCATAAGGTTGTGGTATTGGACCATTATTCTCTATTCTTCTTTCAATCATTAGGTTGTGGTATTGGACCATTATTCTCTATTCTTCTTTCAATCATTAGGTTGTGGTATTGGACCATTATTCTCTATTCTTCTTTCAATCATTAGGTTGTGGTATTGCACCATTATTCTCTATTCTTCTTTCAATTATTAGGTTGTGGTATTGGACCATTATTCTCTATTCTTCTTTCAATCATTAGGTTGTGGTATTGGACCATTATTCTCTATTTTTCTTTTCATCATTAGGTTGTGGTATTGGACCATTATTCTCTATTCTTCTTTCAATCATTAGGTTGTGGTATTGGACCATTATTCTCTATTCCTCTTTTCATCATTAGGTTGTGGTATTGGACCATTATTCTCTATTCTTCTTTCAATCATTAGGTTGTGGTATTGGACCATTATTCTCTATTCTTCTTTCAATCATTAGGTTGTGGTATTGGACCATTATTCTCTATTCTTCTTTCAATCATAAGGTTGTGGTATTGGACCATTATTCTCTATTCTTCTTTCAATCATTAGGTTGTGGTATTGGACCATTATTCTCTATTCTTCTTTCAATCATTAGGTTGTGGTATTGGACCATTATTCTCTATTCTTCTTTCAATCATTAGGTTGTGGTATTGCACCATTATTCTCTATTCTTCTTTCAATCATTAGGTTGTGGTATTGGACCATTATTCTCTATTCTTCTTTCAATCATTAGGTTGTGGTATTGGACCATTATTCTCTATTTTTCTTTTCATCATTAGGTTGTGGTATTGGACCATTATTCTCTATTCTTCTTTCAATCATTAGGTTGTGGTATTGGACCATTATTCTCTATTCCTCTTTTCATCATTAGGTTGTGGTATTGGACCATTATTCTCTATTCTTCTTTCAATCATTAGGTTGTGGTATTGGACCATTATTCTCTATTCTTCTTTCAATCATTAGGTTGTGGTATTGGACCATTATTCTCTATTCTTCTTTCAATCATTAGGTTGTGGTATTGGACCATTATTCTCTATTCTTCTTTCAATCATCAGGTTGTGGTATTGGACCATTAATCTCTATTCTTCTTTCAATCATTAGGTTGTGGTATTGGACCATTATTCTCTATTCTTCTTTCAATCATAAGGTTGTGGTATTGGACCATTATTCTCTATTTTTCTTTCAATCATTAGGTTGTGGTACTGGACCATTATTCTCTATTCTTCTTTCAATCATTAGGTTGTGGTATTGGACCATTATTCTCTATTCTTCTTTCAATCATTAGGTTGTGGTATTGGACCATTATTCTCTATTCTTCTTTCAATCATTAGGTTGTGGTATTGGACCATTATTCTCTATTCTTCTTTTCATCATTAGGTTGTGGTATTGGACCATTATTCTCTATTCTTCTTTCAATCATTAGGTTGTGGTATTGGATCATTATTCTCTATTCTTCTTTCAATCATTAGGTTGTGGTATTGGACCATTATTCTCTATTTTTCTTTTCATCATTAGGTTGTGGTATTGGACCATTTTTCTCTATTCTTCTTTCAATCATTAGGTTGTAGTATTGGACCATTATTCTCTATTCTTCTTTCAATCATTAGGTTGTGGTATTGGACCATTATTCTCTATTCTTCTTTAAATCATTAGGTTGTGGTATTGGACCATTATGCTCTATTCTTCTTTCAATCATTAGGTTGTGGTATTGGACCATTATTCTCTATTCTTCTTTCAATCATTAGGTTGTGGTATTGGACCATTATTCTCTATTTTTCTTTTCATCATTAGGTTGTGGTATTGGACCATTATTCTCTATTCTTCTTTCAATCATTAGGTTGTGGTATTGGACCATTATTCTCTATTCTTCTTTCAATCATTAGGTTGTGGTATTGGATCATTATTCTCTATTCTTCTTTCAATCATTAGGTTGTGGTATTGGACCATTATTCTCTATTTTTCTTTTCATCATTAGGTTGTGGTATTGGACCATTTTTCTCTATTCTTCTTTCAATCATTAGGTTGTGGTATTGGACCATTATTCTCTATTCTTCTTTTCATCATTAGGTTGTGGTATTGGACCATTATTCTCTATTCTTCTTTCAATCATTAGGTTGTGGTATTGGACCATTATTCTCTATTTTTCTTTCAATCATTAGGTTGTGGTATTGGACCATTATTCTCTATTCTTCTTTCAATCATTAGGTTGTGGTATTGGACCATTAATCTCTATTCTTCTTTCAATCATTAGGTTGTGGTATTGGACCATTATTCTCTATTCTTCTTTCAATCATTAGGTTGTGGTATTGGACCATTATTCTCTTTTCTTCTTTCAATCATTAGGTTGTGGTATTGGACCATTATTCTCTATTCTTCTTTCAATCATTAGGTTGTGGTATTGGACCATTATTCTCTATTCTTCTTTCAATCATTAGGTTGTGGTATTGGACCATTATTCTCTATTCTTCTTTTCATCATTAGGTTGTGGTATTGGACCATTATTCTCTATTCTTCTTTCAATCATTAGGTTGTGGTATTGGACCATTATTCTCTATTCTTCTTTCAATCATTAGGTTGTGGTATTGGACCATTATTCTCTATTCTTCTTTTCATCATTAGGTTGTTGTATTGGACCATTATTCTCTATTCTTCTTTCAATCATTAGGTTGTGGTATTGGACCATTATTCTCTATTCTTCTTTCAATCATTAGGTTGTGGTATTGGACCATTATTCTCTATTCTTCTTTCAATCATTAGGTTGTGGTATTGGACCATTATTCTCTATTCTTCTTTTCATCATTAGGTTGTGGTATTGGACCATTTTTCTCTATTCTTCTTTCAATCATTAGGTTGTGGTATTGGACCATTATGCTCTATTCTTCTTTCAATCATTAGGTTGTGGTATTGGACCATTATTCTCTATTCTTCTTTCAATCATTAGGTTGTGGTATTGGACCATTATGCTCTATCCTTCTTTCAATCATTAGGTTGTGGTATTGGACCATTATTCTCTATTCTTCTTTCAATCATTAGGTTGTGGTATTGGACCATTTTTCTCTATTCTTCTTTCAATCATTAGGTTGTGGTATTGGACCATTATTCTCTTTTCTTCTTTCAATCATTAGGTTGTGGTATTGGACCATTATTCTCTATTCTTCTTTCAATCATTAGGTTGTGGTATTGGACCATTATTCTCTATTCGTCTTTCAATCATTAGGTTGTGGTATTGGACCATTATTCTCTATTCTTCTTTTCATCATCAGGTTGTGGTATTGGACCATTATTCTCTATTCTTCTTTCAATCATTAGGTTGTGGTATTGCACCATTATTCTCTATTCTTCTTTAAATCATTAGGTTGTGGTATTGGACCATTATTCTCTATTCTTCTTTCAATCATTAGGTTGTGGTATTGGACCATTATTATCTATTCTTCTTTCAATCATTAGGTTGTGGTATTGGACCATTATTCTCTATTCTTCTTTCAATCATTAGGTTGTGGTATTGGACCATTATTCTCTATTCTTCTTTCAATCATTAGGTTGTGGTATTGGACCATTATTCTCTATTCTTCTTTCAATCATTAGGTTGTGGTATTGGACCATTATTCTCTATTCTTCTTTTCATCATTAGGTTGTGGTATTGGACCATTATTCTCTATTCTTCTTTTCATCATTAGGTTGTGGTATTGGACCATTATTCTCTATTCTTCTTTCAATCATTAGGTTGTGGTATTGGACCATTATTCTCTATTCTTCTTTCAATCATTAGGTTGTGGTATTGGACCATTATTCTCTATTCTTCTTTCAATCATTAGGTTGTGGTATTGGACCATTATTCTCTATTTTTCTTTTCATCATTAGGTTGTGGTATTGGATCATTATTCTCTATTCTTCTTTCAATCATTAGGTTGTGGTATTGGACCATTATTCTCTATTCTTCTTTAAATCATTAGGTTGTGGTATTGCACCATTATTCTCTATTCTTCTTTCAATCATTAGGTTGTAGTATTGAACCATTATTCTCTATTCTTCTTTCAATCATTAGGTTGTGGTATTGGACCATTATTCTCTATTCTTCTTTCAATCATTAGGTTGTGGTATTGGACCATTATTCTCTTTTCTTCTTTTCATCATTAGGTTGTGGTATTGGACCATTATTCTCTATTCTTCTTTCAATCATTAGGTTGTGGTATTGGACCATTATTCTCTATTCTTCTTTCAATCATTAGGTTGTGGTATTGGACCATTATTCTCTATTCTTCTTTCAATCATTAGGTTGTGGTATTGGACCATTATTCTCTATTCTTCTTTCAATCATTAGGTTGTGGTATTGGACCATTATTCTCTATTTTTCTTTTCATCATTAAATTGTGGTATTGGACCATTATTCTCTATTCTTCTTTCAATCATTAGGTTGTGGTATTGGACCATTATTCTCTATTCTTCTTTCAATCATTAGGTTGTGGTATTGGACCATTATTCTCTATTCTTCTTTCAATCATTAGGTTGTGGTATTGGACCATTATTCTCTATTCTTCTTTCAATCATTAGGTTGTGGTATTGGACCATTATTCTCTATTCTTCTTTTCATCATCAGGTTGTGGTATTGGACCATTATCTTCTATTCTTCTTTCAATCATTAGGTTGTGGTATTGGACCATTTTTCTCTATTCTTCTTTCAATCATTAGGTTGTGGTATTGGACCATTATTCTCTATTCTTCTTTTCATCATTAGGTTGTGGTATTGGACCATTATTCTCTATTCTTCTTTCAATCATTAGGTTGTGGTATTGCACCATTATTCTCTATTCTTCTTTCAATCATTAGGTTGTGGTATTGGACCATTATTCTCTATTCTTCTTTCAATCATTAGGTTGTGGTATTGAACCATTATTCTCTATTCTTCTTTTCATCATTAGGTTGTGGTACTGGACCATTATTCTCTATTTTTCTTTTCATCATTAGGTTGTGGTATTGGACCATTATTCTCTATTCTTCTTTTCATCATTAGGTTGTGGTACTGGACCATTATTCTCTATTCTTCTTTCAATCATTAGGTTGTGGTACTGGACCATTATTCTCTATTTTTCTTTTCATCATCAGGTTGTGGTATTGGACCATTATTCTCTATTCTTCTTTCAATCATTAGGTTGTGGTATTGGACCATTATTCTCTATTCTTCTTTTCATCATTAGGTTGTGGTATTGGACCATTATTCTCTATTCTTCTTTTCATCATTAGGTTGTGGTACTGGACCATTATTCTCTATTCTTCTTTTCATCATCAGGTTGTGGTATTGGACCATTATTCTCTATTCTTCTTTCAATCATTAGGTTGTGGTATTGCACCATTATTCTCTATTCTTCTTTCAATCATTAGGTTGTGGTATTGGACCATTATTCGCTATTCTTCTTTCAATCATTAGGTTGTGGTATTGGACCATTATTCTCTATTCTTCTTTCAATCATTAGGTTGTGGTATTGAACCATTATTCTCTATTCTTCTTTTCATCATTAGGTTGTGGTATTGGACCATTATTCTCTATTCTTCTTTCAATCATTAGGTTGTGGTATTGGACCATTAATCTCTATTCTTCTTTCAATCATTAGGTTGTGGTATTGGACCATTATTCTCTATTCTTCTTTCAATCATTAGGTTGTGGTATTGGACCATTATTCTCTATTCTTCTTTTCATCATTAGGTTGTGGTATTGGACCATTATTCTCTATTCTTCTTTTCATCATTAGGTTGTGGTATTGGACCATTATTCTCTATTCTTCTTTCAATCATTAGGTTGTGGTATTGCACCATTATTCTCTATTCTTCTTTCAATCATTAGGTTGTGGTATTGGACCATTATTCTCTATTCTTCTTTCAATCATTAGGTTGTGGTATTGGACCATTATTCTCTATTCTTCTTTCAATCATTAGGTTGTGGTATTGAACCATTATTCTCTATTCTTCTTTTCATCATTAGGTTGTGGTATTGGACCATTATTCTCTATTCTTCTTTCAATCATTAGGTTGTGGTATTGGACCATTAATCTCTATTCTTCTTTCAATCATTAGGTTGTGGTATTGGACCATTATTCTCTATTCTTCTTTCAATCATTAGGTTGTGGTATTGGACCATTATTCTCTATTCTTCTTTTCATCATTAGGTTGTGGTATTGGACCATTATTCTCTATTCTTCTTTCAATCATTAGGTTGTGGTATTGGACCATTATTCTCTATTCTTCTTTCAATCATTAGGTTGTGGTATTGGACCATTATTCTCTATTCTTCTTTTCATCATCAGGTTGTGGTATTGGACCATTATTCTCTATTCTTCTTTCAATCATTAGGTTGTGGTATTGGACCATTATTCTCTATTCTTCTTTCAATCATTAGGTTGTGGTATTGGACCATTATTCTCCATTCTTCTTTCAATCATTAGGTTGTGGTATTGAACCATTAATCTCTATTCTTCTTTTCATCATTAGGTTGTGGTATTGGACCATTATTCTCTATTCTTCTTTCAATCATTAGGTTGTGGTATTGGACCATTATTCTCTATTCTTCTTTCAATCATTAGGTTGTGGTATTGGACCATTATTCTCTATTCTTCTTTTCATCATTAGGTTGTGGTATTGGACCATTATTCTCTATTCTTCTTTCAATCATTAGGTTGTGGTATTGGACCATTATTCTCTATTCTTCTTTCAATCATTAGGTTGTGGTATTGGACCATTATTCTCTATTCTTCTTTCAATCATTAGGTTGTGGTATTGGACCATTATTCTCTATTCTTCTTTTCATCATTAGGTTGTGGTATTGGACCATTATTCTCTATTCTTCTTTCAATCATTAGGTTGTGGTATTGGACCATTATTCTCTATTTTTCTTTTCATCATTAGGTTGTGGTATTGGACCATTATTCTCTATTCTTCTTTCAATCATTAGGTTGTGGTATTGGACCATTATTCTCTATTCTTCTTTTCATCATTAGGTTGTGGTATTGGACCATTATTCTCTATTTTTCTTTTCATCATTAGGTTGTGGTATTGGACCATTATTCTCTATTCTTCTTTCAATCATTAGGTTGTGGTATTGGACCATTTTTCTCTATTCTTCTTTTCATCATCAGGTTGTGGTACTGAACCATTATTCTCTATTCTTCTTTCAATCATCAGGTTGTGGTATTGGACCATTATTCTCTATTCTTCTTTTCATCATTAGGTTGTGGTATTGGACCATTATTCTCTATTTTTCTTTTCATCATTAGGTTGTGGTATTGGACCATTATTCTCTATTCTTCTTTCAATCATTAGGTTGTGGTATTGGACCATTATTCTCTATTCTTCTTTCAATCATTAGATTGTGGTATTGGACCATTATTCTTTATTCTTCTTTCAATCATTAGGTTGTAGTATTGAACCATTATTCGTTATTCTTCTTTCAATCATTAGGTTGTGGTATTGGACCATTATTCTCTATTCTTCTTTAAATCATTAGGTTGTGGTATTGGACCATTATTCTCTATTCTTCTTTCAATCATTAGGTTGTGGTATTGGACCATTATTCTCTATTCTTCTTTCAATCATCAGGTTGTGGTATTGGACCATTATTCTCTATTCTTCTTTCAATCATTAGGTTGTGGTATTGGACCATTATTCTCTATTCTTCTTTCAATCATTAGGTTGTGGTATTGGACCATTATTCTCTATTCTTCTTTCAATCATTAGGTTGTGGTATTGGACCATTATTCTCTATTTTTCTTTTCATCATTAGGTTGTGGTATTGGACCATTATTCTCTATTTTTCTTTTCATCATTAGGCTGTGGTATTGGACCATTATTCTCTATTCTTCTTTCAATCATTAGGTTGTTGTATTGGACCATTATTCTCTATTCTTCTTTCAATCATTAGGTTGTGGTATTGGACCATTATTCTCTATTTTTCTTTTCATCATTAGGTTGTGGTATTGGACCATTATTCTCTATTTTTCTTTTCATCATTAGGTTGTGGTATTGGACCATTATTCTCTATTCTTCTTTCAATCATTAGGTTGTTGTATTGGACCATTATTCTCTATTCTTCTTTCAATCATTAGGTTGTGGTATTGGACCATTATTCTCTATTTTTCTTTTCATCATTAGGTTGTGGTATTGGACCATTATTCTCTATTCTTCTTTCAATCATTAGGTTGTTGTATTGGACCATTATTCTCTATTCTTCTTTCAATCATTAGGTTGTGGTATTGGACCATTATTCTCTATTCTTCTTTTCATCATCAGGTTGTGGTATTGGACCATTATTCTCTATTCTTCTTTCAATCATTAGGTTGTGGTATTGGACCATTATTCTCTATTCTTCTTTCAATCATTAGGTTGTTGTATTGGACCATTATTCTCTATTCTTCTTTCAATCATAAGGTTGTGGTATTGGACCATTATTCTCTATTCTTCTTTCAATCATTAGGTTGTGGTATTGGACCATTATTCTCTATTCTTCTTTTCATCATTAGGTTGTGGTATTGGACCATTATTCTCTATTCTTCTTTCAATCATCAGGTTGTGGTATTGGACCATTATTCTCTATTCTTCTTTTCATCATTAGGTTGTGGTATTGGACCATTAATCTCTATTCTTCTTTCAATCATTAGGTTGTGGTATTGGACCATTATTCTCTATTCTTCTTTCAATCATTAGGTTGTGGTATTGGACCATTATTCTCTATTCTTCTTTCAATCATTAGGTTGTGGTATTGGACCATTATTCTCTATTCTTCTTTCAATCATTAGGTTGTGGTATTGGACCATTATTCTCTATTCTTCTTTCAATCATTAGGTTGTGGTATTGGACCATTATTCTCTATTTTTCTTTTCATCATTAGGTTGTGGTATTGGACCATTATTCTCTATTCTTCTTTCAATCATTAGGTTGTTGTATTGGACCATTATTCTCTATTCTTCTTTCAATCATTAGGTTGTGGTATTGGACCATTATTCTCTATTCTTCTTTTCATCATTAGGTTGTGGTATTGGACCATTATTCTCTATTCTTCTTTTCATCATTAGGTTGTGGTATTGGACCATTATTCTCTATTCTTCTTTCAATCATTAGGTTGTGGTATTGGACCATTATTCTCTATTCTTCTTTAAATCATCAGGTTGTAGTATTGGACCATTATTCTCTATTCTTCTTTCAATCATTAGGTTGTGGTATTGGACCATTATTCTCTATTCTTCTTTCAATCATTAGGTTGTGGTATTGGACCATTATTCTCTATTCTTCTTTTCATCATTAGGTTGTGGTATTGGACCATTATTCTCTATTCTTCTTTCAATCATTAGGTTGTGGTATTGGACCATTATTCTCTATTCTTCTTTCAATCATTAGGTTGTGGTATTGAACCATTATTCTCTATTCTTCTTTCAATCATTAGGTTGTGGTATTGGACCATTATTCTCTATTCTTCTTTCAATCATTAGGTTGTGGTATTGGACCATTATTCTCTATTCTTCTTTCAATCATTAGGTTGTGGTATTGAACCATTATTCTCTATTCTTCTTTTCATCATTAGGTTGTGGTATTGGACCATTTTTCTCTATTCTTCTTTCAATCATTAGGTTGTGGTATTGGACCATTATTCTCTTTTCTTGTTTCAATCATTAGGTTGTGGTATTGGACCATTATTCTCTATTCTTCTTTCAATCATTAGGTTGTGGTATTGGACCATTATTCTCTATTCTGTAAACTCCAATCATGCTCTCATCTACTACAGTGGTGGATCCAGGAGGGTCTGGGGGTTGGAACTCCCCCTTTTTGTTGACGATCAATGCATTTGAATGGGGACTTATAGCTGGAAACCCTTTGTCCTAGTTTGGAACCCCCCTTTTTAAGACTGGATCCGCCCCTGTACTATTTGGATATATATTGATTAAAGTTTGCTTAACGTCCAGTAATAAAACAAAATCAGAACGAGTACAACTTAATAATGAATGCTTCAAATTTGCGTCTGGCGCAAACATAAAATTCCAATCCTCGTATCTATGATGAATTTATTTACAACCACTGGGTCGATGACACTGCTAGTGGAGTTTTTATTCCCCGAGGATATCTCCAGCCCAGTAGTCAGCACTTCTGTTTTGACATGAATTATCATTGATATGGTCATAATCGTAAATTATTTTTTTACATTTTGCTTTGAATTCTTAAAATACTGAGGCTTTTCTTCCTCAGGAATAGATAACCTTAGCTGTATTTGGCAAAACTCTTAGGAGTTTTTGGTCTTCAATGCTCTTCAGCTTCGTTCTTTGTTTTCGCCTTTTTAACACTTGTCGATTCGAGCGTCACTGATGAGTCGTTTGTAGAAAAAATGCGCGTCTGGCGCAAATATAAAAATTCAATCCTGTTATCTATGATGAGTTAATTTTGACCATTGTAATTTCCAACTTAAATCATGAGAGGAACACTAACTATGATATGAGCAACTCGTTAAGTATCACATGTTGAGAAGGAACTGCTTATTTTTTTGTTGCCCTGAACATGTATGAAACTGGACAGAAAGCGAATAACAGTCAATTCGCCTTTTCAGAATCTATAAGACTATGGAGTATATCATTGTTCGTACACAAAAAGAAAAATAATGTTACATCATTGGTCGAATTTACATTAGGACGTTTAAAACCAATCACAACGTTTTTGGTGTGCAATTTTTGAAAAAATTACCAGTATGCATTAGATTTTAAAACAGCGAAATAAAATTATACTTCCGGTACACTTAAGCTTAACCCGGTTTTTGTGTTGTTCCTGTGGTCAATTTTCAGTTTTCTGTGACATATTATGTTATTTCTGGTTTTATCCTTTCTCTAATTCACGTGTACCTTTTTGGGGATATGGTGTTAGGCTTTTTATTACTTATTATCTTTGGCGTTCAAAGTGTTTTAACTTCCCTTAAGAGTGTTTTTGTTTATACGAAACAGGCCTCAACAGCACACAATCATACATCTTGTTATCATTAAAGTTGTCCTTATATATTTTTTATATAGCTTGTCTGACAGTGTTGAACAATTTCTAACTATATATACACTTCGTAAAAAAAATGTCTCATTATCAGCATAATATTTTTTACCAAACATCTCATCTGTTACAGTCTGATGCTATCGCACCAATCTTAGTTTCAAGTTTCAAAACTGTTCCGGTGTAAATAATATATTCAATAAGCTTTATTTAGAGTCGGCAAGGTATACAAACAGAGACAAACATAAGCTCTAATGAGCTTTTAACCGACATATGAGACATTTTTAACAATACAACATTTATAACAATACAACACATAATATACATGCAATAAATCTCACAGTACACAAATGAAGCACTAAAAGCAGAATATAAGCATAAGCTAGGTATTAAAGTTAAAAGCATATAAAAGTGGTAACTAGGCATAAAATCTGGCAAAATGCATAGCATATAATGTGAGTTGGAAACTGGAGTGTTCCAGCAATCGCAAGCAAAAGGTCTGTCGCTTATTTACCCAATCGCCAATCCTCGGGTGACTCCGGTGTTACGGAAACGGCCGAGTTGTGACGAATGTTATTTACAAAAATGCTAAGTATTTAGGGGTAGGAACAGATCGGTTCGGAATGATAAAAATATTTCTCAAGAAAGCATAATCAATACGAACACTTTTTTTCTCGTTAACACTGTTTCATATTTTCACATTTTTAATGCTGACCATAGGTATGGGTTTGCACATATTAGAACGCCATACGGTGACCTATTTGAGGGGGCAGGACCTTTTTCGGGACGTCGGGATTAGGTGTTTTAAGCTCGGGATTTCGGGATTGAACCTCTCGGGATCCGGGATTTCTTTTTCGAATGTCGCGATTTAATTTAAGCCCGGGACCTCGGGATTTCATGTATTTAAGCCCGGGATTTCGGGATCAGGACCCCTCCTATCCCCACTCACCTATTGTTGCCAAAATCCATGTCATTTGAACTTTGATAGATAGACAAGAATATTAGATCTTTTTTACTATTTTATATAATGAGATTATTTCCTTTTCCCAATTGTACAGTTTCCCTTCCTACATGTTATGTTCGTTTGCTTCGAACAAAAGTTATAAGGGTCTGACTGGGGTTTACAGAGCAGAGAATAAAGAGAGGAAATACAGAACAAAGAACACTAAAAACATAAACAAAAATATAAAGAATAGAAAATAATTTAGTGATAAAATCTAAAGAATAGAGAAAGCAATTGCCTAAAATCTAAAGAATAATGAAATGACGACCCCTCCTTTTCCCTTTCCATGTAGATACTCAGGTACGTGTGTCCAATGTTACTCTTGTGTCCCTTATGTGTTCATAGTTAACAGCTTTTTATCATACGATAACTCTAATATCTTCTGAATTCCTTAGCTTACATCTTATAGGTATTTCACTGAGTTGTGTACCATGTATTAGAGACCGTGACTGTAGATGTGGATCTTACCGATCTTACAGCAATTCAACTCCTCACTGTCATGTTTTTGACAATAAAAGATGCTGTTACTGTGAAATTCCAATTGAATGTATACCTGGTGGCTTTCCCAACGGTTGTCCATCAAGGAGCTGTGATTGCGTTCCTGAGCATTCTCACCACCACTGCAGATGTCCACAGTAGAGGTAAATATTAACAAAACACAGGTCAAATTTGTGTATGTTCTGTTTTGTTTTGCTTTGTTTTTGTTTGTTTTTTTTCTTTTTACACACAGATTGTGTGCGGTTTGAATATATAGGCCTTATAACTTTCTTTATTCGAACATCACTGATGAGTTATTTGTAGACGAAATGCTCGTCTGGCGTACAAAATTGTCAGTCTGGTATGTTTGATGAGTATAAATAAGAAGGTGAGGTACGAGTGCAAATTGGACAACTCTCCATCCAAGTCAAATATGTTAAAAGTACACTACTTTGCGTCTTGGTTCACTCGATATCGTTAACTTGTCAATTTTATCATTGATTCAAGGACAATATTTGTAAACATAAATCAATGTGCAGACATCTTATACGTTCAGTTATTTCACATCCCATCTTTTATGGTAACATTCCATGCAAAGCACAAAAATATCGACATTCACCTCGAAAGCTTACAAAACCTTTAAACAGACTTATTCAGAAAGAATATAGATGCGATACTGTTTTCGGGTCATTAAACATTGCATTTTTTTGGATTAATACTGATTATTTACCTATTACTTTCTATTAGGAAACCCCACTCACACCCATAATGATACGACTCACTCGGAAAGAATACTGATGATAAAAAAAAAAACATTCGTCACAACTCGGCCAATTCCGTACCTCATCTAAGGATAGAAGGAGAGTAGCGGAATCACCCGAGGTTTGCCGATTGGATGAAACACGACTATTATGGGGCATATTGTTGTACTATCGTCACTTGTCCATCCATGTCTACAGTTCTCAACTGTGTTCTTCAACAATGGGTAAAACTATACCGTGAAAAGCAGTATAATAGGTCTGGACCTGACAATTTATATCAAATTAGAAGATGTGGTATGAAGGCCAATGAAACAAATCTTCTCCAGAGACCAAACGGCATAGGAGTTAACAATTATAGGTCCCGTATACGGCCTTCAACAAAGAACACTGATGAAAGCACACTATTTCTACCTAACACAGGAACTGAAAACAAGCTTATGTTCAGGAAAAGTACAGTGTTGTACATTAGACAACAAACAACACAAAAGGGAGTTTGTTAAAAGATTAATGCAAAAATTTTATGACTATATTTTATATTTTGTTCTTCATATTTCTTTATTCTTTGGTAGGAGATGATAACATGGAGAAGAACTGCAAAAACCAACAAGGCGTTTTTTACTTCTACAATAAAGTATTAAATATAAAACTATTTTGTTTATTCTTGACTGGCATTAGAAAGTATAAGGCTTCTAAAAGAACATCAACTGACCTGTTAAATTTTAACGAAAATAGAAGCGACATTAATAATAGACCATTTTCATATTACCTACTTTTGACTCCGGGATATATACATGTATTTTTCGACAGTTTACCTTCTCTGTGGTAGGAAATCCGGGTCAAGCAAGAGCAACGTAAATAAGTAAATTCTAGATTTTAATAGGTACATTTTGAGAGAAAGTTTAGTGTTTAATGCTTTATATACATAACTAAATCACCAGAAAGCAGTAAATTTTCCCTCTCAAATTGCACCGTTTATATATTTTTGAATTTACCTTCCGGTTGCTCATTATTGACTGAGTAATCGTACCAGGATGTTTTAAGCCCCAGTCCCACTAGACCACGATCGCACCACGCTCACAGCGATCTAAAATCATTTCAGATCGTGGTGAGGTCGCGGCATGAAAATGTAAATGTTCGTTGCTTTCACGATGCTACTACGTCCTCATTACGTATACGCTTCAACAACGACCCCGCTACAATTATACCACGTTCTCATTGCACTTATTCTGCGACATCACTACGCTTATCAAGATCTTTCTACGCTCGTCACGTTCTCACTACGACAATACCACGAGTTATCTGATTGCAACACAATCTTACCACGCTTCTCCTGCGATTATAGCACGTTCTAACCACGATTATACTACGTTCATTCCGCGATCTTACTACATTCTCAGCAATTACGTGAACATTGTCTTCCATATCAATACAGTTCAATTCCTTCTATTTTTTATTAAAACGCAGATTTCTCGGAAACAATACAGTCATGCCACCAAAATCTACTAGATGACGGGCATGGGCGTAGTTGTAGGGGTTGATGTAGATGCAGAGGGAGCTCTGATAGTAACGAATCCTGATCAAGCAGATGTGTCGAAACGACCAATCCAACCTTTCAGTAAACGATAGCAGAGATGACACAGATGTGTCAATAGATATAGGAAGATGTGGTATGAGTGCCAATGAGACAACTCTCCATCCAAATAACAATTTATAAAAGTAAACCATATAGTTCAAGGTACGGCCTTCAACACGGAGCAAGTTATAAAGGGCCCAAAAAATTAGTAATGTAAAATCATTCAAACGGGAAAAACAACGGTTTAAGCTGGGGTCAAACATTCACGATTTTTACTGCCGTCCTTGACATGACCATTCCCGATTAAAATTTGTAAAAAGTCTGATCAAAATCCTGTGAATCGTGGATGGAAGTTCAAACTTTAATTAAAATTTGTAAAACAAATAATTTAATTACGACAACAATCAGATATTGTTCAGGAAGCGTCGGTCTTCAACCATTTCCAAGCGAATTTATCCCGATAATCCCGTTCTCAATACGCTTCTTATCCAATTTGTATCTTTTGTCTAGTTAACTTCGACCGAGTCTGTCACGACGGAGTCCCGATTCTACCGAATGTAATCCAACAGAGATCAGACAGTGACCAGACAGTGAACCGACGCTGACTGTCGGCATACTCGGGATGATCAGGTACTGTCGGAACGTAATCCTATCACGGTCCGCTCTATCGCATTGTAAACGGCTTTGTCTGGTATCAGTCGTACTGTATTCTGTAATTTTCGGGATTCTGACGTTGGTTTCATTGACGAATTTCGTATTAATAACGGGACTGTTCCGGAACGATTTCGGCAAAAACGGTTCGCAATCGACAAGATCTGGATGCAATCTGGACTCAATCGGCAGAAAAACAGCAAAGAAAAATTTCTCCAGATCATTCCCGTTCCACAGGACACCGTCCAGAATACACAGAACATTGTTAGGATTTTGATCCGATACAGCAAAATCTGTCACGACATTAGGCACGATTGTAATCCGACTAGACAGAATCGGATGAGTTTCACCGAAAGTTACGGGATGCACCTAACTGTCGGGGTGCTTCGCCGAACTATTCGGACCCTTCCCGACCCGAAGGAATCTGTTACGAACTAAAACGACTGCGTTCAGACAATGAAAGGACATTCCAGATAATTGAGGATAGTAATCCGACTCTTTCACTTTTCGTGTCGTATCGCTGTCTGATCTCAAACGGGAGCAATAATCGGCAATGTGTGAACCCCGCATTAATCTATATAAAAACGAGAAACACGTATGAACTACATAAACAAACGACAACTACTCTACATCAGATTCCTGAAATCTATATAAAAACGAAAAGCATGGTTGATCCGTTAGAGAAAATAGACAAGAGGTCCTAATTACATACAGACAAACAAAACCTGGAGAGATTTAATATATTTTGTGTGAAAATGGCAGTGAGAATGATGGTCGTAGTATGAACGTAGTCAGGTCGTAAGAAGAGCGTGATGAGGACGGCAAGGGCGTGCTAGAATCGCACTATGGTCGTGAACAGCGTGGTATAGTCGAAGTGGAAGCGTAGTTGGGTCGCGATGAGAACGTGATGGTCGTAGTGAGGTCGTAATAACGTCGCTGTGAGATCGCAGCGAAGTCTCTCCGAATAGAATCACGCTTTCGCTACACTCTCGCTACGATGGTACAGAGACCTATGCGATCTTAGTGCGCTCTCACTATGCTTCTTCTACGACCTGACTTCGTCACGACCGCACCACGATTGTTTTGAACATGTTCAAAGGTAAAGATTAGATTTGATTTTTTTATTTGACACACGAGCTTTACCTTGGAGAGACGTCCGTAATACGTGGAACAGTGTTCCTCTTTTTAAAATACCGTAATAACTTTTTCAAAAGATAAAACATCTGTAAATTAGTGAAAATTACATACACTTCACCAGTATCCAATTTGATGGCAATTTAACGGTGGTAGAGGACTACTAGACTCAAAAGTGTTTGCGTGTGTGTTGTTAGGGGTCAAACATCTGAAAGCGACATACCAAAAAGTCTTAATACCCTACACCCGGTGCCACGAACGGGAACAGGATTTACTAACCAAAATGTCATGAATGAATGACGGTCATGAATATTAGTGAAGTTATTTCTATGAAAACACTTACATGTAGTTATTATATCGTTTTAATTCTCCCTCGATCTCTTCATTCCAAATCTAATGTACTGCTGCCTTAAATTTAAATGGCTATAAACAAGACAAATGCCGAAATAGGACTAATTCCTCATAGTAAAATAATTTCTCTTGCGATGCATTTTTTTATTTTAATATTTCTTCCGTTTAATAAACGTAACAGCAACGTTAACTGTACACATACCAATGTGACTAATAATGTACATTAAAAAAAAACATGCATTAAAAATGCATAAAAATTCGGATGAGATAACATATAAAAGAATATATATATCTATACTTATACAGTCATATGTAAAAATTAAAATTGTATAAAGAAATACGTTTCGTGTATAAGTATGGTAAATAAATTATGGTTGTTAAGAAGGAGTGAGCTTACTATTAATATATCTTATAAAATTGCAGAGGTTTCTTAGTGTGTTTAGTTTTTTTTTTTGTTTTTTTTTTTTTTAATTATTAACATGGCGTTTTAGCGTTGGGATTCATTCTAAGTGGATCGCGGGACTCTCCACAAAGAGTTCTACCATTGTACTTCATTTATAAGTTTCGGTAGCTCCGACATGTATCACATAATGCAGGTATCCATGTTTCTTTATTTAGTGTAGGGTGGACCAAGCTCATCTGGTAGTGACACGAGATACGTAAGGACTGTGTTAATACCCTCAACTCATTTAAAATAGAGTCGGTCCAAGAGAGATAAGTAAGGACTGTGTTAATACCCTCAATTCATTTAGAATAGAGTCGGTCCAAGAGAGATAAGTAAGAACTGTGTTAATACCCTCAACTCATTTAGAATAGAGTCGGTCCAAGAGAGATACGTAAGGACTGTGTTTATACCCTCAACTCATTTAGAATAGAGTCGGTCCAAGAGAGATACGTAAGGACTGTGTTAATACCCTCAACTCATTTAGAATAGAGTCGGTCCAAGAGAGATACGTAAGGACTGTGTTAATACCCTCAACTCATTTAGAATAGAGTCGGTCCAAGAGAGATACGTAAGGACTGTGTTAATACCCTCAACTCATTTAGAATAGAGTCGGTCCAAGAGAGATACGTAAGGACTGTGTTTATACTCTCAACTCATTTAGAATAGAGTCGGTCCAAGAGAGATACGTAAGGACTGTGTTAATACCCTCAAATCATTTAGAATAGAGTCGGTCCAAGAGAGATAAGTCATATTAATGAAGAGACAAAAATTTGTTCTCGTTTTCGGGTCGGCCAATAAGCTACTGTCTATATAAATAACCAATAATAAGTGAAAACGCACCAAAGATACTAGGCTTATGCTTTGATACGCTTTAAAATTAATCTTAGTGCATGGAGTATTAGTATCTTCGGTCTTAAGATTTGTTGTGGTAAGAGCCCTTGAGATTTCAAAATTTAAAATTGTAGTTAAAAACAATAGTTCCATACGGCACCCCAATCATAAAATTATGAGTTTTAGCTTTCTAAAAGGCTTTGGGGTGTTTCGCTGTATCATACTTTTCAAAAGTAAAATGTGGTTGCTTACGAATTGGAAAGGAGTACATCCTTTGGGCACATACTCACACGTTTTGTAGTCTAAGCCTGCTTCAGAAAAGATCGGGCTAATGCCGCTACAAGGCAGCGCTCGCACCTGCAAAGTGGAAAGGGATTAATATAAGTTGTAATAATTTGTTTCTCAATCCACTATAAGAAATATGTTTAAACCAAACATATTTTCAAGTGCATTTAAAACTTCCCCTCATGTCATTTCTGTTGCTTTACTTCGGAGGTTAAAATGTAAAGCAACTTTTCTTATTGCAATAGAAGTCGAAACCGCGGTTGATGATTTAAAAATAATTCAGGTTATCTCTCCTTATCTGATAACCTATCAGATTCGTCAATTAAATTGTACTTTTTGCAATAAATCAAATTGGATTTGATTTCTGATTAGCTGACAACTATCATTGAATATTGATACTCTAAAAGATTAACCTGAAAGCGCTTCAATGTGGATTTCATTGGTCAGTCTCTTCTATATCAATTTAATTTTCCATATTCAAATAATGAAAACATGCCTGTTAAATTTCAAGGCTTCAATTTGACAGACCCTTTTGATTATTATGCCCCTCAACGCTATAAGAAAGGGCATCACGAGTTTACCCTTGTCCGTCTGTCCGTATAATTGATTTCCGTTCTATTATATACTTCAGTTTGTGTAAACCAAATATGAACTCTATACGACAATGCTTATTCCACCAAACACAGATCAAATACGAATTCGGGTGGCGTGGCCGTCACTTTCACCGTTTTATAATTACAATGTATCATTCGGTTCCTTTATAACAGCAAATTAAAACAGGCCAAAATAATAAAAAATACAGAAATGAAGGAATCCATCCATTACCCTCATATCTGAACAAGGCTTACATTTGAACAATGAATATGTTAGTTATTTGATACTTTGGTGGTCATAAGTGTTTTTTTTTTTTCTTTTTTTTTTTCTTTTTTTGAAAGAGACGTTTTGCGCCTCTAACCTTACATATTTTTTAATACTTATTTATTTACATTGATCAAAAGCTTTAGAACTTTGGTTGTATTGTGTTTGAATGGCGAGAGAAGGCGCGGGCAGATTTCGCTGCAGTCAAAGATTTGAAGACAGTCTTGTATGAGGATCTTGATAGGGGTATTGATTTCTGTATTTTCAAACTTCAGGCCATCCTTGTCTGTGGGTTTTTATGCCCCACCTACGATAGTAGAGGGTCATTATGTTTTTAGGTCTGTGTGTCCGTTCGTCTGTGCGTCTGTTCGTCCCGCTTCAGGTTAAAGTTTTTGGTCAAGGTAGTTTTTGATGAAGCTGAAGTCCAATCAACTTCAAACTTAGTACATATGTTCCTTATGATACGATCTTTCTAAATCAAATGCTAAATTAGATTTTTAACCCAATTTTACGGTCCATTGAACATTGAAAATGAAAGTGCGAGTGGGGCATCCGTGTACTTTGGACACATTCTTGTTTCGGATTTTTTTTTTTTTGCCCGTTTTTCTACTTCATCCCCAATCATTGACTATATATTCCATAAACACCCTCCACTTGTATGTGGATGATAACAGTTTGGTATACAGTCTACATGTTTGTCTATCGCTATTTGTCCGCCATTACTGGATATCACACATGTTCCCGTAAAAATTTGTCGTCATAAAACAAAATATCTGACGCCACAATGGAAAAGTGATTGTTGTATGCGTCAAAAGTTCAAGCGGCCGGGTCAGCCGGGATTAGCGATAAGGTGTATGTGTGCAGGAGTTTCTCACTGCATTGAAGACCCATTGGCTTCGGCTGCTGTCTGCTCTATGGTCAGGTTGTTGTCTCTTTGACACATTCCCCATCTCCATTCTCAATTTTATTTCTATGAAATCACGTGGGGACACTACATTCAATTACTTTTAATGCGACGGTAGTTAATACACGGCCGACACTCGGCTAACCGAGAGATTGGTCGGTTAATCTATATTGAGTATGCGGCTATATGGGCGACTGGTCTGTTAATCGGGTTGGTTATACGTCTGTTAAGAGTAAAACGCACAATTTAATGTTAAATTCTATTAAATATACAGATTTTTGGCATATTATAAGAACCAAATCAAAAAAAGTAAAGTGTCTGACAAAATGATATCTATCATAGAACATTTTCCATCTGTAAAAACATTTTATAGTCTGCGCAGTTTTCAGTAAAGCTAAAAGGCGTCGCGCAAGTATGTTGTATTTATGCTTATACGCATAGCAATTTTGTTAATAAAAGGCGAAACAAACAATTTTAGATATCATCTAAAGGACAAAAATTAGTACTTTGGTTCTAAAAATTAAATTGACATTAGTAAATATTTCATAATTGTAATAAAACGTGAGTAATACCACGTTTTAGTGAAAATTATGGGAATAAAGTCTGTTAATGGGTTGGACAATTGAAATTGGGTCAGTTAAGAGTTATTTAGCCACGACAATAGTTTTGCTACCTTTATATTTTCCCATTGAAAAAGATAAGAATGAGATGCTCTTGAGTAAAAAAAAAATGACAATACGGTGCAACAGTATCCTTCTAGTTAGAGCATTTTTATTTGGACTTTCTTCGCGTTTTATTGAAGGGTGTGTCACTTCAATATAGCGTGATATGGATTGGCCGCTGAAATATGCATGAATTTATTATTAACGTTTTCAATCAGCCTTAGTTTTAGTGTCTGTTCAAAGTAGCCAGTTCTCAAATCCGACTGAAAATGTCTTTCTAATACAACACAGGGTACATATAACGTGTTGTCGTTCTCATATGCACATGATATTTGTCACTGGACGTTTAACCCTAATTCGTCAGCATCATCCAATTGGTTATTTTCTTCTATTACTTAATCATCTGTTGTTTACAAATCATTCTAAAGAAGTAAATGGAAAGGAGCGAATGCAGCTACATTTTGTTATCCTAAGTTTTAGTTCATTTTATTCCGTTTAGTTACTTTCTACATAAGTGCAAAGGAGAACTGTAGTTGTCCGCATGTAAACTTCTAGCATTTGTCACCAATATGAGTACATCACAATCCGTTACTGTTTCAACACCCAGGGGTGTTTCATGTCTGTATTCTTAAACAATTATTATTTTTTCTCTCTTTTTTAGCAATGCATCACTCTCTACTGTCCTTATCTATTATTCTATATTATGTATCTTCATCCAGATTCTCGTGTATACCATGAGGGTCCGGATTTGGGGTGTTGTTTATTTCTATTTTCTTTAAATTGTTATGTTACTTTTCTTAACATTTTATTTATCTTACTCATTATTCTTTCTCTATTCTTTATATTTTAGCATCCGAATATATTTTATTTACTGGTGTTTAGTTACATTACGACGTTTATCTCTGATTTATATACTGGTTACCAATGTAGGTGACAAATTGGTGTCATTCAATTAAACAGAACCCACATGATAATATTACACTTTTTAAAACCATTTTTTATCAATTTTCAATTGCCTAATTTGTTCGTTGTTCATGTGTTGTTTCCGTATATTTTATGTTTCATCGCTCATGTGTTGTTTCCGTATATTTTATGTTTCATCGCTCATGTGTTGTTTCCGTATATTTTAGCCGCTCGTCTTGAGCCTATCCATTTGATCCGACAACACCCCATATAGCAATAAAATTATACTTGTATTGCCATTCATAACTCTTAACAGACCAATTAACAGACCGGGTTTTATACATCCGACCCATTAACAGACCAGGTATTAAATAAAGTTTGATTTATGTCACAAAAATACAGATTTTCGTACAGATTTTTCACACAATGATATCAATATGGTTAACAAACATAATGCCTGTCTTTTTTCGATGTTCAAAATATTGCATGCAAGTAAATTCAACCAACGTGTCATTTTGTGTACATTTGGTGTGTGTAAATTGTGTATAAATTTATTGATGAGTAACCCGCCTTTTCATTTTACAGATCGTACATCGAAGCTATAAAAATAATAATTACACCACTGGATTCAGTACATTGAATTGTTTTGTTAGACATGAATAATTTTTATGATAAACATATATTTAAAAAGTTATACTATGAAACATGCTGAATTTTTAATGATTTTCTCGATAACACCTGATTAACAGACTTTAGCCAACCCGATTAACAGACCAACCGCCGATATAGCCGCATACTCAGTATACATTAACCGACCAATCTCTCGGTTAGCCGAGTGTCGGCCGTGTAATAACAGACAGAAACCCGGTCTGTTCTTTGGTTGAGTAATTATGTTAGAAGAGGTTATTGCTTGAATTTTGTTTTCCGTTTATATGGTATAATTGCGTTATATGTCTAATGGCAAGTATTTCATGTAACGTCATTTGAAAATGTGTTTTTTATCTTTTAATTTTTGCTTTTGCATTAGTTGGTACTTGACAAAATTTTCATATATAGATATAAGAAGATGTGGTATGAGTGCTGATGAGACAACTCACAATTTATAAAAGTAAACTATTATAGGTCAAAGTACAGTCACCAAATATACACCCTATAATCTCCCCTACCCTACACGACACTTACCCCTACGCATGACCTCAAATCCTCTCCCAGTGAATGCTCTGTTTACGACTGTTCCCATCCACGTATATCAATTATATAGGGAAATTAGCTACGAGATAAAACGAAAAATCAAAACATGTTTTTGTTTGTTCCATCATTAATGAAAGTCAAATAGCATAATAATAATTCACTTTTTGCAGCAAGTTTGGTTCAGTTTTACCAAACTAAGATATACTTTGAAAAAAAAACAACTAAAAAACATAAAAAAAACAACATAAAAAACCCTAAAAAAACAATTTGAAATATCGCTGATGAAGTGTTCACTTCCAAGTGAATAATTCGACCTGATTGAAACAATCATGTGACCAGCTATTTAACTCCTTGTGATATGAATGGGTTAAGCATACATTTGATGTTTTCAGCTATCAAAAGGAAAAGAATGTCAACATGGAAAGTGAAACAAAGAGAAATCATTTTGTAGACTGTTTCGATCCACAAAAACTCATTCATAATCTACAGGTAAAACGATGAGTAAACTAGTTTTTAGTCTATAATATGAAATCAAGCAGACCTAGAAAATCACAATTTCACGTTTTACCTATCTATATTAAAATTTATATCAGGTTGCATGACTGAGGGTAGTCAGTGGAGGTCACCTGGATGGTTACATGACTGAGGGGAGTCAGTGGAGGTCACCAGGATGGTTACAAGACTGAGGGGAGTCAGTGGAGGTCACCTGGATGGTTACATGACTGAGGGTAGTCAGTGGAGGTCACCTGGATGGTTAATTAGATTGCATATAGACTGAAATACACACAAAATGCTGATACATATTATCGACCCCATGTACGTTATTTGTTTATCTTAGACTTTTTAGAATTTGGATATATACGTTTTAGTTTGTTATAAATCAAATAACCTTAACATTATTGTTTTATTTAATTTGGATATCCATTTAAGTATGTTATAAATTAAATATAAGAATTTTAGTCAAATCGGTGAACAATTTGACATGTTACGCCCCTTTTACTGTAAAGGTTGAGTGAACTTTCTTAAAAAAAAAAATGGCAAAACAGCAAAATAATAGTATTCTGTGGAAGCGAACTTTTTGTACAATAGCTCTCAGATCATCAATTAGCCGACATTACGAAGTGCTTATTTCAAATACGTGTATTAAAATTTTCAATTGAACCTGTAGCCATGTGAGTTACGAAATTTTCAAACTCCAATAGTGTCAAAACAGCAAATATAAGAATAGCAGAGTGGCTTTTTTGTGCATATACATGTACCAACGACAAACTTCTTGTAAAGCATTATCGTGTCATTGTATTTAAAAGGAAAAGGGAATTTTGTGGCAAATAAATCAAAGATTTTTGTAACAAATCAACAGACTTTATAGATTATAGATTTTTGTTATAAAATTCAAAAAAGGTATTACATGTACTCACTTGTTTTTCTATATGTGCTAGCATTTATTGCTTACAACAAGTCCAAAACAACCTTTACATTCCAAATTACCTCGTGCTGAGTAACTAAAGTTGAGCGCACCCGATAAGGTGTACTTGAATAGACAACTTTCGAGTTCGATGCATTTCCGTCAAAAACTCTGGCTTTAGTGAACATCATTCGTGCGTTTAGGGGCATCGTCACTTCCATTTCAATGTTGAGCGAGTGGTTGGAAAATTATAATACTATATTGCGCGATTTATTCGGAAAACTAAATTCTCATAATTGACAATAAGCACTGCTGTCATTTGGACATTGGTCATTTAAAATTACTTACAAAACAAAAAATATTTCTAGTTTATCTTGCACAATGACGATCACTACTTGAAGACGCTTGATGAACTTTGATAGTGCAGGGATACAGGCGATCCCCTTTATCTGGTAAATGACTTCACAAAGGCGCGCCTCATTGACGATTTTTTTCCGGTGACAGATGAACTCGAAAGTGGTCTATTGGTCCATATTTTTATTTGTTTTAATCAATATCTAAATTTATAAACTTGTTTTGAGGAAATCATTGTTAGCACTACATAATCTTATATCTACCAAGCACCGAATTGCCAAATATGAGAATACAAAGGAAAAGGCTGTTGATTTTCTATTAAAAAAATCCTTATGTTTATCATTGAATCAACACAAGGGTACATAATCCTTAGTTAAATACCTTTGTAACTAGTCACACCAACAGAGAAGCTGTGTTTGCAAAACGAAAAACAAAAGCTTCGTTTTACTACAAATGTATTACAAAAGTATTTTCCACATATAAAAATAAAGACCAACAAGATATTAATCCACAATAAAATAAGCTATTTTCTATGTTCTATTCATATTTGCTGGAGCATAATATATGTATATTACCCAGATCTGTGTTTGCAAATATGTTTATAAAAAAAATAAAGCTGAAAACTTGAATCATTAACAATACATTTGTTTTATCTTATCTTTTTTTACTAGACTAGTGCAAGATTTCTCAGTTCTCCAACTATTGATTAAGCGATCATTTATTAGCATCGGTTTGTTCAAAGTTAGTTGTTCATATTCAGCATAATAATTAGAAACACATATATTAACTGATCTTGCCTCTTGTTGGTGAAATGCTAGATGTACAGTCGCAAATATTTCATGCATTTTTAGAGCAAATAAAACGATATAAATAATTTTGTTCAGTTAATTTCATTATTTACAAAGTACATTTAATGACATGTTATTGATTTCCTGAAACCTTTATAAATGAATTCTTTAATTAATAACACAATAAACTGACCCCTGTTATTGAGGGGGTGAACATGAAATGATTCGACTTGCTTCCCCTTTTCTGTTTTTTTTTTTTTTTTTTTTTTTTTGTGAAGCATAAATTATCCTTTTTTACTTTCCTTGCCACCTGGTTCCCGCTCCACTCTAAATTCCCTCTAACCTAATTCGTGTCCATCCAGTGGCATCTTTAAGGGAAGGTGGTTTCGGGGTGGGACATATGATTGGACACCCACCGCCCCCCCTTTTAATATAAACATTTCTTTTGCAGAATTAATGATGAAGTATAAAATAGATTGACGGAGAGCTAAGCCGATTCTCAAATTGAGGGGTGCAATGTGTACGAATCGTCTGTATCAGGTAACCGATGGTCAAACGAATATTTCTTTTCTATATATTGTTGTTAATTAAATAAATAAGTTTGTGACAAAAAAAACAAATGCAAAAACAAATATGATATAGCAAAGACATAACAATTCTATAAGAATTTAAAAGTTATTGAAAAAAAGATTTAAGACTTCTGCTCTCAGTTGTATGCCTTTTTTAAGGGGGCCATGTTTTCTGATAGAGGAGTTTCGCATTTTTTTACTTTTTGATCACGGGCAAGAGACAATACTTAAATATACCTATCTTCGTGTTCGTTTGAAAATTGTCTTCTTGTATATATACAAAGCAATCAATCATGACCATTTTGGAGGCCACACATCTTAATTAGGTATAAATGACTGAAGTGTTCTTTGTACAACTTTAATCTAAACCCACCAAGTCACTGTAAATACAAAGATACATACAAATAGAACTAAAGACTTTATAGACTAAACTTTAATAACTAAACTACTAAATTAAATAGTTAACAATCTGATCCTTTCTCTTTCTTAGGTAGATGTAAAGTTTATATAATGAAATAAAAGTTTTATAGATATTGCTTATCACATTATAGCTAATTCTCTCTTCCTGTTTTTTTTTTTTTTTTTTTTTTTTTTAACTACTGTTCTCGAATATATGTATATCACTATTGTAAGTGTCACATGATCAATTTAAAGCTACTTCATAAAAACGGTATTTACAAGTCCAGTTTCAAAACAATATAAAAGGTTCTGTGCGCTGGCACCATGCTTGGTTAACACATTGGCTATCTGCTCTTTTGTTTCAATCCAATGAACAGTTAGCTCTCCTTTTTGGATCATCTCCTTGATGCAACTAATTTCGATTCGCAGTCTCTTTTCATATACATTTTTCTTTGAATGAGCAGATTCGAAAAGGTCCTTATTGTCAATCACACATCTTACTGTAATACCTCCTTCTGTAGTACATTTATTGAAAACCAGTTCATTATACAAAGTAGCTAGTGATGTAGCACAATAAATACTATCGGTTAAAGCTTAAGCTTCGCTAGCTAGTGTACTTCGAACAACCCTTCTTATTTTCTTAGATTGCCATGTAACCGTTTTGATTTTCCCATTTTTTCCTAGTTGTATAATTACAAACCCTCCTTGACTTCCCCCATCAGGGAGATTACAAAAAGAAGCATCAGTATATAATAAAAGTTCTACATGTTCTCCAAGTTCCTTGAAATGAAGAGACACTGGATCATTTCTAACTTTCCTTAAAAGCTTGTTCACTCTTTTGAAGTCTTCAATAGTACTTATTTCTAACTTTGATGCTATCCTAACAATGTCAAAAGCAATATCAGGACGAGTGTGTTTTGCAAGCCACAACAGTTGTCCAACTTTTGATCTAAGAACAGTTTGTTCGACCAATGAAAGCTGAGAATCATTTGGCCTTTTTCTATCAATTGAGACTGTCTTTAACAATTCAACATAATCTGTCTGACTCAATATTATTTTATCATCTGCATGACTTAGAGCCAGTCCTAAATATTTGAACGATTCTGAAGTTTCTTCTCCGACACTGAATTTCTCTCTTATTTTCGATATAATCTCGGTTTCAAACAAATTGGTTCTTGCCCACAAAAAATCATCAACATGAACTGCAACAACACGAGCCAAACCATTTGAATTATACCAGTAAAGTACTGCTGGATCAACTCTAGATTCAGTACCTCAACATTCAATTAGGATTTTCTTAACCTTTTCATACCATTTTAAAGAAGCATCTGCAAGACCATACACACATTTCTCTAAAAACCAGAGTTTTCCATTAGCATTAGCTTTGGACGAAGATGAACTTTTCTTTGCATTTTCACGCCTTGCAGAAAGGCAGTTTTAATGTGTATGGAATTGATGGACCATTTCTTTTGCATTATAATTGAAAGAATGAGTCTAAGAGATTGTTTGTCACATGTAGGAGAGTTCTTCTATATTTCATCCAAACAATCTTCTTCAAAACCTTTTGCAACGAGTCTTGCTTTCCTGTGTATTTTATTATCAGCTTCTTTTATAGTATATACCCATCTAGTGGATACATATGACTGACCATAGTCTTCAACTTCTTGATAAACATGATGTCTCTTCCAATTTTCAAGTTCAGCTTAACGAGCATCACAAAAGTCAATCTCATTGAATACTGCTTCTTCTGATTCTTCGTCATCCTCTGTATCCTGATCTGTGTCAGACTTTACAACTTGCAATTCATCAACTGCACTTAAGTCTATTGATAACTTGTTACCTTTAAGCTCTTCAGGTTTCCTATATTCTACATTGTACTAATTCTTTTTACTTGATGATGCTTTACAAGCTCTACTCAGAACAACTCCTTCTCGTGGAGTATCATCACCTGGCATTTTTAAGTTCACTTTTTGATCCTTTTTTAAAAGTAATGCTTTATTACACTTAGCATCAAGTTCATCATTATTTTTACGGTGTACTACAGACGTTGCTTGCTCATTGCTCTGTTCTCTCACTGTAGTATCTTCATGATTATTATTATCAAGCTCAGAGTCACCTCCTGATCGACTTTCCTCATAAGATTCATACCCTTGATTCACAGGATTATCCCTGTCTAGTTCAGAGTAACCTGCCTGACTTCCTAATTCAGATTCATGTCCTTCTACTTCATTGTCACTTTCACCTTGTTCATTGTCTGACTGATTGTTGGCATGCAAGTCTTCCTCTTCATCACTATCATAATAAAGGACTTCATGCTCAGCCTTATTCTTGTTCAAGTTTGGAGTTTGTAGACCTTCTTTCAATGTTACCCTCTTTTCCTGTTGTTTGTTTTTCTTATCTTTTTGTTCATCAGTATCTCTTAAAATCCTACATTCATGCACTCTTACCTAAGGTCCTCCATATCTTATAAACACAACAACATTGTCCTGTCCAACAACTGTACCAGGTCCTTTCCATTGATTGACTCTAAGAAAGTATACTTTATCTCCATGTTTGAATTTCTCACCTGAGGGACGAACCTGCTTTCGAAGAGCACGCCTAATTTTCTCTGAGGATTCCGATGCTTCAAATGCTTTTCTTTCCTCGTGAAGACCAACTAAGTGTTTTCCCGTTGTTTTACTCATTGTTTCTCCTTCACGATCTGGAGGTTTATTGACTAGTGTTGATGGCAGGTTAGGATTTCTTCCAAACACAATTTGATAAGGACTGTACCCATACACATTTACAACACTATTTTTGGCTTTCACAGCCCAGCTAATTGCAGTTTCCCAAGATAGATTTGAGGTTTCTCTGACTTTATATATAAAAAAGAAGATGTGGTATGATTGCCAATGAGACAACTATCCACAAAAGACCAAAATGAAACAGACATTAACAACTATAGGTCACCGTACGGCCTTCAACAATGAGCAAAGCCCATACCGCACAGTCAGCTATAAAAGGCCCCGATAAGACAATGTAAAACAATTCAAACGAGAAAACTCATTTATGTAAAAAAAAAAATGAACGAAAAACAAATATGTAACACATAAACAAACGACAACCACTGAATTACAGGCTCCTGACTTGGGACAGGCACATACATAAATAATGTGGCGGGGTTAAACATGTTAGCGGGATCCCAACCCTCCCCCTAACTGGGGACAGTGGTATAACAGTACAACATAAGAACGATCTATAAAAATCAGTTGAAAAAGGCTTAACTCATCAGATGGACAAAAATACAATTGGACGTACTTGGCCGGGTACTTATACATCCCGACACAATAAGACACAATGAACAGATCTGAGAGTACTCGCAGTTATCTGACAGCTAGGTCAAGGCCACTAGCAACTAATAATAAAATCATGCATCTAAGACTAAACTTGTTTACTGTTTCAGTTAGAGTTGCATTATGTCGTTCTACAATGCCATTTGACCAGGAACTGTATCCTGCTGTCGTCTTAACTAACATGTTTAAATTTTCAGCCATATCACGAAAAATTTGAGAATTGAATTCCCCACCATTGTCAACCTCAGGAGCACCATATACACTAACCCATAGTTGCATGAATTTGCCAACAACTAACTAAAAGTCTTTTCTCCTGATAATGGCTGCTGCACTCAAACGGCATTACAAGTCAATTATGTGTAAATAGTAGAAATTGTGATCAATCTCCTATAAATTCATAGCAACAATTTGGTTAAAATCATTTGCATGGGAAAATCCCACTATTGGCCATGCCTTCGAACGTTGGTACTTGAAACAGAAAATGCACTTTGAGCAAACATCATTCATATTGCCTTTGTATCTGAGTCAACTGAGCCTGCACTGTTCAATAGAGACAACAACTTTTCAGATGAAGCATGACCAAATTGTTTATGCAGTTTTGATATAATATCCTTTTTTCTTTTCTTAGAGAATCCAGAATCTACCTTCAGGATTTCCTCCTCACTCACTACAGAATCGGTCTGCCCAGTTCTTCTGTCTTTGATGTTTATGTAATAATAACCATTTGAGGTGAAATGAACATCAACTGGTTTTCCGAACATTGTCACTTTATCATTATGGAGATCAAGAACTGTTTGTGCTTTTTTCAACGAATATTTGCTCAATAATAAATGTATTTCACAATCAACTACTTCTGTCACACACAAAACTATTAAACATTTCATTTTCTTAAAGTATCGATATTGTAACCGCATGCAATTGTCTTAGAATTCTGTTTTCCTACATACCTTAATATGACATATTGTATTAAGGTATTTAGGAGTTTGTTTTTGAGACAAGTGCTTATAAATGTGACAGTAAGAATAAAGCTGGTAAGTGTGGATCTTCTCATACACTAGCCAATGAAGTAAAAAAAATATACACATGAGTGTTTTGTCGAACATGAAAAAGAACAGTACAGAAAATATTTGCGTAATACTCAAGTTAGCAACATGTTAACAGGAATCTTCTATCTGCAAGATATTACCCCATCCTCCTAGACTATCAAATGGTTGTTCCCGTACAGCCTGTTATCCAAATGTGACATTACTTAATGATGATTTTAATAGTTTCAGCATTCGATCAAATCAATTCATTTTTTACCACAAGACTCTCACCACACAGATTATCTCATCGCCTTTGACAAAATTACCTCATCTCTAGTTCACACTATCAATGTTATATATACAGCTAACCTTGTTTTGCTGTTATTGGTCCTGACAGTGGCTTCAAAGACTTGAAAAATGATTATGGCGTTTGGCTTTTACTGCAGTATTAAGAATTCCTCCAGCATAAAATTATTCGGTAATCTTTTAAAAATTGTTAATTATGTGTGTTTTTGTCTGCTTCAGACTCGAGGAGGACTGTGTAAATAACACCGCCCCTTGGTGTCTGTTGCAGAAGGGAAACCTCCACTAATCTCAATATATATTGCTGCAGTATATTTTATTTGCTGTGAATACACATGAACTTTTGTTACATTTATGTTTTGGTTTTTTTTTGCATCAGATACGAGGAGGCTGGTTATAGCTCTTAAGCTCACAATCCTAGAGCATTGTCCCTTGGTACCTGTTGCAGCTAAAAAAATAATTAGTATTTTTACATTTCCAGCAAAAACATTATAACATTAAGTGAGAAAAAACGTTTCACACATCTGAAATACTTTTTTTTTTTTGTTTAACTTATAATAGCCTGTAAGACTTTATATCAATACTTTAGGTTTATTATACATGAATGTCATGTAAAATACTGTATGTTGCAAACAATTTTATTTGTTATGTGTATATGCTCCTTGGGGATCTAATTTAGAAAATAATATATCTTATCATATCTTATCTTATATCTATCTATTACCATTACCGTTTGAAATGCTTGTGTAATCATGAATAATTATATTTTAAAAACTGATACAAGCAAACTCTTCAAACATATCCTAACTTACAATCTCCATAAACCTTCAAAAAAAAGAGAAAAATAACTAAGGTAGCATTCAACTTTCATAGGGTTCAAACAACAACTAAAAGAATCATTCAGCTATCACAATGTGTATTTTTAAAACAATTACAAGGAACATTCAACTACAGGGTTCGTCATAATAGAACAACAATCACAAGGAACAATTAGCTACCACAGGATGCATACCAAAAGACAAGGAATATATTTAAAACGTTGTTCATACAACAATCACATGGAACATTCAGCTATCACATGTTTCATACGACAATTACACGGCACATTCACATATCACAGAGTTCATAAAAACAATCACAAGAAGCATTCAGCTATCACATAGTTCATACAACAATTACATGGAACATTCACATATCACATAGTTCATACAACAATCACATGGAACATTCACATATCACACATTTCATGCAACAATCACATCAAACATTTAGCTAATCAACAATCACAAGTCTGCATATGTACACCTTTACATGGTGCATTTTAGAATAAAGGGTCACAACGGGCAAAATACCAGAGAATTATGTACCACATGAAATACACGGATTTGCTAAAGAAAATGTGCTTAAATTACTGTTCTTCGTCCTTGGAGCTGCTAGGTGACTGTATGATTAAACTCTATATTTAAGGAAGTTCGCTACCCAGTTTCAAAATAACAAGCTTTTTATACCACTAGAATATATTGATTGGAGATTACAAAAGGAACCAAAAGAGCAAAAATAAAATAAAGGTTATTGTGTTTGTTTTCAAGATATAAGCCACTGTAATTTTGGCGGGCAAATGTTCTCTCTCTTGATTTGTCTTACCTTTATCATTGACAAGTTTAAGTACTCCAAAACGCGCGTCTGAAGTATTAAATTTTAAAACCCTATATAAAACACTGGGTCGATGCCACTACTGGTGGGTGTTTCGACCCCGAGGGTATCACCATCCCAGTAGTCAGCACGTCGTTGTTGACATAAATATCAATTATATGGTCATTTTTATAAATTTCCTATTACAAAACTTTGAATTGTGCGAAAAAGTAAGAAGGATTTTCTTATCCGAGGAATAGAATACCTTAGTCGTGTTTGGCACAACCTTTTATGGAAATTTTTGGTCCTCAATGCTCTTGAACTTTGTATTTGATTGGCGTTACAACTATTTTGATCTGAGCGTGACTAATGAGTCTTATGTAGACGAAAGGCGCGTCTGACGTATTAAATTATAATCCTGGTACCTTCAATTATTAAGTACTATTAAAAAATAACAAAATTTTATCAGACTTTTACACATGGTTTATAATATTAGATTTAAAAGATTAATAAACAGAAAAATTGGGGTCAATGGGCAAAATTTGTTAAGGCATTCAAATGGATAAAACCAGAGGATTCCGAAAATCTGACAAAAATTCAAAAAACATGACAATGCCCTTAGTGCCTATTTGATGATATTTTTTTATATAAATCGAATTAAACTGCTGTAAATGCGTTATGACTCTAACTTTATCATGTCGCATATATCACCACTCAATCTAATCGCTCATCATACTCATCTAAACACTCAAGGTATAGTTTCTAATCTCTACAAATGAGACATAGTTTTTGCTGTTTACTCTAGCATTTCATCTTAACACTGGAGATATCAGTTTTATTAATCTTCCAGGTGTTAAATACATAATCTATTTATTCAACAAATCAAGTTTTTTTTTTTAAAACACATCATCCAACACTGTTCCAACACTGTTGATGATCAAGAATATTCAAGGGTGATTCTTCAACTTTGTACTTTATTTGGCCTTTTTAACTTTTTTGGATTCGAGCGTAATTGATGAGTCTTTTTTAGACGGAACTCGCGTCTGGCGTAAATACAAAATTGAGTTCTGGTATCTATGATGAGTTTATTCATTTAATGATTTATTCTGAAAGGGTATGCAGTTCCTGCTCTGCATGTTGCACCAGTTAAGGTCATCTCCTAGTATCTAGTGCAATTCAAACGCATCACTCTTTGTCTCTGATAACTACATATGTAAAATCTCTTCGAATAAATGAAAACCTCGATATTTGAATGTAAAAATCTGTCCTCGTTTGTCTATTCCTTTCTGGGCTGTAAAAGTTATTTCATTTGGTTTTATCATAGATAAAATAGATGACCTGAGGCCATTGTTATAACATTCAGAATTCTGGAAAAGGACTGACAGGGTTTTATTGTGTTTTAAATATAAACGCGAATCGTATGAGGCATTGTTTTTATTTTTCTTACTTTAGTATTTATTCTCACACCCCTTTTCTCCTTCCCATCGCGCCACCTTTCCCCACTTCCCCCGATCAGATCATTCTGATGGTATCATATCCATGTGACGATTGCAAAACGACGAAAGAATTGGTATGCGCAATAAGTATAAAAAAAAACATATATCCATGATGTTTATTTTTCTATGATAGTAATCTGAAGATGGCTCTTTCGGAGCGTTTTGAGAACTGCACCTAATTATTTCAGTTACTAGTAAATGTCAATAATTTCAGAGGTCTACTCCATTGACCAAATGAATCCAGGTGATTACCATTTCACTGTAATAATCTACCGACTCCATACAGCAATCTATATATACTAGTCAACAAAAGAAACGATACACGACTTTGAAATAAAATTTATCAAAAAGTGTTACATATAAAACAAAATGATATACACTATTTTAAAAAGCTTTCATTTGCAATGTATGCACATGTGATAATGAAAATCAAAACTTTTAGGAAAGTATCTAAATTCCGTGTAAACGATCATAGGGTGTAAATTAGTTTTGCGGAAAGTTGATTAAAAAATCGACACATAATTTTCTAAGTACTAAATAAAATTTCAAATTTGTTTAAAAATATTCAATATGCTAATCAAGTTATGTTCATGTTGTAACTAATGGGTTGAAATATTGTTTTTTTTTTATTTTTGGGAAAAAAGTGTTTTTTGAAATCTCAAAAATTGCAAAACAATTTTTTTTTATTTGTGTCTCAAATCAATGCTTTAGATATGAAAACAATACACAGTAAATTTGGAACCTTTAGGATTAGTTTTAAGATTGTTACCGCTTTTTGAATATCACTTTACACATACTGTCTATGGTAAATCAGTTGATAATGTATACATTTTAACGATTTCTCGTGGGGCCGAACTTTGCTTAACTAATAAACGAAGAAACTGTATGATTTTTAAAAACAAATTGATGGCAAACACTGTCTTTACCTTTAAATGAGAGGTTGGCATCATTAGTTGGAACTTCTGTTTTTAAAATTGTCGTTTTATGTAAATTTTGTAAAAAAAAAAAAATCGCGAAAAAACGTCACAAAAGCAAAAAAAAAATTTTTTTTAAACGGATTTATATTTCCATAATGATTAAGTATTACTTCCTTCAATATTGGTCCAATGAACGGAAAACTTTATCTTTAATTTGAAAAAAAAGTCTTGTATCGTTTCTTTTGTTGACTAGTATAGTATTCATGCATTCTGTTACTATTATAATCTATCGACTTAATCCAGTTCTGATGGTATCACGATATACAATGGGGCATATTTTTAACATGCGCCGGTAACAATCAACATATTCCTCAAAAGTCACAAAGGACATTTGCTGTGTACACAACAAACAGAAGACATATTCTCAACAACCACCAGGTACACTCACAAGTCTCATAGAATTAAGCTAGCTGTTCAAATAGTAGGATTGCATATTTAATTTCTTTTTAACTGCATATACTAATTACCTATTCTGAAACATCACGAAGCTTAATTATCTTAATGTTTATGTATTCATCTTACTTTTCATCATTTACTAAACGCATTGGATTAATTTTATGCATTTCAAGAACTGCTATAAGAGGCATTCAATTCCAGAGCACTGCCAAACATCAACATACATATATCACAATGATCTCTGCAAACAATCTAAGTAATTTAGCCATCGTTTATTTTTATATCTGATAAATAAGATGTTCTGGCAATGTTTTAATAATGAATCAAAAATACATGTTGGTCCTGACAGTGGCTTCAAAGACTTGAAAAATGATTATGGCGTTTGGCTTTTACTGCAGTATTAAGAATTCCTCCAGCATAAAATTATTCGGTAATCTTTTAAAAATTGTTAATTATGTGGATTTTTTGTCTGCTTCAGACTCGAGGAGGACTGTGTAAATAACACCGCCCCTTGGTGTCTGTTGCAGAAGGGAAACCTCCACTAATCTCAATATATATTGCTGCAGTATATTTTATTTGCTGTGAATACACATGAACTTTTGTTACATTTATGTTTTGTTTTTTTTTTTGCATCAGATACGAGGAGGCTGGTTATAGCTTTTAAGCTCACAATCCTAGAGCATTGTCCTTTGGTACCTGTTGCAGCTAAACAATTATTAGTATTTTTACATTTCCAGCAAAAACATTATAACATTAAGTGAGAAAAAACGTTTCACACATCTGGAATACTTTTTTTTTTGTTTAACTTATAATAGTCTGTAAGACTTTATATCAGTACTTTAGGCAAACACTGTCTTTACCTTTAAATGAGAGGTTGGCATCATTAGTTGGAACTTCTGTTTTTAAAATTGTCGTTTTATGTAAATTTTGTAAAAAAAAAAAAATCGCGAAAAAACGTCACAAAAGCAAAAAAAAAATTTTTTTAAACGGATTTATATTTCCATAATGATTAAGTATTACTTCCTTCAATATTGGTCCAATGAACGGAAAACTTTATCTTTAATTTGAAAAAAAAAGTCTTGTATCGTTTCTTTTGTTGACTAGTATAGTATTCATGCATTCTGTTACTATTATAATCTATCGACTTAATCCAGTTCTGATGGTATCACGATATACAATGGGGCATATTTTTAACATGCGCCGGTAACAATCAACATATTCCTCAAAAGTCACAAAGGACATTTGCTGTGTACACAACAAACAGAAGACATATTCTCAACAACCACCAGGTACACTCACAAGTCTCATAAAATTAAGCTAGCTGTTCAAATAGTAGGATTGCATATTTAATTTCTTTTTAACTGCATATACTAATTACCTATTCTGAAACATCACGAAGCTTAGTTATCTTAATGTTTATGTATTCATCTTACTTTTCATCATTTACTAAACGCATTGGATTAATTTTATGCATTTCAAGAACTGCTGTAAGAGGCATTCAATTCCAGAGCACTGCCAAACATCAACATACATATATCACAATGATCTCTGCAAACAATCTAAGTAATTTAGCCATCGTTTATTTTTATATCTGAGAAATAAGATGTTCTGGCAATGTTTTAATAATGAATCAAAAATACATGTTGCATTTTAGATTAAGTGTTCTTATTTTTTCTCTCAAATTAAAGTTGCTTATTTATTAAAGCGTCTGTCATACAAATTAATTAATCATCTAATTCTTATTAAAAGTATTTAAGCATTGGTGAATCCTTAAATACTTTTAATGCGAATTAGATGGTAAGGTGGGTTTTTTTTATCCGTTATGACATACTTGTTTTTCTGAGCTTTATAAGAGCGTCCGTGTTAAGAACTGGTACGAAGTTTATAAACAATCACAAGACTCATACATTAATTACAGGGCACATTCTCTATAATTAAAAAGTAAATTGAAACACCATAAAAGAGCCTTCTCTGCAATCAGATCTTGCATTTTCCAGCCGACCACTCATTATACTTTATGAGGATAAATACTCGCATTGGTCTCGTGTTTGTGTAAACCCTACTGAAAATCAAAAATTAACATTCGCAACAATCTGTGCACATTTTAAACAATCGCAGTGGACTATCAAAGGAAAAATGTCCAACAATTACAGTGGACATTCACAATTATCATAACGGACTTTCACAATAATCCAAGAGCAAAATCATAACAATCGCTTTAACATTTTAACTCGCAGTAGACGTTTTCAACAAGCACAGTGCACATTCTCATTCAACATTCAAAAGGGACATTCCGCCAACACAGTGGACATTTCCAACAATCACCGTGTATATCTTCAACAATCACAGAAAGGATTCCGAACAATCATAGTGGCCATTTTCTAAACAATCACAATTCACATCCGTAACAATCACATGGAAAATATTCAACAGTAGTGGTGGACATTCACAACAATCACATGGGAAATATCTAACAGTAGCAGGGGACATTCACAACAATCACAGGGGAAAAACAAACGATCACAGTGAATATATTCCTTACAATCACAAGGCACATCTCTATCAATTTCCGGAATCATTCCTAGCAATTACAGTGCACTTTCACACTTGTCACGGGAAAACCCCTTCATCATAGTGGACATAATAACAATTATAGTAGAACATTTCTTATGATAACAGTGGGCAGTCCATACAATCACAGTGTACATTCCCAAACAACCAAGGCGTACATTTCGAACAATCACATTGGACATTTGCAAGTCAGAGATATAAATTCCCAACAATCAATTACAGTGGACATTTCAAACAATCAGAGAGGAATTCCTAAAAATTACAAGGCACAGTCCTTACACACTTAGTGGAAATTACTTACAATCTCAGTGGACAGTCTTATAATATAACTATCACAGATCATATTCCCAACAATCATAGTGAATATTCCAAACAAGCATAGTGCATATTCCCAAGAATCACATGGGACATTCCAATCAATTATATGGGATATTCCCAACAATCATTAAGGACATTCCCAACAATATCTAAGGGCATTCCCAACAATCACTAAAGACATTTCTAACAATCACTTAGGATATCTCCCAACAATCACTAAAGACATTCTTAACAATCACAAATGACATTCCCAACAATCACAAATGACATTCCCAACAATCACAAAGGACATTCCCAACAATCACGAAGGACATTCCCAACAATCACGAAGGATATTCCCAATCATTACAAATGGCACGCCCAATAATCACTGTGGATATCCCTAACAATCATTAAGGACATTCCCAACAATCAAAAATGACATTCCCATCAATCACTAAAGACATTCCCAACAATCAAAAATGACATACCCAGCAATCACTAAGGACATTCCCAACAATCACTAAGGACATTCCTTAAAATTACTAATGATATTCCAAACAATCACAAATGACATTCCCAACATTCACAAATGACATTCCCAACATTCACAAATGATCTTCCAAACAATAACTAAGGACATTCCCAACAATCACTAAGGACATTCCCAACAACTACTAAGGACATTCCCAACAATCACTAAGGACATTCCCAACAATCACTAAGGACATTCCCAACAATCAAAAATGACATTCCCAGCAACTACTATGGACATTTCCAACAATCACTAAGGACATTCTCAACAATCACTAAGGACATTCCCAACAATTACTAAGGATATTCCAAAGAATCACAAATGACATTCCAAACAATCACAAATGACATTACCAATAATCACAGTGGATATTCCAACAATCACTTAGGACATTCCCAATAATCACAATTAATATTCCATACAGTCATTAAGGACATTGCCATCAATCACTAAGGATATTCCCAATAATCACTAATGACAATCTCAATAACCACAGTGACTATTCCCACCAATCACTAAGGACATTCCCAAAAATCACTAAGGACATTCCCAGCAATCACTAAAGACACTCCCAACAATCACAAATGACATTCCCAACAAACACTAAGGATCTTCCCAACAATCAATAAGGATATTCCCAACAATCACAAATGACATTCCCAATAATCACAGTGGATATTCCAACAATCACTAAGGACATTCCCAATAATCACAGTGGATATTCCAACAATCACAAATGACATTCCCAATAATCACAGTGGATAGTCCAACAATCACTAAGGACATTCCCAATAATCACAGTGGATATTCCAACAATCACTAAGGACATTCCCAATAATCACAGTGGATATTCCAACAATCACAAATGACATTCCCAATAATCACAGTGGATATTCCAACAATCACAAATGACATTCCCAATAATCACAGTGGATATTCCAACAATCACTAAGGACATTCCCAATAATCACAGTGGATATTCCAACAATCACAAATGACATTCCCAATAATCACAGTGGATATTCCAACAATCACTAAGGACATTCCCAATAATCACAGTGGATATTCCAACATTCACAAATGACATTCCCAATAATCACAGTGGATATTCCAACAATCACTAAAGACATTCCCAATAATCACAATTAACATTCCCAATAATCAATCTCTCTTTCGTGGTACAGTTATTTTCTCAACCTCATTGTCAATTTTAGATGTAAGTCAAGATATAAGGAAGCATGCGCTGTATCTGGAAGACAATGATCCGAGGTCATCGTTTATTGTTTAGTGTGTTTGTACATGCTAGTATATAAGTTCTGTTCGTATATTAGAAAATGAAACAATAACTTAACTCTGACTAAAAGTCTCCTTTGTCTTATTTGATATACGTATTATTCACTAAGCTGTAAAAGTAATTTCATCTGATCTTAATTAACAGGCTACCGTGTACCAATAATCGGAAAAGAAATGAAAAAATTGAACGCGTTTAATCACCCATCTTATTTAAGGCACATTATCAACAATCACAGGGCACACATTGTACATTCTCAACAATACAATATAAAAATAAAATCACAGGGTATATAATCAAGCATGACAAAATCACATTTGCATACAGCAATCATACAATACATTCTTCAAATAATAAAAATAACACATTCTGAGATATCATGTATTGGGCTCACTATCAACAGTAACAAGGAACATCCATCAAATGTAACGCACATTAACATGACTGTACAACAACCACAGGCTTCATTAACAACAATTACATGTATTATTCGGGAAGTAGATCAGATATTTGTTTACAATATTGACAAGGAAAGCCTCATAAAATTAAGCTTTTAAAATTAAGGATTGTAGATAAAAAAAAGTTCTGTTTAACTGTATATACTGTTTTATCTGTATTATCTGTTATGAAACATCACGAAACTTTATTACCTTATTTTTTGTATTCATTTACTTTTTCTTCATTAACTAAAGATATTGAATTACTTTTATGCATTTCAAGAACTGCTTTGTGAATATACGTAAGAGGCATTCAATTCTAGAGCACTACCAAACATCAACATACATATATCACAATGATCTCTTCAAACAATCTGCGTAATTTAGCCATCGTGTTACTTTTATATCTGATAAAAAAATTTTGTTCTGGCAATGTTTTAATAATGAATCAAAAATACATGTTGCATTTCAGATTAAGTGTTCTTGTTTTTTCTCGCAAATTTAAGTTGTTTATTTACTAAAGCGTCTGTTATATAAATTAACCAATCATCTAATTCTTATTAAAAGTATTTAGGCATTGGTGAATCCTTAAATACTTTAATATGAATTAGATGGTGTGGTGGGTTTTTTTATTCTTTATGACATACCTGTCTTATTTTTTAACAATTCTGAACTTTATTAGAACGTCCGTGTTAAGAACTGTTACGAAGTTTATAAACCAATCACATTAATTAAAGGGCACATTCTCAATGATTAAAAAGTAAATTGAACCCCCAAAAACGACACTTCTCTGTAATCAGATCTTGCATTTAACCAAAGAGAACACATTCTGGTCGATCACTGTGTATACATTCCCTACAATTCAATACGTTTTCCTTCCGAAGTCATAAGATACATTCCTGTAATAAAACGGTACTTCCAAACAATCAAAGGATACGGTATAAACAGTAATCGAAATCAATATCAATAAATGATCTGGTCGTGTTCAATATCGTAGCAGCTATCAATATCTATGTAGAAACTAGGCTAGCTGCACGTTCGATAGTCACAAATCTACGTAGCCCTGTGTACCCGCTACGATATTGAACGCAACCCTGTACACATTCGATCACATGTAATCGGGAACGTTCTCAACTATTGAAACTATCAACGGGCAAATTCTCAACATGCATAGGGCGCCTTCTCGTCATTACAATATATTCCGGCATAAATTTCAATCACAGGGGGCATTATCAACCATGACAATCACAAGGAACATACATTATATGTAAGGCACAACAACAGGATATGTTTTATCATCACAGACTTTATTCTCAACAATAACATGTTTCACTCGCAGAGTTTATCAGATATTTGTTCATTATCTTGACAGAGACATTATCATAAAATTGAACTATTCAAACAGTTGGGTTGCATATTAAATTTTTAAACAGCTTTTTATTCTCAGATACCATAGAGCTTTATAACCTTAATTTTTATTTATTTTTTTATTATTTTAGTAATTAAAAATTAAATTTTACTCTATGACTTATTATTTGTCTCATTGACACTCACACCACATCTTCCTATATCTATTAAGTGCGAAGTCAGAAAATGTGTGTAATATTTGTGTTTAAGGCATTTGAATACCCAATTCAAGAGCATTCCCAAACATCAACATACATATAGCACAATGGTGTAAAGTAATCATGCCAACTTTTACTTTTATATCTGATAAATAAGATATTCTGGCAGCGTTAAAATAAGGAATCAAATACATAATGCATTTAAGATTTAAGATTTAGTATTTTTAGTTTTTTCTATCAAAAATTCATGTTATTTATTCATTTAAACGTCTGTTTTTCAAACAAAACTGCTTATCGGCATTTGTGAATCCTTAAATACTTTTTTATGTGAATTAAATTGTGCGTTTTACGCAAAAATTGGTTTATTATTCACAAGTCTAACCTTTTTTTTTGTTAATGTATCTTATGAAGGTTAAAAATAATTTTGAATCTTAACTTGAAAGGACTAAAGCCGGACGCATAGCCGTAATATTCAATTTTATAAAGGTCTTTGTCAGTCAAGAAATTAGAGAGAGGCTGTCATCGCTATTACAAAACGATTGTATACAATTTACCTCCGAAGAGAGGTCATTTCTCAAGGTTATATATGCCGGAGATAAAGTTTCCATGATGCAATTGTATTTTGTTGAAACCTTCTTTGTGACCATAGTTCCATTTTGATTCTTGTTTTGGAAAACTCACTATTACCATAAATAAAATTGAGAAATGAAATAGGGAATGTGTCAAAGCGACAACAACTCGACCATAGAGCAGACAACAGCCGAAGGCCACCAATGGGTCTTCAATGTAACGAGAGACTCTCATACTCGTAGGCATCCTTCAGCTGGCCCCTTAAAAAATATGTATACTAGTACAGTGATAATGGACGTCATACTAAACTCCGAATTATACACAAGAAACTAAAATTAAAAATCATACAAGCCTAACAATTGCCAGAGGCTCCTGACTTGGGACAAGCGCAAAATTGAGGCGGGGTTAAACATGTTTATGAGATCTCAACCCTCCCCCTATACCTCTAGCCAATATAGAAAAGTAAACGCATAACAATACGCACATTGAAATTCAGTTCAAGAGAAGTCCGAGTCCGATGTCAGAAGATGAAACAAAAGAAAATACATCAAATGACAATAATACATAAATAACAACAGACTTCTAGCAGTTAACTGACATGCCAGCTTCAGACCTCAATTAAACTGATTGAAAGATTATGTCTTCATCATATGAATATCAGGTACAATACCTCCCGTTAGGGGTTTAGTATCATAAGATCATAAAATATATGAGAAGAACATAACCCGTGTCATGCCAACACTTGTTTTTTTAAATAAATATGTTTAGTTCCGATGCAAAGACCCTATAAGTGAATCAATATTAAAGCCAAAATATGCAATCTTCAATGACCTGACAACAGTAACGTAACTATATCCTTTTTTAATAAGTCTGTTTAAAGGTTTTGCAAGCTTTTGAGGTGAATACTGACATTTTTGTGCTTTGTAAAGAATATTGCCATAAAAGATTGGATGGTAAATAACTGAACTCTTACGATGTCTGCCTGTTGAGTTATATTTACGAATAATTTCCTTATACCGATGATAAAGTTTAGTAAATGTTTTGAATAGTTTGTGAATTTTTCAGTAATGCATAAATTTCTCTCGCTAAAATCTAATACGTTGTTACAAACACAAGCGAATCGTACAAGTTGAGATATATAAACACCAAAAGATGGTAACAAGGGAACGTCACTATCTAAAAATGGATAGTTAACGATAGGAAATGAAAAATCATATCTTTTATCATAAAATTTTTGTATTGAGCTTCTCGTTAATAATATAAATATCAAGATCGAGAAAATGACCATTAGAATACAAATAGTTGTCTAATATATCGAAGTCCATGATACATTTACATACAAAAACTCTCCATTACCATAAAGAATACATTTCACTTAAGTTTATCATATAAACAATAAAATTAAAGCTTCCAGAAAATGTAAGTAATGTTAGGTGCTCTGGAAGGATAGACAGATCCTGCTCCACATGTGGATCCATGAAGCCAATTCATTAACATATTATCTGTTTCGAAAAGTGTAAAATGAGTGTGAAATGCCTTTACATAATTCTTACAGTTAGCTTGTACTAGTACTTTGTGAGTTATATTCTAAGTAATCAACTATCATGACTATGCACTTAAGTTAAAAATAGAATATGACCGTTAGAATACAAATAGTAGCCTAATATATCAAAGTCCAGGATACATTTACATACAAAAGCTAGAGTAAAGTACATTCTTAGCAATTACAGGGTATAATCAACAATCACACGATTTATTCTTAATAATCACATGTTAAATTCAAGACATACGTATATAATCTTGACACATAATTGTATCATAGAAATGAGTAATTCAATTACATGAATTAGTTAGATTACATATTAAAGCTCTGAACTACTAGATATCAATATTTAAAAATAACGAAACTTTATTACCGTAATTTCCGTTATCTATCTTATTTTTTTAAAACCTTTTCATTGTACACTAAAAGATACTTAACGAATCACCAACATACATATATCACAAAGATCTCTGCAAGCGAACTAAGTAATGATGATGGGAGTTTTTAACGACCTTGACTGGCTAAACAACGCTCGCAAGGTCGATGCTTACTTTTGTATCTGATAAGTACGATTTTCTGGCAATATTTGAATAATAAAAATACATGTTGCATTTAAGATTTAGTGTTCTTATTTCTCTCTCTCTCAGATTTATTTTATACATTTACCAAATCGTCTGTTATAGCAATAAATCCGATGATTGAAAATTGTCAGTATGTTTCGTCCCCAAAGGTTTCACCAGCCCATCATTGAACACTTCGGTGTTGACATAAATATCAATTATGTGGTCATTACTAAGGTTTTTCTTATCCCAGGCATAGATAATCTTAGCCGTATTTGAGAAAAAAATTTGGAACTTTGGGTCCTCAATGCTTTAGCTTTTCAACTTTATACTTGTCTAACAAGGATTTGTTTAGTAAGACAAATACTTGCTTTTAATAATAAGATTTAACTTCATGGCATGATGATGTAATTCTTATTTTTTAAATCTTTGTTTAAGAGTCCATGTTAACATATAAAAACAGTGTTGAAGGGTAACGACAAGTCTGAAACTAAATATTGAAAAATGACTACAGCCGGTATCAGAGCTGTATGTTTAGTTTAAAAAGATCTTGATCGGTCGGTAAATTCTGAGGAGAGTTTCTTTGGTAAAGATAAAATGAGGGTAAATATTATTACTTCGAAAACACCCAACAGTTCTTAACGTTGCTAGTGCTGGAAATAAACACCTAGTATGTGTCTATAAATTTATATTGCGTTGGGTTTATCTATTCTGTCTTCATATTAAGTAGAAGCGACATATTTATTCTAGTTTGAAAAGTTCACGAAAAACATAAAAAAAAAAAAACATGTTTAATTATTGAAAATATCCGAAACGTCAGAATAAAAGCTTTTGTGAACTGTAAGTTAAGATCTTGGTCAGTCGGTAAGTTGTGAAGAGAGTGTCATCAGTAAAGATAAAATAAGGTTAAGTATTATCATTTCGAAAACACACTTCTTAACGTTACAAGTATATGAAATAAACTAGTGGGTGTTTATATATTTATGTTGCGTTGGGTTTATCTCTTCTGTTTCTTAATTTAAAAAAGAAGATACATTTTGATTCTAGTTTAGAAAGTTCACCATAAACATAAAAACATGTTTATTATTAAATGTATTCGAAACTTCAGAATAAAAGCTTTCGTGAATATATGCATGTGTTGTAATGTCAGGAACTAAGCAAAGGGCAAATGTGTAGAACATATTGACATTATCTTAATTAACATGCAAAGCAAATGTATCTGTCAAAAATAGTTTCTTGCCAGGAAAATGAAAAACACAAAACACATTTCCTGTATGTATTAATATCTATTTGCAAATTTGCTTATCCTGTTTGTTTTAACCTTTCAAAGTTTAGTTATTAAGACTGACTTTTTACATTCATTGCATATATATGTTGCTAATTTACAGTAGTTAAATATGATGGAAGGTACATTGTATTATGCACGTCAATACATATTGAAAAGGGTCAATGAAACAGAAACAGCCTCTTCAATTGAAAACCTTTGTTGACGAATAACTTTTACCTCTGTTAACACATGTACCAATGTAAACATGTAAATCTCACGTTTAACTAAAGCCAAATAACACTGAAATCTCCATCCACTTACTGAAGTGTTCTTTATCCAGTTACTCAATTTATCTAGCCAGTTTATCCAGTTCTCTGGCCAGTTACTTCTGTTTTCTAGCCTGCCACTCACTATACTTTATGAGGTTAAATACTCGCATTGGTATCGTGTTCGTGTAAATCACAACGAACATTCGCATTAATCTGTAAACAATCGCAGCGGACTATCAAAGAAAACATTTCCAACAATTACAGTGGGCATTCACAATAATCCAAGAGCAAAATCATAACAATTGCTTTAAACATTTTAACATCGCAATGGACATTTCCAACAAACACAGTGCACAATATCGTGCAACAATCACAAGGGACATTCTTGCACACAATGGACATTTTCAACAATCACAGAAGAGATTCCGAACAATCATAGTGGCAGTCCCAGCAATCACAATGCACATCCGTAACAATCACATGGGAAATATCCAACAGTAGCAGTGGACATTCCCAGCACTCACAGGGGGAAAACAAACGATCACAGTGGATTTGTTCCCAACAATCACAAGGCACATCGCAAACAATCTCCGGGGTAATTCCTAGCAATTACAGTGCACTTGTCACGGGGAAACCCCTTCATCATAGTGGACATAAAAACAATCCCAGTAGATGTCCAAACAATGTGGAACATTCCTAATGATAACGATGGGCAATCTAAACAATCACAGTGGACATTCCAAACAATCAGAGAAGAATTATTAACAATTACAAGGCACATTCCTTATAATATCATTCCTTACATTCACATTCCTTATAATCTCTATAGTGGACATTACTTTCAATCTCAGCGGACAGTCTTATAACATAACGATTGCAGATCATATTCCCACCTATCACAGTGAACATTCCAAACAAGTACAGTGCATATTCCCAACAATCACACGGTATCTTCCTAACAATTACACGGGACCTTCCCATCAATCACAGGGGTTTATCACAACAATCATAAATGATATTTCCAATAATCATAGTGGATATTCCAAACTATTTCAGGGTACATTCCTATCAATCCCAAAAGACATTGATAACAATCACAGAAGAAATTGACAACAATCACAGAAGACATTGACAACAATCACAGAAGACACTGACAACAATCACAGAAGACATTGACAACAATAACAGAAGACATTGACAACAATCACAGAAGACAATGACAACAATCAAGGAAGACATTGACAACAATCACAGAAGACACTGGCAACAATCAAGGAAGACATTGACAACAATCACAGAAGACATTGACAACAATCACAGAAGACATTGACAACAATCAAGGAAGACATTGACAACAATCACTTAAAGCATTGACAACAATCACTTAAAGCAATGACAACAATCACAGAAGACATTGACAAAAATCACAAAAGACACTGACAACAATCACAGAAGACATTGACAACAATCATAGAAGACATTGACAACAATTAAGGAAGATATTGACAACTATCAAGGAAGACATTGACAACAATCACTTAAAGCATTAACAACAATCAAAGAAGACATTGACAAAAATCACAAAAGACACTGACAACAATCACAGAAGACATTGACAACAATCACAGAAGACATTGACAACAATCAAGGAAGATATTGACAACTATCAAGGAAGACATTGACAACAATCACTTAAAGCATTAACAACAATCAAAGAAGACATTGACAACAATCACAGAAGACATTGACAACAATCACAGAACACACTGACAACAATCACAGAAGACATTGACAACAATCAAGGAAGACATTGACAACAATCACAAAAAGCATTGACAACAATCACAAAAGACATTGACAACAATCACAGAAGACAATGACAACAATACAATCACAGAAGATATTGACAACAATCACAGAAGACATTGACAACAATCACAGAAGACACTGACAACAATCACAGAAGGCATTGACAACAATCACAGAAGACATTGACAACAATCACTTAAAGCATTGACAACAATCACAGAAGACATTGACAACAATCACTTAAAGCATTGACAACAATCACAGAAGACATTGACAACAATCAAGGAAGACATTGACAACAATCACAGAAGACATTGACAACAATCACTTAAAGCACTGACAACAATCACAGAAGACATGGACAACAATCAAGGAAGACATTGACAACAATCACAGAAGACATTGACAACAATCACTTAAAGCACTGACAACAATCACAGAAGACATGGACAACAATCACAGAAGACATTGACAACAATCACAGAACACACTGACAACAATCACAGAAGAAATTGACAACAATCAAGGAAGACATTGACAACAATCACAGAAGACATTGACAACAATCACTTAAAGCAATGACAACAATCACAGAAGACATTTACAACAATCACAAAAGACACTGACAACAATCACAGAAGACATTGACAACAATCACAGAAGACATTGACAACAATCACTTAAAGCATTGACAACAATCACAGAAGACATTGACAACAATCAAGGAAGACATTGACAACAATCACAGAAGACATTGACAACAATCACTTAAAGCATTGACAACAATCACAGAAGACATGGACAACAATCACAGAAGACATTGACAACAATCACAGAAGAAAATGACAACAATCAAGGAAGAAATTGACAACAATCAAGGAAGACATTGACAACAATCACAGAAGACATTGACAACAATAACAGAAGACATTGACAACAATCAAAGAAGACATTGACAACAATCACAGAAGACATTGACAACAATCACTTAAAGCATTGACAACAATCACAGAAGACATTGACAAAACAATCACAGAAGACATTGACAACAATCACAGAAAACAATGACAACAATCAAGGAAGACATTGACAACAATCAAGGAAGACATTGACAACAATCAAGGAAGACACTGACAACAATCACAGAAGACATTGACAACAATCACTTAAAGCATTGACATCTATCGCAGAAGACATTGACAACAATCAAGGAAGACATTGACAACAATCTAGGAAGACATTGACAACAATCAAGGAAGACATTGACAGCAATCTAGGAAGACATTGACAATAATCACAGAAGACTTTGACAGCAATCTAGGAAGACATTGACAATAATCACAGAAGACATTGACAGCAATCAAAGAAGACATTGACAACAATCACTGAAAGCATTGACAACAATCAAGGAAGACATTGACTACAATCACAGAAGACATTGACAACAATCAAGGAAGACATTGACAACAATCACTTAAAGCATTGACAACAATCAAAGAAGACATTGACAACAATCACTGAAAGCATTGACAACAATCTAGGAAGACATTGACAATAATCACAGAAGACTTTGACAGCAATCTAGGAAGACATTGACAATAATCACAGAAGACATTGACAGCAATCAAAGAAGACATTGACAACAATCACTGAAAGCATTGACAACAATCAAGGAAGACATTGACTACAATCACAGAAGACATTGACAACAATCAAGGAAGACATTGACAACAATCACTTAAAGCATTGACAACAATCAAAGAAGACATTGACAACAATCACTGAAAGCATTGACAACAATCAAGGAAGACATTGACAACAATCACAGAAGACATTGACAACAATCAAGGAAGACATTGACAACAATCACAGAAGACATTGACAACAATCACAGAAGACATTGAAAACAATCACTTAAAACATTGACAACAATCACAGAAGACATTGACAACAATCACTTAAAGCACTGACAACAATCACAGAAGCCATTTACAACAATCACAGAAGACATTGACAACAATCACAGAAGAAAATGACAACAATCAAGGAAGAAATTGACAACAATCAAGGAAGACATTGACAACAATAACAGAAGACATTGACAACAATCACTTAAAGCAATGACAACAATCACAGAAGACATTTACAACAATCACAAAAGACACTGACAACAATCACAGAAGACATTGACAACAATCACTTAAAGCATTGACAACAATCACAGAAGACATTGACAACAATCAAGGAAGACATTGACAACAATCACAGAAGACATTGACAACAATCACTTAAAGCACTGACAACAACCACAGAAGACATGGACAACAATCACAGAAGACATTGACAACAATCACAGAAGAAAATGACAACAATCAAGGAAGAAATTGACAACAATCAAGGAAGACATTGACAACAATCACAGAAGACATTGACAACAATAACAGAAGACATTGACAACAATCAAAGAAGACATTGACAACAATCACTTGAAGCATTGACAACAATCACAGAAGACGTTGACAAAACAATCACAGAAGACATTGACAACAATCACAGAAAACAATGACAACAATCAAGGAAGACATTGACAACAATCAAGGAAGACACTGACAACAATCACAGAAGACATTGACAACAACCACTTAAAGCATTGACATCAATCGCAGAAGACATTGACAACAATCAAGGAAGACATTGACAACAATCACAGAAGACATTGACAGCAATCTAGGAAGACATTGACAATAATCACAGAAGACATTGACAACAATCAAAGAAGACATTGACAACAATCACTGAAAGCATTGACAACAATCAAGGAAGACATTGACAACAATCACAGAAGACATTGACAACAATCAAGGAAGACATTGACAACAATCACTTAAAGCATTGACAACAATCAAAAAAGACATTGACAACAATCACTGAAAGCATTGACAACAATCAAGGAAGACATTGACAACAATCACAGAAGACATTGACAACAATCAAGGAAGACATTGACAACAATCACAGAATACATTGACAACAATCACAGAAGACATTGAAAACAATCACTTAAAACATTGACAACAATCACAGAAGACATTGACAACAATCACAGAAGACATTGACAACAATCACAGAAGACATTGACAACAATCAAGGAAGACATTGACAACAATCAAGGAAGACATTGACAACAAGCACAAAAAGCATTGACAACAATCATATGACACATTATAAACAATTAAAGGGCACGTTCATAAATCACAATTATATTCACCTTTTACAAGAACAGGGTTATTTCTCAACACTTGCAATTAGGTATCATACCTTACAGACATATGATACTTCCAACAGTCGCATTGTACTTTTTTATCTTTACATCCATCATTCACAGAGATTAGTCCCAAAAGTGTACATTCTCGAAATTCACATGATACATTGAATCACTGTGCATGTTGGTAACAAACATTTGATATTTTGAACAGGATACTTTTTAATCATTTACAGGTCATATTCTAAATATTTATGGTACTTTCATCAACCATCGAGAACAATCCAGACAATTTCAGGGCACTTTCTCAACAATTACGGGCACATTCCCAACAATATCATGGAACATTCAACAATCACAGGGTACATTATGTCATCCATTAGAGTACACGATTAAAAAAGAGAGTACACAATTAATATGCAATCATATTGCACATTCACAACAACCACATGGCAAATTCTCAACAATTGCAGAGCACATTCAAAAATCACAGAGAACATTATCACTATTTTTGTGATTTTACTTTTTTCTCAACCATCACAAGGCATGTATATTCTCAACCATCACAGAACATATTTAACAATTATAACGCTAGATTTCCGCAATCACATGGTACATTTACATGAACCACAAGTCTTTTTCTCAGCAATCGCAGAGCATATTCAACAATATTAACGCACGATTTAATCAATCCTATGGCACATTATCAATACTAACACCGCGCACATTCAGTAAACCCTAGCATATTTCGCAGGGTACCTTCTAGAAATGAATGTACATTTATACAATCGTAGATCTCATTCTATAGATAATTACATAGCACATTATACAAAAAGAGTACGTGATCTGGGCACATAAACAATCTCAAGAGGCACAATGCACATTACAAAAAATCACTGGGCATATTAACATCAAATCACATTTGAAAACCATATTATCAATATCACCAGGCACCTTATCGAAATTCCAGTACATTTAAAATCATATCACATTCTCAGCAATCACAAGGTAATATCGTCAAATAAAAGGGACTTGTTTAATAATCACAGGGTGAGGGTACTATCGCAATGAATACAGGACACATTACTAACATCAACAAGGTAATATCTTCCGACATATGGTATATTCTCAAGAGTGACGTGTATTTTGTTTTTCTTTGTTGACATAGTTGTTTGTTTTTATCGTGATACAAATTATAAAACATATAAAACAAGGTTGACTGTTGAACCCCTTTCTTTTACATTTGTATCTCTATTAAATCTGATTGTTTTGCTCACACATTGGTGTTAATATTATTAAATTATATACGACTGTCATACAAGTGAGAGGTTTAGATAGCTTTAAAGCCAGGTTCAATCCATAAATTTCTACATAAGGTAATGCCTGTACTAAATTAGGAATATGACAGTTTCTTTCGATTTGTTTTGGTATGTTTGCGCTTTTGCAATTGATATACAATGTATACATGTGTATAATTCGGAGTTTAGTATGACGTCCATTATCACTGTACTATTATGCATATTTTAGGGGCCAGCTGAAGGACACCTACGGGTGCGGGAATTCTCGCTACATTGAAGACCCATTGGTTGCCTTCGGCTGTTGTTTGCTCTATGGTCGGGTGGTTGTCGCTTTGACATATTCACCATTTCCTTTCTCAATTTTATGTGATGATGGACTTTCCGTTTTGACATTTTCCATGGAGTTCGGTATTATTGATATTTTTCTATTTATGTAACATTCACAGAGATCATTCACTCCCTGGGTCGATAATAGTGATAAATGAGTAAAATATAATTGAGCAATCAAATCAGGTGGACTCATAATAAAGTTCTTACGAATTATACATATCTGAAGTGAAAAAATACTGGTGCCATTACAAGATCATCTTTTTTACAATATAATCATTATCTTATTAACATCTCATAAATGTTTTTGTACGCCTATCAAGATGATCAGGTTCGGTAGTCAAAGCTGCGGGTAATTTTTGTGTATAATGGTTTTAGAAAGGACAGTTTTCCAGGTTTGTTTGCAATACGCTGCCAAACATTGACATACATCTATTACAAAGATCTCTGGAAACAAACTAAGTAGTTTATGTCATCACTTACGTTTTTCTGACAAATAAGATGTTCTGACAGCGTTTTCATGCTGAATAAAAAAACATATTCCATCTGAGATTGAGTGATCTTAGTTTTTCAAATTAATTTTTTTTTTTTATTTTGTTAGAACTTCATCGAGAAATGTAAATCCATAAATACATATTTTTTGTAAATTTGATGGTGTTTTTAACCTCAATGACGTTCTGGTTTTTTTTTTTTTTTTTTTATTATTACTAGTTTTCGTCTTTATCTAAATATCCATCATGTGCTCATGTTAACATAATATATAAAAAAAGTGTTTTGAAGGGTGAAGAAATTCACTAATTCATTAAAGGCGGAATCCGAAGATTACATTTATTTTCAAAAGAATTGATCGGTCGGGAGGCTGGAAAATGGGCGTCATCAGGTATGATAAACAGCAGTTAACATTTCCCTCCTTGGTTGTATGTGCAGTGAGGATACAATTATCATCATGTACTTGTTTCGTTTGGAATTTTTTTGTGTCCATTTTGCTATATTGTGTTAAGCTTTCGATATATTGTGGCGTCATATAAAGAAGATGATAAACATTTTTATTCTTGTTCGGGATATTTACCATAAGCATAAGCAAATGACTATGGATGCCACTGCTGGTGGAGATTTATTTCCCCGAGGGTATCAAAAGCCCAGTAGTCAGCACTTTTTGTGCTGACATGAATTGTCATTGATATGGTTATATTTATAAATTTACTGTTTACAAATTTTTGAATTTTTTGAAATACTAAGGCTTTTCTACTTCAGGCATAGATTACCTTAGCTGTATTTGGCAAAACTTTTAGGAATTGTGGTTCTCAATCCTCTTCAACTTCGTACTTTATTTGGCCTTTTTAACTTTTTTGGATTCAATCGTCACTGATGAGTCTTTTGTAGACGAAACGCGCGTCTGGCGTATATACTAAATTTAGTCCTGGTATCTATGATGAGTTTATTTCCTAATATAAAAAAAGATAACTATCCAGCATTAAAGCTGTCAGAAAATAAAAGTAATAGTTAATACAGTTTGCTTATGACGTCACAACAGAAATGCCACGACATTTTTGGTAAGATATTAAGAAAAAGGGCAAATTTCTTGATCATTTTGACGTACGTGTATAATCTTAATTTACATGTTATGCAAATGCATCTTCTTGAATGATTTTTGCCAGCAAAATAATTAACACAATTCACACTTCCTGATTGTGTGAATATAATTATGAAAGAGGAATTTGCGGTCATTTCATTGAACTTTATAAAAAGGATGAATTATTCAACACAACACGTGATTGTACACATGTTACTTGTGGTTTTAGTATCGCCTTTATAAGGTTCGCATTGGAAAACAAAACTATGGGTGCATTTCTTTCTCACACAAACGATGCAAACGGTTAAGCGCGCACATGTTTTGATTATTTGTTTCTAACATACGTTTGCAATAAAATTAACAGTACCAATTTTCTTGCACCAGATGCGCATTTCGACAATACATGTCTCTTCAGTGATGCTCGTGGCCATAATATTTGAAATCCAAAGCTTATATAAAAGTTTACATACACTTGACAAACTATGCACTCGCTAAAGATGCGTCTACAGTTTGTTAGTACAAACGTTACGTTTGTTTCTTATTTCAACCTGATTAAACGATGTATTTTTTTTTCTACGTTTGTAAAAAGTTTGTTTACCAACAACATGAGCATGCATCATTGAAAGTTTAAACAGGGTCAGTAAATACTTATTAAACGATGTATTTCTTTCTACTTTTGTAGCGTTTAGAAAATGACGGCAAACGCCACACATCGTTTACAAAATTTTGGTTAGAAAGAAATTCACTCTTAATATGCATTGGAAACGTTCAGTTGTAATTGTATAAAAATGTAAATGCATAACTTAAAATCTACGATATTATCAGCACACTTTTTCAGCAGCGGACAAGTTTAATTGACGTTTGTTCTTTTCTTTGATATAATCATGTTGATGTTGGTGATAGAATAAGGCAACATAAGTATACCGCTGTTCAAAATTCATAAATCGATAAAGAAAAAACAAATCTGGGTTACAAACTAAAACTGAGGGAAACGTATCAAATATAACAGGACTACGACGCAACAGAGATACAACACCGAAACGTTACACACACAGCAAAAAAAATATAATGATACAATGGCCATTTTCCTGACTTGGTACAGGGCATTTTATGAAAAGACAACATTACACGACAGGGTTACAATAAATAAACAGATAAATGGAAGAAAATAAAGGACAGAGAAACAAACGAATAATAGCCATCAAAAGGTAACAGGTTAAAAATATTTTTATACGCCAGACGCGCGCTACGTCCACACAAAACAAAAAAATGAATATTACAAATTTTGATAGATATTGTCCCGGGGGATCTATTTGTAAAAATAACAGCCGTATAAGAACAGTCATATTTTAGGGGGAAAGGTATGCGTACCTGTGTCTAAGCTTCAGATTATTCAAGTGTGTGGCGAAAATATGTACATATATATTTTCATTTGGACACGTATATTTTTTTTATTGAAACACTGCCCCCTTTACAACGAGAGCACGGGCAGGCAAATTTTTATATAAGCATATATGTACAATGAATGATGCACAATGAATAATATACCCATAAGACAATAGAGTTAGAAACATGATCACTTTAAAATACTTCATCTTTTTTATTAAAGACGTGTATTGACATCATTATATACAATGAAATCTGAACTAGGAAAGTTAACATCATTTTTTAATTTCGAATAAATAAGATGTTCTGACAGCGTTTTCATGATGAATCAAAACACATGTTGAGATTTAGTAATCTATGTTTCCAGATTTCGTTCACTTATTTGTGTAAGCTTCTTTACTACAAATCGATCAGCAAAATTTTTAAAAACATAAATATTATACATAAAATATGAATTTGACGATGTTGTTTTTTAACTCAATGACATGCTGTTTTTATTGTAATTTTTCACCTTTATAAGAATACCCACCATGTCCTTATGTCAACAATATTTATGAAGAACTGTTCTCATATTGCGCAGGTAAGTTTGATTCTTAATTGGAAACCACTTATGGTGGAATCCGATGGTTATAGTTCATTTGTAAAAGACTTGATCGGTCGGGGAGTTGGGGAGATATTTCATAAGGTAGGACAAACAGCGGTAAACAATTCTTATTTCGGTTGTATGTGCAGTGGGGTTAAATTATCATCATGTAATTGTTTCTAAGGGTATTTCTTTGTGTCAATTGTGCTGTGTTTTGTTCGGTTGCTATATATTTTGGCGTCATAGAAAGCAGAAGATATAATGTTTGTATTCTTGTTTGACAATTTTACCATGAACTTAAGCAAATAATATTCTTCTGATATAAATCAGATAAAAACCCAGCATAAAATATTTAAGAAAGTTTGAGTAATAATACAGTTTGAATATGACGTCACGAAAGAAATACCACGATAAAGATGAGTAAGTTATTAAGCAAAACAGCAAATATCCGGAACATTTTGACGTACATGTATAGTTTAACATGTAATGCAAAAAGTAAAATCACAAAAATACTGAATTTAGAGGAAAATCAATTCGGAAAGTCTATAATCACATGGCAAAATCAAATGCATCTTCTACAATAATGTATTTTCAGTAAAAATGATAAACACAAAGCAAATGTTCCTGTTAAATATTTTTAGAAGGAGGGATGTGCCCTGCTATTCACAGAAATTTAATATTTTTTTTATTTTATATCAAGTTGCCATTGGGATGAATTTGTTTTTACAAAATCTCATGCACTTAAAAAAGGGGGAGTGTATTATCAGATTGTTTTCCAAACATTATTTATATTTGCACATTATATTCGTGGTTTTTTTTTTTTTTTTTTGGAAACCTGTCCATTAAGGTGGTACCCAACAACTTTACTTAATTCAATTAGGTTCGTTTAATTTTCATGAAATTTTGACGAATTATTTACTTTGACCCTTTGACAAAAATATAAAGATTTCAAAATATTTCAACCAACCAATTTATCAGAAAAATTACATTGGTTATATAGCAGTTTGAGAAGCTTAATATTCCATTAATAATAAAACGTAATTAAAACGTTTAGCTGATTTTACAGAGTTATCTCCCTGTAGTGTTAGGTACCACATTAAGTTCTCATGACATCAAATGTTTGGAAAGCAAACGTATATATATTGTAAACAAAAAAAATCTTTTGAGAACAGTGTAATTATATATGTTCAGATAAAAAGACGAAGGCAATTTTAAGATTGTACAGGTCATATTCTGAATAGTCATAGGATTCATTCTCAACACTCACATTGCTATATCAGGAAGCAAGGAGACAAATTGTAAACAAAGCTCCAAGTATAACAAATGATCATAATTTCCGATAAATGTTTCGTCCAGTATGATTGTGCAAATAACAATCATAGTGTATCATACTTTATTGGAATGCGAGAGAGCATACATAACTTAAAAACTAAGATATTATTGGCATCTTTCTACCAGCAGCGGACAAGTTTTTATTCCGTTTGTTCTTACGTTCGTTCCTATTGATGTTGGTGATAGAAGAAATGATAAAAATTCTGAGAACTATATCAAAATTTTGATAGATATTGTCCCGCCTGATAGATTTTTTAATAAACAGCCGTATAAGAAACAGACATGTTTCAAGAAAAAAATGGGCTCTTTTTTCTAAGCTTCAGGCTCATTTAAGTGAATGGTGCAAACATATAAAAACATGCATATTCATTCAGACACCTCCCCTTTACAACGGGAGAACTTGCAGGCAAATGCGTCTATTAGCATGTGTAAAATTAATGATGCACAATTAAATAAATACATATAAGATAATCGAGTAAAAACTTACTCCCTATACAAATACGTCAAAAAGACGTATTAACATCATTACATACGATACAATTTCAACTATGAAAGTTTATAACATCAATCTTTTATTTCTAATAAATAAGATGTTCTGACAGCGTTTTCATGTTGAATCAAAACGCATGTTGAGATTAAGCAATCTTATTTTTCCAGATTTCGTTTATTTTTTTGTTCAAGCTTCTTTACTACAAATCGATGGAGAATTAGAAGTCCACAAATATATTTTAATATGAATTTGAAGGTGTTTTTTTTAACTTCATGACATGCTGTTTTTTATTATAACTTTTCATCTTTATTAAAATACCCAACATGTGCTCATTTTAAACAAAATCATGAAAAGAACTACTGGTATTCTTAAGGGTGAAGATAAGTATGATTCTTAATTGGAAACCACAAAGGGAGGACTCAGATATTTATAGAAGCGCATATGGTTTTTAGATTGTATTGTTTCTCTTTTTTTTTCTCACAATTATCATTTCGGGATCTTTCATAGCTAACTATGCGGTAAGGTTTTTGCTCATTGTTAAAGGCCATATAGTGACATATAGCAGTTTACTTCTCAGTGATTTGGTATGTTTTAAAGAACTGTCTTATTGGGGTCTTCAACAATAAGCAAAGCCTATACTGGCTAGTTCACTATAAGAGACCCCGAAATGTTAAATGTAAAGCAATTAAAACGAGACAATTTGACTCCACATAAGATTCGAGCTTATACCACACAACATAACTAATAATTCCGACTTATTAGCAACAAAATAACTTTACAAGGGGTGTACCATATGCGCTTCCATGGTTTTTAGATAATATCTTATTTGAAAAAGACTTGATCGGTCGTGGAGTTGGAGGAGATATGTCATCAGTTAGGATAAACAGTGGCTAACATTCTCTTCTTGGTTATATATGCAGTAGGGATGTCATGCTATGTTATTGTTTCTGATGGCATTTTGTTTACTTTCATTGTTGTGTTGGGTTGCTGTATAGGGTGGCGTCATATAAAGTACAAGATATACATTTTGATTCTTGATTGGCAAATTTACCATAGACATAAGCAAATGACATTCTTCTGATATATGTCAGATAATAATCCAACATAAAATCTCTTTGAAAGTACATAAATGTATATATAGTTATAATACATATGTAGTTATAATACATATATATATATATAGTATATGCTCTTGACCCAAAGAATAATTATATTTCCTGCTAAATTTTTACTTCTTACACTTGGTTGAGTATTAGTTCACCATTGAATTGAAGCAAGAAATCCAATTGTAAGCAAAGCATCAAGTATGACAAATGATCATAATTACCGATAAATGATTCGTCCAGCATGTTTTTGCAAATAGCAATCATAGTGTATCATACGTTTTAGACATGTGGATATGTGAGAGAGCATGCATAACTTAAAAACTAGGATATTATCGGAATCTCTTTGCTAGCAGCGGACAAGATTTAATTGCGTTTGTTCTTACGTTGGATATGATCCTATTAATATTGGTGATAGATTAAGAAACGATATTAATTCTGAGAACTATCAAACATTTTTAAAGATATTGTCCTGCCTGATAGATTTTGGAATAAACAGCCGTATAAGTAACAAGCATATTTCAGGAAAAAAAGGTATGCGCTCTTGTGTCTGAGCTTCAGGTTCCTTTAAGTGTATGGCGCAAAAAACTGGGACAAATGTGTGTTTTAGCATATAGAATTAATAATGTACAACGAAATAGAAAAAAAACCCAGATAAGACAAAAGTGTTAAAAACTTGATCCCTTTAAAATACTTCATCTTTTTATTAAAGATATATTAACGTCATTATATACGATAAAATTTCAACTATGAAAGTTAACATCAATCTTTTATTTCTGATAACTAAGATGTTCTTACAGCGTTTTCATGGGGAATCAAGACACATGTTGAGATTTAGTTATCTAAGTTTTCCAGATTTCTTTTTATTTGTTTAAAAGATTCTTTTCTTCAAAACGATCGATAATTGTGAATCTATAAATACATTTTGATATGAACTTGATGGTGTTTTGTTAACCTCAATGTTTTTCCGACGTAGTCGGTATAATTTCGGTTTGTGCCCTTTGAACTTAAGGACGCTTAACTATGGCAACAGAATACGCATGCTCGAAAATCCTTTCTGATTGGACAAAATGCTTTCATGGAGGGTGATTTGGTTGTGTTTGAAAAAACGTCTAGTTAATTATATCTTGATGGAAAGCAAGTGAAAAACTATAAATATTTGAACTAGATCTTACAAAGATTTATATTTTTATTAAAATAATTGTTTCTCCAATAGCTCTTTGCATCCGTGACAGCTGTTTATTCGGGACAATTATATAATTTTTAATGTAAACTTTGTTGTACGAACATACATGACTTTTATAACGCAACTACGCATGTAAGATTTCCGCGGGGTTTTGGTGAATGTAAACAGAAAGATACAAGGACCGAGAATACTGAACACAAACAGAGAAAACGTTATTTAAATGGTATCTTTGTGCTTCTGAATGTTATCGAAATGATAGTTTTAAACATATACTCAAATTTGATTACGTCGGATATCTTTTTTAAAGATAGTTCTTGTTTATTATAATTTTTCATCTTTATTAAAATACCCATCATGTGCTCATGTTAAACAAAAACATATAAAGACCTATCGGTATTCTTAAGGGTGAAGATATTGGAAACCACAAATAAGGGAATCAGATATTAGATCATATTCTATTTGTAAAAGAATTGATCGGTCGTGGAGTTTGGGGAGAGAGGTCATCGGGTAGGATAAACAGTGGTTAACATTTCTCTTCTTGGTTGTATATGCAGTAATGATACAGTTCTCGACATGTAATTGTTGCTGATGGCATTTTGTTTGTGTCCATTGTTTTGTGCTGGGTTGCTGTATATCGTGCCGACATATAAAGTACAAGATATTACTTTTGATTCTTGTTTGGAAAATTTACCATAGACATAAGCAAATGACATTTTCTGATTTAAATCAGATAAAATTCAAACATAAAATCTCTTTGAAAGTATATATAGTAATAATATAGTTTGATGATGATGTCACGAAAGAAATGCCACGGGAAAGATTGGTTAGATATTTAGCAATAGAGCAAATTTTCTGGAAAATTTTGACTCGCATGCATAGTTTTAATTAACATGTAATGTAAATGCATCTTCTAAAGTATTGTCTTGTCAGTAAAATGATTAGCACAAAGGAAACTTTCCTGTGAGTGGAAATATATTGTGAAGGAAAAAATATATATTGCATTTTTTATAATTTCACCATTTAAATGAATTGTGGTAAAAAAATTAGTGCATTAAAGAAAACGGGGGTTATGACCATATTGCCTCTGAGACAAATATATGAACTTTAATAACTATAAACAAACAAACAAACAAACGGTAAAATCATGGCATAGTATATTTGCTGATATTTTCGTGTTTGTGTGGTCATTAACACCTGTGGTTGTCAGTGCTCGAAGGTTCCATTTCCTCACCTCTAGTAGTCAGTGTTTTGATATTGACACAATTTACCTTAGCCGTATTTGGCACAAATTTTTGGAATTTTGGATCCTCAATACTCTTCAACTTTGCACTTGTTTGGCTTTATAAATATTTGGATATGAGTGTCACTGATGAGTCTTATGTAGACGAAACGCACGTCTGTCGTACTTAATTATCATCCTGGTACCTTTGATAACTAATTACACAGTCTATTTCGTCTCTTTGTTCATAAAATCATGTTATTGTGTTTAAGCTTAAGCTACTTTATGCTGTTTTGTCTAGGTAATTAGGCAAATTGATCTTCCAAAATAAGGTCTTTCCAAAAAAAAAATATCTCTATGAGTTTATGTAATTTTGGTAAAGTCTTACAGTTTGATAACGTATGCTCTTGACTCAAAGAATAATTATATTCCTGCTAAATTTTTACTTCTTACACTTGGTTGAGTATTAGTTCACCATTGAATTGAAGCAAGAAATCCAATTGTGAGCAAAGCATCAAGTATGACAAATGATAATAATTACCGATAAATGTTTCGTCCAGCATGTTTTTGCAAATAACAATCATAGTGTATCATACGTTTTAGACATGTGGATATGTGAGAGAGCATGCATAACTTAAAAACTAGGATATTATCGGCATCTCTTTGCTAGCAGCGGACAAGATTTAATTGCGTTTGTTCTTACGTTGGTTATGTTCCTATTAATATTGGTGATAAATTAAGAAACGATATTAATTCTGAGAACTATCAAACAATTTTTAAAGATATTGACCAGCCTAATAGATTTTGGAATAAACATCCGTATAAGAAACAAGCTTATTTCAAGAAAAAGGGTATGCGCTCTTGTGTCTGAGCTTCAGGTTCCTGTAAGTGTATGGCGCAAAAAACTGGGACAGATGCGTCTTTTAGCATATAAAATTATTAATGTACAATGAAATAGAAGAAAAAACAGATAAGACAACAGTGTTTAAAAACTTGATCCCTTTAAAATACTTCGTCTTTTTATTAAAGACATATAAACCTCATTATATACGATAAAATTTCAACTATGTAAGTTTACATAACTCATTTCTGATAGCGTTCTTACAGCGTTTTCAATGGGAATCAAAACACATGTCGAGGTTTAGTCATCTAAGTTTCCAGATTTCTCTTTATTTGTTAAAAAGCTTCTTTACATCAAATCGATCGATAATTGTGAATCTATAAATATATTTTAATATGAATTTGATTGTGTTTTTTTAACCTCAATGATATGGTGTTTTATTTATTGTTATTTTTCATCTTTATTAAAATACCCATTATATGCTTATGTTAACATTACTTATAAAGAACTGATCTGAAGGATGAAGATGAGTTTTGTTCTTAACTTGAAACCACTAAGGGAGGAGTTGGGGAGATATGCCATCAGCTATAGGATGCACAGCATTAAACATCTCTCCTCTTGTTTGTAAGTTCAGTGATGTTAAAACTATCATCATATACGTAAATGCTTTTGTTTGTTTTCACTCTACTGTGCTGTGTAGGGTTCCTGTATAATCACGAAAGAAATGCCAAGAGAAAGATTGGTTAGATGTTCATAAAAAAGGCAAGTTTTTGTATTTTTTTTAAGTACATGTATTGTTTTAATTAACATGTAATACAAATGTATCTTAATTCTGAAATGATTTCTTGTCAGTAAAATTATTAAATAAAAAAAAAACTTTCCTGTAAGTGTGAATATATTTAAGAAGGCGGGATGTGCACTTTGATATTCACACATTATTTTATCAAGATGACCAATCTAAATTTACCAAAGTCATAACAACTACAATGTATATGCATACAACATACATACAGAAGGTAGTGTGAAACATCTTACAACAGGTAAGATCTTAATTTTTGATGAAATGTATATATAAACCCAAATTACATAATTCTCTAAGATTATTAGATATCAACTAGTTGTATATATTTATACATAGAATGTTTTCTCCAATAATATGGTTTGATAAGATAAGATCAAAGACCTTGATCAGTGGGACACTTTAAAATAAAATGCATCTCATCTTCAATGTCATTTTTACAAAAATTATATAGTCTATTTCTTCTTGGAAATGCAGAAAAGCGTCCACAAATTCGAAATACTCACAGGGACACACTCCATATACTCAGAGACTTATTCTAAATACCGACATGAGCACATTCCAATTACTCACATGAGAACTTTCCAAATATTCAAAGAGTGACATTCCAAAATTTTCAGATAAGCACATTCCAAATAATCACAGGAGCACATTCTAAGTATTGTAAATTCAGATATTATTGCGATGTTTTTATTATTGCGAAAATGCGACAGGGTTATAATCGCAATAATTTAAACTCGCATTTTGAAATTTTTTTTATGAATTAAACAGGATTTTTTCTCAATATAGCAAAAATTAAAATCGCATTTCAGTCTAAAATGACAAAATCGCAATAATAAATGCACGCAATGATTTCTGAATTTACAGTACTCACAGGGGCACATTCGAAATATTCACAGAGTGATATTCAACTAACAGGAGCACATTATAAATACTCACATAAGCACATTCCAAACATTCATAGGGCACATATCAAATATTCCCAGGAAACATTCCAAATAATCACAGGAGCATACTTCACAAAGTCACAGAGGCAAATAATTCACTGGGGCAGATTCTAAATACTCAGAGGCACAACCCAAATACTCACATGAGTAAATTCAGAATACGTAAACGAGCAAATCTCAAATACTCGCAGGGGCATATTCCAAATTCTCACAAGGGCATATTCCAAATACTCACAGAAGCATATTACAAAAACCCAGATGAGCAAATTCCAAATAGCCACAGGAACAAATTACAAATACGCACAGGAGCACATTCCAAATATGTACAGGAGTATCTTTCAAGTACTCACAGGGACGTATTTTTCCAACTAAGACTGACATATTGCTTTTTAGCACATATGGCTCGAAGGGTCAAGTGAGCTTTGCTCATCACTTGGTGTCCGTCGTCCGTCGTCTGTCGTTAATTTTTACCAAACTTGGCCACAATCATCATTGGGGTATCTAGTTTCCAACTAACAAAGATGGTCGCCATGACAAGAAATAGAACATAGGATACAATGTAGATTTTGCCTGAAATCAAAGCATTTAAGCAAATCTGACATCGGGGTTAACTTGTTTATCATGTCTAGATCTATCTGTCCTGAAATTTTCAGATATATCGGACAACCGTTTTTGGGGTTGCTGCCCCTGAATTGGTAATTTTAAGGAAATTTGGCAATTTTTTTGTTATTATGTTATTTTCTTGAATACTAAAATAGATAAAAGAGGGACGAAAGATACCAAAGGGACAGTCAAACTCATCAATCTAAAACAAACTGACAACGCCATGGCTAAAAATGAAAAAGACAAACAAACAACAGCACACACGACACAACATAGAAAACTAAAGAATAAACAACACGAACCCCACCAAAAAACTAGGGGTGATCTCAGGTTCTCCGGAAGGGTAAGCAGATCCTGCTCCACATGCGGCACCCGTCGTGTTGCTTATGTGATAACAAATCCGGTAAATAGTCTTATTCGGTAGGTCACATTCATGAAAGGGAAGGGGATTGTAGTTACGACGTAAGGAACATATCCGATATCATTTGTGAAACGGTTATTCCATAACGGTCAACCAACTTGTGATGGTGTCCGTAAAATTTACGAAGGGATGATTTCAACTTCACCAGTTGGAACTCTTGGTTCAATAGCTTCCTTGTGAGCAGCAACCCTCTATCAAGAAAATCATGATAGGAAATGCAAGCACGGGAATATCGTATCAATTGGGAGATATGTACCCCGTATGCAGGTGCTGCTGGATACAAGATAAAGATTCAAGCAATAATGTTCAGCAAAGTGAGATCTACAAATAAGTCAGCATGACCAAAATGGTCGATTGACCCCTTAAGGAGTTATTGTCCTTTGTACTAGTAGCAAAATTCAAACGATTTTTTGTATTTTTTTGTAATCTTACAAAAATCTTTTCCTCTGAATCTACTAAGACAAATTAACCAAATTTGTTCACAATCATCATTATGGTATCTAGTTTAATAAATGTGTCCAATGAACCCACCGGCCAATCAACATGGCAGACATGGCTAGAAATAGAACATAGGTGGAAAATGCAGTATTTGCATATGAACATCTGAACCCTTCCCCATTTCAAACTAAAAGACAAATTGAAAAAGTTGGTATTGCTTTGTTTCATAAAAAAAGAATGGCCAACGTAGATACAAGTATTGATAAATCCTACTTAAAGGATCACACTAACAACAAATGTAAGTTTTCAACGATTTTGATTGGCTATACACTGATTCAAACATAATCTTCTCTTGAACTGACATTTTCAAGATGATGGATTCCTTGATTGACAACATATTTGTTACGCTTGGAGGACGTGTTGTCAACAGGAATCCAATGGGAATCAATTGTGCCCCTCTTCTTGCCGACTTGTTTCTTTATTAATATAAGGCTGATTTCATACATGAACTTCTTAGGATGAAAAATAAGAAGTTAGCAATATCCTTTAACTTTACTTTCCACTATATAGATGATATTATCTCACTAAATAATTAAATAATTGGTGACTATATTGAATGCATCTATTCCATCGAGCTTGAGATACAATAAAGTCTGTCTCATATCTTGACTTACATTTAGAAATTGACAATGAGAGCCGGTTGAAAACAAAATTTTACGACAAACGAAATGATTTCAGCTTCCCATTTGTGAACTTTCCATTTCTATGTAGCAACATTCCAGCAGCGCCTACATACGGTGTGTATATCTCCCATTGATACGATACTCCCGTGTTTTTATTTCCTATCATAATTGCCTTGATAGAGGTTTGCTACTCACAAGGAAGCTATTAAACCATGAGTTCCAAATGGAGAAGTTGAAATCATCCCTTTGTTTATTTTACGGACGCCATCACTAGTTGTTTGGCCGTTATGGAATACCCGTTTCACAGATGATATCGGATATGTTTCTTACGTCGTATCTACAATCTCCTTCCCTTTTCATGAATGTGACCTTGATTTGACTATTTACCGGGTTTGTAATAACAGGAGCAACACGACGGGTGCCAAATATGGATCAGGACCTGATTACCCTTCCGGAGCAACTGAGATCACCCAAAGTTTTTGGAGGGGTTCGTCGGGTGCTCAATCTTTAGTTTACTATGTTGGGTCTTGTGTACTATTATTTGTGTGTTTGTCTTTTTCATTTTAAGCCATAACGTTGTCAGTTTATTTTCGATTTATGAGTTTGACTGTTCCTCTGGTATCTTTCGCCCCTCTTTTCTGATAACCTTTTAAAACGATCAGAATATAGAATACAATTCAGTACAGGAAATACACAGATTTAAATGAAAAGAATTATATATACATGTACAAGAAAAACACAAATACAACAATTGTGCATATGCCTGTCCCAAGTCAGTAGCCTGTAATTCAGTGGTTGTCGTTGGTTTATGTCTGTCATATTTTTTTATCGTTTTTATTTTTTTCTTTTAAATCATGTTGTTAACTTAGTTTTCTCAAATAAACTTTTTCATATTTTTTCATATCGGGGCCTTTTGTAGATGACCATTTATCTCATTGTTAAAGGTCATGCAGATGTCTTTACCTGCTTAGACCCACTCCATTTTACCTTTTGTAGATAGTTGTCTCATTGGCAATCATACCATATCTCCTTATTTTCATATAAAAATAAAACATAACTATATTTACCTATCAAATAATGATTAAATAGTATATATGTTATGTAACTGTATAGTTTTGGTTTTTGTTCATTATTGAAGGTCATACCGTGCTCCAAAATTTTGTTGTGATCTAGAGCATAACTGTCTCACTGGCAATCATACAACATATCTTTGACTTTCTATTGCAGTAACTAAAGTATTACATGCTTGATTGTGCGTGAGTCTTGCTTATATATATTTATAGTTTGTCGATTTTGTTTTGGTCCATCAACCAGCATGACCACCACAGCTAAACATAGAATATGACGGATAGAATATAGGTTTGTCTGAAAACGTACAATAATTGATAAAGCAAATCTAGAAATGTTCAGAATATGAAAATCTTCCTACGAAAACTATTAGACGACTCGTTTAAAAGTATTATAGTTTCACCAATTTTAGAATTTTTGCGTATTAACTTAAAAACTGTAAGAGATTGACAGAAACGGTACAGGACAAATGTACGCAGCTGTAACCAAAGATAATAACTAAAGCCATTTATCGTCTCCGTGGATGAGTTATTGCCCTCTAAAGATCGTCTCCGTTAGATATTATGAAAACTAACAATTGACTACTTATATCTTTGTACCTTATATGATGGCGGGAGCACAGGCACTTGTCTCAGAAAAAAAAATTTCGTATATACCTTAATATATAACGTCAGAAAACACAAATTTAGTGGACCACTTTTCTCGTATTGAAAAAACAATAACTGAGGCTATCATGCAAACAGCAAGCCAACAATCTAAATCAATGATTATACCAAATTGATCACAGCAATCACCACTTCTTGTAAAACTCTACTACCATAATAAAAGCTAACCCGAGAGCTACAGACCAATCTGAGGTTACCTCCCTTCATTTCAACACTTCGAGATAGGCTTTTACATGTAGAGAACTAACTACAAATTCAGGATGGTAACATTCAAATAGAAAGATCAAATAATGAAGTAAGCATCAAAAGTTTACAATCACTGCTTGATGAAACAAGGCAGCAATTAGAGCAATCTTGTGGAACTTCCCAATATGAATTCAATCAGTACACCGAAAAAATAAAGGCGAAAGATGAGGAAATACAGTAATTAACATAAAATATCCGAAAACTGAAAACAAATCTGGACACAGCCCAGGATAAAGTAATCCAACTTAAAAATCATATTGCTGCCCAGCTTGATGCTAACATGGCCAAGTAGACATCTGCTACTAATAAGGCAGCAACGAATCAACAGCAACATAGGAATGACACACAGAGCAAACCGAAAGTTCTTTTTCTAGGAACATCGAACATTAAAGCCATTAACGAGGCTAAGCTGACTACTGCAGCTACTGTGGAAAAGGTAGTGAAATATACATTGAAGGAAACAGTAGCTTATGTCACTTCACATGAAGACACACCAGATTTGGTTGTACTGCACTCGTTAACAAATGACCTGAAACATCTTACTCCACAGCAATGTATTGATGAACTTCATCAATTAATATCTTTAATTCATGATAAATGGTCACTTGCTAACATTATCATTTCTTTAACTACCCCAAGAAAAGATGATATTGGGTTTTTTACAAATGGTCAAATCATAAATGCCTTAGTTAATCAGTCAATTATTGGTAATGAAGTCACGAGTGTGACATATTGTGAACATAGTAATATGCTGTTACACGGAAATCCCATCAATGATTTATTAACAGATGATAAATTCCACTTATCTGCAAAAGGGGTGTCTATTTTGGCCAGTAATATTAAAAAATCAATACATTGGGCCCTTGATATTCCTATGCCTACCCAGCAAAGAGGGCGGTCCCAATCCGCTGCCAATGGGCCAAGAGGTTATGATAGGGGCACAAGAAGACGTTAGACTGGGAATAAGCTGTGTTTCAAATGTCAGTCAGTAAGTTTGTTTACTTTTTTTTTTTCTCGCATTATTTTATTATAAAAAATATTCACAGGGGGACTATCAGAGTTTGTTTCTTCTTGTCTCTTGTTTATTTGAGGGTGCATTTACATATACATGCACAACAGCAAGCTCACATGCACATAAATTCTAAATATTGAATTATATATCAAGGTAATGTTGTTGTGGTTCTTTTTACTATTTAATTTTGTATTTGTTTTGTTTTGTCGTTATCTTACATCTTACCTTGCTGCAACTATGTAACAATTAGCTATGGATACATGTGTGTATGTATGTAGTATGCTAGCTACAACTCATATATATATATATATTATATATTATATGCATAAATATCTGTGTGTTTATGGTGAAACATTGTTCTATCAGTTGTGAAAATATTTAAAGTCTTATTACTCTCATATCACAATCACATGTAGCTAAAACCCTAAAATTTGGTTGTATAAAGATATTGAGTTAGGATAGCCAGTATCTCATATTCAAATTCTTTTATTAATATCTAAAATCATTAAAACAAGTTATTCAATAATATACTATTCATTATTTTAACTTTTAGTTTCTTGTGTACGATTTGGAGTTTAGTATGGCGTTCATTATCACTGAACTAGTATATATTTGTTTAGGGGCCAGCTGAAGGACGCCTCCGGGCGCGGAAATTTCTCGTTGCATTGAAGACCTGTTGGTGACCTTCTGCTGTTGTCTGCTCTATGGTCGGGTTGTTGTCTCTTTGGCACATTCCCCATTTCCATTCTCAATTTTATTAAAAAAAATATAAGATAGAATTAAAGACACTCTTTTATTTTGTTAAATGACTTGTGATAATTTATCTTCCATTACAATGGGCTTCTGGAACGTGGGTGGTCTAAAAAAAAAAAACAAAACAACAAGATTCAAGACCCCCTTTTTTTGAAACATATAGAAAATCTAGATTTAGTGTTTCTCGCTGAAACCCACTTGGGGTATGATTCTAATATAACTAATATAGGGTCGTTCCATTGTCATCTAATTTGTAGACCAGTAACTAAATATAACAACAGGCATTTTGGAGGACTTGCAATAATTCTACGCAAGCCCTCACTAAAACAACATGTGAAAATTCTAAAATCATCTATCCCAGATTTTCAGTGGGTGAAATTAGAAAAACAATTCTTTGGATTTGACAAAGATCTTTTTATATATGTTGTATATAACCCACCAGAAGGGTTGTCATACTCTAAAGGACTTGACCATGATATTCTTACATGTTTAGAAAAGGATATTGCTTCCTACCAAAAACAGGGTAATATATTATTGTGTGGGGACTTTAAAGCCAGAGTGGCTTCTGATACAGATTTTATCATAGATGACAGTAATAATCTTTCTCCATTATATCAGTCCTATTTCAGCGATAAACAAATTCTTGAAAGAAGGAGCAAAGATGATAAACTTGACTCAAGGGGCAGAGACCTGCTTGACTTGTGTATTAGTAACCAAATAAGGATTCTAAATGGTCGAGTTCTTGGTGACACCTTTGGTGGGCTAACATGTTATACTCCTAATGGAGCTAGTACAGTTGATTATGTTTTAGTGTCGGAGAGTATCCTAAATAAAATTTTGTACATGAGAATATGTAATTTTATACCAACACTGTGAGACTGCCATTGTTTGTTGGAATGGTCATTGTCTGCTAAATATTGTTTAAAAACTGATTGTGATAGTATTAAAACTCATAAAATGTCACCAGGTTTCATATGGTCAGATGACTCACAAGCTCTTTTTCAAGATGCCTTTTTTTACTGCAGAAATTCAGCAGCGACTTGACAAATTCCTTAAACTAGAGCCCATAGATTCCCAAAATGCAATTGATAGCGCATCTCTAGAATTGACAGACATTATCATAACTGCTGCCAATATTTCTCTTAAAAGGCGTAAAGCCCAAACGGATAAGGGGGTTAAACACCAAAAGTGGTTTGACTGTAATCTTGCATATTTGCGAAAAAAACCTATTCAGTTATGGGAAAATTTATTCTCGATTTCCCAGAGATCCTGCTGTTAAAGGTCACTTTTATAAACTACAGCGCTTATATACTAAGGCACGGAAACACAGATACAGGGAATACAAGCAGTCTTTGTTGAAGCAAATAGAAACACTGCATGAGGAAAACCCTAAGCAGTACTGGCAATTGATTGATGAACTGCAGGGTAAGGAAAAGGATAAGAGTGCATTAGTTGCACCATTTGATTGGTTGAATCATTTTAAAAATTTGACTGAACCAAAAGATGAGTTTAAAGAACGACTGCAATTTTTGGAGGAAAAGCTTAACATTCTTGAAAAAAGAAAGTGCTTTAATGAACTTGATAGTAGGATCTCTGAAACCGAAATATCTACTGCTTTGTCATCTTTAGAAATTAATAAAGCAGCAGGGTTGGATTACATCTCTAACAGTATGCTAAAATATGGTCAAACCTCTTTGTTACCTTGTTTACTAAAAAATTTTAATAATTGCCTCTCTTATGGAAAATACCCAGAACCCTGGACTACTGGTTACATATTCCCAATTCATAAAGGGAATGATGCATCTGACCCTAATAATTGTGGAAGGAATAACTATTACTGATGCTTTGGGGAAGCTTTTTAATAAAATTCTTGACACCCGTCTTAATTTTTAGATAAATATCAGATCATTAAAAATAGCCAAATTGGTTTCACAAGAAAAGCACGACCATCTGACCATATGTTCATACTTAAGACCATTATTGATAAGTATTGTCATACTGAAGAAGGTAGAGTGTTTGCCTGTTTTGTTGATTTCCAAAAGGCCTTTGACACGGTCATTCACCCAGGTATAAAACTCAAGTTATTAAACATTGGGCTTCGTACAAATTTTTATAATATAATTAAGAGTATGTATGCCCAAAGTAAATCGTATATTCGATTAAAGAATAGAGTTACAGACCTTTTTCGAACTAAGGTGGGAGTGCCGTGGTGTAGTGGTTAGTGCATCGGACTACTAACACAGAGGTTCCTGGTTCGATTCCCGTCTGGGATGAAAATTTCAGGGACTTAATTTTCGGCTCTCCCTTGACACCATTTGCGAGTATGGTCTTGAGGAAACGATGATAGCCCGTCGGACGGGGACGATAAATGGCTGACCAGTGTTAAGAGAGAGCCATATCTCTTGCACGTTAAAGACACCCTTGTAGATTTCCGAAAAAGAGCAGGCTAATGCCGCTACAAGGCAACACTCACCCGCAAAGTGGAAAGGGATTGCAAAACTTGTTTCCCAATCCACTATAAATAAATATGTTTAAACTAAGGTGGGACTGAAACAGGGAGATAATTTGAGTCCAAATTTGTTTAAAATTTTCATAAATGATCTCCCTAATTATCTAGAAAAGTCACCTGATCCAGTCTTGGTTAACTCCAAGCCAGTTCATTGTTTATTATATGTTGACGATATTGCAATCTAATTTAAAACCGATCTCTCATCGCTCCTGTTTCTGATATGTCGCGTGGGAGATCTAACGAAACCGGCTTTGAGGTCACATGTGAGTGAACTAAAAATAATGAATTTATAATGATATGCAAATGAGTTGACGACCTATTAATAAGCCAATCAAAAACGTTTATGAATTATTTTGACTGACGATTTCGTCGTAAATAAAATGAGTTACATCCCTTTACCTTACGTTAAACTTTCAAGATCGTGGAAGACTTAATTTCATTGGTCGAAAAAGACACACCTACGAGGTCACTCACATATGACCTGAAAGCGGGTTTCGTTAGATCTCCCACGCGACATATCAGAAACAGGAGCGATGAGAGATCGGTTTTTAATTAGATTGACGATATTGTAATTTTTTCTTCCTTGGAAAGGGGCTTCAGTGTAAACTTGATCAATTAAATGAGTATTGTAAAGATTGGTGTATGAAAATTAATCTAAATAAAACTAAGGTGATGGTATTCAACAAAGCAGGCAGGCATATAAAACATAATTTGTATTTTGATGACATGTTGAGAGATTGTGTTCAACATTGTAAATATTTAGGTATAACATTTAGTGCATCAGGATTTTTTTCCCTTGCTCAGAAGGAATTGTACAATAAGGCATTGAAAGCATACTACAAGCTACGAAAGGACTTTTTGTCACTGGATCCAAATATTAAATACAGCCTCCACGTATTTGATCATACAATTAAACCTATTCTTTTGTATAGTTCGGAAATTTGGGGCTTTTTTAATCCCTTCAAAAAAAATTAAATTCTCAGACTTCACCAGTTCCTAAACTTCTTTTAGAAAGATTACAAATGAAATTTTGTAAATTGTTACTGGGTGTGGGGAAAAGAGCAACTAACCTTGCCACTCTTTCAGAACTTGGGAGATTTCCTTTACATTTTGATACCACCAAGTCTATGATCAGATACTGACACATGCTTGAAAATTTTGGTTCATCATTTCCCTTACTAAAAGATGCATATTAAGAGTCAAAGCTATTATTTGAATCAAAAATTCCCTCTTGGTGTGGATCATTAAACTATTTGCAAAAATCAAATTAATGGGGTTGACAGTCTAGCCTTTGCAAACAACTTTAGATTCAAAAATTTAATTAAAAAGTTTTTGTATCAGCACTATGAAATACAATGGAGAAACCAAATGCACAATTGTGCTGATGGAAAGCTTTGTAGCTATAGCACTTTTAAGACCCCTTTTGGTCTTGAAAGATATCTCACTATATTACAATCGCCTGAGCAGAGGAGAAATTTCACTCGATTGCGTATTTCTTCTCACAGACTAAGAATTGAACAAGATCGCTATCAGGGTACTCTCCGACAATACAGGATATGTCTCAGGTGCACCTCAAATGAAGTTGATGATGAAAAACATGTTTTATTCTCGTGCACATCATCTCAAGATAAGAGAAATTGTTTAAATTCCACGATTAACTCACTATGCCCTAACTTTATGCATTTGATTCCTAGCCAAAAACTGATATGGCTTCTTATGTAGAGAATCTTGATATCTTATTATCTGTCTGTGAGTTAGTTGATGAAGACAAAATATAACTTGAAAGATTAATATTTAAATCAGGCTTTCTGCACTAGGCACGAGGTTGGCATGGTGGGGTATAGGACACATCGTATAAGTTCTATTACCTTTCTGTTTGTGATATTTTTTTTATTAAACTGGTAATATTTTATCCTTTTCGTAATATGTGCACTTTGGCATGTCAATTAGCATTGTCTCTTGGTGTCTCTTGCAGTTGTGTCACTTTAAATAGTACTGACTCCTCTGCACCAGGCACGAGGATGACATACCAGTTATGTGCAACTTCTTACAATACCTTACCATATCATTAGTGTCCCGATACACATTTTAATATGCACACACCATGCCATATAGCACCGTCCTTTGGTGCCTCCTGCAGTTCAGCTTGATATATTCAGCCTACATGAAAACTGTTGTTTCTTATTTGTGCTTTTAACTATGTATACTGTATTGTTTATTATATTTGTAAAATGATAATATTATAATGATACTGTATTATGTTCCTTGTGAGTCCATTTTATGGAATAAAGCTTCTTCTTCTTCTATATCAGTTATAGCAGTTATTGTCCTTAAATCTATAGATATTCACAGATGTTTGCCTCTGGAACTGCAGGAAAGATTAAAAACTGATTTTACATGTACAATGATGGCCAGGATGGGATTTACAAAATAGAGAATAAAGCGCCAAAACTATAGAAAAAAATAGGATACAAAATATAGAACATAGAGAAAAATTAAGCCGTCAAAAATAAAGAGTGTAGAATAATGGTGCGACAAAAAAAAAGAATAGAGAATATTGAATAAGTTGGTGAAACATAAAGAATGGAGAATAATGGCTAGATTTTAGAATCAAATTTCGATCTATCAACCTGGTGGCAACATGACCTTCAGAACTGTATATTAATTTGGAATATATGCTTGGGTAAAGTGCAACTAATAAATACCAGTATGATCAAATCTGATTGGGGCATATCGCAGTTAAGGCAAGACACACTACCAACTTATCCAAATTATAAGACGATCCCTTTTCAGCCCACCTGGCCCAATGTTCAAAGTTAGCTATTATCATCACTTGGCGTCCGTCGACGTCAGTTAACCTTTACAAAAATATTCTCCTCTGAAACTACTGGTCCAAATTTAATCAAATTTGGCCACAATCATTATGGGGTATCTAGTTTTAAAAAAGTGTCCGATGACCCAGCCAACTAAGGTTATTAGGTCAAAATATATATGTCCTGAAATTTTCAGATACATTGTTGGGTTGCTGCCCCCGAATCTTTTAATTTTAAGGAAGTTTTGCAGTTTTGGTTATTATCTTGAATATTAATTTATATAGAGCTAAACTGTAAACTGCAATATTGTTCATCAAAGTGAGATCTACAAATAATTAAGTCAGACATGACCAAAATGGTCAATTGACCCCTTTAGGAGTTATTGTCCTTTGTAGTAATTTTATAACAATTTTTTGTAAATTTTTGTAATCTTACAAAAATCTTCTCCTCTGAAACTTCACAGACAAATTTAATCAAACTTGGTCACAACCATTATAAGGGTATCGTGTTAAAAAAAATGTGTCCATTGACCCCGCCTGCCAACGAACCGTGGGCAGGGTTGCCCAATTCGTCTCAAAATTTCAGGGCAGATAGATCTTAACCCTATGAACATATAAACCTCATGTCCATTTTTCTCTAAATGCTTTTGGAGGCAAATTTAGCAAAATATTCTGAGAACAACCCAAGCTTAGCAAATTTTAGGGGGACTGCCACGTCCCGCCTGAATCCGCCCCTGTCAGAACCCCTGTCGTTAGGAAACGGACGAGTGTCGGAACAGAAGGTGTACGACCCTTCCCTTTGAGCGGCAACAAAAATATATCTATTTTTTCAGTGCACTATTGACAGAGACATATAATACAATTGTATTATATGTCTCTGCTATTGATTAACATATTTTTTTTTTGAACTCTCCCCGATACTTCAAATGATGCATCCTGAGTGTCATAGTTTCCCTTGATTTTTTTTTCATATATATTGCTTGAATCAAATTTTTTTTAGTGATTACTGTTTATAAAAGAAGTGTGTGAGGCCCCAAAACCAACCTCAAATTCTGACACAGGGTCTCAAATGTTTTTCCTCTTTTCGAGTGCATTAAAACATTCTTTTATAATAAAAGTTAAATCATTTTTCTGTAAAACGTTATTTATGAAGTCATTCTCTTCTTTGCTTTAAAGTTACTCAAATTATCTTTCACGAAAATAACCACCAGTATTAATTTTTAATAATTTCGGTAAACAAAAATAACCGCACTTGGCGTGAAAATACCAATTTTGCCCTAGGCAATTACGGTACATAATTTTTATGGTCAGTAAACTGATAGAAAATAAAATAATTTGTGTGTATTTAAAAATGAATTTCATTCTTTTATTTAAAGTAAAGTAAAAGTAAAGTAAAGTAATCTTTATTTAAAGTCGGGGTTTCATATATACATAATAACAAAGAACATGAGCTCTTAAGAGCTCTTTAACCGACTGATATTAATAAACAAAACATACATGTAATAACATTAGATACACAGACAACACAAACATACAGACATCACACATATATATTAATACATAGATAGCACATGCAGAATAAAAGCTAAGCAAGATATATTAAAACAAATGTCTAATATCAGCACATATATAGTAGCACATAGTATTTATATAAGAGTAGCACATGCAAACTTAAACACTTTAAGCACAAACAAAAGACTGCATGCAGCTATAGCAAAGGTAATGCATAAGCAAAAGAAATAAATGGCTAAATAAAAAATAAAAAATAACTGCAAAAAGATAAAACCATAAAAAAAGCAAACAAACAGCAGGCTTCGAGATCAAGTTATGGGGCAGCAAGTAAGTACATTATTTACAAGAACTGCATGTACATTTTTCTGAAAAACACCAGGTGGAGATAAAATTTTTGAACTGGCCAAAAGTTGATAAGCTCCTTGCCTCATTTGGCAAGGAGTTCCAGAGTTTTGCTGCCTCATAACTAAAGCTTTTCTTACCATACCTTGTTGTTTTTGGCCGTGGTATATCTGCTATGCCTTTGTACCTGAAGTTATATGAATTTTCTTTAATATTTACTAAATTATGTAGGAATTCTGGACTTGATTTATTTATTATTTTATATGTCTCTAATGCCATGGTTCTCAATCTTCTGATTTTTAGTGCTGGTAGCTTAGATTGTTCAAGAAGTGTATTGTAAGAGTTTGTGTAGTCGTCGTAAATAAATCTGAGTGCTCTTTCTTGTATTTTTTCTATTTTCTTTGTGTTTTGTTCACTGCAGAAGTGCCATGTAAGAGGACAGTAGCTGAGGTTTGACATGATAAATGAGTGGTATATTGTAAGTTTTGAAAGTCTGGTGAGATGAGTGCCAATTCTTTTTAAAACGTTTAGTTGTCGTGCAGCTTTTTTGCAAATATTTGAGATGTGAGTGTTGAAATCCAGTTTAAAGTCTATTGTTACACCGAGAAGTTTCACTTCGTCGTCACATTTTATGTTGAATCCATTTAGGTTGAAAGTAATATTTTGGGTGTGTGTTTTTTTGCCTATGGAAATTGCCTGGAATTTTTCTGGGTTTGCCTGCATTTTGTTGAAAGAGAACCATGAGATTAGGGAATTACTGTCTTCCTCTAAGGGTTTAATAACTGATTCCAAAGTAGTACCTGTTTTTGAGAGGGTGTTATCATCAGCATAGTTGTATAAATCACAGTGTTTGACAAAAAGAAAAATATCATTTATAAAAACATTAAATAATACAGGGCCTAGTATAGATCCCTGAGGAACACCTTTATATATATCTTGCATTTGACTGATACTCTGGCCTATTTTTACACACTGTTTTCTTGCAGTCAGATAGCTTTTGAGTAATTCCAGAGCAGATGGACTAAGGCCATATTTTTCCAATTTCAAAAGAAGTAAATCATGTGGGAGACAGTCAAAGGCTTTACTTAGGTCCATTAATATAGCCGCTAAATATTTATTGTTATCCAGTGCCTTTTTCCAATCTTCCAAAATTTTGAGTAATGTTGACTGGCAGCCATAACCAGCTCGAAATGCCGCAAGAAAATGGTCGAAAATATCATCAAAGTATTTAGTAAGTTGATTTTCTATGGCTGTTTCAAAAATTTTAGATATAGCAGGTAAAACACTAACTGGTCTATAATTACCCTTTTCAAGAACACTGTTTTTTTTGTGAACAGGTGCCACTTGGGCAATTTTTAATGAGTCTGGAAAAATGGAAGTGGATAATGATAAATTTACAAGCTGTGTGATAGGTTTAATCACTACAGGTTTAGCAGCGTGTAAAATTTTTGGTGATATACCATCTATACCAGTAGCCTTTTTAACGTTTATTTTACCAATTCTTTTAGAAACAAATTCCTCATTTATAGGCTGAAAAATAAGTTTATTTGATGTTGACCCATTTGAGTATTTATTACTTATAGCTTCTATACTTGGGTGTTTGTCATTCACCTGTATGTTGTTGTCACCAATGTTTTTTGCAACATTAACAAAAAAGTCATTAAAAATTTCAGATATTTCTTGTTGGTTCGTGATGATTTTGTTGTTTTCCTGCAGTATGGTTTCTTTTTGGCTGGTGCATCCTTTGTTTGTAAGGAATGGCTTAACTGTTGGCCAGAAATCTTTCGACTTAGGACCACCTGTGCAGCGTTCTATGAAGTATCTATTTATGGATTGTTTTTTAAGTTTAGTGACAAAATTTCTTTGTGTTTTGTATGCATCCCATGTCTTGCTGTTATTCATTTTTTGAAATTTGTTGTACAGCATTTTCTTTTTATAAATTGCAGATTTTAACTGTTTGTTCATTTATGGTACCTGTTTAGATAGTATTTTTCTTTCTTTAAAGGGTGCATGTTTATTTGCTGTTTCAATAAACTTCTTATTGAAGTTTTCATACTCAGTATTTATGTTATTATGAGGGTCAACATCCCAATTTAACTCATTCAAATCAGATAAAAAATCATTTACATCAAAATTTTTAAAACTTCTACATTTTCTGTATTTTGGTTTGATATTAGGTCGTTCACATTTTATTTGAACCCCAATCAGGTTGTGAACATCACTTAAGCCACATCCAAAATTACATCTTTTACCACATTTATTTTCTTGATTAGTTAAAATTACAAATTTACACAGATATGAATCATTATATGAAAATATTTAAACATTTCACTTTAGATTACATTTTTGTAATTCACAACAATCATTTCTGAAAACTTTTCCAATTCTTACACTGTAACTAGATTTGTTGACGGCGGAAGAACATATGCCATAATCAATTGAGTAGTTCGGCCATATTGTATCCTCCGCCATTTCAAACACAGTGGATTTCATCCCCGATATTTCTTTGGATTTTTACATTACATTCACAATGGATTAATCATTCAATAAGCAAAATCGATACCTTAATACAACTAGGATGTGAATTAATTCTAAAATTGGTTTAAAATGTTTAGTTTGGAATAATATTTCAATGGAAAACGAGACAAGTAAAAAGCAACGGTTTACTAAACGCCGCGAACGTGCACAAGTAAACCAAGTTCCTGATTACGGGAGTGGGGATGATGACCCCCCATCAGTCAAAGACAAACCCCGATCTAAACCCAGGAAGAAGAAAAACATTGTTAATTTATCAGAAGAGGATGTGATAGATGGGTTTGCTATTCTTAGTTTTAAAAGCTTCGAAGATCTTGAGGTGAGATTTTTTTTCATTGATCATTCAAGCATGATCTGATGGTCTTCATCCAAATCCCATTATTCAGATTTTCTTCAAAACCTGTATTTTCATTGTTAGGAAATTTGCTACTGTAATGATTGATTACTTTGTTACTTTGCTGTGGTATGTGTACAATTTCCTAACTCATTAATAACAATGTAATTAAAATAATTACAATGTATCGAAATGTACATTTTGAAATTGACAATTGATTGACAGGGGGCACCTTGCACAAATCTTAATTAGTATTTATAACTTTATTTGCAACCTGTGTAGAATCTACCTGTGTAATATTGCCCCAGGTAGCACATACTAAAATTGAGTGGTCAATCAAGGTGTTAATTAGCTTTGAATAACTTGATTATGAATTGAGATAATTGAATTAAACTTGTTATTTTAATTGTTGATTGTAGTTAATTGGTTATTAACAAGTGTATTCCCAAACTACAAACAAGTACTTGAAAGTTTGAATATACAAAATACATTCAACAGAAGATTTTCAAATCAATGAAATTTCAAAAATAGTATACAGACATTCCACATTCATATTTTACATGTTATACACAGCACCTTTGTAAGAAAACTTTTATTTGTGTATTATAGGAAAAGATAAAATGAGCGTCTTTTGTCTTTGTTTACATTTAGTTTATTCAGATAAATCCTCACATAACAAAAGTACAAATGTATGTATGCTACAGTGTATGATACCAGTTAAATAAATCTGAGATTCTAAAACAATGTTGCTGGTTTGACACAGTTTTGTTTACTGAAAGCTAATTGACTTCTGTAGAAACCGAGTAGGTAGTATGTCAGAGTTGCATACATTTACATGTAGTTAAAATTTGCAGAAGACTTGTAACCTATTAAATTATGTGTAACGTAGAAAAAATAGATAAGGAGCAAGTTTTTATAATGAATTTCTTTGTTATGTTGTTTATGAAGCAAACAGTGCAATATCCATCAGGTTTACATGAAATATGGATTTTCATCTCATTCCATCCTTAGGGTCCAATCAAATGAATCCATTCCCAATTAGAAGTTTGTTTAGGATCCTAAACTCCAAATAATTTGCAAAATCTATTCTTCATTGTCATGGTACAATTATACAAAAACTACATGTAATCATACTATAAATAGCATTGAAAGGACCTTTTCTGTGAGGCACGCCTTCTTTGGGGGAACAAAAATATTGGTTAATGTATTTTATTTATTCCCTCTGATTTTGGGTGAGGAGGTTTCCTGATTGCTTATGTCATTCTGCTTATTGTTATAATAATCTTGTAATTTCTCATGTCTTGTTTAGTTTTCGTTCTAAAGCAAAATAATTTTAACTCCAATGTGTTGATCTTACAAAAAGCAGTCAATCCTGCTTCACGCAAAGACCCATACATGTACAGTACATGTATGTCAGACCCACTCAATTTTTTACAGATTTCTTTTACTGTTCAGTTACCATGATAAAACAAAGTATTAAAAAGTGAAACATCAATATAACCTGATACATGTACATACATGTAGGTCTACATGTACATGTACAAGTAACCATAAGAAAATACCTGTACGTCTAAAGAGTGATATCTTTAGTACATGTATGCCTATTTTTTACAAAAAGAAGTTTTGATTCATTGTTTACACCTACTGAAAAATTTAAAACTAAAATTCAAATTTTAACAGAATCTTTAAATAATTTTACTCTCTTTTGTCGATATTTTATGAACATTGACTACTATTTTATATTGATTTAAAAATTTGAAATAAAATTCAGTCTTCTAAGAATATAAAACACATTATTTCCAATATTTTTTGTCCTCCAAATGAGGAACATGTCTGACATCATGCTATGGAAGATTGACATTTATAACAGGGGTTGGAGGTTTTGTAGTTACATGTACATGTTTTTCTCATGTATCCACGTCTTTGTTTTACAAATTAAAAAAAATAAATATTTTTAATCAAAAGGTCTGTCTATCTTATAATGTAAAACGAAATCAGATTAAATGACCACACCACAGTAATTTGTTTTTATGTAGTCTGCGGAACCATTATAATTTAAAGTAATAAAAGTACATATCTCTGTCCTAGTTTGTATACATGTAATGCTTTGATATATAGTCGTAAACAAAACATGGCTGACTTTTGATTTATAAAGAGGAATCTTGTAGTTAATTTTAATTTGACTTGAGTGAATTGGGGAATTGTGAGATGACTGAATACAGTAAATCATGTGGCCGTGGTGATGAGAGTAAAAACCCTGATTGTTATTTATGCAAATTTAAGTAACAGTTGATTCACAATAGAAACGGAAAATACCACTCGACTGATGAATTCAATACAACAACACTTTGCAGCTCTTCTCAAAATTATTACACATGTGAAAAATACCAAGAATTATTTTCCTGTTTTATAAGTCATGAGAGAAGTGCAATTAAACAATGGTATGAGAAATGAAATTCTAAGATTAACTTCTTGTAATTGATTCAAGATTCATTGAAATGTTTCAATAGAAGTATTAAAACTCGCAATTTGGAATGTGTATTTTAATTTAGATACATGTATAAATGTATCTGGTGTATGATCCTCTCTTAAGATGGTCCCAAGTTTTAAACCTTTTGTTCACTAGACCCTGAAATGTATGAAGAGGACTTACCTTGTCATGTTCAAGCCAAATTGATAAGTCTGCTTTGAATACATCTTGATAAATAAAAACAAATATTGTTTATATCATCATTTTCTGTTTATTTTATAAAGTGACTTTTAAACTAAAAGAAAATTTATCGTATTTTGCAACCCTGCACACATTTGTATTTATATATATGAAGATGTGCGTACATGTACTCCACATGTGTATCAGTAAAAACAAGGTTTGACCTTTGCTGACACCACTGATATGATCATAATACTGTTGGTTCAATACATTATCCAAAAACAAATAAATGAATTATCTTATATACTGATGAAGGAAATATTTAGTCTCAACAAAGTATCCCGATGATAAAAACTTTGACAGATTATTAGTGTAGTTATCAGACAGGGTGTAAGAATTCTCAGGCCCTTGAATTGATTTTGATACTGTTATGAATTTATTTCAGTTGGCCCACATCAGAAGATTCTTTAAACACTCCCATACGTTAATATTCTGGCACAGTATGCCTAATGTCCATTGTACCTTTATTTTTGTATTTTTTAAATATTTCCTTTGACAGGGGCTGGGGTCTCAAAGAGGCATGCATGCTTATGTTCAGTTCATGTACATGTAGGGCTAATTTACATACTCAGCATTTAATGGCTCAGTCATCAGTCAGTGTGCACTGTTAGCCACTTTGATAAGTCTGATGCCATAAATTAGACAATTCTTTTTCAGGCCACAATTAAAAATATTTTGGTTTGCCCGAACCCTACCCAAAGGTTGAGACAGTGGGTAGGTAGGTAGGCATTTTCTTTCTTTTTTTTCCAAAAAAGAAATTGAAGTATCGGGTGTTTATTAGTCTTTATGCCTATCTGATTAAAAAAAAACTTCTTCAAATCAGGACAATGAAAGAATTTGAGTAGGCAGCTTTTTTCTGGGTAGGTAGGGTTTGGGCAAACAAACCTATTCTTTTTTATGGCCTCAGACAGCCTATTTATGCTAAATACAATTGATTCTAGATTTTCACATACAATATTTCTGACCATTATGATTGAAGTCAATATTTATGGCCAAATCTTATTGTTTCCATATAATACATGTACAATATATATATATTTACCACAGCATGTGCTCTCTTATGTATATTTAAACACATCTGTTTTACATGTAGTTAAGACATGGGATCTTTAAATTATACAGCTTGACAATAATCTATATTATATTGTCAATAATTGTATAAACAGTACATGTTTATCATGTTTATTGAACTTTTGTTGAGCTACATGTAGATGCTTTCCTCAATTTTAATTTTTTTAATGTTGTTATTAAGTTTGCTGTATTATTAAAATCAACCCAACATTTCCTTGTATTCTTAGATTCTTATAACTATTCCCTGTTCTCAGTTCTAATTTTAGGGGCACCCGGTATGGGCCCAGACCCTTATCATCAGGAGCTTTATTCATGATTAATGCACAGAATTTTTCCAATTGTCTCTTTAAATGTTGGCTTTGCTTTTTTTAAATCCTGGATCTACATGTATGTCTAAAATAGCTGGTTATCAATAAAGGACTTGTTTAAAGCTTTCGACATGTGTGAAGGTTGATGGCCCAAAACGATGGTTAATTAAGTTAACAAATGTGTATGTATATGTTGTCGTGCACCGTACAATGTTCAGGGTTTACAATCCCCCCCCCCCCCCAAAAAAAAAGAAAAGATGTGGTTTCTTAAAGTGAGACAACTGAGACTCCACTAAGGGACCAAATGACAAAGATTTGTTTAAAACAACTATTTAGTCAGTTTACAGCCTTCAACAATAAGTAAAATCCATATCGCAATATAATGTACATTTATTGAATAAGGATATTATGCATGTATTTTAATGAAATGTACAAATGGTCAGATGCTTAATAATATTAAAGTAAAAAATGTAAGGAACATGTATGATTGCCAATGAGACATTATGATCGACAAGAAACACACTGACATGAATATTAAAGCAACCAAAGGTTACCATATAAGACTGTGCGATGTCCAATTGCATAATAATGAAGAACTCGTACAAAAATGCTGTCCCCCCATTTCTCTTTGACAAAAACACTGTCCCCCATTCCTCTTTGACAAAACACTGTCCCCTATTCCTCTTTGACAAAACGCTGTCCCCCATTCCTCTTTGGTCTGATGTTGCTGCAAATTGGAATAAATCTGTAGTGTAAATTATTCTGTTAGGGAGAAAAATTTCATCTCTCTTTGTTTTCTCAGACACAATTTTACCTTACTTAGGTAAAAAGATATTTAACTTTATAAGCTCTGACTTATTTAAAGAGCTTACATCTACATGAAACCATGTTGTCAATGTGTATTATAACAAAATCTGTCATTAATGTATAAACACATGTAAGGCAAATAACAATAAACAGTATGTGTGTTTATGAATGTCCCCAAGCCTACCTTTATGTTAAAAATGCTCTCACCTCTTGTTTTCATGTATCAATTAGTCTCATCCAAGACTCCTTTAGAGGAGTTATTAATCTCAAGATAAAAAAAGAAATGTAAAAAATAAATTAATACATGTACCTACTGACCCAAATTTCTCTACTTGTGACAACACATATATGCATGTACATGTATATTTATTAGTCGTCTACGACAAAGTCGAAGGCCAGGGGACTTAAGGTTTGCACTCTGTCTGTCTGTCAGTCTGTCCATCTGTCTGTCTATCCGTCAGTCCGGCAAATCAGTTTTCCACACTTTTTTTTTTCATGCTTGAAGATATTGATTTGATACTTGGTGTTTTGTTTTATCACATACAAGTTTACAGGTCAAGTTTGATGTTCATGATTTCAAGCATTTTTTTCCTTGTTCAGTTAGAGACCTTTTCCTAGATTTCAGAAACCTAAATTAGTTGTCTGCTACTATTAGTATATATGTAAGCATGCTTTAAAGGAAGTCAACACAAAACTTCATGTACAATTTTGCTTACAATGTATTTCCACAAAGGTCTCATATCATTTAAAGACTGTGACAATCTATATTATACTAGATACATACATGTATAGAAATATTTAGCAAAAAAATTACACGAAGTAGTAAAATGTTTGGTCAATGTTTAAATAAGCTTTTCCTGCATCCGGCCACTGGGGAATTTGAGCTTTTCTTTGTTGTACCCCCCCCTCCCTGAATGACAGCACATGCAAATGACAATGAATGAATTATACAGCAATTTTTGTATTGATCTAATTTTTTTGTGTAAAGTTTACATTGTATATACATGATATATGTCTTGACATTGTAAATAGTGATTGCACCAATGCAGTTATAACTCTATAATACTTGTTTGTATGTTAATTATGTCATTCAAGGTTTTTAATAGTGTCAAAAAGTTCCTTTTTTGGGGGTCATCCATCATTTATTGCTTAACCAGAAAACCATCCTTGGTTGTCATTGACGGTTAATGATTAATGGCGAAAGCTTTTAAGAATGGGGGTAGTTAAACCAAATTGTTTACCTGTAAATAGGGCTCAGGTGTTCACGAAAGGTGATCTGATCAACGCTGTTTATTATAGAAATCGACACAGGTTATGAGTCAACACAGTTATTCAGTTTCATAGTTTGGAATTTAAATGTTTTCATACAATTTTTTGTTTGATCATTCGGTAAACTTTAATAAGTTAGTTTTGTCTCTGGATGTTTTGACAAGTGCATTGTTATTTAAGAAGAGAATTGTATTGTAACTGTAGCAGATTGCTTCCCTGATAGAAATGCTTGTTTCTCTAGAGTATTACGATATTAAATTAATTTTGTAGGGAAATCGGAAGAATGATTCTATATTCCCTCGGGTGAATGCAAAGAAATTTTTTATTGACTTGTGAACAGCCATTCTTAGTTTAATTATCACTGCATTCTTGCAATCAGATAGGCGTAGTTTTCACTGAAGTTAAAATAAGTGAAAAGTAAAATTACAAAAATACTGATTTCTGAGGAAAATTTAAATGGAAAGTCCCTAATTAAATGGCGAAACAATTGCTCAAACACATCAAACGAATGGATAACAACTGTCATATTCCTAACTTGGTACAGACATTTTCTTATGTAGAAAATGGTGGATTAAACCTGGTTTTATTATAAGCTAGCTAAACCTCTCAGTTGTATGACAGTCGCATCAAATTCCATTACGTTGAAAGGATACATTTGTATATACATAGATCTTCTACACATGTACATTTTGAACATCATATTGTGTTATTCAATGTTTATACTGTTTACTACAGTACATGTACATGTATATATTTTCAGTCTACATTAAAACCAGAGTAAGACTCACATTTTTTTAAAATCAAATTTATTTGTCGATTCTATACACATGTAAAAAAAATACATACTTCAACCCATAATTTTGCAAGCCACACTCAGGACTGATTACTTATATTAAATTTAAAGGTGTGAGGCTATTGAGCAAAGACAGTATGTTTAAACAGTGTTTTCCATAAGAACCGGCCGCCGGCCAAATTGACCGTTTCAAACAGTTATTTGGCCGGTTCAATCGTCATCAGTCAAAAAAAAAAATAGGTGCATATTTTACTTATACGACTATTCTATACGTCGTAACTTTATTATTATCTAGAGGTTTTATTTACGTTTGAGAGTTCCGGTTTGTATTTCTATCGGAACACATGGCCGTTATCCATCGAAAGAGACTTATTAGAAAAATCCCGAGAGATATCGAGTATATATGCAAGTCATGCAATGTCAAGGTCGTTAAAAACTTTCATTTGTTGTTGAACTGTTGACGATGAAACGTTCCATCACAGATTTTTTCCCCGCTAAGCGACACAAAGGTGTGGATTTTTATGATAAAACAATTTATAACGTTTGCATGCATTATTTTTCAATTTGTTCTGTTGTGTTTTATTAATAGTCGCGAATGAATCGATGACATAATTGTCAATTTGGTTCAAATGCACTACGCTGGATCGAAGATTCGACAGCTAGTCAATATTCCCCGATCGGGAGACAGCCTCCAGATCTAGAGATGTCTCTAAATTGGGAGACATGGAATACATTATTTGTCTCCTGATTTGATATGACCCAACAGGCCTGAATACTTCAAGTAAATACGGAAAATTTCCTACGATAAAGGAATATTTACAAATCAAATTTGCTGTCAGACAGAATCAAAAATATAATTTAATTTTGAAAAATTAAGTCACACTTAACAAGAATACATGTAATCATGATACTAAGACTTAGTAGTTAGAAAACATCAATTGAGGGGCAATACAGAATTTAAACAGTATGCTCAATTTTGTCAACGTTTAAATTATAGCAGTATTCAAACTCTTAAAATTGTGCAGACAAATTTTTTTAGAAAAAAAGTTCTGCTGGTAGTATGTCAATTTGACAAGCATGAAATATTGTCTTAAAATTCACCAGATGCCAGGATTTTGAATCTAGATTTCAAAAATTCCACACCCCCCCTTCTTTCCGGTGACCGCCTACTTATTCATTATGGAAAACCCTGCTGTTTAGGCTATTTAGGCATGCATTATTCTGGGATAGAATATATATATATATATATATATATATACATGTAGTTCAAAATAAATATATTCTATATTTTGATCTGCTAATTAATTTAAAAGTGAAAAACTGTGGCAGACCCACATTAAACACAGATTCATTAAAATGTCTTATTGATTAATCTTAATTACGACATTACAATTAATTACAAATGAATTATTAATATGAAGATTCTCATGTTATGTTCTAGTTGAAATGAACGAGCAGATCAATTTCACATTAACTACAGTTAGTGTTCCAATGGTGTAACACAATAATTGAACGGAGAATTATAATTTAGCATTTAGAGGACTTTTCAACAAAAAGGGAATTACTGAATCATAATGGTATAAGATTGATTGATTGTTGTTTGCTTAATGTTGTTAGAGATAGTTACATCAACTTGCTGAAGACATATGAGATCACCTTATTTAATTTGGATTTGGCTTTTTTATTTTAAGACCTTTATATATTCTAGTAAATTCCCTTATAGTCCTTAAACTCAAATATTTATGTTGAGCATTCTTTATTAGGAAATTTTTAGAAAAGTATGCAGGATCGATTATCCAGAATCACAAAATTTATAAAGTGTGATTTTCACTTTGATATGTATATATATATAAAAAAATCACATAACTAGTAGAAAATTAGACCTGATTCTGGGTCTAATCAGCCAAAAACCCACTTAATACGATAATTTCCATCTCAGGTAAATTTGGACAAAATCTCATGATACCTCTGGACTTTATTGGCTTTTTCTTTTCCATCATCAATCTAGTGCTACATTTCACAGATGTTGATCCAGGATTATGAAAAGGGTGCCAACTTGCAAGACAGCTTTTAAGGAGTGGCATTCATTAAAAATATTTGTATTATCAGTTTAACCATATTCAATTTCCATGAGGAGGTTACCTCTAAATCTACCTTTGTTTGGTTCCATTAATATTTTTGAGACAAATTTAACCCTTATTTAGTAAATGTAAAGTAGGTGTTTTTAACATTGATATTTGTTTTCATGGCTGTAGGTCCAGTGACAGTGACTTCATTAACTGCCCACATTATAGTGGACATGATGACTGAAAAATTACTCACCAGGCATTAAACAGACATCAATCCATCCAATTGAAAAATTATAATCCATTAAAGTATTTATTTACCATGTCTACAAGTTGACTTACATGTAAATAGTATATTGACTTACCAGTGAGACAAGGTGGTGACCTGATAAATCTTTATTCTTCAGACATCAATGTTAAACATGTGTAGGAGAGCTGTAGATTTGTTTATTTGATGTTGTAAGCTTTGTTTATAAGTGAGGCCATTGAAATTATAAATGTGGTATCATGGAGATATGTATACATTGGAAGTTTGATGCACATGTACATTAGGATTTTGATGCACATGATTATAACATAAGAAATTTGAAGCACATGTACAAATGTACATAAGAAATTGATGCACATGTACATAAGAAATTGATGCACATGTACAAATGTAGCATAAGAAATTTCATGCACATGTACATTTAAAGTTTGATGCACATGTTTATTAAAGGTTTGATGCACATGATCATGGAATTTTATGCACATGTACATTATATGAGTACATTGAAAGTTTAATGCACATGATCATGAAATTTTATGCACATGTACATTATATGAGTACATTGAAAGTTTAATGCACATGTACATTAAAAATGTGATGTGTAAATATTAAAGCATTTTAAATGATTTATAATGAAATTGATGAATAACATAAAAATATAGTCCATGATTGACAGCTGCATTGATTATCTCTAAAATAACAAACAGCAATGCTAAAATTGTCAGGATATTTTACATCAAACTTATTTATCTAAAGATATAAGGAAAGTTATAACTTGGAAAATGTGAAGAGTGGGATAACACATGTGTCTTATGGGCACATATACTTGTTTGATGCTTAACTTTTTGGAGTTCACAACATATTTTAAGTTCTATTGGTGTTATATTATGTAACAGTTTACATTAAAGGTAGATATTTTTACTTTATGTTATATATATACCCTATTCTTGAACTGTTTGATATCAAATCAACAATGAGTTAATGAATTTTTGGATCAAAGAAATGCTTTAGATTAATACAGATAATCTTGCCAAGTAATTATTTAAATGTCTAGGTGTCTTACGAACATTAAGATTCCCCCAACACATATAATAACTGTTGGCTTATGTCTATATTACTGATTAAAAGTACATCGAAAAAGAAAGTATTTGGCATCTTTTTCATGACACCACATTTTTACATCAGGTTAAATTTCTTTTTGCCAAAAAAAAAAAGACCATAGCAAAGGTCAAACATGATCCTTCTGAATTGCTGTATTTCATACTAGGGTTACAGTGAGGCATACACAACAAGCAAAAGGTTGCCTTGCAGTGGCGGATCCAGGGGAGGGTTCCGGGGTTGGTACCCCCCTTTTTTGGTCAATATATCACGATCAATGTATATATACGAATGGGGACATAAGTTGGAACCCCCCTTTTGTAAATGGCTGGATCCGCCCCTGCCTTTGTAAAGCCTATGTAACAGTATATGCATGTAGGAATAGCACAAAGAAGTATTACTGTTGACAAAAGACACCACATACACAATTCATTGAATAGATCTCATACACATGCATAAGGCCCTTTGACAGTTTCATTTTCACTAATATGTTATATAATAAAAAAACATTTGTGACCTCATGATGTCAGATGATAATAGGTAAATTTTCAAATGCATATATCTATTTCCTATCTAATCATTGTTATGTTATCTTTATATGATAGTGATAATGCCCCGATTTACCAGTAATCCTAAATTGAAAATAAACTAGAAATAGGGGTCATGTAGTAGTGCCTTTAATCCTTTTGCTCCTTCATCAATAATTTTGCCTAAGACATCCAATAGATAGCATGGTGCCAGGGCCATTCTATGGTGCCTAAGACATCCAATAGATAGCATGGTGCCAGGGCCATTCTATGGTGCCTAAGACATCCAATAGATAGCATGGTGCCAGGGCCATTCTATGGTGCCTAAGACATCCAATAGATAGCATGGTGCCAGGCCGCCATTCTATGGTCATTTCATACACTGCTTTACACTACTTTACATTTGTATTGTATTCAAACTGTCCACACACAAGCCTTCACCTAAATTGTAAATTGATCTGTGTACAAATGAATCAATCTGGTGTCAGATTACAATGAGGGATTTTTGTCTGAAGAATGTCGAAGGTTTTTCAATCTTCAGTCATGATAGTTAACTAAATGATGAGACATACAGTGTTATCGATTCTCATTGCTAATGTTTACTCACAATATATACACATTATATGTGGTATGTTAGGTATTTTCGTAGACACTGTTATACCTGAATGCACAACTAGACGCCTTAATAAAATCCATTGGGTTATTCAATTTTTCGTCAGAAGGGTTTGTTACATCCTCGACCCTGTGATCTTTAATAGTGTATAATACATCGTAATAAAAGCAAAAGGACTTAATATCCAATTGATTTATTTAAATAATATTCTAGGCTTGTTTTTGGTGGAAGAAGACTTCAAAATTCTTTTGACATGTTTTGACCATTTAATACTTGATAGATGCATAGTTCTTGGGGAAAAGTTTCATCAAATAATAAGAATATAAAGGTGCTCATTTTTTACAGTGGGTTGTAATGTTCTTCCAATGAGGGTAACCACTCATTTGGAGTGTTGTTTCCAACCTGTTAAAGGTCCATCTTTGTGCATAATTCAAAATTGGAAATTTCAACAAGCATCTAATATTCTTACACAAGAAAATAAACCCTGGTCTGCTAGCTACATGTTCATCTTTTCTATCGATTTAATAACTAGAATCATGCAAACAGACTTAAGAAAAAGGCATGTAAGTTCATCATACAAATATGACACTTTTTCTAGACAATCCAGATCGTGCAAAATACTTCGCTAAAAATTGTAACCTTTAAAATTGTTGCCGCGCACTAAAAGCCCCCATGGGAACTTTCAAAAGTTGGCGGGTATGTAACAAGTCTTACTATTTTTATATATGCCCCATTTATGGGCATTATGTTTTCTGGTCTGTCCATCCGTCCTGCTTCAGGTTAAAGTTTATGGTCGAGGTAGTTTTTGATGAAGTTGAAATCCAATCAACTTGAAACTTAGTACACATGTGTTCCTTATGATATGATCTTTTTAATTTTACTGCCAAATTAAAGATTTTACCTTATTTTCACAGTCCACTAAACATAGAAAATGATTGTAGGATGGGAAATCCATGTACTTATGACACATTCTTGTTTGAAGAAAAAAAATACTTCATAACGATAATGGAACAAAGCAGACTGGGTTAGTGGGGCTGCTTTTATGGTAATTCAAGTTACCTTTTATTCACCTTCTTCCACCTCAGAGCTATCAGCTCTTTGATTATTACGAACCCCATTAAAAAAAATTGATATGTGATAATATTAAAAAATGTATGCAATTTTATCAATTGAGATGTTTTAGTTGGATTTTATGTCTCTTAAATTAAAATGACTGCTGAATTTAAAAAAAAGAAGATTATTTCTGGTTGGCCTATGAATGTATAAAGATAAGTCCTTTTAAAACATTCATGCTCAATTATGCAACCTCTGCTTATACATGTATCATTGATGTTATGGAGGAAAAATTTACCAGGAAACTATTCTATGAAACCAGAATTTAAAACCTGTCATGATTTCCTATTACAAGGTATTGAGTGCATTGTTTTTAATTAGTAATTTACATGTTGCATATAAATATTTAAAATATTTAAAAAAAAATGTGATATCAGCTTTAAATTTAAAACCATATTAAGTCAAATAGTGTGAGGTGCTGAGTCAGAGGGGTATATACATTAAATAACATTTTTTATCAACTATATGTTCAAGCTTTAAGTTTTAAGTTTCATATTGTTTAAATAAGTATTGGAATAAGTTGACACTGGGTATCTTTAAGTTAGTGGTAAATAGCCCAACTCAGGCAGCTCACTATTTCAAATGGCAACTCTCTTAAAAAAATTAGTTTGCAATTTTTATTTAAAAAAAGATATGGATTGAGTGAAACAGTTAATATTGAGCTGTGTGAATAGATGGGAATCAGACTTATGTAAATGTATATCAATACATCTGTTAACCTATTTCTGATTGAAAACATCTCTATACAAAATCTGTATAATAGAACATGTTTGAAAATTGAGTTGTTATAAAAACCTTAAAAAACATAAGAAAGTTATAAAATAAATCAAAAATGTATACATTTAGGGGCCAGCTGGAGGACGCCTCCGGGTGCGGGAATTTCTCGCTGCATTGAAGACCTGTTGGTGACCTTCTCTATGGTCGGGTTGTTGTCTCTTTGACACATTCCCCATTTCCATTCTCAATTTTATTTTATACATGTACATGTATACTTTATGTGCACTTGTTAATGCATAAAGGTTGATTTCTATCTTATTACTAAGTTAATATGTAATTGAATTAATTAGTAAGTATTAAATATTAATAATGAAGTATTAAATTTATATCTTCTTCATCTAGAATTGATAGGTGTACAATAATCAGTATCAAGACTATAAGAAACAGACTTCAAGCATATGATACAGCAGAAATACTGTCCAATTATATTTTGCTGGTTGGAAAATGGCAAAAAAAAGGTCTATATCTTAAGAAAACAAAAACTATATTTTTGAACTTAACTTACATCTGTTTGAAGTATTTCTCACAATATTCTGTTACTTACAAAGTGATTACAAAAACATATGTTGATATCTAGAATATTAATGGAATAATAAGGTTACACAGAATGAGAGGGTGAATGTAGTAAAGTATTGAAGGGATGAAAAGAGGGAATTTAAGGATATTTTACAATCTCATCTTTGTTACTTGATTTTCCCTGGTAGGAATTCTTGGAGGGTTTTAACTCGAATAATTACAGCGCCCCCTTACGGTCAGTGTGATCGAAGTGATCATAATATAACGACTGGATTATTCGGGTTAGGAGGGTTTTAGATTTTGATGACCTTTGATACAAGGTCAAATTGCAAGTGGAAATTCCAGCCGTGTTTTTCTCTGCAAACCTTCAGTAATATTAAAGGCTTGTCTTTGTTCTAAAAGTTGTAAAATATTAAAGGTACATTTGAACATACATTTATTTGAATGTAACAATTTCATTGAATTCTTAGATACTTAAAATGTAGTTTATTTGTAAGTAATATATATATTTTGTGTATTTTGGATATTTATACATACATAACATAGAATATGTCTCAGCTCTATGTTTCAAAGCTCTTACATCATAACTGAATTATTATGTAAACATTAACATAGTTAATCAAAGCAATATCATATACATCATGTAATTAAACAAGAAATATATATATACAACACAATGCAAAGCTCATGCAGTATAAAGCTTCTGCAAGCATAAAAGCCCTATCTCAAGAAGCATTAGTGTATCATGTACGTGTGTAAAAGCATCTAGAGCACAGTTTATACATAAACAAGGAGATATAACGTAATGTCACCTTTTGCAAAAAAACATTGAAATACTAGGTATCTCTGTGTCTTTGCATCCATCTGTCCCCTGTTTTGTAGTATATGCATTGTCTGCTTAACTAATTCCTGATATTATTTAATTTTATGAAATTAATAACACTTAATGGACCTCTGGGTTTATATTAGCAAAACATATATTGGACGATTGTCAGTATCCGAAAATCTTAAGTGCTCTAATATACAAGTTTTAAAGGAGTTTATTACCGGTATGCCCCTTTTGAAATAAATTATATTGAAAATTGCATTGCCCAATCAGATGAAATTATACAATAATACTTTTTAATAACATTTGAAAATGTTAATACATTTATGAGATGGATTTTATGCAAACTTTAACATGAACAAAAAGCCTGTGTTTATTAAAGTATGAAGTAGGGTAGGGACTATTTTACTAGTCCGGTTGACTTTTAAAAGAGGTCATACATTTTGTACCATCTAAAAAAGTCTTGTTTATAATTGCTTTGATGTAAAAAAAAAAATCAGGACTATGATCTACATTATCCCTTTCCTTCGATTTTTATAAGCGACAAAAATAAGTTCGTCTCCCTATAGCTGACATATCCATTGTAAGCGGATGGCATTTCATTTGTTAGACAATCTAAGTATAAGTCGTTAAATCACGACACTTTGACACTTATGACATAGTCTGTTTAAATGGCGTGTATGGGGCGATAGTGGTATTACTTGATAATTGGATTTCACCTGGATTTTTATGTACCGATAGGCTTAGCATAGACTCGCTGCGATTAAAGAGACCTAGGTTTTTTCGTACTTGTGTGGTGACGAGGGGGTTTGCTTTATGAATAGCTTTTTGTAACAAAAGACCTGGTCCTTCGTTAGAATCTACACCTACGCCAAACAGGAAGTTGGTACAGAAAGTTTCTCCAAGGTTTTTGTTTCTATCCTCTGTACAAGCAAAAGTGGTAATATAATATAAGTTACACAAGTGGCTACTTATATACAAGTGTTGTGAGGCCTGTGAGGATTAATAAAATAAATTGTTGACTTGCTCATATAATAATCTGTATAGGCTTCAGTCACTTTATCAATCTGGGAGGAAAGGATTATAATTTCTTTGTTATTGTAAACAAAATATTTATTGAATTAACCATATCAGTTTCCTTTAGTTCTTTACCAGAGGAAGGAGTGTATAAAACCAAGCACATGTGTCAAAATCTAAGACCAGATTTTCTTATGATATCTATCTTTTTATGAATTGATGGAGATTAATGTTAGGAAATATCAGCAAAAATGTTAATTGTATGTTTTTGTTGCCACACAACTGCAGTTGTTTCATCTGGACACCAAAATCTCCATACCTTATCAATCATTATATAGCAGCTTGGGGAAATTGATAAAGATTTACATATGTTGGACCCCCCCCCCCCCCATTTCCCCCTTCAATTTTGTTAGTCCAGAAAAAGTCTAATAAATTGTTTAATGTCCTTATAAGATATTGATTAACCTCTGACAATTTCATAATTAAAACGCCTGAATTTTATAGTAAGAATTTTTTTTATTTTTTCAAATTTTCAAATATAATTGATGATTAGAAAGTAAAAAGAGCAAAAGATAATTTGTCTGAAATTAGTTTATGTATGTTTAAACTGTCATTAAATGGATTCAGAAATAAAAATGCATGAGATAATAATTTTATAATGCCCCAGATGTCTCCTTATGCTATGAAATAATTTGTGAGTAACTGCAATTATTCAGAAAGGATAAAATCCAGAATTAAAGTGGACGGCTGAGTTTAAATCTTAAGCTATTAAATACATATGAATAATGAAGGAAAGAAAAATAACCTGTTATCAATAGCTGCATGAACATTGAATATTCAACAATTGTAGCATAAAATCACATTTGCTACAATATAACATCAATGTGACGGTGACGTGTAGAAAATCCTGAAGAATAAAGATTGCCACGGTTGACAATACCGAATCAATACCAATAATACAAATGTACTTCCAACGATTTCTGTTGATAATAGCCGGTTTGTTTTCTATCAGATCAGAGCATATGAATTGAAAGATTTTTATATGATCGCTTGCAAGCATCTGGTGTTGAATTTCTAGTTATCGATGTTGTTTTATGATTGTGGTAGTAAAATATGTAGAAGCGGATTAATTATCAGTTGGGACATGCCTTAATTAGTTAATTGTCAAATTAATTAGGCAGGTATATTTGTAAATATTGTTGTGGAAATGAAATAATAATGTGGTTTTGGATGTCGTGAATCATACACATTGCTCAGGGGCAATTAATACTAGTATTAAAAAGAAAATTGGTTTGTGTCCTCTTCAGTAGATTGACAAAAGACAAGTCGCTATTAAGCGCATAAAAACATTATTAAGAAACTGAGTTTCAGCTGCAGATGATGGGTGTAATTTGAGATACTTGATAATGTATTTTTCAGATCAAATTTTCAGCTCAAGTTAATAGCATTGGTGATCAAATTTGTAATTTGTAATTTCAGAGCTTGTTGCTATGAAAATGTAAATGGTCATATGATGATATCAGATGTTCTTTGGTTATGTTAAATATCGGTGAATTCTATGTTTTACACAAAAAAATAAATAACCTTGACCTTTTCAGAGTTGTTAAAATCTATTTTGAGTTTATTTGAGTAGCTTTCATCAATGTATTATCATCTGTAATTACATATAGTACATGTAGTATAAAACACTCCAGAGTTCTGGTAGTCTACTTGATCAAATTTATCAGGTCTGACACTCAATGACTGGAGGACTAATGAATTTCAACACAGTCTGCTTTAAATTTCAAATTTGTGTCTATATATAATGGAGGGGCCATAAGTTTTTTCCTTGTCCAACGTACGTCAAATTTTGTCAGGTCTGACGCTCAGTAACTGCAGGACTAATGAATATCAACACAGTCGATTGCTTTAAATTTCAAATTCGTGTTTTTCTTGTCCAACGTAAGTCCAAATTTATCAGGTCTGACACTCAGTGACTGCAGGACTAATGAATATCAACACAGTCTGCTTTAAATTTCCAATTCGTGATGGAGGGGCCTTAAGTTTTTTCCTTGTCCAACGTACGTCTGTTCCTACATCTGTCCCAAGGACACATTCTTCTTTAGTTCAATCTTAAATGAAGTCTGTGTACATGGGTTTTATCCTGTGTAAAAAAGAAGAATGTCAAGTTTTTTGAAACCAGTACTTGAGTATTACATATATAGAACGACATAACTTAACTTAGGTTTAAGGTTCAATTTATTATAACACCTTTTATGTATAACATAAGTAGAAAATATTTTTGTTGGATTTCATTTTCTTTTGGAGACTATCATATTTAATTTTAAACTGAATCAGGTATACAGATATGATCAGCATGGTAAATTTTCGCCAATTAAAACTCAATTTGATACTTTCAAATGACTAATTGATGCCTGTTGTGGTCAAAATATCAGATAATATATCAAAATCAAAGAATTAATTGATATTAATCACCTTAAAGTTATTCAATGTTTGACTTTTGCAAACTTTTTTCACTACATGTATTTGATTGACATTTTCAAAAAAATGTATTTCTTTTTTAATACAAACATGACAAATAGATAAGTTTAATTTTTTTTTAAATCTGCAAAGTTTTAAAATATTGTTAAATTTGATCCACAGTGGTATCATAGCATGTAAATATTTATTACCTTTTCACAAATTTAAATCCATGGGGTACATTTTTGTGTAATCAGGTAATTCAATTAAATTATAACATTTTTACTTACTGTTAACGTTGCGTGAATACATTTAAAGTCTTGCATTTAATCAATGTACTTTACATGAATATAATAAACAATGTTAGGTTGGTTGTTGTATATTCAATGTGTGCAGTTTGATTAGTTCTAAAAAAAATGTATAAAACACTGAATATTATTGAGTTTGCAAAGGGGCTGTTTCAGACATTTTCACTTGACATATGACCAGTGAAGAAGACAATTATTCAAACAAAATTTCATGTTTAATCAATAAATAGAGAATAAATATATGTCAATTTAGGGACAACAACCCGACATAAGAGTAAAATACAATCGAAGCTTTTCCTAAAATTGCAAGTTATTCAACTTGCATTATTGCTTATTTGTGAAAAATCGCAATAGTAAATGCAGTCGCAACATTATTTCTGAATAAAGGCAAATTAACAATCAGTAAAGTACAGATTTGTATTATTATTTAGTCACAATTAAGAAGATAATTACATTTGATTTTGATTGGTTTACCCATGTGTCAATATGTGGTTTTAATGTCTCAGATTTCTTTGATAACCTGACATCAATGGCTGATTTTAATGTCACAGATTTCTTTGGGAAGTATTGTTTATATAATGTGAGTGTAAGGTACAGAGATAAATAATGTATATATATGAAAGCTATTATCAATGTACTCATATCCTCCTTTAAAAAATATTTTTAAATATCAAACGCTTTTTTCACACACACATTACTAAACATAATTATAATTGCAAGTCATGGAACATTTATACTCTTTAAATTAACTTTGGCTTAACTTTTATAGCGGATTTAAAAAATAGAGTCATTAGTCCATGGGCCATTTGAGTAATGACAATCACTTTACTTTCATTGTCTTGTCTTAATGTTTTCGCTGCTTTTGAAATTTCTGATCTAAACCTGGCTGTTATGGTTCATGTTCCAATTGGAATTCAATTTATACCATAGGATTGAAAAACAGAAAGAAATGGATGCGATAATTGAATGGAACAATTTAAAAATATTTTGCCAAACAAAATCACTAATATCTTTATATAAAAGTAATACAGTGAAGGCAAACCTGCTTTAAAAATTATGACACCTCATTAGAGCAAAAATCTGTTTAGGTAAAACCTGTTGTAATAATACCTTTGCACTTTGAACATTTTAATTTAATTCAAATGTCACCACTCTTACATGGTCAATATTCTCAATATAAGGTTATAACCTTTATATATAAATTTTATTGGTCATGGTTGTGACAGGGCAATATTTTTCAATGCACTAATACTAAGTACTAAGCAAAATTACTGCCTAACAAAATATTAGTCAGAAGTAATTTGAACATTGCTTGAAAAAGTTATTAGGAGACTAAAATGGGATGGCGCGGAATACCAGTCAGCGCTTTAAAACAGCCTAGGGAAAACTGTTATTGGGAGTGAATCTTTTCGGAGAGCTGATCTTTTAAAAGATGCTTAGTTAGAAACAAATGATTCAGTTATGTGATTGTGATACCTTATATTTCACCTCCATGGACAGTCTTCGCTCTTTATTGTTTAATCCATTTTTTTTAAAGCAGAGACAATTAAAAGAAAAATGTAATAACATTTTGTAATGAGCTCTCAGGTTGTACAGCATATAGTCATGAATGCACAATAAAGTCCTTTCAATTATTGATTAAGTAATTGATTATCCTATAGTTGTATATTGTGATCTCAGAGCATCTTTATTAATGGGTACTTAACTCACAAAATTATAACATGGCTTTGTACAACCTATCCCATCAAATGAGCTTGCTTTACTGGTGATCGTAACGAGAATGGAAATTTTATACGGTATTGATGAGCATTGGGGAAATGAGTTGTTATGCAGAGTTGAATTGAAATTTCTTTATTAATGCTGTTTCTTTTATGTACCGTACATGTATGGTTATCAAATGGAAAATTTATTGTGAGTTTCCGAGAACTACTTATAAGGATAATGTTCTTGGCCGTAACGAGGAAAAAGGAAAAAAAGTTGGGATGGTGGTGAGAGTACAAACATATGACACATGCGACACTTCATTATGATCCAAGGTTAATGAGAAAGTGAAGACAAATTTTGAACAAACATGTGAATTTAAAAAAAATAATACAAATTTAGATTTACAGGGGTTTGAATTTATTTTGATAACGAGATCTGCCATATTAATTTTTGCTACTTGCATAAATTTTGTATTTGGTTTTTCTTAGAATACTTAATAGAAATCAATAATTTTCTCTGGGTTCTAAGGCTTCCTCCACCAATCAAAAATGACTGCCATGCACTAACATTAACATGATAGTGTTGAAAGTGAGGCGTTACTGTCACAACACCAATTGTTACATTGCTCTACATTGATAGTCAAGGACTGCTCTTACCACCTTATGAAGACTATTCCTCTATCTCCTCCGATTAACGTAGGCTAAATATTTACTACTCTAGGGAGACTCTAGGCCTTACTTTGTGGCATAATAAATGGTGTGGACCTTTAATTGCTGTCCCATTTTGTAGCTGATTAGTTTTTTTCTGTCAACAAAGAGTGACAGGACAATGCAGTGTAGATATATGTGTGTATACTTAAACCTTTCATTATGAAGTTTATTGGCTAATTAATATCTGTTAGAAGGTTGTTATTACTTATCAAGACAGACAATTTACTGTAGGCATTACTCTGTCAAATAGCAAAGGAGAGTGGATTATTATCTGTTACTAATAAATAGCTGGTTCGGCAGACATCATATAAACAAGACACAAGCTGCATATTAATTGGCGATCTGATCCTTCGATCTTATTAAACTATTCAGATTAACTTTTTAAAGCTCAACAGTACAATTCAATCAGATAAGTTGTAAAAATCAGTTTAAAATTGATTGAGATCTTTTAGCTAGGTAAATTACATACTTGAGTGTTTCCACCTTTGAAAGGTCAGAGTTCAAATAGAATGTAGTCCCAGTCAGGTGCTATTTAAAGTTTAAATGTAACTTTGTGTTGTTGGTAATCTTTGTTTGCACTGAACATAAATAAAATTGTAAAGATTGAATGTCATTGTGACAAAGAAAAACAAAAATCTTTCTTTTCGTCAAAAAGAAACTCACTGGTAGTTCGGGGACAATATATGGTGAATATTCTGAGGTGTTACGGTTAGGTAAGGCAGGTTTCTCAAATATCAATCAGGTGGTGGCCGCAGTGAGACACCTGATTGACTGTTAGGTGGAAGACCTGAATGACCTTGCTTAATTTGCATATTTTAACAAAAATTGAAACTTTGATTAAAAAAGGAACATTTTATTTGTCCTCAATTTTTGAATGTATAGTAGACAGAGAAAAGATACTTCAACCTTATCTAAACAATCAATATTTTAAGAGTAATTTTAGGCTGTTATATAATGGATTTTTAAAATCGCAATATTTAGAGATAAGGCCAGTTTGAGCAAAGTTATCATATTATGGTAATTTTACAGAATTGAAGCACACTGAGGTTGTATGGGGTGGGGTGTGTTTTATCTATTATATATATTATAAGCCATTAAACACTTATTGAGTTGATTTTTTGTTAGAAATTTGCAGGAATAAAAAATTTGCACCAATTATACCTTATTTTAAAGAGCTTCTATGACTTTCAAATCCCTTGCCTGTTTGTGTATCCTTGGGGAACTTTTGTATGTAAAGGACACAAACATAAAATAGATTTACTTGTTATATTTATGAAAGCAAAATATAACGTCTGCTACCCGTATTAACAAGAAAAGAGAGAGTTAATATCAGTCCGGCTACGAAAGATTCAAATTCAGTCAAAAACGTAATTATCTTGAGGATATCGGTGAAACTTAGAGCACGTTACAAGCCAAATTTTCCATTTTATTATTAAATGTGTGTTGAAGCGGCATGCTGACGCTAGGTTCTGGTTGAAATGATATTTGTGTAGGGGGGTCAGTTTTCTTGAATATAAGAAGTTTCAGAAAACGGAAGTTTAGCTGTTGGTCTAACTGCTGTTGAATGAGTTAATTGGCGCATGTAACGAATCATGTGATGGAGTTATGTAATAAAGAATATACATAGATGATGCTGTAGTTTAATTTTGAAATCTTGTCAGTTATAACAAAGAGAATTTGTTAATTATTCACCCCTTTTCGAAATTAGAATACCTGTAATACATTTTAGGGGCCAGCTGAAGGACACCTACGGGTGCGGGAATTCTCGCTACATTGAAGACCCATTGGTTGCCTTCGGCTGTTGTTTGCTCTATGGTCGGGTGGTTGTCGCTTTGACATATTCACCATTTCCTTTCTCAATTTTAAGTTTAAGATAAGAAATGTACATGAATATGTAATAGAACAATCACAGATATGATTTGTTTTACACTTACATGGAATAATATCAACATTATTGGGGAAAATATGAAAATCTGTTATAAAATGAGATTTGAGTGTGATGTACAATAACTAGTTTGTTCAATAACAGTCTAGACTCGTGTGTATGGTTGAATAGATTAATTATTTATTGATACCATGTTGTCATGCTGTTGTTTAATGTTTTGTTAGACAAATTATTGACTGAAAAATGTCATTGTCATCAATCTGCTTGTTAAACATACACTCAAGATTATTTTTGGAGGCCATCAGTATAAGTATTTTATTGTTAAAAGCCTTCCTGAACATGTTAAAAGTAGATCTTAGGTAAAAGTGCTGAGTATTCTTATAGGTCTTTAATTATCTGTCTCAACAGGGATTTAAAAAAAAGTTTGCTGTAGTTATTAAAATTATGAGTGAGCAAATGTATACTTATTCTCTAGATGCAAAACCTTTCAGTTACTTCCTGAAGTTATATAATGTGCTGAAAATATGAATTTATTAAATGCTCACAAGTCACAATAGTGATCTATTAATACATACATGTATATAAGTGCTTTGACTGTATAGGCATGGTTAGTTTTCTTGATTGAATTTTTAAAACATTGTCATGTCAGATCCATTTATAACTGACTATGCGGTATGGGCTTTGCTCATTGTTGAAGGTCATACGGTGACCTACAGTTGTTAATGTCTGTGTCATTTTGGTCTGTTGTGGACAGTTGTCTAATTGGCAATCATACCACATCTTCTTTTTTACATATGGTAGTCCTTGATGAAATCTGCTTATCCCCACTTAAAACATGACTTAATTACTGTAGATGGGTTAGAATAAGACGAAACTGGCTTTTTTTCGGCCCAAAAAAAACCCTAAACCTGCCTGAATTTTGATACTTTGTGGCTATTGATTTTATAGTTGTATGCAAAAGCTGTAATCTCCTTAAGTCTGCAGTGGCCAATCCAGAAATTTTCATAAGGAGGGAGGGCGCCCGGTGGCACCAACTGCCTAAGAGGGGGCCTTGCTATAGTGATTCCCTACCGGTAGATAATATACCTTATTTTTCAAGCAAAAAAAGAGGGGCGGTTTGTGGCCCTAAAACCTGTTATCAGGTACAGTGATGACTTTCCTTTAAAAGGTTAATTGGAAATTTCAATCTAAAAAGATAAGTGACATTTGTTTGACCCTGAAGTTATTTGACCATTTTAAATTCCTATTTAGCCGAAATTTCAAATTCCTGATATAAATGAAGCAATTTCTATACAGATGCATCTTTCAAAATATTGACTAAGTGATCAAAAAGCTTTCAGTAAATAATTCCTTGTTACAAAGATAAAAACATTAGAGAGAGCTGGTATTTATTTTCTGGTAATCACAACATTACAGAGGCATTGATTTAAAGCTTTGATGTGAAGTAGATAAGATTAACATGTTAACTATAGAGGGTAAATTTGTATAGACATGTATTCTGATAGTGTGTGGATAGGGGTCATCTCAGGCTGGATTTGTAATAACAAAATGTTTGTGAGGTGAAAAAGGGTCATCTCAAAGATTTAATTTGTTTTATTTTTTAATCTTGAGAATTTGAAAGGAAAACATTCTTTTGTTAACCTTTTTATTTGCACCTGGAATATGTTTTAATGGTGTGAACAGGAATACATGTGATAATATAATTTATTATACTTCACGTTAAAATGCCATATTTTGATTGGCTAAGACGAGGGTGTCAATTTACTCTATCACATGGCTGAGCGGGTGACAATTTGTTTTAATGTTACCCTCTCGTCTAGACCAATCAGAAATCGATTATTCAAAGAACAATGAAGTTTTTTTTTTCTAATACCCTTAACGTTGTTATGAACGTGACGTCATAGAAAATACTTTTAGAATAAAATTAATCTGTAAAAGCCAAAAATTATAGGACATTCAGTATAATAAATTAAATAACACATAGCTGAGAGGGTGATAGAGCAGATTGGAACCCCTCGAAAAGGCATTGTCAACCTTGGCTTCGCCGCGGTTGACAATGTTTTCTCGGGGTACCAATCTGCTCTATCACCCTCTCAGCTATGTGTTATTTATATAATATGATATTGAGAAAGTTTGATTCAGTGACTTTTTCCAAGAATTTCAACAAGTTGATGAAAAATTTTAAAAGTGCAATTAATTTTGTCCTTTGTTTATAATGGTTATCAAGTTGACGATGGTCTGATTTAAGTTTGGTTAATCATGGTCAACCATTTTACAGATGGTCACAAAGGTACAAAACCATAGTTCATAAATTGACCATCATCGGTCACCTCCCTCAGATTTGAGCTGGGTTAGCCATAGTCAACCATGGTACAGATGCATGGCCACAAAGGTACAAAACCATGGTTTCAAATTGACCGTGGTCAACCAAATAACTTGAGATTTGAGCTTGTTCAACCATGGTCAGATGTGGAAAACCATAGTTGACCATGGTGTAAAGCACAACCAACCATGGATTGACTATGGTAACACTGGTTAGCAATGGTAACCATGGTCAACCATGGTTGCATTTTAACAAGGGTGACAATCCTTACAGAGCTTCCTATTGTCTCGCCTTGATGGAGTCAAAAAGCGAGACATAGGTATGCTGTTTCCAGCGGTGACGGCGGCAATGATGGCGCCATCACTGTATTAGTTGTGATTAGGTCTATTTGATGGTGAACCACAGGTGGTAGGTCAATCATATTTGGTATGCAGTTGTGTAAACATTGGCACATCTCATTTCCATGGAGATTTTTTGGCCCTGCCTCCTCAGTCATGGTCTATTGACTTCGAAACTTATCTTAGTGTACATGTACAAGTATAAGTTTGTGATTAGATCAGTTTAAGATGAACTGCTAATGTTAAATCAATGATATTTGGTATGCAAAATTATTTGCATTTGCAAGTATTGTTTCCATGGAGATTATATAGCCCCAACCCCTCTTCATGGTTCATTTGATTTGAAACTTTTACATAGTTTACAAGTTAATTTTTGTATTTAGATAATGGGGAACGACTTATAATAAGTCAATGGTATTTGGTATTCAGTTGTATTAGCATTGGCACATCTCATTTACATGGAGATTGTTTAGCCATGTAACTCAGTCATGGTTCATTGACTTTGATTATTTGCATAACTTGTGTAAGATATTAAAGCATTGCTATTTTGATTTCAACATTTGCATAATAAAAATTACAAAAAGGCAAGACATATCTCTGTGATAACAGTTTATATTAGATAAATGCATTGACTTTTTATGAAATCATCCCAAATGTTGGCTTGCCAGAGGACCCCCTTTTTTCAACATCTTGGAATCACGTCTTAAGTTACATCTATGGGATAGAGGTTGACTAAACATCACAATCTAACCTGAGGTGATATCTAGAAGTCATAATATGTAAAGGAGCTCCATATCACATCAGAGAAATCTTGTGGTCAAACCAAACTGAAACCCTCAGTTGTCAATATCAAAGTTAACTTGGTCAAAGTATTCTTTTTGGTTCAAGTCATTTATTGTCTTTATCAAACTTTGACGAGGTTAAACTTGGTCCAGTAAAGTCAACTGTTGCCACTATCAAAGTTTTATACCAGAACCGCTATTGGTCACAGAAAATTTCAACTATTAAAACTTGGCCTATTTCATGGGGTTCTACACCAAAACCATGGTCACAGAAACTTTTGACATTAGGTAATTTTGGTCCAAGTCATGGTTGTCCTATCAAAGTTTTTAACCTGATTTAACCCTGGTCACTGAAAAGTCTGATCAGGTAAACTTGGTTCAAGTAAAATATTCAGTTGAATTTTCACTATCAAAGTTTTCATCAAAACCTTGGTCAAAGAAAAGACTGCATTGTGATTGGATAACTCCTGTCCCATTAGTTCAACATAATTTAAAAAAAATGGATGAGAGTCTATTTCATCCAAGTTCGTCAACATTTTTTTATAAGCTTTGTTAAGTTATAAAAATTGGACTTATTATAACATATACCAGGTGCAGATCCAGAATTTAAAAAAAGGGAGACTGGCCATAAGAGTGTCAGTTCTAGTAAATCCAATATGAAGTCTGCATTTAGCATATATGTATAGCTCCATAAATGGGAGGCACTGCAGCCTCCTGGGCTCACCTCTTAAGTCGCCTCTGCAATAATTACTCCACCGTAACAAGGTTCTGAATAAATCTATCCAGAGACAGAAAGACTGAGACTCCCCTCAGAAGTGTTACACAAAAAAACCTGTTAATGTCTATTTACTTAAAGGCCTCTGAAATATTCTGAAATGGAGGAAAAAAATTAATATTGCAAAAAAAAATCTTAAATCAGATTGTGAAATTCTAAGATATGAAAACTTCTTAATGTACAGGTGTAGATGAATAACATTTATATATATGTTTATAAATGTCAAAATATTACTAAATTTCTCTGTTTGACATGATGTTTAGGCTGATGGAATAATCGTGCTTACAAAACCTGCAGATTAAAAATTGTTTCGTATTTTATGGTTTGAACATGAAAATCCATTTAAATGTCATTTCTCATCACATAAGAATTTTGACAACAATTGTGCATTCAAGACTTAATTATTTAACATAAAAAATTGCTAAAGAATGAAGCAATTAAAGATTTGAATTAATTATGAATTTGTCAAAATGTTATTCTTCTTTTAAACCAAATTTATTTTTGTCTCGTTCAATTTTGCTTTTAATTATTGTTCTCCGCTTTTTATATCGTTTTGATTTTCCTGCTCATAATTCAAATGGTGTTTACATAATTTTAACAGATTTTAAAATCAATAAAACGCTCATAAAATGTAAATAACTCAGGTGTTTCAACTTGAATAGCGCTACGACCCCTTTAACTAATTCTCACACATGACAGGTAAACAGAGGTTATCGTATAATTGATAAAAGACTATAAAATGTAAACAGGGCTTAGGGTAAATAAAATAGACATCTTGTGTAGGTGTCGATAAATTGTGTACATTCTGGAAAAAAATATTTGTAAACAATATATCAATTAAATATAAACTAATGAAAAAAACAATTAGTTTGTTTTTGTATTTTTTTGGCATAACCAAACACACTGATAGATATATTGTTTAAATATTTTTTTTAAAGGATTTACAAGATTAATAGGTGGATTATATTATAAAGGTATTTAATTTCATACATGAATTCAATGCTTGTGAAAACTGATGTTTGAAAAGATGTGAACAATCTGATATACTTTTTTAATCATTTTAACAAGCATTGAAATCAATACATTGCATGAGTATTCATTTTATATGAGGCTAAATACCTTTATAAAAATGTTGTTTTTAAATCTACTTTTAAGTTATAGTTTATCAACAGACATGCCTGTAAGACATTTATATATACTAGTAGATATATACTATTATCTTTCTGCAGTGTTTGCAGCAAATTGGCAACCTCATTAATTAATTGTTATCAGAATGTAGATAAGCATTATGTATATACTGTTACATGTAGATAGTGAGTCTATTGAAGTGTTCCATCTGACATTAACCAGTTGTCTTGGCCTCATTATAGTGAGTCTATTGAAGTGTTCCATCTGACATTAACCAGTTGTCTTGGCCTCATTATAGTGAGTCTATTGAAGTGTTCCATCTGACATTAACCAGTTGTCTTGGCCTCATTATAGTGAGTCTATTGAAGTGTTCCATCTGACATTAACCAGTTGTCTTGGCCTCATGAGTCTATTGAAGTGTTCCATCTGACATTAACCAGTTGTCTTGGCCTCATGAGTCTATTGAAGTGTTCCATCTGACATTAACCAGTTGTCTTGGCCTCATTATAGTGAGTATATTGAAGTGTTCCATCTGACATTAACCAGTTGTCTTGGCCTCATGAGTCTATTGAAGTGTTCCATCTGACATTAACCAGTTGCTATTAAAGTGTTCCATCTGACATTAACCAGTTGTCTTGGCCTCATTATAGTGAGTCTATTGAAGTGTTCCATCTGACATTAACCAGTTGTCTTGGCCTCATTATAGTGAGTCTATTGAAGTGTTCCATCTGTCATTAACCAGTTGTCTTGGCCTCATTATAGTGAGTCTATTGAAGTGTTCCATCTGACATTAACCAGTTGTCTTGGCCTCATTATAGTGAGTCTATTGAAGTGTTCCATCTGACATTAACCAGTTGTCTTGGCCTCATGAGTCTATTAGAGTGTTCCATCTGACATTAACCAGTTGTCTTGGCCTCATTATAGTGAGTCTATTGAAGTGTTCCATCTGACATTAACCAGTTGTCTTGGCCTCATTATAGTGAGTCTATTGAAGTGTTCCATCTGACATTAACCAGTTCTCTTGGCCTCATGAGTCTATTGAAGTGTTCCATCTGACATTAACCAGTTGTCTTGGCCTCATTATAGTGAGTATATTGAAGTGTTCCATCTGACATTAACCAGTTCTCTTGGCCTCATTATAGTGAGTCTATTGAAGTGTTCCATCTGACATTAACCAGTTGTCTTGGCCTCATGAGTCTATTGAAGTGTTCCATCTGACATTAACCAGTTGTCTTGGCCTCATTATAGTGAGTCTATTGAAGTGTTCCATCTGACATTAACCAGTTGTCTTGGCCTCATGAGTCTATTGAAGTGTTCCATCTGACATTAACCAGTTGTCTTGGCCTCATGAGTCTATTGAAGTGTTCCATCTGACATTAACCAGTTGTCTTGGCCTCATGAGTCTATTAAAGTGTTCCATCTGACATTAACCAGTTGTCTTGGCCTCATTATAGTGAGTCTATTGAAGTGTTCCATCTGACATTAACCAGTTGTCTTGGCCTCATGAGTCTATTGAAGTGTTCCATCTGACATTAACCAGTTGTCTTGGCCTCATGAGTCTATTGAAGTGTTCCATCTGACATTAACCAGTTGTCTTGGCCTCATGAGTCTATTGAAGTGTTCCATCTGACATTAACCAGTTGTCTTGGCCTCATGAGTCTATTAAAGTGTTCCATCTGACATTAACCAGTTGTATTGGCCTCATTATAGTGAGTCTATTGAAGTGTTCCATCTGACATTAACCAGTTGTCTTGGCCTCATGAGTCTATTGAAGTGTTCCATCTGACATTAACCAGTTGTCTTAGGCCTCATTTGCATGGTTCATTGACTCAAAGGTTATATTAAGTTGGCAATGCTCATGTAAGCATAAATTATAGGTCAGCTACATTTGGTCTATTGAATCATTGCAATGTTCATGTCCATCTAACATGTGTCACCTGACCTTGACCTCATTTTTATTGTTCAATGATCAACATAAATCTTTTGTCCCTTTAATTAAGGAATGACTATAATATTTTTTCTGTCTATGAAGAAATTATGCACTCTGAATAACGCGCGTAGCGGGTTATTTAACAGTGTGCACCACATTTTTTTATGTTATTTCGAAAAGAGGGACGAAAGATACCAAAGGGACAGTCAAACTCATAAATCTAAAACAAACTGACAACGCCATGGCTAAAAATGAAAAGGACAAACAAACAAGAGCACACACGACACAACATAGAAAACTAAAGAATAAACAACACGAGCCCCACCAAAAAACTAGGGGTGATCTCAGACAGTCATTTCTTATAATTTTAATTCTAAATTCCAATTTACTAAATTCCAATTTAGACCATTAAAAACCATGAAAAAACGTTGATGACGTCAGGGTCACATGACTAAATTATTTCTATGGGCAGATAGCAAAATAACGTCAGCCAATCAGAAGACACGTTACATTCAAAATAAATTATGGTAGTTTAACTCTCAATTACTGTGTAACCTTTGTTAAAATAAACATGACCATCATATACACAGTGTAGATACTATTCTGTACGCTATCCGGAAGTCGCGATTTTCGAAGCGAGGATTTCAAACTGCTTAACAGAACGGTTTTGTTTTGGTGCTTCTTCTCATCATTTGTTTACTCCTATATCTATAAAGTGCTTTGCACATCTTAAATGTATGTATAGCATCATAGATATGAGTAACTGTAACAAAAACATGCAGTAGAATATAAAATATACGTGTGCATCACACCAACTTCATAGCAAAAAGTGAAATCGATTGACAATTTTGCTCTCGTAGTACAAAGCAAATAATCTTTTATTGTAAATATTTGCATCAGTTTACAGTTAAATATATACTGTTTCAATATTCCTACCGTATTTAAGTAGAATGTTCGTATTTCTAATAAAAAATATGCTTTCCTTGAGGATCCCAAAATAAATTACTGTACGATCAGTCCAAAACTGACTGTATTCTAGAAGCGATTTCAGATTTTTTGTCTGTATGACCAGTCGTGATTTTGAAGAAAAAAAACAACAACAAATGGAAGTTTTTAACGACCTTGACTGAAAAACAACGGCAATTTGATGGCATATACGTGTCTATGTGATATTATGATTGTGTCCATGGAACTATAACGTGTAATTTCTTTCATCGGACAATATAAATATATTTCTGATGATTTTTGTAGACGGCAAAATAATTATATTTTTGTTCCGTCAGTGTTACTTAAAATCAAATGCCTAAAAGGCAATACATGATTCGCTTGTGGACTTTGTATTAGTGTGTCGTTGCAGTTATCTGTTTAACTATTACATTTGTAAAAACTATATTTACACCGTCTGCCGTTGACAAATTGGTGATAACATACATCAAGCCTGTCTCTTTTAAAATGACAAAAAAATAGATAGAGAAAGCTTTGTTTAAAAACTTTAGGTATTGAGGAAAGAATTAACGAAATTATACCCCACCACTTCTATAGTCTATGTTTTGGAAAAAAATAAACCACCAGAAAACTAAATTATAGGTGCACAGGGGCATCATTTAATAACGAATATGAGGAGTTTTATTAATATATGGTAAGGTTTGAAAGTTGCGTATAGTAAACGGGTACCACTCAATTTTAAAGGTAGTGGAAAAGTCCTTATCATGGGAATAGAAAACCGATGAATTTTCGAAAATTCAAAATAAGAGGTGCCTAGTTGAATTAAATGATAAGGAATCTGAAAAAAAGATTCATTAAGTTATGACAAGTGTCTGAAGGAAGTTGTCGATATAAAATAGGTATGCCCAATATAAGGTTATAATATGACAAAGTCCGTATTTTAAATATAGAAACATCAAAAATATTTTTACCAAAAATTCTAAATAGAAGGTCCATAATACATTAATTAATAAAAAATAGAGCAGTTTTAGAAAAGTGTCACGGTTGGAAATACCTGATGGGTGCCCCCATATAATGCAATGTTCAAGTCCGTATCTTATATAAAGAAACCCCATAAAAGATTTTTTAATAAAATTCGAAATACATTCCATTTTTAATATATAAATAAGGCCGTTAATTTTCTCGTTTAAATTGTTTTACATTGTCATTTCGGGGCCTTTTATAGCTGACTTTGTGGTATTAGCTTTGCTCATTGTTGAAGGCCATACGGTGATCTATATTTGTTAATGTCTGTGTCATTTTGATCTCTTGTAGACGGTTGTCTCATTGGCAATCTTATACCGAATCTTCTTTTTTTTAATATTATCATTTATGATACGGAATCCGAGAAAAAATAATGTTATAGTTATACCAGTGACGGATTCAAGAAAAATGGGATCCGGCTGTTTGAAACTTTTTTTTTTAAATTTTCAATGCATTTGTATGGGGACATATATTTGGAATCCTCTTTTCTCCTGGATTGGACCCCCTCTCCATTTAAAAATGTCTGGAAACCCCAATGTATATTAAGTGGTTTATGAGGAGATGCCCATACAAAACCGGCGAAACATGTTGTACCGGTCCAACGGACCAATCTAATTAAAAACCGATCTCTCATCGCTTCTGTTTCTGATATGTCGCGACATATCAGAAACAGGAGCGATGAGAGATCGGTTTTTAATTAGATTGCCAACGGACGAACTGAAAGGCGGACTTCATTATCACTTTAAACCACCGCTTTACCAAGTGGTGTACAATTGAGTGTGAAAGAGACAGATCTACATCCAAAACAAAGTGAAGGAACTGTGATCAATTATAGGCTACAGTACGGCCTCGAATGTTTGTAAATACATGCATTTTTATAAAACAATTACATCTGTGTGTTTGTACAATTTTAAGTATAACGGAGGACATTTCTGAAACTTAAATAAACAAACAAACCTTCCTCTTATTTCAGCAACATTCAAACATCCTTATACTTAATGTAGTAAGTCGAGTACACCCTATCAAGCTAAAACATGTTTGATAAGTTTTCAGGATGTGAATTTATTAAAATATATCTGTGTTATTAAGAAAAATGCAATCTTCTAATGTATCGTAAATAACTTTGAAATCACTACTAGAATACAGTGAAATAAAGACTGATCATACAGTTTCAAAATATACAAGCGAGACTGATCGTACAGTGAGAAATTCAAACAAGTGTAATTTTCTTATTTCTGGCTTCAAAGATCTGGCTGAAACTTTTACCATTACTTAAAATATACTTTATTTAGTAAATTAAGTCTGGTTTTTACGGTAATTTGTACAGTAAGGGTGCAAAAAGATTGTTTTCAGGTTCACCGACTGATTTACCGTAGTGATGCACTTGAAAATCTCTTGATTAAGGCAAAGATACGAATAATGAATGTGCTAAATTTAATTATAAACCATTTGTGAATATCGATGTCAGCTGAATTAATCATTAAGCAATGTACAGATGAACATCTTACCGTTTAATATAGTATATCCAACAAATTTAAAATGTGATTCAAAAAGTTCTCGCTTCGAAAATCGCGACTTCCGGATAGCGTACAGAATAGTATCTACACTGTGATATAGATATCACCTGACCTAATACATCTCATTTTATATGGTTCAGTGACCTAATACATCTCATTTTATATGGTTCAGTGATTTTATTTCATACTTTGCTTTTGAGCCATGATCAGTTTTTCAGTAACATTAGGCCTCTAAATTGTAAATAATTAATTGTTACAGTTAGTTTATCTGTCTGACCCTTGAACTCTACCTCATTTATATTGTTAAGTGACCAAAGTTGATTACTTAAAGGTTATGTCTCAGTAAATGACTAATAATTTCAGTGTGTAATGTGCTGATTGGATTATTCTGACCAACCTCAATTTCATGGTTCATCGATTATGTTTATTTTCTTGATGCATGCACTAAGACTTTAATCTCAAAGACTCTCAGAGATGATTATACAGATAAGACAATTTAATCTGTTGGAGCAGATGAGACATTTTAATCTGTTGGAGCAGATGAGACATTTTGCATCAGTTATAAAGCTTAAGTAAAGACAAAAGTTACTATTTAAAGGGTTAATTCTAAATGGAAAAGAAATACTGTGAATTCATTATTATTGGTTTGATACTAATTTTTGATAGATTTTGTGGATACAGTCTTACCATGAACCAGGAACTCAAATGTTCAACAAACTGTGAATTTTCTAATTGAAAATTATATGTAGACAGCTGAAGGACACCTACGGGTTCAGGAATTCTCACTACATTGAAGACCCACTGGTGGCCTTCGGCTGTTGTCTGCTCTATGATCGGGTTGTTGTCCCTTTGACACATTCCACATTTCCTTTCTCAATTTTATTTTGCAAAACCACAAAATCGAATATCCATGGAAATGCAGACTTTCATCAATGAACGATAAATTAATACCCAAAAAATAAATGAATCCAGGTTGCGGTATCTATGAAATTTTATTTTTCCATCAAATATAAACAAACAATTAAATGTTTAAAATGCATTTTTGATAAATTTCATTTAAAAGGAAACTATTTCAACCATATTTGGCCTATTTGTTAATTGAATAGTGGGTCGTTACTGTAAATCATGTCATTTTATTAGGTTCAGTAGGATATCGCTTTCAGTGGAGTAATAATTGCAATTTCATCTGTAAATTGAATTTGCCTTGTGCAACAGATATCCATATCCATTTATGATAATTACAAGACTGTTAGTGTTACATAAACCTTAAACTTATCCAATATAGTTATGCACACCATGTTTAAATCAGCCATATCCATTAGAGTGCTATTGTTACATAAACTGTAAGCTTGACCATAATCACACCATTTATTAATCAGTTCATGAATTTATTAAAAAAGGACCCTAAAAGGTTGTTCAAACAGACAGTAGAGTTGTCAGATCTTTGTAAGAGACTGATGATCTGTTTTGTAATCAGATTGTGATTATACTCAGTGCACATTTTATTTGCAGTTTTTTTAAGAGCTCAGTGAAGTTGACTGACCATGATATACACACTTATGTCTGTTGTGAAGAAGTGTGTTATGCTATCAGTTTTCTAGATGGGTTTTTTCTATGACTCATTTATAAATGTCTCCTTGAAATTTTTATACCCCACATTGCAATAAAAACTGTGAAGACTATAAAAAACAACACACGTTGATAAGTGGCATTTTATATCTAGAACCATTCTGTAGAATAACAGTTGAACATTTGTCTTTTTTCCCTTAATCCTTTCCTTAAACTTTTTCATCATAGTCCTCAATTTTTAGTTTTGTAATTTTAAAATAGGATTGGCAGGTGAATTATTGTTTATTTTTTTGTCTACCTCCTGTCTTCTATCTCAATGTTAGGGAAAGATCAGTCTCGCCTCCTGTCTTCTATCTCAATGTTAGGGAAAGATCAGTCTCGCCTTCTGTCTGTTTCACTATTAGAGATGGAGCCTTTAACTTAAACCACAGGATATAAAACACACCTATGTTTTATACATAAGAGTGTAGTATATTATGTTTAATAAAGTGTCACCGATACCCTTTGTATTGAAATATTTTTACAAGCGAAGATTAAGATCTCTTTCCACACACAAAGCTTTCAACTTTATTGAATTTAAAATGAAGGATAGTATTCCCTCTGTATATACAACGTTTTTTGATGATTTGTTCTAACAACAAATTTAAGCCAGAGTATATTGGGAAATTGGATTTAAAATGTCAGACATTATAACTGAGAGAAAATAAATTATTTTGTTTTTAGATGAATGATTGGCTGTTGTTTCAAACATGATGTGTATTCAAAGGAGATAAAATCACTAAAGCAAGCTGGAACATTATTATAATTGAAGAAAAGATTGATTTCATATTGTGAACATTTATTTTCAAGTGGTGTCTAAGTGTTTGTATATAGATCACCTCCTACATGTAGATTAAAGGAAATTTTAACTCTATAGAATTAATAAGCTTCCTATAATAGAAAATTTAAATTATTTAGTCGCTCATTATTTTGTGGTATTTGTAACTCATGATGATCTTCAATCAGAAAATTTGAATTAAAGTCATTCATTATTTTGTGGTATTTGGGACTCAGTTCTTCAATCTCCAAGTACTTTGTTCATGGACTGTAACTCGCACGATCTTTGCCATTTTATTTTGTTTTTGGCAATGTGTACTGTCTGCCATTTTCCGATGGTTTTTGATTGCTATCTGTTATACTTTTTTTCCAAAATGATTAGTTGTGATTGATAAATTGTACTTTAAATAAACTCATCATAGGTACCAGGACTAAATTTAGTATATACACCAGATGCGCGTTTCGTCTACAAAAGACTCATCAGTGAAGCTCGCTCGAATACAAAAAAGTTAAAAAGGTCAAATAAAGTACGAAGTTGAAGAGCATTGAGGACCAAAATTCCTAAAAGTTTCACTTTCAGCACTTTTGCTCTATTTTGTTTATGGAGGAAGTCAGACTGCCCTGAATAAGAGAGAGAGCCATGTCCGACCTTCAGTTGTAAAACTTACAAGAGGGACCATCAGCATTGACCAATTTCATCTTCAAAGATCAGTCAATTTTACCCTGTAATGTTTTTGGTTGATTGATTATTTAGCTCTTGTACTCTTTTGATTCAAGGTCAATTGACTTTACTGCTTTTGAAGAGTATACATCAGTGGCGGATCCAGAACTTTTCCTAAAGGGGGGATGCTGACTGACCTAAAAGGGGGGGGGGTGCTCCAGTCATGCTTCAATGATTTCCTATATAATCAACCATTTTAGAGACTTTGCAATGTTAAGATGTATCTTATATGTTTTAGCACATGTAAAATAGTTGAACCCCTCCCCCTCAAAAAAAAAACCCCAAAAAAAACCCCAACATTTAGTTGAAACCCAAACAAACCAACCAACAACAACAAAACCAACAAAACAACAAACAATTTTGTTATTAGTTTCCCCCTAGGTGTACTAAGTACTGTATTCAAGATGTCAATCCATTCTTGTTTCAATTCTGAGAGACAGTCATACAGCCATTTAACATTTGCATAAAAATACAAATTGATCACAAGGGAGACATATCTCTGTGTCAAAAGTTTGTTACTAAATGTATTAGTTTTATGGATGAATGGCTGCATATGGCCACTAAAGTGGACCTTTGGAAGTAATAATACACTATGGTCACTAAAGTGGACCTTTGGAAGTAATAATACACTATGGGCAGTATAATTGTTGAAAGGTATGAATCCCTCTGATGTGTTACTAAAAGAAGAAACTTCATCACTTCATCAAATCCATATGATCAAAACTTTACATGTTCTTCATTGGGAAATTTACAAAACTGCAATTGCCAGTTAAATAATGAAATTAGTTAGATAAATTATGATGACGCATGACAAAATTCATAAGTAACTAAAATATTGTATAGTATAGTATAGATCTAAATGCTTTGGCAGAAATATGAAAAAAAGGATAACCCCTGTGAGATGATAATGAATAATTCATGAATATGCATGAACAGTTCATGAACTGTTCATGAACAGATTTCATGAACAGTTCATCATATCTTCATGAACATTTGATGAGCAATTCATGAACTGAAAATCGACAGTAATGTTCATGAACTTTAATGTTCATGAACAATTCATGAACAAGAAAGGTTCATGAGCATTTAAATGTTCATGAACAACAATGATCATGAACCCTTTCTTGTTCATGAATTGTTCATGAACTTTGTTCATAAATTGTTCATGAACATTGAAGTTCATGAACACTTAAATGTTCATGAACCTTTCTTGTTCATGAATTGTTCCAGTAGATTCCACTGGAATTATCACTGGTAAATCCACAAACTGATTAACTAATATAAAAATTATGTGTGATATATAAACTTCTCTTCCTTTCTGTAATTCAAAACTTGCTGTCTCTGTATTTCCAACAATAATTGCTGAATAAAGGTATTAAAATGGAGTCTGCATAAAATGTATGAAGCAATACATTCAATAGAAACAGCATTATGCATCTTAAATTGCATTGGAAGTTTAAGTTAAACTCAAATTTAGTACCCCCCCCCTCTTTAACCCTTGAAGATGAAACTGGCGACTTAAATTATTATTAACGTTTCACCAAGTTAATTTACGATGAATATTATTCACACAATTTAATTTCTACATATCAGATTATCATATATACCCATGTACCATTTACATGTCAGATTACGATATGTCTGTTATGAATGTGACAACAATATATCAATTTATCATTCTTCATTAATTTATTGTCTGCCTAAACTTTCTGATGTTTTGCTCAGATTAAAATCCTAAATGTTTTATATTGCCTCAACAAATTGTATTTCATAATCATTATATGTTAAATCAAATACTTATCTGAAAACATCTGCGTTTGGATTCTCCATTTTTGTTATCCAGCGTAATCATATGACGTCATATTTGCAAGTGCGTTTAAGTCAAGGTGTCAATCTCGTCCCATATAATATCGGCCCGAAGTTGATTCGTCCCTGTTATGGTATATCAGTGAACTTCTCAAAATCGGTCGACCGTTGGACTACGGAAACAGCCGATTTGCGGGGTTTGCCGGTTTGTAGAAATTTAAAATCACAAGAGTTACTTCCCCTTAATATGGGTGTTTGAGAATGTTTTGAAAATGTATTTCACTTTCATTAAAATATACGTTTTCCTTTTAAAATTTTAGTTTTGTATATAATATCTATCTTAAAATACAGCTACAACTTCTATTTCATCTTATTTTATTTTTTTATTTTGCAGGAATAAAAAAATAAAAACACCATACATTTATGATATTTCACGAATAATTAGGTAAAATGTTCTACTCTGATCGGTCGAAACGGTACCTATGATACTCATTTATACGTGTGATGTAAGTTATAAATGTTACACCTAGTGATTCATCAAAACTTCATGAACATTCATAATTATTTTTAATGAACATTTCATGAATTTTTATGAGCAGCTATAGTCATTCATCAAAACTTCATGAACATTCATAAATACTTTTAATGAACATTTCATGAATTTTTATGAGCAGCTAGTGATTCATCAAAACTTCATGAACATTCATAAAAACTTTTAATGAACAGTTCATGAATTAAATTCATGAACCTTCATTTATGAATTATTTATGAATTTTCATGTACCATTCATGAACATTCACGAACCATTCATGATAGTTCATGAAGTCATGAATTTCTTCTCGCCGGGGTAATAGGCGAGTGTAATATTTGAAAAAGACGCCTAGTTAAGGACTTTAATGCACCCACCTAACACACGGCTAATTTTTTTTTAAATGAAAGAATAATGATTAAACTTTAATTTTTGCCCAGTCGTCACAAAATCGTACGGTGCAGTTTTTGTAAAATTGACGTTTATTTCAGAAATTAGTTGAAAATTATAAAATTACGACATGTTTTTCAAGCAAAGGAAATTAGTCGTATCTCTTCTTTTAGACAGAATAATTAAGTGAATTAGATTCTTAAAATAATGAAAAACAATATTTACAACTGTAAGTCCGCATGCTTTTGCATTCCTTCTAAATATTTGACATTTTGTACGAAAATTTTCATAATCCCGACCTTTTCGGATCTACAATTAAATTTTTATTAAATGTTTTTGAACTCTATCCGTTTTAAATCACACCAAATTACTCATCAGTTATCGTCTTTTCATTCAAGATCAAGTTTTTATCTCAACATTTCTTAAAATCACGAATTTCTGTAATTCTATGATGTTGGGTAAAATCACTATAATTTCCGGAATCCCTTATCTATTTCGTTATCGTTTTTTACTGAATATATTAGTCGATTTCCGTGTACTTAATAGTGCTATTAGAGTACGATAAATCATATTTAAACGGTTCTATTTCTATCTTTAACTTCAGTGTAGCTTAAATAGATATAAAATCGTCCGAAATAAAGATCAAATCAAAGTAAAACATAGTTTTTGAGTTCTGTAGAATTCACCCCTTTCTAAATAAGGAATCGTATCGGAAAATTGTAGAAAATCTTCCGAGTCGTGTCAAATTTTCACAGTCCAGTTCACAATAAAACCCTTCATTTGCTAAAAAGCAAAAAAAAACTATCCATTTATTGACACAGATGCATAGTCTGTCATATATTTACTACATAGAAACTATGTAGTTAAACACTTAAATGAAGATACAGTTGTATTGCCGCAGTGGGAAAACGAAAAGATGAAGTTAACAGAAGACTGGTCGATGAATATGAAAAAAATGAAAAACATCCCATTGAAAATACAAAATATCATAAGAGTTGCTATAAATATTTCAAAAGTAAGTAAAACCTATCATCTTCTGTTTTGTCTGTACAAAGACTTGTACTACATGTACCAATTCTACCGACCAGTAGATCTTCTCATATATCAACGAGGACAGTAGATCTACAACTCATTCTGATTTGTCTGTTTGTATATTTTGCAAATGTATAAAGCCTATAAGCAAGTTACACAACTTCATAAGGTATCCTCTGAGGAGCAAACTTAAGCTGTATTGAGTGTTACTACATATATCTCCTACAATGATCTGATTTACAAAATAACTCATGATAATTGTACTATTAAATCTTTATACCATCCAGCTTGCATCGCTAAATATTTGCTACAACATTTGAAATCAGAAATTAAATAGCTATTTAGTTCTGAACATAAAACAGCTTTTGCTAACATTTCGACGATTAAAGATGACGTGCCTGTACACAAGGAAATATTCTGGTTAACAACTTTAATTACTTTATCAGTTAACCGGGCTTAATTTCTGCCCGAGGATCGCCGCCGAGAAAACTACACAACATATTATCAGCTTCAACAAAAACTGAAAAACCATGGTCAATTTATAGTTACATGTATACAGCTTCAACAAGGCCAAGGTGCATCCAATATTGTATACAGTAGCTCTATAATTTTGTCTTTACGTAATGACGGAAAATTACCCGTTTAAAATGACTATGATATTCGGTCTGTAAAATTTAAAGATCTGAGCAGTGACTGCGAAACTGGTTGCAAGCACTTAGTGCAGCTACTTTACGGAAGCAGATATAGGGTAAAGTTGTAATCCAATCAGATGAAATTATGCCACCTGCTTTAAAAACATTTCTGAGTTATCTTTTGGATGATGGCACATCTGCGGCAGTTAATAAAGCGTACGATATTCCTATTGACAAAGTTCTTAGATGTATGGCTTTAGTAGAATGTATACTATCTATAAATATATTTTTTACTCTTTTTCATTTAGGTTTATCACTACAAATGCACCGTATTTATGGACACACCTTTGATAACTATTAACAAGTTTGACTGATCAGGAGATTAGAAACAATGAAAATGGGGCATAAATTCTACATGGCATTATTTTCTTCTGGGGGTTAAAATTTTATCCAAGACAATGTCGACCTAACTACAGAAACAATAAAAAATCTCCGTATGACTTTGGTTGGCTAAAAGGCAACATCGGTCCGGTATGATTTCATCCAACTTTCTACAAGATTTTATCTGTTCACGCATTGGTATAGGTATAGGGGGAGGGTTGAGATTTCCAAAAACATGTTTAACCCCGCCGCAATTTTGCGCCTGTCCCAAGTCAGGAGCATCGTGCCTTTCTTAGTTTTGTATGATTTTTTATTTTAACTTCTTGAGTATATTTCGAAGCTTAGTATGACGTCCATTATCATTTCAAAGTAGTACATTTTTGTTTAGGGGCCAGCTGAAGAACGCCTCCGGGTTTGGAAGTTTCTTGCTGCATTGACGACCCATTGGTGGTTTTTGGCCGTTGCCTGCTTTTTAGCGGGTTGGTGTCTCTTTGACAAATCCCTCATGTCCATTCCAAATTTTTAATTCAATCTGCTTATAGTAGATTTTGTGTCCGCTTTGAGCAAAACCTCTGCTGTACTGATATATGCCCATGCCAAGGAAGTTGTCTTTGTATGGATATGTTGACCGATAAGAATGATGAGATTACAAGTTAAAATGAAGCTATAATATTCCGATATCGCAATATTCCGACACCTAAATGGTCCAAAATCCCATTGGTCCGACGTTTCGATCACGGGATTTTAACATTAGAAAGCCAAATAAAAGGTTCAATATTAGGATAACCTTGTCCTCCGTTTGAAGCGGTGAAACAAGATAAAAAAAAAAGTAATACTTAGTGCCTAAGTAGTTGTTTGATTAATTATATATCTCAAAATACACGGCGCCCGACTAAAGTAAAATCAAACACATTTTGACGTACATTGAGTGATCATATTTTCCTTGTGATGTTTTATATTAAAATTGTCAATTTGTTGATATAAATATACAAGTAGCACTTTACTCATTTTAGTTATGTTTGTTAGTACTCTTATCATATCTGAATTAGTGATGTATGAGTTGTTAATGTCTGTGTCATTTTGGTCTTTTGTGGATAGTTGTCTCATTGGCAATCATACCACATCTTCTTTTTTATATATCAACATATTGCACTACAATAATAAAAGAAAATCTGCTCTATAGTTGTCTGATCTTGAAGCGGTTGGCAGGCTTTCAAACTAACAGGAGACCATAGGCTTCCTCAATTTTAATAAACAGCTCATTATGAGACTTTTCTAAACAATTAAAAATACGTCATATGTTATAATTTCCCCTTGCTTCAAATATTTTGTTCCGGATTATTTATATCAAATTTGCAGATATATATGTTTGTAAATACGTGCAATCAAATGATATGGAGGTATTATATGATTTAGATAATACAAGGGCGACTACAGATACATTTGTGTGACTTAAAGGTTGATTTTCAAAGACTCCGAGAGAAAACGTTATGTAACATGCGTCAACCAAAATTAATTAATATTATGATAGAAATATATTTTCCCAACAGTAATACAGCATTCCTATAAAATTGTTTCGTTTTTGCATTTTGTTTTGACTCGATTTTACAACTGGAAGTATCCATGAATTGAAATTGCACCCATGACTTTCACCTCGATTTAAAAAAAAATGCACCATAATTTCTTTTGACGACCGGGATATTTAGAAAGTACACATTCTTAGCTTTCTAGTGATATATAATTTAGCCGTGTGTTAGGTAGGTGCATTAAAAATGTAAATTTGGCTCTCATATCACTCGCCTATAAGTGCATGAAGTTTAAAAGTTCACATCATGTCGAGCCCTTTAATAGGATACTAATACTGTATTGGTTTTGCTCATTGTTGTAGGAGTTGTTGTTTGTACAAATTAATCCATTGTCCGTCTTTCACTTTTAATCATCAAGGCATGTTTCTTAAACTAGCCAGCTGATCACCAGTTAATTACCAATCAACTTTTATTGCTGTATATATACAGTGTTAGTCTAATCCCAAACACCTTCATTGATTAATCCACGCTAATTGCCCCCATATTTACCTTTGACACAGGAAATAGTAACTTCTGTTTTTCTCGGAGTTTTCCCATAACAATTTCGAGTTTCTCAGACTTTTTCTCTGTCCTTACATATATTGTAAACAAAATGTCAACTGAAAATTTTTCGAGGTTTAAATTTTCAAAAAGCGGAAGATTTCAAATTTTAACGGGAGGGACGGAAGAGTGTCTGAAAAGCAGGAGATTTTGACTCCCGCCGGAAGAATCACATGTATGTGATTAAGTAAGGGAGCACATAGATGATTACTGCACTAATCTAACAATTTACAACATTGCCTCCTGACACACATTAATAAATTTGTATGCATTTTCTTTACAGAACTGTATAAAGGCTTCCACAAAACAGAATGAAAAAACAGAAACAAATGTTCTTACAGATAAACACAAGTCTTCCATTAAGAAAAAAGTCAAAAAGGTAGGTCTGGTTTATCTCTTTGTTGTGTAAACTCTCGATAGTGGGTACCAGATTGCTGTGAAAATTTGATTGCACTGGTACACTCTATCAACACACTAAACATATTTTGACTGAAATGAAGAAAGAGATCTATGGTTGAATAATGGCTCACATGTTTCAAGTGAGGTAACATATTTGATTTTTTTTCATATAAAGCAGACTTAATGCTTTGAAATTTTATTACCGTACATAATTATAGATACAACATATTGCAAAGCTTGAGAAAAGTAATTACAACCTCAAGTCAAGAGATGTATATATGGTGGTGATTGTTCCAATTTAGATGTTCAAATAGAAAGACAATTTTCTTTAAGCATCTTAGTGCTTGAATGGGTCCATGTCTGGAATACAGATAGATCTATTATTAATTACATAAAATTTAATGATAGCAGAATGATTTGGGTTGGAGACAGATCTATTTTTATCATCAACGAGAGACACCGCCAGATCTATAGGTCATATTATACAGTGTAAACTGTCAATACTGACTTGAAAGAAAGGTGTTTTGTTTACATGCATTTTTTTCTGTTTCAAAAAAGGGGCGGATGGGGCAATTCAGTTTTTAGGAGAATCACTGAACACTGAAAGATCCTAGAAAAATAGTAACAGATGAATAACAAGATTGAACTATTAAAGAGCCCAATCAACCATTTTTCTAAACTTAAAAAAGTTAGATTTTCATGCAAGCTTATTAGCAAGCTTTAGTTTAGATTTCAGATATTAGCATGATTATAGTCTAACAAGGAAAAAATAGATGAATATATTGTAACCGGTGAGAAAAGAAAGCGAAAATTTGTTTCTCAAATAAACATTCTAAAAGTGGAACTTGTGCCAATGAATTCTTCAAACTTAAAACCTTTTTTTTAGTGATATAACAATGATTTATGTAATTATAATAATACATAAAATTATAACAAGCATCTCAAGCAGGTGCTACAATGCTGGTCTTGTGGGATTAAATATTTATGCAGGATGATTCATAAATAACTGTTGTAAGAAAAAAAGTTGCCAATAGCCAGGATCAAAGGTGAAATTTGTAAATTATATGCTTGGATTGCTTTATAGTTACTGAAAGGCATTATGTCAGCAATTTGATGACTGAGTTTTACAGGAAAAAAATTCTCCATCAAATTTCACTAAAGGTTGAATAAAATGTCATACCTCAATTTTATGCTATGACTGAATATCTATTGTTTACAATCTATAAAAGATACCCAGATATAATATACTTGAATATTGGTAATAAGTAATCAGACTTTATTTTTTCTGCCTGAAAGGATAATGATAAATTTATTTTTAGCATGAATTTTTGCAAAATCTTTAAAAACCTAAAGCAAACATTTTACACATCCTTCAAATAAGAATGACCCCTTGGGCAGGATTGACGGTGAAATATTATGACATATAATTAACACTGACACTTGCTATGATGTATACATGTGTCAATTTAGATGAAAAAAAATAATTGTTGCAAAGCAAATTGTTTTTTTGTCTTTTATAACAGGGGGTCCCATTACATTATGTTTTGATAACACTGGTTTATCAGTAAAAAACATCTTGTTGATATTAGATTCCATAAAATACCCAAACCTCTTGACACCTGTGTAAAAAATGTACACTCATTTATCATAAAACAGCAAGGTAAAAAGAATGTAAATTATTCAGGTGTAAATAGACTGGTGACTTTTACAGGTATGATAGAGATGTTTTGTAGATCATATTAAAAAGATTTTATAACTTTTTGGATTGATTATTGAATATTGGTATTCAAGGCCACAGCAGCATAAAACTGTTACATTGGCGGATCCACCGGGGGGGGGGGGGGGGGCCTTTACTCTGGGTTGGGACCCCCCCTTTTTTAAATGGCTGGATCCGCCCCTGTGTTATACTGAGACTTAGAATGTTGATTTATCAATGAACTAAAAATGGAATTGGATGAGATTAAGAATAAGAATTAAAGAAGAATTATGAATATCTATTGTTCACTGACCTTGATGGGTAGCATTTCATTTCAATATACACAGAAACCAAACCCTGATTTTGTGAGAAAGAAAAACAATTACATTGAAATGACATTAAAAAAAAAAACATAAATATTATTTTGAAATGGGAGAAATTTTGACTGTGACAATTTAAAATTTAAAGATTTTTTTAGGAGGGGGCTTTTTCTAGCTAGGATCCATGGCAATTAAGCATTCACATCTAAAACCTCGTTCCTAGTCATATATCATTTATAAACCTACAAGATAAAAAGTTCTGTGGTTAAGTAAACTAGCTGTAATACTAAAGTATGACAGAATCTAAATGCAGTTGCTACATAATGACTGTTATTAAAATGTTTAACCTGATCTGCTGAGTTTAAGATTGCAGACAAAATTAAGTCACTCAAGTATTTTGAAAAAAAAAGGATCAAGAATGGAGGGAAAGTTAATTTTAGAAATTTAATTTTAGAAAAAGAACAGAGTCTCTTTGTTCTAAATTTGTATTTCTAGATTAAGCGCTTTTTATCTTGTCATGAAAGTTTAGGTGTACTTCTGACTGACATTCTTGTATATATGTATAGACATACAATGGGTGGCAGGCAGACATCAATAAAAAGCATATTGACCATCAGAAAGTAAACTGGACAGGTGATTGATCTGTTATATGGTTAGGATATATATTGTATTTGTCATATATTTAATCATAATTAGAAATAAAAAATAAAAGATGATCTGAGGCTTGATCGATTGATTGATTTTGTCACATGCTAAACCTCTAGTGAGATCTGTTTTTCTTTCTCATGTATATTTTTATTACTTGCATGAGATTGTTCACCAAAAATTATAAAAGCAGATAAAATGTATCATATAAAAAAGAAGATGTGGTATGATTGCCAATGAGACAATTGTCCACAAAAGACCAAAATGACTCAGACATTAACAACTATAGGTCACCGTACGGCCTTCAACAATGAGCAAGGCCCATACCGCATAGTCAGCTATAAAAGGCCCGATAAGACAATGTAAAACAATTCAAACGAGAAAACTAACGGCCTTATTTATGTAAAAAAAATGAACGAAAAAACAAATATGTTACACATAAACAAACGACAACCACTGAATTACAGGCTCTTGACTTGGGACAGGCACATACATAAATAATGTGGCAGGGTTAAACATGTTAGCGGGATCCAAACCCTCCCCCTAACCTGGGACAGTGGTATAACAGTACAACATAAGAACGAACTATAAAAATTAATTGAAAAAAGGCTTAACTCATCAGATGGACAAAAATACAAGTGGACGTGGCCCGGTACTTATACATCCCGACACAAAACGACACTATGAACAGATCTGAGAGTACCTGCAGTTATCTGACAGCTTAGTTCAAAGCCACTAACAACTAATACAAAAATCATGCAACAAATTAGATACAAGTTTAATTCAATTGATATTAAAACAATGCATCACATTCCATCAATGATATCAGATACAGATACAGACCAGTAACTCCTTCTTAAGCTTTTAAAGATTATATAGGATTTTTAACGATCTAAGGTAACCATTTATATTACAATGTATTATATACATGTACTACTATGCAGCGAACTTATATATGAGGGTTTTGAATTTTTTTCTGCTTTCATACAAACTGTAAAATAGCAAAAATTTTCATCAAATGAATTTCATTTCTCATAAACATCACTATTCAACTACTTAGAATCAAGAAAAATTTGTAATCAGAATCTTGCCCTTCAAATCACATAACTTAATCACCCTGAAAGTTAGTCACTTTATGGCAAAGGTTTGCACTGGAATCATTAATGCTTGGTTGTCCTGGAATAGTTACTCTTGTATTGCATGGGAGGTTGTTGCACTATAAATCATGTCGTCTGCTGTTGATTGTGGTGATATTGATCATATGATCTTGTGATGATTTGTATTCACCTGGTATTAAAGGTGCAAACAGATTGCATATTATAACCACTGGGTACAAACCAAATATTATATTAATAATGTAAAGATTGCATACAACCACAAATAAAGACATTTTGTGATTATTCATATGTCACCTGATGTGTGATGCAATGGACAGGTGGACGTGTAATACACCTGTATCTAAATATATCAAAGGTTTATGTTACCTGGCAAAGATGTTATGAGAGGATCATTAAACAATTCTGCCTTGTAGACACTTATTAAAGATTGGAAAGTGTAAGGTGTTTGATGACTATTACATGTTATTATAAGATTGTCTTCAAAATAAACATTTGCAGCCACAAATCTGACGCTCTCATCTTAATAAAAAAATAATTATATTAATGGCTTATTTTAAAAAAAATTTTATTACTGCAAAATATAGGCTATTGTGTGAAATGGGGACATGTTGAAATTACAAATCAATCAATCATTTAAAAACAAATTCGTTTAGAGACCCTTTAGAAATTTAACAATAAAAATTATTTGACTAGTGGACTTTCAATATGGTTCTATCACATATTTGTCCTTGTTAGCTGAAGTCTTGCAGACTTTGTGGTCAAGGTATGGTTTTGCCCAGTAGTTATTAATTTGGTCATCTGATGTCCAACAGAGCTTCTCATGGTCAATTAGAGTTCTTGCAGTTGTTGTCATTGTTAATGTATGTCGTTCAATGCTAATGTGATGGTCATGGATGTTGGTAGTTTTTTTAGTGGTCTGTTGAATCCTGAAGTACTAATTTTTTGAACAGATGTAATATTGCTGTTCATTGGCCATTTTATCGGTAATGTCCAGTCTCTGGTAGCTCTTATGGTGGTCCATTGTGTTGTAAAAGTTGTACAAATGTTCTTGCCATTTTTGCCTACTGATGGATATCATTAAGACCTAAGCAGAAGTATTTATCTGTCTTTATTTATGGTTCTTCAATAATTTTGGACCCTGGAGCAGACCATAAAGTCCTTCAATATCACTATAGTATTTATTTATTGGTTATAAAACAACTATGATGTTCTATAAATTCCTGATGATTTTAAGATTTAGTGAAATTGATTTTGTATTTATCAGACTTGTCCACACACTTTAATCTGATAAATATACATGATAACATACACCTGTATAGCTTAGTCAGAGTTTGTAAAAAATAATCTTATTACTGGCTCATTGTATACATCTGTCTAAACAAGATAGGCCAAACAAATTATATTATGACAGACAGATTTGTTAATTATAATAATGTTCTGTTAATCTGTTTATAAAAGCTGGGTTTTAGTAAATGCTATTTGAAATTGAATCACTGATATTTGTAATTTTTTTAACATAATGTGTATTTGATAGGTTAGATATATATTGTTTGTATTGCTTGACCCTTATGGGTGTAATTTTTCAATAAAGATTATAATATAAATAGATAGATATTTATGAACAATTAGGCCATTGCATAAATTATAAATAGAGGCCCCTTAAACAAGTATTGTAAATAATTTTAAAAAGAAATTAAGGTGGTACCTAACACTACAGGGAGACAACTCTGTAAAATCAGCAGAACGTTTTAATGACATTGTGTTCTCAAAAGAATATTAGGCTTCTCAGTGATCAAAACAAGTTTTTGTCAACCTGCTATATAACCAGTGTATTTTTTCTGATTAAACGGTTGGTTCAAATTTTTTGAAATTTTTATATTTTTGTCAAAGGTTCAAAGTAAATACTTTATCAAAATTTTAAGAAAATTAAACGAGCCAAATTAATTTTAGTAAAGGTGTTAGGTACCACCTTAAGTACATTTGTAATGTAAAAGTGAAAATTTCTAGATATTTTTACTAATTGGATGCAGGCATATATGATTCTTGTATAGTCTGGAAGTATAATGTTTATTGAAAATGTTTGAAGAGAGGTCTGTTCCCTGTCATGAGGCACCTATAAATTTTAAGACCAATGTTTACCCTATTATATGTGATATGATGACTAAAACTAAACTATTATGTCATAATTTTTCTTAAAATTTCTAGATTTTCTTAGAAATTTAACAAAAAGATCTTTGAATAAGTAATTTAGAAAAAGATTCAAAATATCACTTAAGTATGAGGAAGAAGTTAAAATTCTCCTTCAGAAATGGTGAAATCTTAATTGAGGAAAAAATTGCAAAACAAACCATAAATCTGTTGATGTAATTTGAATGACTACCATCTGCTACAAGAGGTTCAAGGCAATCATTTTGTTTATATTTAATTACTGCAAACTTTCAACACCTCAAGTGCTACTATTAGTATTACATACTTTTTTGTGCAAAAAATGTACATATTTTCAGGTCATGCATATTTTCAAAGTCTATCTATTTATTTATGCATGTTGTAAATGTTTTGAGTATTTTCTTTGAAAAAAATGTTCAAGGATGTTTTTATAAACTGTAAGTGTTATTTGTATTGGATGCAAGCTTGAATCACATGGTCTGGTGGAATATCATGGTTGGAAATCACATGACTTTCGTCACATGACCATGGAATTTGTTGAGGCAGAGGCCACAGGTCAGGGTATTTAAATACAGTCATTCAAAGATTGCATTGTGCTTTTGTGTATTAAGTAATAAGCTAAATTAGGGTTAAATGCTTAGTTAATTGTGGGTTAAGCAAATTTTCCTAGACTCGTGTTATGTAAGAACATATTTATCAAACAAGGAAAAAGTTGATGAAATTCAGACCTTTTTTTTGGCCCCTTAAATCCTTTATAATGGGGTAATTTGGGCTGACACACCTTCCTGCCCTCCACTTGAATGTGATTTATTTAATATAAAAAAGAAGAAAGGAAAAAGAAGATTTTTCATAATTCAATTTTTTTATCAGTTCAACCACGAACAATTATTAAGTTGTATATATCCTAGAAGCATGTTGCATCTGATATGCATATTACGCCATTTAAGTTCACGGTAAACTGCATTACAATTCATAATTGATAGAAACAAGTAGCGTCAGACACTTTACAGAAGTGAATGATTTCCACTATTTAAGCTTTGATTGATTAATCAACAAATCCTAACAATTTGTAAAATACATCTTTGTGTAATTAAGTTCAGCGGGAAACATAATGAGAAATTGAGTCCTTCGTTACACAATCTGTTATGAGATCAGCCCTACTCCAGGTTATAAAAGACAGGCAAATGAGCATTGTATTGATCATACATTATAAGCTTGTGATCTTTAAGTTACACATAAAGACATGTCTCTCTCATGGTATAGTGAACAGAATGTATAATGCATATGTTATTGTATTTTTATTTACGTAAGGACAAGTTTTAAGGATAAAGATCGGTAATTTTGATTATTGATCTTCCTGTTAACAAGTCTGAATTATGTGGTTTTTTTTCTCATCAAGTTTATTTTACCATTACTTTAGCATTATACAGATCTTACTGTCAGATGTACTACTGTTAATAGAGATTTTTTTTTTAGATGTTTTATCATTTTGGGAAAAAACCTTTCCTGTGAATTTTGCTTGAATACAATTCCACCAATCTGAGGGAGGTTTTTCCACCATTAGTCAGCCTGATATAATCCTCAGTTCAGATCAAAATGTTAAAAAGTGGAACTTTTGTGAGACTTTAATTTTTCGCTTATTCTCTGATTTTAGAAAAAATAGATCATATCACAAAAAATATGACCACAAAGATAATAGATTTACTTAAAAAGCTGTATACTTATATATGTAAATTGCGATTTTTTCAAATGTTTTTATAAGGTCGAATTGTGACAGGATAAATTTTATCAAAAATATAAACTTGCATGTCAAAGTTTTTTTGAAATCTCAATAGTTAATCTCCCATGTTTGTCATTTGTTCAACAATCCAAATAATTAATAGTTACAAACTTAATTACAGATTTTATACCCATTAATTCTAAATTATAGATTTTACAGTGGTTAATTGATCTTAGAAGTGGTATGGTTTAATCATCAAGCTCATCTTCCATTGCTATAAATTGATAAGTGCCACTTAGTTTGTTAATGTGTGACTTTTTCATACTAATTCTTCTGATTTTTTTGTACTTAAATGTTCTGCCTTTTTTGGACAAGAAGTCTATAGGATTTTCAATATTTTATAATTGTAATTAAGTTGGTAGTGATAAAAAAGAGGGACAAAAGATACCAGAGAGACAGTCAAACACATAGATTGAAAATAAAACTGAGAACATGTAGATTCTGCCTGAATCTATAAATCTTACAAAAGGAAAATGTTTAAGTTTAAAATGGAAGTAATTGGGAGTTTAAGTAGAAATGGCGCTGATTTGTCAATTAAGGTTCATTGTCAATAGAAATTTTATAATATTTGTTATTTTTATCGAAGAGTTCAACCTGGTTTTTTCTAGCAGTTTTAATTATATATTTACATGACAAAAGTGGCTTCATCGCTTTCATACGGATCTGTAAGAAAGAAATACACTAGACATCAATACCGTTAACGAAACAATATTTAGATAGGAAATCAACTCTGTTACTGTGTCATATCAACAGACAAGCGGTAGAAACAACTCGGCAATCCATTATTACGGAACTTTGATTGGCATTTCTCCGTAGAAGAAGACAAAGAAACCCATGAATCTGTTTAGTCGTTATTTCTAGAGATCAACATCGGGGATCAATATCGTAGAAATTTGATCTAAATCCCCAATGTTAATGGTATAAGCTTATAACTGTAGGATCAATTATTGAAGAGCAATTAATATCTAAAGGGGCATTGTGTTGTCAGAGTATTGATGTTTTTGCATGATACAAGTGGAGAGTTTTGTTAGCGTATATAACATAGTTGATTAATCGGCAAGGATAATGACTGAGAAATAGACAAGTTCATCACAAGTTCTATTGATACTGTATTATAAGTACAGAGGATAAATGTTGCGGATCTTTATTAATATTCTTACATCACTTAGGAATTTGATAAATGTTTAAGTACATGTTAAGACAGTTCTGTATGGCCTTGTAAAGATTTAAAGTAGACAAAAAACCTAAGTAGTAATAGGCACTTAATAGGACGTTAAAGGGCCTCACCCCATACGCAAAACCCAACACCCCTAGATTGATTGAATCATTCTGTTGAATAGGCAAGCTCATCACGTCAGTAAAGTTCTATTGATACTATAGAGTAGAGGATAAATATCTCGATCTTTATTAATATATATTCTTACATCAATTGTATGTATAGGGCTTAGGACAAAACATTTCTCTTTTAAGATTTTGATAAATGTCTTAAGTACATGTAAAGTCAGTTCTAATAGTATACTATATACAGCCTTGTGAAGATTTAAAGCAGACAAAAAAAATCTCCATGAATAGGCAGCAACAGGCACTTAACACAGTACATGGGTGTTTTGAAATATATTACTGTAAGGCCAAAATTAAAATTATGTTTGTTTCCCCTCCCCCACCCGGGTCAAAAATAAGCACCCGGGTCAAAAAATTATTTTCCACCAAAAACTCAAAAAATATTTTTCATTCCTGAAAATAATTCGTTTCCATTTTTGAAAAGTGCTTGCAAGCAAAATGATCGATAGTCTTAATAAATACACTCAAATTGAGCACAAAAAACTGATGTGGCCTCGACTGGAGAAGTCAAACCATTCATGTGACCATGCTATGACATCCAGTAAAAAAAAAATAACCTGCCTTCCTGGTCAGTTTACAAAGGGTAGACCCGGCGGATGGAAAACAGACATTCTTTTAAATGTGGCCTAATAGGGCAAAAACACATTAAACTTTATTAAAGACAAAACTGGATATCTGATTCCTCAGAATTCTATACTAATAAGGAGATTTGGTTTGATACAGCAAATGAGAAAACTTATCCACCAAAGTTTAAATGAAGTGGATTTACCCAATTATAGGCAACAGTACACCTTCAACAATGAGTCCATAAGTCCATACTGTACACCTTCAACAATGAGTCCATAAGTCGATACTGTACACCTTCAACAATGATCAAGTCTATACTGTACACCTTCAACAAGGATCAAGTCCATACTGTACACCTTCAACAAGGATCAAGTCCATACTGTACACCTTCAACAAGGATCAAGTCCATACTGTACACCTTCAACAATGATCAAGTCCATACTGTACACCTTCAACAAGGATCAAGTCCATACTGTACACCTTCAACAATGATCAAGTCCATACTGTACACCTTCAACAAGGATCAAGTCCATACTGTACACCTTCAACAATGATCAAGTCCATACTGTACACCTTCAACAATGATCAAGTCCATACCGTACACCTTCAACAATGATCAAGTCCATACCGTACACCTTCAACAATGATCAAGTCCATACCGTACACCTTCAACAATGATCAAGTCTATACTGTACACCTTCAACAATGATCAAGTCCATACCGTACACCTTCAACAATGATCAAGTCCATACCGTACACCTTCAACAATGATCAAGTCCATACTGTACACCTTCAACAATGATCAAGTCCATACCGTACACCTTCAACAATGATCAAGTCCATACTGTACTGAAATACAGTCAGCTAATTAGAATGCTCTGACATGAAAGTTTTTTTTTGTACATAACTGAGAAATTAATATTTTTATGATCAAATGTTTGAATTTGGGGTTCAACTTTATTCATGACATCCATTGGTACCTTTAACAAATAACATAAATCCACAGTCATAATTCACCAAAGAATTATCACACAGATTATTATACTGAAAACCAGCTCAAAGTCACTTTGTATGTTGATATTGAGATATGGTATCTAACACTTTAATATTATGTAATCATAGCAATAGGTTCACTCATATAATTTAAAATAAATAAAATAAAAAATCAATTTTATATAAACATTGAGTTACTTTTAAATGAATTATGAGATACAAAAATTTGTGGATGTTATTAACTTATTATCATATTATATAATATTGATATTTTCCTGTAATATTTATGTTTCACATAATGTTATGATAATGTCTAATCTTGAGTTATAAGTAATATGTTTTTTCCTTGTAAATGAACTAACAATCAAAGGAAACCGTTGTAGATTTCTTACTTGGTTTACAAAATACTTCCTGCAGTTTTAAGATATTCTTGTAAAACTTAACTTGATGGAATGTAAATTTACAAGAATGACTACTTTATTAACTAGAAAGACTTACTAAAAGTAAAATAAACAAACGTACAAGCATACCCAATCTTTTTTGTTAGTTAGAATTTATCTGTTATTTAGAAATGCTATAACATACGCCTCCGGGTGCGGGAATTTCTCGCTACATTGAAGACCTGTTGGTGACCTTCTGCTGTTGTTTTTTTCTATGGTCAGGTTGTTGTCTCTTTGGCACATTCCCCATTTCCATTCTCAATTTTACATTAGATACTGTAAATTCAGAACTTATTGTGATGTGTTTAGTAATTACAAAAGTATCGGAGCTTAATTTGCAATGATTATAATTTGCTTTTATAATTTAAGTAGTGATTTTCATTCATGAACAGATGAACAAAAGACCACAAAAAAAATACACAAAAAACTGGTGCAAGTTACAATCCCATATTATTTCTGTTGTGTTAAATATATGTACACACAGGTTCTGATCCTGCCTGGAATTAAATGTATATGATTTTATAGAATGAAGATAATAACATCGGTCTGAACTTTTTTTTTTGAATGTTTCATTTTAGTTTATAACAATGTTTTTCTGTTACAAATCAAGATGTATTGTTCTATGTGTACATGTTATGCTGCCCATCAAGGACCCTTGATTGGAATAATAAGATATTCTTATTCTTGCTCTATGTACAATCAAAATTATCTTCTTTTTTTTTTCGACCATGAACTTAGATAATTTTTCTTGTAAGAGTAAGAATTGTTGCCATATGTAGCATTATTGTTTGATCTTCTTTAATAGACCTAAGGTACTTATGAATAATGAAATATAAGAATAATTTCTATTTTAAGTAGTCCTGATAATAGTATAAGATATTTATAACTAAATTTGTTTGAAATTTTATATATTACATCCCACATGCATATCCGCTTGCATAATTTAACAAGGAAATACTTAGGTTATTTTTAAACAACTATATAAATGATATTAAACAGAGGAAATATGTTGGTCAATTGTGTACAATTAACAAGGCTATTTTATTTGTATTATTTATAACGATGTATATAATACCAATGGTTTTTTTTTCATTTAGGATTTTTATTTTATTTAAGAATTATATAAATATATTAATTATGGAGTGATTTATAATTTTCAAATTGATATTAATGAAGAATTTTTTTTACCAATGTTCGACAGGTATCAACATTCAATTGCAGTATTAATAAAAAAAGATTAAATTCTCAATGAGTAAATACATATACACTTCAAAAACTGAAAATACAGTCTTGAAGTTTCAAGTTATCTGGTGATTGATGAATGGACTCAATTTGTTAGCAATTAAGTCAGCATCACACTTAAAATATATATGATCTGAATGATTGTGGAAACAATCAATTCCATTTGAAGTTTAAAATTTGTCATGTAATTTTTAGAAAATTTGACAGCTATTTAAGTTTGAGTTATCTCCCTTTGGACATAAAAAAGATATCTTCATGCATAATTGGAAACTTGACAAGAATGTGCCGTGTCATTTTAATTAACAAATAAGTAATTCTTTTCATTGTTAAGAAACTGTGAAATATCACATTAACTTACAAATGTATTTATATGCAAATCACATTGGTATTGAAATTGAATTTTTCATGCAACTAGCTTCATACAACATGTACAATGGGATTAGTTTAGTGTCGTTTTGTAAATATATCAAATATCTTTTTATGAACAAGATATTTAAAACATTTTGAATAGACATTTTGTATAGACTTTAACTGCCTTTCTGATTTTTGTTAATGGAGTATTTTATGTTTTGTTTTCACTCTGCATACAAAATTGAATCTGTAAGAAATGAACTTTTACTGGTTACTTTTCATTTGATTGGAATCATCTTTCATGATTCTGCTTTTTCTCATGTACAGAAAAAGGTTGAAAGGTCAATACAGTGGGCTTTGTTGAAGTGCAAAAGATGAAACATAAAGGGATTTTTGTGTAAGTTGATTTATGAAATTTTAAAAGTAAACCCCTAAAAAAATAAAACCAACATTCCACTACCGGTAGTTTTGACTACAGTCATGAGGTCAATTTTAAAAAAGAATTTCGAAAAACATCCCATCAGAGATTTCTAGAACTTTGTTTAATATATATGGGTGGAGGGATTGATATATATGGGTGGAGGGATTGATATATATGGGTGGAGGGACTGATATATATGGGTGGAGGGATTGATATATATGGGTGGAGGGATTGATATATATGGTAGGAGGGATTGATATGTTGTAGTTGACAAATCATAAAGATATTCTGTTGGAAAGTAATGGGGAACTTTTTAGATGTAATTGGAGGGATCCTACTATAATAGTTCACAAATCATAAATATATCATGTTAAAAAGTTTTTGATTTGATTTAAAGTTTATGGAGGTTACTTGGCATTATATAATATGTAGTAGGGATTATAGAATGACTCACAGATTGACATTTAATGTGATTTCTATTGATTTTCACACACAACATGAATAATAAACCATTGGAGGTTTTCATGATCCATATACTATAGATAAATGGGAATTATCGGCCTTTTGGGAATGTTGACAACTCTTTTTTTTTTTATGGCAAACACTGTCCTTACATGTTTTTAAGGTTTAAGGGGAACACTGTCCTTTCATGTTTTTATGGAGAACACGGTCCTTACATGTTTTTATGGGGAACACTGTCCTTACGTGTTTTTAAGGGGAACACTGTCCTTTCATGTTTTTATGGTGAACACTATCCTTACGTGTTTTTATGGGGAAGACTGTCCTTACGTGTTTTTAAGGGGAACACTGTCCTTTCATGTTTTTATGGAGAACACTATCCTTACATGTTTTTATGGCAAACACTGTCCTTACATGTTTTTATGGCAAACACTGTCCTTACATGTTTTTATGGCGAACACTATCCTTACGTGTTTTTATGGGGAACACTGTCCTGACCTGTTTTTATGGCGAACACTGTCCTTTCATGTTTTTATGGCGAACTCTATCCTTGCGTGTTTTTATGGGGAACACTGTCCTTACGTGTTTTTATGGCGAACACTATCCTTACGTGTTTTTATGGAGAACACTATCCTTACATGTTTTTATGAAGAACACTGTCCTTACGTGTTTTTATGGCGAACACTATCCTTATGTGTTTTTATGGAGAACACTGTCAGTACATGTTTTTATGGCAAACACTGTCCTTGCGTGTTTTGAAACAATTTTTTGAATGCATGTATAAAAAGACGTTGAATGAAAATTTTCAAGTTGAATTATATCTTTATAGTCTCTTAAAGTACTTATTTCTTAGATTTTACAAATAAAAGTATATTGACTGTTACAAAATATACTTCACTGTTCTAAAATAAATATAATCACTGTCACTAGATGCATGTACCATGAAGTTCTCTCACTTACTTTATATATCTACACATTAAAAATGGAAAAGCAACTTGATTAATTTAGTAGTCAATTGTTAATTAAATGATGGCTTGATACTCATCATAGGAAAATATGTTTGAAAATAAAAATTCTTGCAAAATTTTAAACATGTATAATTAATTAGAATTTTTATAATGAATTTGAAAAAAACTGGATAATTTTTCTTGAAAGGATATTTCACTAAAATTTGTATTTAGGTACATGCAGTATGATATCATTATGCATCACTAGTTCAAAACCGATTAAATTGTTGTCCCCAAGTTTATTGAAGTGACAGTTATATTTATCATACTTTAAAGTACTACATGTTTTTGTACTGTACAACTCAGTTCTTTTTCGCTCAGTTCATTGAAGAACAAGTTAAGTGCACTTTTTTTTATAATTTATTCAGTGCTTCATGTTGAGTACTGAAGTATTGATAAATTATTTTTAAAAACCTGACTAAAATTGTATTCATTTCACTATGTTTAACAGACGGAGTCACTCATGAAAGTGGTTTTTTTTTTTAAATTTTCTTGCGTTTTTTTTCTTGTGATAAAACCTCAGAACTTTAAATATTTCTATTGAGCGTTTTTTTTTTCTAGTGATAAAACCTTAGAACATAAAGTATTTCTGTTGAGTAACGAACACTTTAAATTGAGACCACCGATATTTAAAACCCGGATAATAATCCAAGACTTAAAGCTTTTTCTCCCTGTCTGTTAAGATGTAAAGGGGTTTAATACCTCATAATATTGTTGACATAATTTGTTTTTACCGCAAGAATGACAAATGGCTGGTATTGAATTGGATTATTTGTTGAAATCTTTGTCGAGGGCCAAATCTCTTATCCGATTGACATTCCGCATAATACATAGTTAGGTTGAGAAGTTATTTACTCAGCGGGCTATTGTTCCCTGTTGGGATTGAATAATCTCGTAGCAATATTAATTTTAGGTATTTAATATGTTTTTCTTTTGAAGAGGTTTTAGATAGCATTGACACAGCTTAGATGAAATGCAAAAACTGAAATAAAATAGATATAAATTTTCAAATTTGCAATAAACTGCACCTGAACGTATTACTCACGTTAAATTGGTTAATTCTTCAGCATTGTGTATACTATCTCGAGGAGACAGAAATGAGAACTCCTTATATTGTCGTGTCTACGTTGGATTGATCAGGTTGGCCATATACAGTCTAGGGGTAAAATTGATTTGTTAGGTTTGTATATAAATATACTGATGGTGTTACAATATTTTAATTGCTTTTGATTGCTTTTCTGCTGTACCTGATGTTAATATTTGTCTTTGAACAGAAGTTTGTAAACGTCAATTGTAGGGCCCAGTCCTCACGGTCATAAAATTTTTGAGCATGATTTTTGTACTCAAACTCGAAAATCAACCAATCAAATTGCTGGATTTCATGTTTCGAGCATGATTTTTGTGCTCCCAGCACTGAGCAAAGTTTTATGCCTTCAACGGCAAGGAGGTTACTGAAAATGCCACCAGTCTTTTATTTTCTAAAAGTTGTATTTTTGACCATTATAATTATTTTTATACGACCGCAAATTTTTTGTTGTATATTGCTATCACGTTGGCGTCGTCGTCGTCGTCCTGCGTCGTCCTGCGTCGTCGTCGTCCGAATACTTTTAGTTTTCGCACTCTAACTTTAGTAAAAGTGAATAGAAATCTATGAAATTTTAACACAAGGTTTATGACCACATAGGAAGGTTGGGATTGGTTTTGGGAGTTTTGATCCCAACATTTTAGGAATTAGGGGCCAAAAAAGGGCCCAAATAAGCATTTTCTTGGTTTTCGCACTATAGCTTTAGTTTAAGTAAATAGAAATTTATGAAATTTTGACACAAGGTGACCACAAAAGGAAGGTTGGGATTGATTTTGGGAGTTTTGGTTCCAACAGTTTAGGAATTAGGGGCCAAAAAAGGGCCCAAATAAGCATTATTCTTGGTTTTTCGCACACTAACTTTAGTAAAAGTAAATAGAAATCAATGAAATTTAAACACAAGGTTTATGACCACAAAAGGAAGGTTGGGATTGATTTGGGAGTTGAGGTTCGAACAGTTTAGGAATTAGGGGCCAAAAAGGGGCCCAAATATGCATTTATTTTGTTTTTTGCACCATAACTTTAGTATAAGTAAATAGAAATCTATGAAATTTAAACACAAGGTTTATGACCATAAAATTTTTGGTCCAGTTTTCAAATTGGTCTACATTAAGGTCCAAAGGGTCCAAAATTAAACTTTGTTTGATTTTGACAAAATTTGAATCATTGGGGTTCTTTGATATGCTGAATCTAAAAATGTACTTAAAGTTTTGATTATTGGCCCAGTTTTCAAGTTGGTCCAAATAGGGGTCCAAAATTAAACTTTGTTTGATTTCATCAAAAATTGAATAATTGGGGTTCTTTGATATGCCGATTCTAACTGTGTATGTATAGATTCTTAATTTTTGGTCTCGTTATCAAATTGGTCAACATAAAGGTCCAAAGGGTCCAAAATTAAACTTAGCTTGATTTTAACAAAAGTTGAATTCTTGGGCTTCTTTGATATGCTGAATCTAAACATGTACTTAGATTTTTGATTATGGGCCCAGTTTTCAAGTTGGTCCAAATCAGGATCCAAAATTATTATATTAAGTATTGTGTAATAGCAAGAAATTTTCAATTGCAGAGTATTCAGCAATAGCAAGAAATCTTCAATTGCACAGTATTGTGCAATAGCAAGAAATTTTCAATTACACAGTATTGAGCAATAGCAAGAAATCTTCAATTGCACAGTATTGTGCAATAGCAAATATTTTCAATTGCACTGTATTGCGCAATAGCAAGAAATATCTAATTGCACAATATTGTGCAATAGCAAGAAATTTTCAATTGATTGGAGTTATCTTTCTTTGTCCAGAATAGTAGTTGAATCAACTTAAATCATTGTTTTATACAATATACAATGTATATTCACTTTTACTACCAACTGATAAATTAAAACAATCTTTACCATTCAGTGATAACAAGCACTTTTTTTACATTTTAATATTTTATGATGTATTTAAATGAGTAGTTATTGCTATTTCTTAAATTTTTTTGAGAGGATTAATATTCAACAGCATAGTGAATTGCTCAAAGGCAACACAAACATTTTAAGTTCATTAGACCACATTCATTCTGTGTCAGAAACCTATGCTGTGTCAACTATTTAATCACAGTCCAAATTTAGAGCTGAATCCAGCTTGAATGTTGTGTCCATACTTGCCCCAACCGTTAAGGGTTCAACCTCTGCGGTCGTATAAAGCTGCGCCCTGCGGAGCATCTGGTTTTTACTTATAGTGTAACCTGTTATACTGTACTCAGTGACATATCCAGAAATTTTCATAAGTGGGGGGCCTACTGACTGCATAAAAATTCAAAGATTCCCATTATAACCATATAACCAACCAAAATTTTTCCACAAAAGTTTTCATAAAATGTTGTCAAAGTATTTACTTTACTTTGACCCCTTAACTAAAATATAAAAATTTTGAAAATTTTGAACCAACCGTTTTGTCAGAAAAAATACACTGGTTATATAGCAGTTTGACAAACACCAAATTTGATCATTGAGAAGCTTAACCCTTTCAACGCTACACAAAAAAATAGAAAAATGGCTGCTGCTGCTGCATTTTTTTTTAGTACATTCATTAGAACAGTATTTTCCTTTTCAGACTGCTGTATCTTTTTTATTATATGAGATACAGAGAAAGTTATTGCATGAAAAATGCTCAGGAGAGCATGAACTGTAATGTTAGGCAATTATTTTACTGAAATTTTTATCAGGTTACCTGCGTTTTCAGGTAATTAACAGGTAAAAGGTGTAATTTATTACATTTGTGTTGAATTTTGAATAAAAACTACTTTTAGTCTTCATTTATTTTGTTGTTTTATCTGCCATATTGTAAAGAAGACACCAGTTGCCCGATTCCGTAGCGTATTGTACCATACATAACGTTTTATGTAATCGTGGCACAAATAAATAGCTCCGTCCTAAAAAAATTCAGTCAACCTCCGTTTTCCCCCCTTTTTCTACGTCTCGTAATGATCGATCAAATCATATTTCCCACACGAATTTTATGTAATAAACACATTGAGATAACAAGAAACCTATTAACTAATCCTCGTTGTAAGTTTCGCCAAGGAAATGCTGAAATTTTTCCATATTTACAGCTTCGTTTCCGATTTCCGCCATTTGCATTTGTCAAAATATTTGTTTTTATTTTCCTTCTATTTTCCTTCTACTGCATGATTTTACTATAAAAATTGTCGGGATTTCAAGCGCAAATGAGACCTTGCATATCCTAGATTCAAACGAGGAAAAATTAGAGAGAACCCGAATGAAAACCGAATGGTTTAAGAGTCCTTATGAAAAATCCTTTTTCATCGCGGCATATGCCGCGAATAGCAGTGGCGAACGGCGTACGTCATCGCGGCATATGCCGTGTATAGCGTTGAAAGGGTTAATATTCCTTTTACAAAACAACGTAATTAAAATGTTTAGCTGACTTTACAGAGTTATCTCCCTGTAGTGTTAGGTACCACCTTAACATGCTATTCCGATTACTACAAATCTTGTATGTGACTACAGTTACTGCTGTCACATTTATTGTTAAACATATTTTGGACCTCGTGTTATAAAATAATGACAGACAGTCTTTTATGAAAGCTAATACTTGTATCCATCAATTTGAGCTCAGCTGGCTGACATCGATACAAATTTCCAAAGCATTTTACTCCAGAATAGGGTTACTTAAAACATATCGGAATATTCCAGCTTGAAGCTTTAATCCTGTTTCATCTTTGATATTTTTGTTTCAACGTACAATGCAGTTTAAAAGACAGATAGACTCAGCATGTGTTTTCCATTTGTTTGAAGTATTAGAGTAAATCAATGTTTAATAAAACGGCAGCCATTTTAGTACTGCTTCTATTAAAATGGTAATAATTAACGGCTGAGAACCATTAGCTTTGATTTGGAAATGATTAAACAGCCTTTCAGAGGAAATGGGCTGGATATAATGTAGGGTATTTGTCTATTAAAATGTCAGAAAGCCCAACTTTTACTGATATTTACCTTGCACTTAATTTAAACTTTTATTATAATTGGTTAGCTAATGGATTCGGGAAATCAGATGTTATGGTATCATAGTTTGGTATGTAATGGTCGTAGCTCCCGGAGTTGAAAATAAACAGAGAAAATGTCAAATTAAGCTATTTTAAATGGAAATTACATAAAAATCAATTTTTCGCCCATTGATGAAGTGTTTTCATTGTAAAAAGAGACAATTTATACAAGTATCTTCAAGCATGCTCTTGGAAGATTAAAAATGTTTGCACAAGTCTTGGGATGATTAACAAAATAAGGGTTAAAGTACAAATTTATAAATAAAGAGAAGTGCTCTGACCATTATAGAGTATAGTGGTAAAGTGTTAGCAAACATTATTGTAAAAAGAGTAATCTGAGACGAGAATTATTAATCTATTTTAATATCATATTTACAAGGGCTAGAAATCATTGTCATAAGCTGTATGACTGGCTTTTGTAGAATGTTTGTGTTGCCACATGCTTTCTGAAAATCAGTAAATTTTTACTTAATTAATTAAAATCAGAAAAGAGGATAACAAAAAAACAAAGTACAACCTGAATATGAAAGGATTTTCCTTAGAGATCGCAAAATTTTATAAAAGCTTAAAATATACCACTTAAGAGTATAAATACTGTTGGGGGGGCCTTGCATGGCGACTGAGTGGTTTAAGTAGTTCATATAATGTACTACTAGCATATGTCATTACAGAGATTTGTTAGATCCAAGTTCCCTGCCTGTTGGCAGGTGTTTATAACCCCTATATTTACAAGTGAAATGATAGTCTTTGAGTTTCCCTATTGAAGGTTGGTCGTTCTCTTTGGGTGACACTACTTCTACCAATAAATACTAGCCACAATGATGTAGCCGCTGACATTGGTGTTAGATTCCAATAATTGATCAATCAATTTGTGTGTGAAGACCCATTGGTGGTTTTCGGGTGTAACCTGTCCTTTGTTTGGGTTGTTGTCTCTTGTACACATCTCCCATTTCCATTCTCAATTTTAAAAGATATACAACAACAAAAACTTAAATGCAGGAAGATACTAGGAATATGATGGATTGTTGAAATTTTTGTAATCTTCATTTTAATGTGAAATTTATGTTGAACAGGTGTATACAAATCACTAAAACCTTGGTATACTTATAGATAAGTGAAATATTTCAGGGGTAGATAACTGCTTATACACTTGTTCTTTGACACTTATGAAGTGATAAAATGATTCATTAAACTGCCGATTGGTGATATAAAGATAAATTCACATACAAGTCAATAAGGCCTTATTATATATCAATTTGCTTTGATAAAAATATCAGCCGAACCTAACATGATTTGGCAAAGGACTGATGATCTCTGTGGAGAATAATCAGTGATAATGTATCTCAGATCCACAACTTCTCTGTACGTGATAATTTGTTTCACATTCAATTCCCCACACGATAGCTTTATAAAATTGTGATTATGGCTATAATGAAGATGACTATGATAGATACTCACAGAAATAAAATAGATATCGTGTAAAATGATGTTTAAGTCATTCAACTGGAAATCTCTTGGCTCTGTATGTTGCCGATCGATAAAATAACAGATCATTTTATTCACATTCATTACGGGAAACATTATGGCTGATTCAGGTGATATCTGAATAAAAACATAAACATTTGAACGATTTTTTGACATTTGTGATTCTTTATGGATGATCAGCCTTTAAAAGAAGAAGTAGAATTTGTAAAACCTGAACCAAAGGTAAGAAGGATATGCCGTTGGGCTGATACCTCATGTTTCTTTTCAAGGGTATTGATGTGTGTGTAATATCCTGCTATTTTATGCTAAATAATTTGTACGAAGCCGTTGACAGCTGTCATGCTAATTAATAAATTGAATGCACAGCCATTACGTTAGTTTGCATTTGCTATTCACTAAGTAATTGCATGTCGGATCCATAATTCTAGTTTCTAAACGTGCATACTAATTTCCTGCATATTTTCAATGTTATTTGAGTGAAGATTGTGACATGTATTGTGCGGTAATTTGGTCTGTCAGTAAGTAGAATATGCTGCTTGAATATCAAACATTCAAGCTTGAGTGCTTGTAGTAGCTGAAAAATACATGTACCTGTTTAAAACATATAGCAATAAAATGAGATTGGGGTATTTATAAAGACCATTTTGTAGGTATTTTTAAGGGTTGTTTAAACCACCGTGCTCATAATAGGCAATAAATTCAAAACAAATAAGGCAACAAACTAGAGGGGTGAAAGTGAGATACGATTTAGTTATTTTATACTTTAAAGAAAACACGTTAACATTTTTCTATTAATAAACAGTATTTCCGTAGATGTTAAAAGATATGAATACTATATCCTGAAAACGGCCAACTATTGGGCAATAACAGGAACCTATATACAAATATATCTTTGTTTTTTGGTTCAAGTAAACTTCTGCTGGATATCCTGCTTGTAAAAAATAATAAATGTTAAAATAACTGTTTACACCACAGCTTAATTGCTGTCCTTTTTGCCGTACGTGTTTTCAGCAACGTCAAATTAGTAAAAATATAAAGCACCAATGTGAAATTTGAAAATTAAGGAATAAATAGAATATTTTAACATTGTCAGAATAAAGGGATTTATTCATATTTGCTATAAAAGTAGAGAAAAACTAGGATCAGCTTTGCTTTAATTCCTGTTTTTTAAGCTCGTAGAAAAGAAATTTATATTTTCTGACAATGTACATGTATAGTTTAAGTATTTAAACTAAAATTATTATAGAATATATATTAGATATGGAATTATTAACTAGAAACCACATTGAAGTGGATTTAAGATAAGCTGATGAAGTTTCCCTAGAATTAAGTGTTTCCTTGTTTGAGGGAAGCTGATAGGACTACACTAGGATATTTAGATATGCCATCACTTTTAAAGAAAGACCATATTGTTTTAAGATATAATGATAGTACATTTATTTTATGATTCGAGTAGGTAGTGTCATTTTTAAGTGCTAGGTTACTAGGGAATTTGTCATGAAATGAGAATTCAGGTCTTGATGTTTGTCAATAAGTTTAATTTAAGGATAGAGAGGCTTTCAGGGATTAAAATGCTTATTCCTCAATTTCATTTATGTAAGCAGTCTTAATCCAGATATAGTAGCGTCCAGGGAGACTGTTATAGATACACAGTTATTCTGGCTTAGTCATAATAAAAAACAGAGATCTCTCCCTAATCCGGGATGTGTTCAGGACAAGGTTTTTGCTGGGTTTCAAAATGAAGGCAAAATCAGTCACCACAAATTCAATACACAAGTATTAACCCAGCGGTAGAGAGGATATGGGAATTTTATAAAGGACATAATACCAAAGTTGATCCTTGTTAAAACCCTTGGAGAATTTAATCAGATTTGAGAAGTTGATAAATTGTACGACATTAATCCCCCTTGTCAGTTTTTCTACTTGTTCACTAATCCTTCTAGCTTTGAGTGAATTAATTAATACTTTAGTATCTGAGAGTATGGAATAGAGCGACACTGCTAATGTAAAATGTGCAAATCAACTCCGCATAAACAGCTCATAACCTAAAAGTATGTAAGAAAAAGAGCAAGGTTAACGTCACTGAGACAGCAACCCAATGACAAAATTAATTAAAGGTATCAACATGAGGGCAACATTATTCTCAACATTTGTCAAGCTTTTAGTTCAAATAACTGCCATTTACACCCAGTGTTAATGTCTTGTCAGTGGCGGATCCAGAAATTTTCATAAGTGGGGGCCCACTGACTGACTTAAGAGGGGACCCGCTCCAGTCACACTTCATTGATTTCCTATATAAGCAACCAAATTTTTTCCCAAAAAGGGGGAGCCCTGGCCCCCTTGGCCCCGTCCAGAAGAACTTGCAATAAAAGAACTTAATTATAACACTGATTGCCAAACTGTTTATCAGAATTTTTATTAATTCTCACATCAGAAGCTGTGAATTTTACTGTTTATTGCCATTTTATACCTATTATCAACTTTTCAACTGTAAATTTGTTAGTCACTTCAGTTTAGGTAATTGTTATATTTTTATACAAAAGAGATCACTTGAGTTTATTTAGATTAATTTTCAACACCTTCCAATGTAATTGTTCCCATCATGCATCTGGGATCTCCATTCAAAACAATCAGAAGCAGCTTGGGTATGTTAGATGTATCTTTTTGCATTTTTTGTGCATTTCTCTGCAGATTAATTGGCAATAAAGCCTGTCTGGATGAATGTTGTGTTTATGAGAAGTGTAATCATTACAAAAATGTAGGTAGACAGACCAAAACTATAATAGTTTTCATATCAGATGATTTGGCACCTGTCAGTGATAGAATTGTTTGTTTATAAACAATTGATTGAGAAGTTGGAAGGCTGGAATGCTGCTATAAGTATAAGAGGTTAGACTGTGAACCTCAATCATCAAACTCATACTAAGGATGATCTTTCTATCCACCACAGTAACCGAGAAGCCATGCAATCCAGGGCTCTAAAATTTATTTTGAAATATTTACGAGGAAGATTCAAGACTAAAAAGTCGTTTTGAAAGCAAAAGATTAAAAACAATATTGGGTCCAATATGAAGGCCTCAAGATTAATAGCCTGAGGTTCCCCTCCATGGTCTTATATTTGTGTTTTAGTACAATTTTCTTCACTTTGACTCAGTACATGGACGCAGCTTAAACATTTATTGGAAATGTGAACTAAGCTTGGTAAAAATTCTACTTATTATTTTCAACCCTGATACATGTAATATACATTCATAAAAATAAGTTCTTTATAACAAAAGTTAATACACTGTATAGTTCACTAATCCAAGCTATGAAAAAGCTATTTGTTTAGAGTTATTTATTATTGTTACATTTTGATTAAGCCACTTGTAAACGAGTTTTAATGTGTGAGGGAGAAGCAATCTGTCACACTGTTACAAGTAATAAGAAACATGTAATTGATTTTCTGGCTATGAAAAGTCCTTACAGCTGGTACTGAGAGTATGTCACAAATAGAAAAAAACTCGGCAATATGTTTTTATAAGCTTGAACAAAGAATAAGTGATTTTTATGAACTCAGAATATGTTAATCTACAGCCTTTTGAAAAAAAGCACAGGGAAACTTTGAAACCAGTCCAATTGTTTCCCAATTTGTTGAATAGTTCAAAATGTATGTCTATGGGTCACTTATAGTTACACTATGTTAATAATTGCTTGTCAGATGTTTTATGGGTGTTGATATTTTCATGAATTACCATTTTTTGCCAACTATTAGCATCTGGTAGGCTTTTCATCTAAAATGGTATCACCATTGAGTAATTGAGTAATTGAGTAGTTAAAACATGTAATGTTGACAAGAAATATATATCATTAGTGTAGTCCTTGTGATTACTGTTAATAAATGTTTATTTTCTTCTACCCATGGGAACAGTATATCTAACATATATGTTCCTGTTTACCCCTAAAGGTAACACATTGGTCTATTTCAAATTGGCAAATTTGTGGTTTTCAATTAACAGATGTTTGACATTTCCACTGTTTTGAATGGAGCCCCAACTGATTTGTCTTGGTATCAAAAGGTATGCAGAAGTTCAATGCCATTAGGTCTAAAATTATGAAACTTGGAATCTTAATTTTAGAACATATATGATAACATGTGGTTTTTGCACATTTTTGCTCATCACTAACATGTTCTTCATATCAAAAGTACACAGCAATATCTACAGGATTACAGACTTATCAGTCAGTTATCAGTCGTCAGGGGAGATAATTGTATAAATTATGATAAACATTTTAATCAGTGTTGATTGGCTAATGAGACATGTTGATAATGTCTGACAGAAGTACATGTACTTAGTCAACAAATCAAAGTATCATTGGATAACAGACCACGGTCAAGGCTACTTTGTGTTCACTTTGTACAAGCTGATTTTAAATATTTTTAACAAATGAAGAATCTTTTAAATTATAATGTGCTTTAGTATCTAAAATCATAAAATTATGGAAATGGAAAAGAATCTGTCATGATGTATCAGTTAATTACACGAAAGTCTATACACAAACAAACACAAACCTGAAGCACAACAAATTTTTCATCTTGAAATTTTATTATTGTTAAGGCAGGTATGATTCAAATTCAAATATTTTATTGGACAAAGCACATATGATACAATGCGTATTCCAAGATATAAACACATTAAACATGACAATATATGCAAATACAACATAAAGAAAACATTTGAAGTACCAATTATATATATAATATCACAGTATTACATAGTATTATACTTATGGTAGACCAACTGACATTAGATTATTATTACGAGCTTCAAAAGCTTGACTTAAATAACTACATATTTGTCTGGTGTTAACTAGATTTACTGGGTTAAGTAAATAGATCGTTGATTTAATATCATCATCATTATTAAGGTTTTTGAAAATATCAAACTTCTCTCGAAGGTCTTTATATAGAGGACAATGTAAAAGAAAATGAACTTCATCTTCCACTTTATCTTTACAAAGTTTGCAGTATCTTTCACTTGCTAAAATTTTTGGTTTGCTATACCTCCCAGTTTCAATTGCAAGTGAATGTGCACTTATTCTAATTTTTGTAAGCAGTGACCTATCATATTTTTTAATATCAAATCTTAAGTAAGCTTTCAAGTCAAATGATGAGCACATTTTACTATAAAATCTTAGTTTACCTGTGTTATTAGATTTAATATTCTCAAGTTGACCCAAAATCTTGCATTTATAAAAGTTTTTCAGTGAGTCCTCAAACATATTATGTGATATTTGAAGTGAATCAAAGTTGATTAACTTTTTTAGTTTATGTAAGGACTGTACCCAGCAAGCGCTCTTTTGTGTATACAGTTTTTTATCTTCAATGAATGCAGATTTTAATAGAACAAATTTTGGGTTGTTTCCAACTTCAATGTCAGTTAATCTAGCATAGTATTTAAACATTAGTTTATATGATATAAAACACACTGGATATAGCTCAAGTTCTGTACGTAAAGCTAAATTGGAAGCCTTACCATGAACACCAAGAACATTTTTCATAATCATATTCTGAACCTTTTCAAATGGTAGTTTATCAGCAGTGTCAAGATTTATATTAAAATCTGAGATCCAAATTTCAAATCCATAAGTCATAATTGGTGAAATTAATGAGTTGAAAAGTCTTACCCATTTTTCCACTGCAATACAATTAGAATATGGTAATTTTGATTTCAAGGCGAAATATGCCTTACGTGCTTTATCAGCAAGATTTTCAGCTGCTATATTAAGTTTACCTCTATTGTTGAAGACTATACCTAAGTATTTATATTCCGTAGCAGATTCTAATGGTTGGGGACCAAAATAAAAATAATGTTTATCTAATAAAGATCTATTTTTACTATTTGATAAAATCATAGTTTGTGTTTTCTTGGTGTTCACATTTAGGCCCCAATCAATACAAAAGGATTGTAAGGCATCCACACAGTGTTGCAAGCCATTAGGTGTTTCTGAAATTAAGATTAAATCATCTGCATAAAGAAGATGACTAAAGTTATTCTGATTTAAATTAACTGGATCAGACAAAACAGGGTTGAAATAGGAATCTATGTCATCGACAAAAATATTAAAAAGGATGGGGCTAAGACTGTCCCCCTATTTTACCCCTAAATTAGCATGGAATGATTCACTAATAAATCCATCTGTTTTACAACAATATAATGTATTACTATACATATGTTTTAACAAGTCATAAAATTTCCCACCTATTCCCTTTTTGAGCAATTTATGTAGTAATGCCTTTCTTACAACACTGTCGAACGCCTTTTTAAAGTCCACAAAACAAATGTAAAGATTTTTCTTACACTTATTTAGATATTTATTAATTAAAGTTTTCATTATGAATATATGGTCACTTGTTCTATATCCTTCACGAAAGCCACCCTGATTGGCACTCAACAAGTCTTTAGACTCTATGAACACGGTTAATCTGTTTTGCAGTAATGAAGTAAATAATTTACCTAAACAGCTAGAGACACATATACCTCTATAGTTATTGCAATCACTAGGATCACCTGATTTAAAAATTGAAGAAATATATGACAGATTCCATGATTTTGGAAATTTTCCACATTGAAGTATTTTATTAAAAAGTTTTACCATAACTAGTACCATGGATGAGGCACTACATTTAATAAACTCATTCAATATCAAATCAGGACCACCAGACTTACCAGATTTAAGTCTAGTGATACCCTTTTTAACTTCATTACAAGTAAATGGGTAATCCAGAGAGCAATGATTGTCCTTTGATGTCTCAAGATCATCAGGAAAATTAAGTTCTGAATCAGAGTTTAATAAGGATTTGTAATGTTCTATCCATTCCTGCTTTGATAATGGACTGGGTGCCTGTTGGTGGTTATTTTTTAGATCGTTAATAGATTTCCAAAAGGACTTAGAATCTTTGTGTTCTAGGCTATTCAATTTACTAATAAATGTCCTATAAAACTCTGCTTTTAAGCTCTTTTTTTGTTTATTATAATGTTTTACACAATTAGAATATGTTTGGCGAAGGTTAGCATTATTTTTATCCTATATATATGTGCTTAATTTTCTCATGGAAGGTTGATTACCAAATCATTTTGATATGTTGGCAATTTATTTACAAATGTTTTCATACAATGCAGCTGAACACATTAAATCAGTTTATACAGTTGGGTGAAATGATAGACATATTTTATTGAAAATAAGATAGTGGTTATCACAAAATGCATATAACGACTTCCATATGATGTGCTGTAGTAACATTTAAACAGCAAGGCAAATGATCATTGGTTTGTGAAAGGATGAGGAAAGATTTAACCAATTTCTGATTATTGTGAGCTATCTTGAGATTTTAGTAACTATATTTGAAATTTCCTGGCCTTTGCTAGAGTTATTGCCTGCACATTTTTTGTATAGGTCAAGTGTTGTTATTGCATTCAAAAAATAGTCAGCTGGAAGTTATACTGGACACCTGTTTGCACCTGAAGTTGAGAAAGATTCTGACAAGCTCAGTGGTGTTTTAATACAGTTACTCATACTTTATAGCTGATTTGATTTGGTGTCAAGCAGTTAGATCAGATTTTACAAAGCCTCCCATTCATTCATTCTCAAAAAGGGTTAAAGTTTGGGTTATTCTTTGCTCTTCAAAAGGATTTAATAATGTACAGTGGGAAAATTGACCTGTTGTATAATATGCTGAGTAATATCTTTGTCATACCCAGGTGACTGTGCAACCAGCAATTCACTTATTTTTTAAAACAAAGATGTACAAAGATAGTTGTGTATTAATACTATAATCTTCTAATTCCGCTGCTGCTATGCAATCAATGTCTTTAGTTGACACCTGCAGTTCACATTTTTCATCAATTGTCTTTAACAAGATCTGTTAATCGGCTTAGATTATGCGACGCATACAATATCATAGGACATTCCAATACAGGGTTCAGAGAGCTAGGTGGCTGTTATGATTGTCAATAGAGACAGCGGGTGTTGAATGCCCAATGCAAAAGACATGTTAATTCCTTGTTTTTTCAACGGGCTTTCTTATGTGGCTGACAACGAAATCCTTGTGTAAACGCAGGGACATCGTAACGTCCTGTCCAAATTGCTTTCAAGGCTCACTCCCGGTAACGCAGGGTTGATAAATACCTATCATCATTGGAAAATTATACCCTGGTATCAGCTGAAAGGTGATAAAATACCTGAGCTCAAGTGCCGTGTTTTAGATACAGATATATTTCATTACAGGCACACTAAGTCCTACAGTGACAAGTTCCTATAGAAAACTTGTAGTGGCCAAACTTTGTACAATAAAAAGACTACTATCAAACAGTCTTGAGTGGAAATATGTTTGATAAAGTTTGACAGAGGAATTTATTAATATCTTGTTCATATATTTACGTCCAGATATATAGAAAGTTTGTGGTCTGTAAGTTTTTGTTTGTGTCCATACAATTTATGATTATAAGAAAAAAAGGAATATTTATTTATGGAGTAACTCAGACGGAATAATTTAATGAGAGTGCAAATGCTTGTTACTTCTAAGTAAAAGGTCAGTTTATTTTGTAAAATTGGTGATTTTGTTATTTGACCCCAAAAACGTAAACATAATACTTTAATTACACCATCATTTATAGTCTATATCATTTGTAAGAGTGGGTTTTTCTGACGAAAATACACTTAATAGACTTGAGGAAAAATATGTTCTTTTTAAATGTAATTGGTGCACATTACTTTGTGATAATGCAAAATACATGTCAATCTACCAGGGTTAAATTGTAACATAACATTGCCAAAAGTATTTTCATTCTGATATGTTACTTTCCTGTAAAAGTTGGACCTCTAATGTAGGGCACTTTCTGAATATCTAAATGAATTAATCGCATTAATTTTCTATTAGTAACCAGATAAGCATTATAAGGATGGTTTAATAATTGTACGTGTCTTTTAAAAAAAATTAGACACTGGGAAGTGACTATAGGTATTTTCCAAGATCATTCAATGATAATAGGTATTGTCAAGCCACAAATATCTTTTTCATTAAAAAAATTAAATTAATTTGTTTTGACTTTATAACT